>NC_041810.1:22331451-23016868 GCF_900964775.1 Scleropages formosus | reverse complement strand
GCTTTTCTCCAAAGCGACTTACAATGGATACTATGTAGCGTTATGAGCCCACACAACTTATTCACCAAGGTCACTTACACTGCTAGATACACTACTTAGACTGGGTCACTCATCCATACATCAGTGGAACACACTCTCTCTGTCACTCACACCCTATGGGTGAACCTGGACAGCATGTCTTTGGACTGTGGGAGGAAACCAGAGCACCCAGAGGAAACCCACGCAGACACGGGGAGAACATGCAAACTTCCCACAGAATGAGCGTGGATCGAACCCACATTCTCTCACACCACCCAGGCGCTGAGACAGAAGCGCTACTCGCTGCGCCACCGTGCCATCTTGTCTGTCTCTCTGTAACATTTACATCAAATTGTCAGGATCAGGTAGTGCAGTGGTTAGAGCTACTGCCTTCAGCTCCAGAAGTTGCAGGTTCGAATCCCACCTCCAGCTGTGGTACACGGGGGTACCGACCCTGAATTACTGGAGTAAAATGACCCAGCTGTATAAATGAGGAAATAATTTTAAGTAGATAAACACTGCAAGTCGCTTTGGAGAAAAGTGTCGGTTCAGTAATAACTAAACGTAAATTTACACCACATTTCTTTTTCTGAGGCTGTACTACTAGTGTGTTGCGAGCAACAGAGACCGCGCAACTTTGGAAGCGCGACTCTAAGTTGAACATCCTCTCCGCCCCCCCCAGTCACGGTCCGAGGCTCGCAAAGCCCACGGCGCGTGGCCGCCTTACTTACCGTGCCGCTCACGCCGCCTTCTGCGGCACCACGAGGAGCTGCTGCTGCTTCTGCCGCGTGGACTTGACGGCCAGGATCGCTTGCTTGTTCTTGTACTGCACCATCCGCACCGTGATCTCCGCGTTCCAGCCCTCGTCCTGCGCACACCGGAAGTCGATCTCCTTGCCCTCCGTGGTGACCACGGTGAAGTACACGTACTTGTCCTTCCTCTCCACGCAGTCCACCGTCTTGATGCTGGAGAAGGGCAGCTCTTTGATCTTGCCGGGCTCGGGGACGCGCTGGCGGGAGCGCGCAGGAGGAGCGGGACCGTGCGTCGGCTGCGGGTAGCGGTGCTGCTGGCACTTCTTGGGGTGATGGAGCTGGAGCCCGTCCTCCGTGAGCACGCAGCGCTTCTTCTTCCACAGCTGGAACAAGCCGTCGCTGCGCTTCTCCACGAGTCCCTCTTTGAGCACCGCGCCGCCGCCGCCGCCGCCGCCCTCCAGCATCCCGACCGAGGAGCGAGAGCAGCGAGAGCTCGACCCCGACCCCTCCACCGAAACACGGACGAGGCGAAAGCCGCCGTGCTCTGCTCACGAGCCGAGGCGCCCCGGCGCGATCGAGCTTTGCACGAGGGGGCGGGAGTCCGCGCGTGCCGCTCGCCGCGCGGTTCGCGGAAGGACTGACTGGTGGTGGCTGGCTGGCTGGCTGGCTGACTGGGGTTTCCCCGCCCCGGCCGGCGCCGTCAGACGCGCGGAGGTAGTGTGTGTCCACGGGGGTCCACCTCCGCCGCGAGCCCCGCGACGACATCAAAGCCCAGCCCCCCTGGCCTGCGCGCGCTTCGCCGTCACTGCCAGGCGGCACGAGTTGACACGGTGGATGTGGCGGTGCGGTGCGCGCGCGCCCCATGATGCCATGGTAATTGGTGTGCGTTTACGCGCACTCGCCTTTCCATTTGGCTTCTTTTTCCCCCTCGCCGGCGTGGCATTTCGCGGTGTTTTCTCGGAGAAACACAAGCCAAGGGGCACGCGTGTTCGTTCATGGGTCTCGTGCAGACAACAGTTTTAATGAGTAAGGTGAAGGTCACAGCTCACGGGAGCTTGTGGATCAATGTTCGACCATCCGTCCATCGATCTATACCGCATCCTCCATGTCACACATCCTCGGAAGCAGAGCAGGAGAAACCTTCTGGTGCCGTGGAACTTCTCGAAGTTCTTCCATTAGGAGCAGGTGGCAGTTTAATGATCTAATGAAAAAACAACCAAGCAAAAAGAGCTTCCAGAAACAAGATCACGAGTACAAGAACATGAAGTGTTTTTCAGTCCGCAGAAACTCAGGTTCTGCTGCACCCGCAGATCTTCCAGTGAGGTGTGTGAACACTTGCTCAGCACAGTTATGCATCAGTCACAGGCCATTTCTTTAGTACTAGGACACTGAGCTGTGAAGAAACTTCACTCTACCTGAGGTAGTGGCTGGGTTTTCCAACCTTCTGAACTTGACTTCTGCTCCTAGTTGTTCGTAAGATGAAGTACAGGTGTACAAGTTGAAGAAGACCTACACTAACTTTGCCCGCACTTGAAAATGACATTCAATCATTCACTGCACAGACACTCAAGGAACACAATAAGTTGAGAGGTGCATGTTCAATCGGTTTATTCAGGAATATAGATACATGTTCAGTCGAGTACATCTCTAGGTTGTAGCATAGCATTTTGCTTTGACAACAGCTGTTCAGAAGGATCCGCACAAGATCCAGTTTAAGCCCAGCTGACAGGATTCATTTCCCACAGCACCTGTAGATGTTCTAGAAGTCCTCCTGGACCATGGCAGTAGAACATGATGACCAGACTCTTGATTCAGAAAAAGGATGGAGCCAAGTACTGGTCTTGCACTGTACATGAAGTGCCACCATTTCTAACAGAAGCAACAGCTCCACCTCACACTTCAGAAAGGTCTGGAATGACAACAGCATGACACTGGGCAAAAGATTCCTTTTAATCCCCCTTCAGATACCCCTGATACAAAGTCCCCTTAAAAGAACTCTTGGCCAAATCTTGCCCCCCCCCACTCTCATATTCACAACAAGAATTATGAATCCCAATGCTACCAAGCTTAAATGTCAGGAGAAAGAAGGGTAGTGGGAAGAAAAACTTTGGCTGTAAGGGCTCATGTTTTAACCATTTAAACAAAAAAAAAAAAAAAAAAAAAAAATTCATAAAATGCACTGTAAATCTGCCCCCACAACATGGATGGGGAGTCATCCAGAAAGAAAAACTGGACTACCAAGGTTTTAAGCACTCGACTGATTTGTTTGCAGCAGCAAGTGCCTGCTGTGGCTAACCCCCAAACTACAAGGAGCATACCATGGTACAATTCCACCGTCAACTAGTGCTACATAGTCTTCATGACACAAACACTGAACCCACAAAGGGCCCAGAGGACACTACTGACTCATGGCAAGTCAGACAAGGTGCTACATGAACAGTTGTGCTATGCAAAGGTAAGATCAACGCTTGAGACTGAGGACCAGGTACAAAGTTGAACTTTGAAAATATTTGGAATGCAAGAACTTGAGTTTGGCCACAAAACCTACACAGCTTCCCACTTTCACTGCAAGATCAGTTCAAAGACAAACACTGACCTTCCAACTTCAGCACAAGATCTCAGGTCGCTTGCAGGACAAAACCAAACATACAAAATTATCCAGAACCAACCCCCCTCCCCCCGTGTACCGCAGTACACATAAACTACAGGAAACACTGCTTTGATACCTGAATGGCACACGGATACAGTGGTAAAGGTCACGTTACATGTCGACATTAAGCATGTTAAGCAAGATGTGTCAGTGTGTGTAAGCTGGTCCTTTCCAGTAGAGCAGCGGGAGAAAGGCCCCCGCTACAGGGATGAGGGATGCCAGGGCTCCGAGAGAACGTCGAAGCCTATGATATATTGCTTTGGTTGGTCATTCGGGGAAAGAAACAGGCCGGAACACATCTGTCCCCCCCACTTCCCCATTCATTGCCAGAATTTGTTTTTTCCCCCCACAGCTGCTGTCTAAGTGATGCAACAAGACTCCACAGAAACCCAAGATATTTAGCAGTGGACACATTCATGCTTTTTCCTTTAGAGGGATTTACTGTGTTCTATTTGTACAGAGTCTAGTAAAATACTATGCTGAATGAGCCACGTCTTGGAACTGGCTCCAGCAGTTATGAGTTTTGTAACAAAATGTTTAAACCCTTTGTAAATTCCTACCAAGAATACAAAAACATTATAAGGCGGTATAAGTAACTATGTTTTCTTCCAGAAGCTGTTACAGTGCAGAAAATCAATCCTCAAGGCCACGGGTGCAGGCTTCATTGCTGTTTACACTCAGCTGGTGGGTTCGCATCCTTCTGTGGGAGAAAGAGGGGAGGGGTATAAGCACAAGGTTACCATGGTTTTTGTCCAGTGCCATGTGACCATTTCTATCAGCCTGAAACACTTGTTTTGGCTCCAAAACACAGGGTGTCAATAATAAAAACCACCCGATGCAGCACATTTTGGAAAGAAACCCATGAGGGCACTTTGGTATGAACGGTGTTTTTTGGGGGGGGGGACGTGTCCTTTGGGAGAATCCCAGAAGGCACCAGAACAGAAAACCTAAAATTTCCTGCAACCCCTACATCCTAGCAGATTGTGGCGAAGGACTTGAACCACCACTTGGTCACAAGTCCAAGTGTCCAATCTAAATAGCTGCTGACTTCAGCTAAAATGTTATGCATCCAAAGTGACTGTCTCAGACAAATGGACAATTGCCAACACGAGTATTCTGAATTTTCCAGAACACTAAACCACACCCAATGTTCTCAGTCATTCCAAAGTCACTTCGGAAGGCCGACTGCATGAATAAAACACGGACGACACCACAGTATCACAAGAAGTGAAGACCAGCACAGATTTGTGTTAATGATGCTTAAATCAGAAGGCAGTTACCAGAGGTTGCATGCGTGTGCACAGACACACAACTTTGAAAGCAGCTGGGAGAAAACCAAATGTCTCCATGTCAATGTTTGAAATCATACACACCTACATGTTATGTGTCTTGGGTATTAAATGTCATCCTCAGTGAACATGAGGGGAGATTCATTCAATTCCACAAGGATTTTGTAGCTTGAGGACTATATTCATATGCACAGTCCACAGGATGTGAAAAGCAGACATGCCTGCAGTCATCCCAACCCCACAGGAAGGAGGTCCTGTGTTCAAGACACAGCCTGAGATGTTGTTACTGGTAGCTCAAAAGGTTTCTCATTTTACAAGAAAAGGCTTGCACACAAAATCTGGGTGAAATTGTGTCACAAAAAGCATAGAACTCAACAGCGGTCCAACGTGAAGGTGAGCAAACGATGACCGCAAGGGACTCTGGGCAAGACCAACTGCTCATAGACAGAGCTCTGCCAGTGGTTCGCCACAGCACAAGTCGGTCGCTACAATTCCTGACTTAGACAGCAAATGGGGGGCCTGGGTGCGTGCACGCACGCAGGGACAATTTAAATTGCGTACGTTCAAATATGGAGGGGTTCAACTCAAATGGACCGAGGACTTGCTGCCCCATTACTGACAGAGGTCACTTGCCTTGGGATCATAGTCTGGATCATTCTCTTCATCTGCTTCTTCCTCACCCTCCTAGATCAAAGCAGAAAGGTGGGGCGGGGGGGTGTCAATTTCATGAGCTCAATTACCAACATCTCAGAGAAGGCAGTTTTCCCTCAGGATGACTGAAGTGAGTATCATTACCTCGTCGTCTGCTTCCTCCCCCTCCTCATCATACTGAAAGAAGAGGAAAAAAATTAAGCCTTAGAGCTGCTGCTGCCGCCACACAGCACCCATAACACACACCCTCTATTGAACCCATGTTCCTTTGCCCACTTGACTATGACTCACATCATCGTCATCATCCTCGATGGCCTCGCCTGTGAAGTAGAGCACCGCTCTCGGAATGATGCGCTCGCGCAGGAAGTGTCCGATTTCAAAGTCGGCTGCAAGGATCGCTTCCGAGTCCTCGTCCTACAAGCGAACCGGCACCGGGGTGTCAAACACTGTGCTACATGGAGCAGGAGCCGTTGCTGCTTCCGCTTGAAGGTTTAATTTTTGAAATGGAACTAAATTTAATACATATTTAAAAAATAAAAATATCTTACCAACTCTCCATTTTCTGGGACTGTCAATAAAAACAGAGACAGATTTACATTCATTTCAGTCTGCAAAGCCAGTCAATTCAATCCAATAAAACTCAGCAGGTCATACCTTCTGGTGGAGAAAAGAAGTTGAAGAACGAGTCATTGGGCACCGTTTTGGTGATCGTTCGCACTGTACCGCGACCCTTATGCTTCTGCTTCTTCTTTATGGTCTTTAGTGTGACGTTCTTGCCCTTTGTCCAGTCGATCTGGCAGCTGGTTTCAGAATAAAGCGCTGAACACACACACACTCACCACCAGGGAAACAAACCCAACGCATCAATCAGGCAGAGGAAGACATTTCAAACGTGTGGTCCTTTCTTACCCAGTGCAACCCATGATTTCTGGACCGTCAAAGGAGAACGGATCTGCCTCGTCTGGCTCCGAACGCATCTTGTACGTTTTGGTCAGCACTTGGTTTGCAAAGAAGTCGTTGGGTTCAAAGTAAAATTCCAATGTAAAACTCTGCGAGGGAACACAATGTTAAAACAAAGTTTAACGCTTTTCCTAGAGCGTGAAGCAGTGCAACTTGAGCCAAACTAGTACCAAGGAGGACGAAGCAGGAGAGCTTTGAGATTCACCATTGGTTGCCCTGGGTCCGAGAATTTCACTTTGATATCCTGCAAGTGCTTGAGAATGGGCTCGTCGTGTTCCTGGGAAACGGGGGGAAACCCACAGCTTTCACAAGAGCATATTAAGTCTGTTGAATTTCAATATTTCACACCAAATGCAAAAACATCCTAGCCTAAAGAGTTCAGACATACCAGCAGGTGGCAGCAGTAACAAACCTTTAGGGTACACACACAAGTCCCCAAACAAGTGAACATGTGACCTGACCTACATTTTGCAACAACATTTGGTTTGTGTTCTTCCGTTCAACACGACATACCTGCAGCATTTCACTGAGCAGGTCAACATTCTTGAAGACTGTCAGCCAGAACTCTGGGATACCCTTGGGGTCCTCCTTTTCCTCATCTTTCTTCTCCTCTTCCACTTTAGCTTTTTCCTTCATCTCCTCCTAGAATGGCAGCAGGAACATTTCATCATATCATGAACATTTACTTGTTTGACTTTTCTCCAAAGTAATTTACAATGATTGACCTATTTATACAGCTGGAGATGGGATTTGAACCTACAACATTTGGGTCCAAGGGCAGCAGCTCTAATCGCTACACTAGCTGTCCATATAAGTACATTAATTCAATCATTCTGAAATGGTTAAAGGCAAAAGCCTGTTATTCTGCATGCTCATTAAACTTGAGCAATCCAGGTGTGTATACAGACACGTCAACACGCCTTTAGCAGTTTCAACATGTCTGACACGCACAAAGGATGTATTGGAGAAACATTGTCTGCAACCCATCTGTCCTTAATTCCCTATGCCGCTATTAACTAGTTTCACCCGGCTGTGGCTGGTAGCTTGAACACGGGTGGGGAAACTGCCCACAGCAGCCTGCTGAAGACAGAGCGACCCACTGGCTTACTGACCGTTAGCTTTTCCTCCTCATCGGCCTTCCATTCGCACTCCTCGTCCGTGGGCTCGTATGCTGCTTTGATGATGTCGCTGCGCTGTGGAGGGAGAGAGGAAGAGCAGAGCCACGCTTGGAACCTGTGATCACACTGAGCCACATAGCTCTTGCTACATGGTGCCCCGAACTTACACCCCTCCCCTTTCCTAGAATCCCCAATGATGCTTTTGTTTGTTGTTCACACCAACCCACAGTTTGGCCTCCATGACAAGACATACCATGGTGAACAGAGCCAGCAGTGTGCAACAACTGCTAGTTAAAACAGGGGAACGGCGTGAGGTGCGATGTGGTCGACACTCAGAACTATCAAACACACCCATAACGTCGATACAAATCCTCATTTTACCGTTTCAAGCTTTGTCGTCATTGTACAGCACAGGACAGCTGTCACACAACCACTCACTGCATTAGAGTGGTACGCTGGCAGCCTGAAACATCGCTGCAATTCTTAAGTCACCAAATGCAAGCAGCTCAGACAAGACACTCCCTCACCTTGTCAAAAAGCGGCTGATAGAGGGCAGCGTACTTCCTTTCCAGCTCATGGACTTCTTCGTAAAACTTGGCTTCAATCTGGGCACATTTCACTTGGAGGTTCTTGAGGGCATTCACACGTCGCTTTACCACTTTGGGTAAACTGGGAGAAGGGCGAGAAGAGCTCCGATTACAGGTGCGGGACAGGTGAAGACTGAATACTAGGCCATCTCAGCCCATTTCTTGGTTAAAGCCGAGATGGTCCACGTGGAGCCCTGCGCTTAATTTCTGCATCACAAGTATTCAAAGGAAGAGAGAATTCCTCCCAACACCAGACTGCTGACAAGAGCCCACTTACAAACAGATGTTCCGAGACAAGCATGAGGTCAAATCGAAAAGTGCTCGCAATAGTTAACTTCTTTATAAATATCGCTGTGGACACTTCTTGACTGGGCCTTGTATTATGGATGTGTTGCTCTGCCTGCAGTGTCCATTTCAGACCTTGAACGGGCGACTGCAAAGGGACACCTGGCTGCAGGTTCGAGCCCGGCACAGACTCTCGGATCGGCTTTCGCAATACAAATTGTAATGACAGCATTATCAGGAGCAACTCAAAAGCTAACCTGAACCGCATACATGTCAGAAGCTGCAGCTACACACAGCAGGCGTAGCGGAACCCTGGGTCTCACCTCTCCATGTAGCCCGACGGCGAACCAACAAGACCATCCAGCCGCTCCTGCAGCGCTGCCAGGACCTGGGGGTTCTGCATCATTTGCACCGTGAGCTGGCGAGCTGAGAGCAGAGAGGTCTGTGGGTCAGGCAACTGAACCAATCACAGAAAGTATTTAAAAGTCAGATGTTCAGCCTGGAACTACAACTGTGATGCATGGAGACACAGCACTGAAAGAAAGGAGGCACGGAAGAGGGCTGTACGCTGATCTGATGAACATCCACCCACAATGCCAGCATAGCACAAGGCTATTCTTCCACACCAGGGTGGTCTGGCTGCCCCAGATGCTCACCAGGTGACCACTCCAAGTACTGTACCAGGTGCTTCTTATAGCAGGCCCTCATGTCACTTTGAAAGTATGTGAAAGTAATTGTGTTGCAGGGCAAAGTGCCTTCACTCCACGAGACATGAAAGGCCCCCCCCACCCCGACAACATGTCAGCAAGAGAACGAGACAAGCATCTGAGACACCAGTAAACCCTGAGCTCACATTTCTGCAAGCTCATAAAAATAGAATGCAAAAGAATATTTAATTCCAAAAGAGCTGCCAAAAGCTAGTATCTTTTGCAGAAGACATCATGGACTGAGGGACACACTAAAATCATTTCAAACATCAATTTGAGAAGATCAGGAAACATCACCAATGCCCCACACATTAAAAACCAATAGGCTTATTTCCTTTTCCTCTGAATGCAAGGGGCTGCAATGAGTCCATCAACTCTCTATTTAGAAGATTGTGCACACTTCTGCTCACCCTGACTGACAGCCAGTTCTTCTAGCAGAAAGCGACATCTGGTTCTGTTTGTTTCCCTTGCAACGTGTTGGAAACCAGGAAGCCATTCCTAAGCAAAGGGTTTTTACTGTATTTTAATACAGCTGTTCCAACATTGTTAGAACCCTAAGCATATTGCATTTGGGTTTTTAATATAATGTAACATCTATATTAATGTAAGGGGACATGCAGGGGCATGGTGGCACCGCAGGTAGCACTGGTGCCTCAGGGTGTAAACTGTACATTCTGGCTCAGGGTATGCAGAGTTTGTACGGTGTCCCTTTTTTCTTAATGTAAAGGGCAACAGCAAACCGCTTCCATACCCTTATCTTACCACAAAAAGCAGGTGAGTGGCTGCGATGACTCCAATTCGACTCAACGGCACTGCCCCAACCCTCAGGTACAAACCACGGTGCCACACAAATGGAGGACAAGGAGATCCTACCTTTGCTGTTTGCATCTTCTCCCGTCTCCTCCTCTTCCACCTCCTCCACATCTTCCATGTCTGCTGGGTCCATCTCGGCCTGGTCTTTACTGCAGGTGAGAAAGAGGGTCACAGTTTGTGTGGTGCCTTCCACATGCACACAGTTGTTAACCAAGTGCAGGTTAACATCCACTGCCCTTGTCACATTGTTCAGAAGAGACCCTGTGCCCGTTGCAAACATGGTAAAAATGGCAGCAGTGAAGGGTCAAGACAACAGGTTCTCGCTTCGCTCCTATAAAACTGGATTTACACAATGGCACGCGTTACAGTCATCGCCACTAGACTTTCACTACATGGTGGATTCTGGGGAAAACTGACATCCATCTGGGGAACACAGCCTGTGTGAACTTCAGCTGCAAACAAGTTCCCTGCAGATGCCTACAGTATGAAGCACCAACCACGAAATGCAAGACACACTGCAGGCCATTAAGCTGCTCGCCAGAGCAGATGGATAGAGGGACGGATGGATTCGGGGGGAGCTGGCAGGCACCGGTGTGCCCCTCTGCCAACGGGAGCCCTCTGTCTGCAGAAGACATCAGGTTGGAGACTTGCCCAGGCCTGTTAATCAAACACAGAGCAGTACCACTGCGCAGGACAGTCACTCATCCCAAGGCAGAGAGGAAGCCAGACAGACAGTCTGGGCAAAGACTTGGCCACAGGAGGCAGTGCTGCAACGTTCCTCTGGCTAATGGAGCCTTTCAACACAGTCCTGTAAGGAGCAGTTTGGCTCTGGTCAGCCATTAATCACCATCTCTCCCTCTTTCTCACACACACACACACACACACACACACACACACACACACACACACACACACACAGAATGGGGCTCAGGCATTCCGAGGAAGCGGCAAACATCTGAGACACCTTCAGCAGACAACCGTTCAATACTCGTCGACACAGAACCGGACGCAGAGAACATCAAGAACACATGCCGAGACCTCGGCCCAACAAAATGCGCCACAGAAGCACATCATCTCAGACCACGCACTGGTTTCCATAACATATGTAACCTCAGATGATGCAAATGGCAGGTGGTACCAAGGATGAGGATGTGGTCAAGACCAAAACACCCCAATTAAAGTAATATCCAGCAGGAGGCTGATTACAGGAGGCTGACCTGCACTCCAGCACAGCATGTTGCAACAGGGTGCAAGATGGGCACAGAGCATTAAACTACAGCAGCTCAGCACCCATTTTGGCCAGAATTTTGGGGGAGGATCACCAGTAAACGTCCAAGACCAGTGAGAACGCGGCACCACTGCAGCACGCTAGAGTGCGTACCGCATCCATCTGGTTTGCGCACGAATTTTGTTACAATGGAGAGGTACGTGACCTGGATGGGGGCCACATGTGAAGAATTTACTGCACGGTTACAAAGGTACTTACTTGTCGTTGTCTGCCATTGCGGTATAGTCTCAAATTCCTAGAGGAATAGAAAAAGCAAGAAAGATTTCAGAACAGCCAGACAATTATGATCGTGACTTTCTGGCCCTTAAAAGCCATTCTAAAGGTCAGCTGGACTTTCTAAATACCAGCCCAGAAGTGGACAAAAACTCTTGAAACACTAGCTCTGAAAATCCTTCAATGCGCCATGCGGTGCTTGAGTAGGGTCTTGCCACCATTTAAACCTTACACAGTATGGCCTCATCAGCACAAGGTAAACCCAGTTTTCATACTACAGATAGCCAGATGGTTGTAGTGGCAAACAGAGCTAAAGCTACCAGGGACCCAACGAAGAGCATCATGTCACAGATACAATAGCTATACTATCACTCTTAACTATTTTAAACTTGTGCAAAAGACAATATTTTCATGGTCTTCAGAAATTTGACTATATAGTGTCGTGTGAAAAATAATTTCAGCAAAGCCCCTGAAGAGGGGAAAAAGCACACACTACAAACAGCCAATAAGGGAAGATATGCATTCTCAGTCTGCAGGGACTTTTTTTAAATAACCATTATTTCTGTTGCGTTTCAGACATTTCCATACATCACTGAAGCTACACGGGAATATAAAGTTTAAGGGGAAGTTTTAGTTTTTCAATGATTTAAAGGATCAAAAAGCAAGAATATACAAAGTCAGCCATCAGTTGGAAGTAGAATGAAGGATCTATAGGGGTATCAGAAGGGAGCCCTGAGGAACACCATTTTGCACCAGGGTGTTTCCAACAGGTGTGAGGATTCTGAGCATTCACCAAACTTCTCGCCGAGTGCAGACGGAGAGAGTCAATAAGCCTGCGTCGAAAAAAATGGTTATTCATCATCATCCTGTTCTTCATTATGAACGATTCTTGTTCAAATGTAAAACTCTGAACCTGAGTTCAGTTCAGTCATCATTCAGATCCTTTGCAATTCCCAGCTGCAAGGGAGGATTGTTACAGGAAACTTACAAATCAGAACATTTACACTGGCTATGCCAGAATGCATGAAGAAAAAAAGCTTAATTCTGAATCCACAAAAACTACATATTTGGCAAGTTGACAAAAAACGCAGAAGGAAGCTGCATTCGAAGCAAGATTCCTGACTAACGGCTGTGTCACTATATACATACGGTACTCTGCAAGATGTAAAAGTGCACATTTTTTCATCCCCTGATGCCAAACAATTCTAGTTTTAAAAAAAAAACAAGTGCGCGGGGGTTGAGAAGTGTCATTACAAACCGCTCAAACTCCACCACAGCAACTGGTGTCCAAGAGCGGGACCTGCTGAAAGGCGAGTGGATGGCACACGGTTGGCACAAAACTGAGCCGACAAGCACCTCCATACAAAAGCCTCTTTAGAAGAGAAAAATCATGTACTTGAGACCCAACTGGGGTTGCCAGTAATGTCCTTGGGTAGAGAGCCAGGACACCACAGAGGTACCTCGTTTATTCCCCGAAAACACGGTAGCCACCAGGAGCAGTTCACAACTGTGGGAAGAAACGGGTGTTTCGCGTGAAGTGCCCCACGGGCTACACCTGTGGCTGGAAGTCAGCAGGTCCGAGTGAAACTTCACGTGTGGAGGGGGGAGGCCACGTGCTGAGGGGCCAGCGCCGCGCGGCTCCGCGTGCAACACGTGTCGTGTGTGTCAGTCCCCTATTATATCTCTTCCCCCCCCCCCTCCATCTTTCAAACGCGCTCAGAAATACACCAAGTTGTTTTTTTTTTTTTTTTTTTTAAAAAACGCTCCAGCTTTGTTCAAAAGGTTTAATTTGAAGGGGCCAGCCGCCAGATACCTACAGATGGAAGACGTACGTATCAATCATTTTTGCTAACAGTTACACGATGATAATGATTATCAATCGTAGAGTCGGCACAGGGCTGCACACAATTACTGTTCGTATATATGTCAGTAAACAGCAGCGCAGCGGCGGCGCCTCCTCCACAACAAGTGACACAATGAATTCCTTGTTCAGAAACACACCGACCGAGGCCTAGGCCTCGCCACGACGAGCACAAACACTTTCTTCCCGGTTCCACACGAGCACGAAATGCCGCGTACGTGAAACGAACGTCGTGACGAGCGAATAATTAAAGCGGGCGGGCGGTCGACACCTCCGCCGGCTACATCGCCTAACGGGGTCGCCTCCCGCGCCCAGGAGAAATTAGGCCATTTCAACAAGCGAGGTCCGAGAAAACCACGCGCGTACGATACGGCGCTCAAAATGAGAGTCGCGTCGCGACCGACCCCTCTCCCTCTCCGGCGTCTCCCGCCTCACACTTAGTCACAGTGAGTGGCGAACACGCACGGCTGCCCGCGCCGCGAAAGCAAGAAGTTATTATATGCGACACGCAGGGTTCAGCCCATCATGGTGGAGGTTCAATGGCCGCCGTCGCTCTCAGACTTCCCGCCGCAGTAAGAGGCTCCGGCACGAGCGCACTCTCTCTCTCTCTCGCTGCCGCCGGGCTTCCGCTACGCTAGCGCTACCCTTCCTCGCGCCGGCGGCGTGCGACCCGCGCACAAGGAACCGAGTCGATCTGAGCTTCTTAACTTAATCGCTAACATTACGGAGCCGCGTGGCTCGGCACTAACCTCCTCTTTCTTCTTCCGCCGGTGGCGTTTCGAGCTGTGGCGGCCGCGGCGCTGCGAAGCGGGTCCCCAGGAAAATGACTCCGCGCTGACGGCGGTAAAAAGGAGCGAGATCCCGCCGCTCGCGCTCATATACATCCAGCGTGAGCACGTAAACCGGCAGTCACCAGGGCAACGTTTCGGCGTGTGGGCGGGGCTCCGCGGCTCTGCTAAGCGCTGGCTGTGTAATAAGTGTCACACGCACAGGCTCGCTTATTATTTGTGGCGCTTGTATCGATCTCTTCCATTTGTGTAATGCGAATCTAAAACTTGCATGACGCTAAGAGATGCCGAGAAGGGCAAAATGCTACTTAGTTTCCAGCATCGTGTCAACGCGGAGCGTGGCTTCAATCACTGCGAAGTGTGTACAGAGACGAGCCAAGGGGGTGACAGCTGGTACCCCGGTGAAGAGAAGGCGTTGACAGTCTGAGCTGCCTGCAGAGGGATGTGTCAGTTTGGTAAGGGAAGGACGCTGTGACTTTGGCAGGACGCAAGAAAAATTAAAAAAAGAAAACCTGAGTTCTCCCCAGTGGCCAATAGTGGAATACGGTGAGCTCGAGTAACGGCAGTCCTAGCGTGGTGATTTCCAGAGATGAGGTAAAGCCAAAGTTGGCAGACCCTGCAGGCATCCAGGACCGCAGGCCAGTCCCACACTAAGCGGATATTCTTCAATATATCAGCTGTTTTTCCTAAGGAAACATCACTTCTGAATTATGTACCTGCTCTGCTACATTTACTGTGCGCTGAGAGGTCTGAATTGCAGTGATTCTCACTAACAAGTCCACTGAGGCGTGAGGTAACACCGGTTTTACTGGGCAACAAAGCCAGCTGCACCTGTACACATTTATGTAGTACATATTTTGCTCTTGATGTCCATAAGCAAAAGACTGTTAGTCATATTACATCTAACAGCAGGAATATTAATAATCTGCCCCGTGTCCAGGTTTACCAGTATTTCGGTGTGTAGTGGTGTTACCGTCCTCCAGGCTCTCGTGAAAATTCAATTTATTTTTATAGAGCGCTCTTCTCACGCAGTGACACAGAGCGATTTAACCAGGCATACAGCAAGAAAAATTGATACAAACAAAGAAGACAGTCAACTAATGGCTACCATAATGAAGAACTTATTATAGAGCTATAAGTATACCTACTGGCTGCCAGGGAAAGGAACAAAAACTCCCAACTGAAGGTTGAGGGAGAAAAAAAACCTCTGGGGGTCCACGGGCCAGTGGTAGCCCACCCCTCCTGGGCATTCTAGAAAATAATTTGTAAGCCAGTGTTTAACAAGTAATTATAATGTTGGTGAATGGCATCTTGGATCCCCGACTCTGCATGGAACGTCTCGATCGTCACGGCAGATGGACGTCATCCTCTGTCAGCACGGGATTCGTCTGTCACCACTGGCCGGCCTCCTCAGGTCTTATGTAGCGAAGTAGTGCTCAGCGAGAAGATAGGACAGAGTTAGTAATTTGTTACTTAAGTAAATTTAATATGCATTTTTATAAAGGTGATAAAAAACAACCAAGGCAGGTGGAATTACATTACGAGGTGGAATGCCTGAGTGAACATGTAAGTCTTTAGTCGGGATTTGAAAACAGAAACAGACGGGGCATTTCTGACAGTAACTGGTAGACTATTCCACAGTTTAGGTGCTCTATAACTAAAGGCGCGACCTCCTGCTGAGGTCTTATTGATCACGGGTACTTTAAGGTAACCTGCATCTAATGAACGGAGATATCGTCCTGGGATATAAAAATGAATGATCTCACAAAGGTAAGCCGGAGCAATGCCATGTACTGCCTTATACTGTAGGTCAAAAGTAGGATTTTATAATCAACTCGAAATGCGACCGGGAGCCAATGTAACGATTTAAGTATCGGTGTTATATGGTCGTACTTTCTAGTTCTAGTAACAATTCTCAGAGCAGCATTTTGTACCAACCGCAGCCTGGATACAGTCTGGTACGGACAACCCGACAATAAAGCATTACAGGCTTCTTAACTGAAGGAAGCGCGACTTTGTATCGCATGTAAATGCTTTGACTAATGACAGCTTTCCATCCAGCAGGACACCCAAATCCTTGACAACCCATACACTTGAAGGTACAAAATGTGTCTTCCACATGAGGGACTTTAAGAACTTTCACCGAATACTATCGTCCTTCTCACTTTTCACCTCCCGCTTCACACTTTCTTTGTATTTCATTTACATGTATTGTATTTACTGAACCTGTGTATGTGGATGAAGCCTTTTTATGTGCAAGTTGTAAAATCATGCTTGTAATTATGAGAACATTTTACTCTTTTGGGTTTTATTGTGAATAGATCAGCAGTAAGGCTGGAGAGGGAGGGGACACACCCAGGATGGGACACACCCAGGACAGGACACCAGTCCATTGCAAGGCACCCCAAGCGGGACTTGAACCCCAGGACCCTGGCCAACCCACTGTGCCACCGCACCCCCCTCTGTGGTACAGAACACAAATAAAAATGAATTTTGGGAAAGTACAACAAAAATGTTGTTTTATATGCAATGGACCTGGCATAAACTGCACTTCTATAAAAGGCTACAATTCACCCAACTGGATTATTTTGCCACAGTAAATACTGTATGTGTTCTTATATAAAATGCATGCTGTCATCGGATATTTTACTGTTTATGTAGTAAAACCACCATTGCCCATTTCAGCAGTCATTGATTATTTACAGTGGTATTTAGCAAATGGGCACCATGGTTCCTTGGGCGGGGGGGGGGCATTTTTCAGCTCCACTGTCTCTTGTTGTCCACCTGTAAGGTGTCCGACCACACGAAACGTGATCAAAAACCTCTATTTAGTCCGTCATTGCCTTTCATAAAGCGGTTCGCTGTAGAGATTGTTAGTCTGCCAAGTCTTGAGAGTAGAGCGTGTCTGGAGGAAGGCAGGTGTTCTCAGTCATTGCTCTACTTTGGTGGCTCTTGCTGCTTCCTGTTCCCTTGATGCGTCTGTTTCTTTGTGTCAAGAGAAACATGTTGCAGCTCCATTTGAATTTTGGTTTCTTTATTGCACAAGTAGTTATTAAACATTTACTTATTTAGCAGACGCTTTTCTCCAAAGCAACTTCCAATGAACTCTATGTAGTGTTACCAGTCCACACACATTATTCACCAAGGTGACTTACACGGGGTCACTTATCCATACATCAGTGGAACACACACACACTCCGTTACTCACGCACTATGGGGAACCTGAACAGCATGTCTTTGGACTGTGGGAGGAAACAAGAGCACCCAGAGGAAACCCATGCAGACATGGAGAGAAAATGCAAACTCCACACAGACTGAGCAAGGATTGAACCCATGTTCTCTCACCCAACCCAGGTGCTGTGAGACAGCAGCGCTACTTGCTGTGCCACCATGCCACCCAACAAGATAATTATATTGAAATGTGTTCCAAAAAGAGGAAGACTCAACAGCCCAATTACAGATGTGGATTTGCAGTGTATCCACCTACTGCTATCCACATAAGAGAAGAGGCACTCAATTTACAGTTGTAAAGAGAAGTAGCTCTGATTCCTTGCATATGACAGTTGTTAAAGAGCACAGCAATTTTCATGGGCCTTATGGCAGTGCAGTGCCTCACGCAGCAAAAAGCTTAGGCCAGATGGTACCCTCCTGTAGATGACAAAAAAAAATGATTTACTTTTCAAATATGCTGACTTGTTGGTATGAAATTCCAGGCATGCAGACCACCTGACACAGCTGCTCGTTGCATAAACACCAGTTTACACTAGCGTATTTAACCCTCTCCAGGCAGATGTTGCAAATTAGCATCAGCTGGTAAAATCAGATTTTTCCTATTGCTAGTATTAATTTGGCCCTGAGAGAGTTAACAGACTAAGGGGCTTTGTGTCACTGACAAAGAGACTGTACTGAAATTACCATGCTAACACCGAGTTACAGCGTCAACAGTGATCAACTTTGACGTCACGGGACAGTTACATTGACTTTTCTCCAAAGCAATGTACATTTCACAGAAAATACAATGTGTTCATTACATTAGCATCAATTAGATGCATGATTCCAAAGTAGTTTGTTTCCACCTACTACTGTACCATACTTGTGCAACATTACACCCCTGTGCAGTATGTTCTTTATATCTTTCATGCAACATGTTTCTTTATGTCACACACACCATCTGAAACCACTTGTCCCAAGTGGGGTCACGGGGAGCCATAGCCTAACCCAGCAACACAGGGTGCAAGGCTGGAGGGGGAGGGGACACAACCAGGACAGGATGCCAGTCCATCACAAGGCACCCCAAGCAGGACTTGAACCCCCCACCCATCAGAGAGCAGGACCTAGTCCAACCCACTACGCCACCGCAACCCCTATCTATTTCTTTCTCTCTTTTGTTCAATATCATATCCATGTGCAATCAACATCATACTACATATGTGCAATATGTAGTAACCTCTGTACTACTACTGTCATTTCAAGTATTTTCACCTACTTTGTGCAAAATCATACCCATGCGCAATATGTTCTCTAAATAACTGACAATCACTGCACTATAATGTCACTTTACGTTGCAGGTCAACGCATACTTTTTTTCTGTGCTTGGTCATTTAGTTGTGCTATGTTTGCATGGTATTGCGTTCTGTCATTTGTTGTGTTCTGTCTGCATTGTACTATGTTCTTGTTTGCTGCATTGTCTGTAATTATGTTTGTATTAGTCTATGTCTAGTTCAGAATGTGTATGTAGCCTGTATGTGTGAATGTGCACTGTAGGTTTGCTCTAAATCGGAAGCAAATTCCTTGTATGCCCAGGTATACTTGGCCAATAAAGCTGATTCTGATATGAAACAATGTTCATCACGAGTAGCTGTATAATACTTCATCCGAATGTTGACGATTTCTGATAATCTTCCAAGTAATCATTTTTTTTGAGATATATAAACATTTCCGTTACATTACAGGAGTAGCTGCATAAAGGTTTATCCGGGCATGATCTTAGTTATAGTGCATGAACATTTATACTTTACATGAGCTTAAGAGATCATGGGAGAAGTGAGTCTGGAAGAGGTGAGTTTTCAGACCCTTTTTAAATGTGGACAGGGATTCAGCAGTTCTGAGTGAGAGGGGGAGGTCGTTCCACCACAACGGAACCAGAACCGAGAACCTTCGTGCTTCACCTTTTGTGCGGCGGGCAGATGTGAAAGAGCACAGCAGTCTGGATGGGCTGTAGCGGATGATCGAGTCTTGTTGATGTCATGGGAGCCACCTTGGCTTCGCAGGCGTATTGATTTCCGAGATAAGAATAGTCGTGGTAGGAAGTGTAAAGTGCCTGTGTGGTTTCCAGCGCTGCCAGAGTGTTGCTCACCTTGAGGCCGTATGCAGCACAATACAGCTTGTTAATATTTTAAATTCACGCAGTTTGCTTTTTGAGTGCAACAACTTTTCACAATACAACCTTTCCACAACCCCGACACAGAGCCGCTCGAAATGCTTCCTAAGGTACCTTCAGTTTAATTCCTAGCAGCGTCTCAGCCAGACAAAGGATCTAGAGAAAGTGAGAGCTCAAAGTTCTCTCACTGCTCCTGCAACAGGATCTGGTGAGCACAAGTCATAAAATCGGTGTTGTCTAGCTGTGCGCTACTCATCAGACGGCCCACGGATGAGCATTACCGTTCGACGCGATCAGAGGTGATATTAGACTGCTGAACAGTCCCCTTCAGCGCAGGCACTTCATGAAATAAGCAACTGCCAGTGTTTACAGTATGAAGAGAACTGAACAACACTGACAGCTACAGGGATGACTTGAACCTCTGACAAAAGGCAAGAGCAGCTGTGTGGAGGAGTTACCGTAGCATCAACGGAGGAGAGTAACCCTCACAGCTCCTGGGTCGCCCCGCGTTACCCTCACGAGGACCTTGCTGATGGGCCTTCAAGTATCGGCAGCTGGTGATCATCTCTTCATTAAGGCAGGGCAGGTATTGGGGATCGGCCCTCACCGCACCTCTTTCCACACCCCCCCTTGAGCTAGATTAGGCAGCCAGACCTTCCATGACCACTGGTGTCCCCAGTCCTGGTGAAAGCAGCGACACATCCACAAGGTCTGATGGACCTTTCCCTTCCCATTAGGAATCTGCGGAGGACAGGCACAAGACGTGAGCAGGAATACCATCCTAGCACTAGGTGGGGACCCGACAGCACCATCACTGGTCGTCCTCAAGCCAGGGTACCAAGGCTGTCAGCCCATCGATTGCTTGGGACACGTCAGCAGCAGGTCTTATCCCTCCTAGTATGCTTTCATCTGCTGTCCATCTTCCCAGTCCTCTACTTCATTTTGGACAATGGGGATCTGCAACCAGGAAAGTTTGTTTTTTAGTGACGGGTCCCGTCTCCAGCCTTGGATCTTGGCGTTCCCCTTTCTTCACGGGGCCGAGCTTTTCTGGTCACCTCGATTCTGGCTCCTCAACGTCCCAACCGAAGAGGACCTGAACTTCGTCACTGGCCTTTTGATGTCTCTCTCATTAGGTAAATTTCAAGGTACAAATCACATTTGCTCAAAATTCTGACTTATCCAAAAATGCGGGTTCGGTATGTGAGACCAGTATTCAGCTCAGCAAAATCACGAGGAAGGGAGAGAAGGGCGAAGTACAGCAGTGACAAACAGGCACAACACCTGACCAAGTCATTCCTTCATGAAGGATGTTTCCCATTAAATGTTAATTGTGGTCTTTTCAACGTACTCCACCAGTTGTCCCACCGATTCTGTTCAGCGTGACGCCGCTCATTTACTATTCCAGCCTTAACATCCCTGGATGGAACAGGTGGCACTTTGTGCTGGAGGTTTTATCCGATTACCGAGCGAGAAGACGGTGCGGTGAACTGCCTTCTCTTCGCCGGCCTGGAGCATCACACCACTGAGTTATCCAGACGAACAACGCATTATGAGTTTGGGTTCACGATATGAAACCATGAAAAAGATCCCTGAACAGAAAGTACCTTTAATGTCAGTGGATGAAGAAAGGCTGAGACGTGCCGCGGGGAAATAAACTTTGATGACTCTATTTACCATGACGGGTCAACAAGCAATATGAACACAACCTTACATTCGGCTAAAATCACGTCAGGTGAAAACGTATTCATTTCGGGACTTTTCAACGTGTGCGTTATTTCCGTACTACCTAGCGTGTAATCCCCCAATCAGGATGACCCCCGCTAGGGCTGCGTCAGCAAGTATCGTGGATGTCAGGGTCACCTAAGGTCAGCCAGAATGTGACTAATCCCAGTGTCACCATGCATCTCATCAGTATGCATCCAGGGGTGGAAAAACCGCACGTAACCGAATCCAAGCTGGGACACAACCTCTCATCAGCACTCAACATGCCCGACCAGCTGGTTGCGCGCAACTGGATCAGAAAGGACAGAGCTCCGCTGGCCAGCAGGGACTGGGGCTTCTGCTGAGCCCGGTGTTGGACACAGCACTGCGGCAGTAGTACAGGGAGCTGGGATTTCCCCTTCAGCGGGCAGGGAAACCGCTAACGCCGCGCTAATCCCGCTCTCAATGGGTGTCATGCTGCAGCCCCCTCAGTCGTCCTGGGAGGGCCCCATGAGGAACAAATAGAGCGCTGAGTCAGCAGGCAGGATTACCATTGCTTTTACGACCAGTGTGGTTGTTATTGTTCTTTAAGGGGGTGGGCTGGAGCGGGGGTGGGGTAGGACAAGGACTCGGCTTCGCACCATCGACCGAGCTCTGCAGAGAGAATGGTCGCGCTAAAGAGGATCTCGCCACCATCCCCGATTTCATCTTTTATCGTTATCCAGAGGGTGCAGAACACGTGGGGATGGACCTTGGAGACCACGGAGATCTGTGTGCTGTTCTCTGGAATTCTCCTCCTTTGGTGTCACTAATGACATGTGGAGAGGGAAGGAGGACAACACTCGACACAAAATGCTTTCCGATAGGAAACATCACCAACCACGTGTGCATCCTCTCTCCAGGGCACCCCCTTCAAGCTACGTTCCAGAAAGTGCCGTGTTCCAGTTTCAGATCTCGCAAACACAATATCCGCATCGCAATATGAGGAGACGCTTTGATTTTGGCTCAGTGCTGAAGTCTTTCAGACCAAAAGGGCCCAGGGGTGATATGCTGATAAGGACTTGTTGCCTAGCAACAGTGACCTAGGCAACAACAGCTGTTCAGCACTAGACATCCACACTGAGGGAGACAAGTCCAGCGTCGCTCCTTGGCTTGTTGATCAGCGGGAAGAGTCACAAGAGAGCAATGTGTCTCACACTGTCTTTTATTAACATCCTGTTCTTCTCAGCTTCTTCCATCTGTGTACCGCATTTTGGCTCCACTGTACCTGGGACAGGTGAAGGCAAGCACACGGTGGAAGTTCCTTGGGTCTCTGGGCCTCTGAGAGTGTTAGTCACACAAAATGAACACAGTTCCTCTGGACTACAGCGGTGGATATAAATTAACATAAAGTGAAGATTTTTTTTTATATTCCTCCAACATTCGGGAAGCTTCAGGGCAGCTATGCTGAATCCTAATTTTACATCCACCCTCAAAGCGCTTGGAACGAATTGGCGCACGTTGCCCACAGAGTGACAACCCGCCACTTCGGGAGCGATCACAAGAAAAGAGCCCATCATCAGCGGCGGTTTCTAATCGCAGGAACTCAGTAGCTCAGTGTTACTATATTTATTGCATCAGCACACAACGGTGGGGTCGCCTTGCGGGGTCGCAGCCAACGTGAGCCACCATTGCAGTGGCTCCGGGCAGGAGCAGGAGCGCTCGATGAATAATCTGCTCAGAGAATGCTCACGCTATTTTTGGAAACTTGAACAAGGGCTTAAAAGTGACAGTCTACTGGCCTGCCTTCGGACCACGGCACCGGGCGGGGAGGCGTCCTGCCGCAGAGAGGCCTTTCAGGCAGGGCATTTTCAGAATAACAGCCCCCAACGCTGTTTCACCGTGAACGACGTCCTCTTGATGAAACACAGATGAGCACTGACTTGTTTGATTCTCCCTAAACCTGAGCTAAGGCCCATTTCTGGACCAGATACTGTACACCAGGGCTGGGAGTGATGGGCAAGCATCAAGGATTTATCAGCGAGATGAACTAACTGATGAAGTTCCTCCATCGGTCTCCACTTGGCAGCTGTCATGGTGACCTTCAACGGTGCGCCTTGCTCCTGGAACCTTTTATCTCCATGTCTCTTGGTTAACACAGGTCACCACTTCCCTTCCACACAAAATTACTGCTACCAAATCATTTCAAATAAAAGAGGCTTTCTCTTGCATTTCTCTGTACTTTAACAGGTGGCACAGTGGCGCAGTGAGTAGTGCTTCTGTCTCACAGCGGCCGGGTGGTGCGAGAGGACGTGGGGTTGATCCCCACTCAGTCTGTGTGGAGTTTGTGTGTTCTCTCTGTGTCTGCGTGAGTCTCCTCTGGGTGCTCTGGTTTCCTCCCACACTCCAAAGACATGCTGTTCAGGTTCCCCCACAGTGTATGAGGGACAGAGAGAGTGTGTTCCGCTAATGTATGGATGAGTGACCCAGTGTAAGTAGTGTATCTAGCAGTGTAGGTCACCTTGGTGAAAAAGGTGTGCGGGCTGATAACTCTACATAGAGTTCATTGGAGAAAAGAGTCTGCTAAATAAAAAATGTAAATGGTGAGTAACCATCCCGTGTCCGAGTTGCACCCTTCCTGAACGCACCCCCCAACAAGACTTGCACTCTGCACCTGGCAGCACACATTTACATTTATTCATTTAGCAGACGCTTTTCTCCAAAGCGACGTACATCCCAGAGAAAATACAATTTGTGCACTACATTAGGACACAGAACAGCACACAGAAACGGGATTAACATATAATGGCAAGAGCAGCTGCTCATTTCATGGAGAACAGAATGCCACTGCAGTACGAAAAGCTGGTCGCTTAGAGACTACCTTCTTTTTACCCACTTTGTCGATGCTCAGTCACTCTTACCATTTATTTCAAACCTCCTGTTGATCTATTAGCTGAAAAGTTTCTCTCTAAAACAACTGACAACTTTAGATTTATACACTAAGCTTCTTAGATTTACCCATTAACACAGCAGGGCAATTAGCCAAAGGACCTGCAGCGGAAGGGGATTCAAACCTGTGTCTATAACTATAAACTGTATCAACTGTACATATTGTACGGCACCGGGACAACCCACTGCACTTCCTGTTGCCCCTAACAAGGGCACATTGAAATATAACAAACTCAACGTCCTTGTTTGGGAGGTCACCATCAAACAAACAGAGACTTCATGTAAAACCAATGTAGTAAAATGTTTAATGCGGGATAAACTGGGGTCACTGTAAGATCAGAAGGCATCAAACCAGCTTACAGCACCGTTGGAATAAGATAAACATTACGTGCAAGTGGAAAAAAACATTTATGGATATTTCACAGTCTTGGCCTCACCACGCCAGCAGGTGCCTCTCTACATTTTCCAACAGCTGCACAAAGCCAGAGCTGCGCGTCACAGACGATGACCACAACTGAACACTCAGGTCTCATCATCCTCATCATCCCTGTTGCTTTTATCTCTCAGCCCAAGAGCAGTGGTATAAATTAGAGTGTCCACAGACAGCAGCCTTCCCGCACACTGCAGAACAGATGCCAGCAACTGGTATTTGCAGGCGAGCGACTCCAGCGCCTCTGGTCCATCAGTAATCGATCCCACCACCTCCTGGTGTCTGAGACACGATATGAAGTTGGTGCGCACCTTTAAAAAATGCCCGTGTCCATTATGGCGCAAATAGAGCTGCCTGGGTACGTTGAGTAATGCCTCAGCCACCAGTCTGCAGGACATCTTGGTCTCTGGACAGGAGCTCTCGAAGGAATGTTTCCAGAGGTAGTGGTGGAGCAGGAACTCAAAAGCGCCCCCTACTGGTAACACTGCACCTGGCCTTGCAGACGTTTCTGAACGGACCAGGTTGTCTGTAAGCCCTTCCTCTGCATCTCTCCCAAAGGCTCGACCTTGACTTCTGCAGCTCTTGTCCTGTGGCATGCAGCAGTTCAGTGGTGATACCAGATCTGGGCTCTCAGTCCTCTTGTTACAACACTGACCTTGAGAGAGTGTCCTCATGGCACCCTTATCTGACACCAGCGACGCTGCCTGCAGTTCCTTGGCGTCTGTCTGCTGCACGCCGAAATCCGACCTATCACCATTTCTGATGTTGTCCTGCTCTCCCCGCGAACTTGTGACGTTCCTCAAACAACAAGCCTGCGTTCCACTGTTTCGCCGGTGGCGCAACCAGATTGGCTCAGAGGTTCGCTGCAGCGTCCGGAAGGCATCGCCGAACGCCGAGACGCACTGGGCTGTCAGGCCTGGCACAGGCCCACACAGGACAAGGCAGTGTGGTAAATAGCCCTGGCGCTCTGGGAAGCCCACATGCACATACCTGTGAGCGCCCAACACCACAGGCTGGCAGAAGGTCACTGCAGCAACATGTTTCCCACCGACTCCCTCCCAGAATCCCAGGTCTGCGAATGGAGACACACCAGCAAGAAGACAGAATAAAGACAGCTCCTCTTGGCTGACACACTCCACCACTGACATGCCAGCCCGCTTGGCCTGGTAAAGTACCAGGTCCGACTGCTTCACGGAAGACAGCAGCAGCTTCACCTGCAGCTCTTTCAGGGAAGTCACTGTGCGCTCTATGTTATCGGCCACCCAGCTGCCAAAACTGCAGAGCTGCAGGCTGGAAGTGATGATCAGGGTACCATCAGCTTCCATCGGCAGGGAGGTCTGTAGAGGTACACTGATGGCCAGCGCGTTTAAGGGTCTGTCCGTGGGGCAGTGCACAGCAAAGTCCCTGTGGATCACCAGCCCTTGCAGAATGTGAGAGCGGTCAATAGGGAGCCCCGTCACTGCGGTGTGGAGCTCCGGGAAGCGGTCAGGAACGAGTCGAAGCACATCGGCCCCGTCCGGTTTGCAGGTCCAGCGGAAGCAGAAGTCACTAGCAATTTCAGCCAGAAACTTAGAGTGAGCAGCGTTCACTCTGCCGCAGAAGAATCCCTCCATGAGACGGCGCACTCTGGCCCGGGACTCTGCAGGACTGGTGTGGGAAAACAGGGCGGTGGTGTGTGGAGCAATGTGGTCCCTCATCACGCCGTCCAGCACCTCCTCTTGGAAGGAGAGAAGCCAGCGCGACACCTGCTGGGCCGCCAGACGTCCGTGCGGACCCGCCTTGCCCTGGGCCCGACAAGCAGCGCGAGTGCCCCGGAGCAGAGCAGCCAGTAGCAGGACAAAGGACTTGGCGCCGTCCCCAGCGGTGTTGCAGTGCGCCAACAAGCAGCCCAGCAGCGCTCTGGTTCGAGAAGTAAAACACACACGTCAAATTCAGGCCCACACTCGGCGTGGGAAACGCACAAAGTGCGCATCTGTCACAGCGTTTTTGAACTGAAGTGTGACATCACAAACCAAGAAACAAGGAACACATGAAGCGCGGCTCTATTTCGAGCGCTGTCGTACGACCGGTCCTGGACAGGTGCTCCGTTCCTCACGATGGCACGCAGTACACAACTGCCAGCGCAACAGGAAAGGGCACCTGGCTCTTGCTCTTGGGACAACATACCTGGCAACCGGGTGATCCAACACCAGAGAGGCGAGCACACGCCTGCCGTCCCGGCTGATCGACACCTCACCCGTGTCTTTGGTGAAGATCACCTGGCCTCCGTGGGGACCAACGCACCTACAGACAATGGCCTCGAGAGCCTCCGCCACCTGTAACAGGGTCCTCGGGCCCACTCGCTGGACCTCCCTCATGTCCTCGCCGACACCGTGGAGAACAGTTTTCACCTGAAATGTCACAACTGGCGTCCCAGTATCAACTGCAAGAAAATAGGGGTTGAGGATTGCCGGATTATTTGGACCTTTTTCAAGGTTTGATAATATAGGAAAGAGGGTTTTACTGCTGTCTCGTCAATTTATCATAATTAATATGATGACAATTAATATCCAGTTTAATAAGACTGTAAACAACAAAATACACACAGTAGGCACTGGGTGTCCGCAGAGCGCCCCCTAATGGCCAAATCAGTGTAAACAACTGTTTTTAATTACGCGAGATTACAGGGAAGGAATCTACAAAATCCTCAAGATTTTTTGTTTTTGTTAATATTAGGAAATTAGGGAACAAGTTTGCTACCTTATCCTAACGCCACTAACCGCAGCTTTACAAATTAAAATAAATTCAAGTAGTAAATGTGATATTGTACAATTATTATCTAATTAAAAAATGGAGAATGATTGAACGGTGAGGGAAAAACTAATTATTGCAATGTATGTTGTTTCGCCTGAAATATTTTGTTTGTGGAATCATGAGTCTCTTTCAGAAAATTTTACATAATTCTGAGTATGAATGCCTGCATCTATGTGTACCGGCGTGATGATCAGACTAAATAGTAAAAATCTTGGACATGCAACAGTGTACTTCAGTGCTAGTGAAGACTGGAAGCCAAGCCAAGCCAAACCAAACTGATGATATTGATAAAACCAGAACTACAAACTCTTACTTTGTTTATAAATATATATACCTTTACCGGACGGTCAGATGAGGCTCAACAGTGCAACTATGCACGTGAAGAAAAAATCTACGCAGTCTTCTATTAGCTTACTGGGTAGAACGATGAGACACTGAAAGGCGGAAATGCTTAGGGCTGTAACCTAGGAGCTCATTATTTCCGGTTCCGGTCTTCCATTCAAGGTACCGTAAAACGTGTAGAAAGAGCCCACAAAATTTCGCTTATTGTAGGTGTATAGTATAGAACGTATTTGAAACCTGTTTTCCTTATATTTTGGAATTTTTTATGCTAAGGTAATTTCTAGTTTTAGGTTTATTTTTTATTTTTAGAATTCAGCTGCAACTGGTTACACTGCTTTTTGATGAGCTCACTCTTCTTATTTTGGTGACTTTTGTGCTTTCAAGTTACAGTGCATGTTACTGTCTGTACTTAATTGCAGGGGTTTTAAAATCATTGTGAAGCATAAAGCTCTTTTTCATTTGTCAAAAAACAAAGAACTGATTGCTGCTTTTTTCAGGGCAGAGGAGGAGGAGACGCAGAGCCAGACCCATTGCACGCCCGTCCTGGTGCGGCCTTCCCAGAGCGTTTCCAACCCTCAGACCTCACTGTTCGACACAACTCGGTCCATGGGACTCGACACCCCTGTCCTGCAGCATCCTAAGCCCTGTGTTCTCCTTACAGCTCTGATTGTTGGTCTCAGTGGGTTTTTTTTTTTTTTAATTTACATTTATTTATTTAGCAGAATAAATTTACATTTATTCCAAAGCAACTTCCAGTGAACCCTATGCAGTGTTATCAGCCCACACCTTATTCACCAGGGTGATTTACACTGCTAGATACACTACTTACACTGGGTCACTCATCCATTCATCAGTGGAACACACTGTCTCTGTGTCACTCACTCACTATGGGGGAACCTGAACAGCATGTCTCTGGACTGTGGGAGGAAACCAGAGCACCCAAAGACTTACACTGCTAGATACACTACTTAGACTGGGTCACTCATCCATAGATCAGTGCAACACACTCTCTATCACTCACACACTATGGGGGAACAACATGTCTTTGGACTGTGGGAGAAAACCCACACAGACACGGAGAGAACACGCAAACTCCACACAGATTGAGTGGGGATCGAACCCGCATCCTTTCACACCACCCAGGCACTGAGACAGCAGTGCTACTCACTGTGCCAACATGCTGCCACTTATTCCGCAGGCTCCTATTTAGGGGAGAACACTTGGGAGTTGGGTTTATTGTGCAGGCACAACGTAAGATGTTTATGTTTAAGGTTAGTTTTCGGTTCTGCTTAATGGCTCTGCTCTTATCAGTAGAATCTCAGTATTTGTTAAAGTAAAAAAGCCACTAGAGTTTTAGGTGTCAGCGTGCTATTGTTTAGTAAAGAGCAAAATAACACATCTGGTCCCTCCTCGAACCCAACAGCTCCCTTTTTTTAATGTTGAAGAGGCTCCAAGGAACATTAAACACCTAATCCAGCACTACTGGAATGTGTATTTTAAACAGTGGGAACAGCTGCAATTCCAAACGGGGAATGTAGTTTTTTTTTTTTATTTTTAAATTAACTAACTTTGTTCATTGAGACACTCTTTTGCAAAGCGACACACAACTTCAACAACACAAAAAGTGCGTCACACCAACAGTCTAAATATAGCTTGGACTGCTATATTTGAATCATGTATTTAATTCTCTGTAAGCAGGCATTACACAGAAGTTTCTGTTAAACAGCTGTGCAGTACCAGGACAGGCTCCAGACCACGGGGACCCTAGACTGGACAAATGGTCATTAATAATGGACAGATTGGATTGATATCAGATTTCCTGTAAGGAAGAATGCTGCCCATTTCCTTGAGCAGAGCCTCACGCCTTGGCAGAAAACATCGGGTTTGCTTAAGTCACTCTTCGTGGGAATAAATAATTGGCCTTTTGTGTCTTTCACCAGTTTTTCCACAGCACACACAGACATGGAGCCTCCGACTCGTGTGTGTGTGAAAGAAGTGGATGAATACCAGAACTCAGCTCAGACCGAGACATCACGCGGTAATGTATCGATTTTTATTCATATGGTGGTACAGATAATTTAGATGAAAGAAAACAGTAAAACAAAGTTTTGCAAATGTCTCGTAAAAATATTCAGAGGAGTGACAAGGCTCCGTCGCCACACGTTTCTGTACACGTTGTTACGGCAAGTGATGTAACATGACAGTTTATCACAGCACATATAAATGGGTTTTTGAAACAACTCCACTGAGAAGAACGTGTGCTCTGTATAAAATGGAAATAAAAAATACAACTGACTAGGGACCCCCCTCTCGGGGGGGCGCTGCCTAAACGCTAAAACAAACGAACAAACAAGCAAACACTGGGCTCTGATGGCAGGCTGTTGCTGACAAAAGACAAAGGTGCCCTCTGCCCTGTGCAGGTGAGAGGATCCACCACAATCTCGTGAGGGGGTGGGCTCTCCAAGGCTATGGCACATCCAGCCCTCCACGCTGCCCCCACTCAGCCATCACCTCCAACAAAGTGGCCACCCAACAAGGCACTGAAAGACAAAGTTTTATACCACATTCTACCGTCTTCCTGCAGTGAACAGAGATGCTCTAAGGACCAATAGGAGAAACAAATGAGATTAGATCTTATTGGAGGAACAAGAGGCCCAGAGCGACGCAGCGGTACGAGAGATGGTCCTCCTGTGTGTCTCTAGTATCTCTAACCCTATTGCGTTGTGATGCACACTATGCTTGCTGTACATATGCTATCTGAGCCTAATACATGTACTAAGTTTACAAGTTACTGTGGTACCGTGGTACTGTGGTTCCTTTCCCTTCGTCAGGTATGAAGAATAACATCGAACCTCCATGGGGACAAAGGTAAATGCTGTAGAACTGTACAGTCCCCTCGGTGACAATAAGACACCTAGGAGCGGAAAACGAGGTACCGTCCCTGTGTGCTTCTCACACTACACTTCACTTACTAGTAAAAGCGCAATTATCCAATAAAAATGACAATTATCCGTTTTCTTTTGCAGTTTGCTTTAAACCCTCCCCGGTGTTTCTGACATAAAACTGTTCATAGGACTAAAAAACAAGTTGGACCACTTCTTCTCCTTGAACACGGCATCCAGAGGACCAAACAGACAAACGGCAAGAAGAACAAGGGTAAAAACAGTTGTAAACGGTGTAAAACCAGTAAAACCAGCCGTTCTGTTGATGGCGTTCAGTGCGCTCTTTTGGGGAGATTTTTCTACTGTAGATCTGCTGTGGGCCGCTGTTCTTGTTCCCACGACAGGTCATACACTGTGCCACAGCTGCCCTTCTGCTGTAATAACACAAAGTAAAACTGGTCTTGTGACCCCTAACGGGGTGTGGGGGGGGGGTGACAGAGTGCGCCTGCTGTGTGTGGAGAGGCGTCTTCTCATTCGAGGGGGAGGGGGGGATCTCCAGGCACTGACTCCTTTTCTAGCCCCTTCTCCACCTCTGCCCCCACGTGGAAGTTCAGGGTCTCTTACTTGCAGTTCAACCCCTACTTCAGGAGGAGGTTCACGATGATCTGTACAAGGATGAGGAAGATGAGGAGGACGTAGTCACGCTGCTGCAGGAAGCTGCTTTCCGGCTGTGTCTGCGCTGTGGCTGCGTGGCTGCGTAGGGCGGTGATGCTCCTGGAGAAAGGGAAAGAGAGTGAGAGAGCGCGGAGGGACAGCGGCCTGAGAATCAAAGTGGTCCGGAGCGTAAGCGTCAGTGGAGGCGGAGCATCGCGGTACCTGTTAATGTCCTCTTGCGTTTCTTTTATACATTCAATGGCACTTTGAAGTTCGCTGAGGTCCGTTCCTTTCTTCCGCAACCGGCCGCCGTGCTTCGTTTTGTGTCCTAAGAGAAAGACACACGCCGTCGGCAGTGCGCTCCAGGAGCCGTCGCACAGCTACTCTTTTCCCCAAAGCCGCTTACAGTGTTAAGGTACCTACAGTTATTTACCCATCTATACAACTGGGTCATTGTTCGAACCTGCGACCTTTCCCACTTCGATACCCGCGGTCCCTCAGCGCGCGACAACTCACTTTCGCTGCCGGAAGAGTCCGGCCGTTCGGGCTCCGGGGACGAGCAGCCGCTCTCGGGGCTTTTGGGCTGGTCGTTTTGTTGGTGCTTACGCTTGGGAGCCGTCACCTGGCAGGAGCAAGGGGCCGTTCAGCAGCGGGACACGCTTTCTCACACACAACGCACACACTTTCAATATACAGGCATGGTAAAGGGCACGCACCACTCAGATAACACACTCTTGCACATACCGCAGAAAAGAAGCTTGCATACGAACAGAACTACACTCTTGACACGCTACACTTAGACCAATGCATGCCACCAGACACGCGGTACGGCTGCCAAGCATGCAAGCGTGTCCAACTGATCATTCTTCAAACGCATGGGACACAAAAGAGCTCGAGACAACGAGGCCCTTTGCCAACATATAAAAAGCGCACGCGCACGCACACGCACACAGTTTTCTGCCAACCAAAATCAGGACGAACTGCAACAGAACAAAAAAAGACGAAACGCAAACTGGAGCGGCCACAGGAAGCAGCCAGGTGATGGTGCTGGTGAGGGGTTGGGCATAGCGCAGGCGGGCAGGTGGTGAGTCTGAAGCACAAAGAACTCTGGGGGAAAAAAATTGAACCAACCTACCTGGCACTTGCAATTGTCTCTCCTGGAGCCCTGGTTACTGAGACTAATTACACTGCCAGAACGTACCATAGGAGTGCGGTGGCGCACTTTAGTCTGGATGCAGCCGTCTTTCTCAAACTGAATCAGATCGTTCAGGGGGTCCCAGGGACGGGTACTGGGGGGCAAAATGAGGCAGAGACACACAGGGACAGAAATTTCAGAGTTTAGAGGTGCGCTGGTCTCCGCAGCTAAAAGAAACACGGTGGCTCTTTGTGTCACAAACGCTCAGGTTTCCAGTTTTCGGACACAAAGCTTTTACAGTTTAATTGCAATTTCTTACCCATTTCTGGAAATGTACTTCTGCTGTGGATCAAGAGCAACCCGTTTTTCCATTTCCAGCCAACACATGTCAGGAAAACGCAGCCAAACAGCGTCTGTGTTTGGGACCAACTTCATTCAACTCACTTCCAGTGTTTACAGCTTGTGTCTGCTGCTCAAAAACAAGGTGAGGATATGCTGACGTGTCCATGGGACAAATCAGTCGACAACTGGCACTGCACAGCTGCTTTTGGAGACTTTACAATTTTACATTTATTTGTATTTAGCAGGAGGGGTGTGGTGGTGCAGTGGGTTGGACCACAGTCCTGCTCTCCGGTGGGTCTGGGGTTCGAGTCCCGCTTCGGGTGCCTTGCGACGGACTGGCGTCCCGTCCTGGGTTTGTCCCCTCCCCCTCTAGCCTTACTCCCTGAGTTGCCGGGTTAGGCTCTGGTTCCCTGCGACCCCGTATGGGCCGAGCGGTTCAGAAAATGCGTGTGTGTGTGTGTGTGTGTGTATTTAGCAGATGCTTTTCTCCAAAGCAGCTTCCAATGAACTCTATGCAGTGTTATCAGCCCACACCTTATTGACCAAGGTGATTTACACTGCTAGATACACTACTTGCACTGGGTCACTCATCCATACATCAGTGGAACACACTCTGTCACTCACACTATGGGGGAACCTGAACAGCATGTCTTTGGACTGTGGGAGGAAACCAGAGCACTCGGAGGAAACCCGCACAGACACGGGGAGAACATGCAAACTCCATACAGGCTGAGCGGAAATCGAACCCACATCCTCTCTCACCACCCAGGCTCTGTGAGACAGCAGCGCTACTCACTGTGCCACTGTGCCCCCAACTTTCAAATACACTGAAAGGTTAACTTTGCGATTAAAAGAAAGTTCAGTCATTGTTCAACCAGCCTGGAGCAGAGAGAAACCGTCTTCATTCAAAGAGCTCCAGTTCAGCAATTTAGCTCAGCACTACTTGTTGTGCCACTGTGCCGCCCATTTTAAAGTTTTGATTTCATTGCTGCTTGAAGTCAATAAAATTAAGAAGTATTTTTGTTATAGCTATAAAGATTCCTACAACTGTATTTCAGTAATCTGCTCAACAGATTTTATATATGACCCAATATGAAAGAGGAAAAAAGTTAATGTGATTGTACGTGATCTACATTTATCCCATTCAATGGTCTCAAAGAAAAAATATAGCAGAAATCATAAAAAGCCTAAGATAAAAAGGTACAAAATAAACCAAAGAATCTTTTTTAAATAAACCATAGAGTGATTTTAAAAAATGTCAATTTATAAAAATGAGATAATCACGATAGAACTTGCATAATGTAAAAAAATAAAAGATGAAATATGAACTGAAGAATCTTAAATAAAAGCTAAAAAAACTACAGAATCGTATAAAATGTGAATGAATAAACCTGGTTCATAAAAATGAGATAATAATGATAGAAACTAAGTGGGATAAAAGAATGCGGTACAGGGTTACGACTTCTACATGCCATGCTGACATTCTGTACGACCGACTTACGTCCATTTCGAGAGCCGACCGCTCGGTCAGGACGGAACTCGGACGCGCTGTATGTCGGGGAATGGCTGTATACGTACAAAAACAGTTTTTGACTCTTTGTTACATGAGCAGCTGGACAAACGTTGCGGGTAGCAGCACTGCTGACAAATACAGGATCAATGGTGTATGAAAAATTGAAAATACTGATGTACTGAGTGAGGACTGAGCCTCAAACACATTTTCTAGACCCACTTCTTTCCCGATCTCCTATCTGCTCCTCGAACCTTCGCTATTTATCTGCTGAAAAACAAAAAAGTGCTCCCCATCAGCTATATACACAGCAATTTGTGTAATGCATGCAGGTAAAACAGTACTGGTGGACCAGGAGATGGTACTTTGTGAATCGTGTGTGTGCAGTGGTGCCTCTCCATCTGTTGGGGAAACACACTACTCTTCACCTGGAGAAAAGTGTCTGGCAAATGAATGAATTGGGGCCACCGCCTCCCTTCCGCAGAGGGACGAAGGGGACACTCACTCGGCATATCGGTAATGCCATTCCCCTGTGAGAGGGTCCTGCTCAAAGAGCGCCGGGATCCACGCCTCGCACTTGGCCTTGCGCTCGCGTGCCAACTTCCTCTGCGCCTCCTCCAGCAGGAACTTCTCGTTGGTGGCCCTCGTCTGGTCCTTGTTGTTGATGGCCCGCGTCACGTGCTGCCATAGTCTGGGGACGGAGGACACAGCGAGCGTCACGAGAGCACTTAAAGGGACAGGAAATCAGCCCCAGGTTCAAGACGGTGCCAGTGGCTCTCGCTGGAGTGAACGCGAAGGGAAGGAGATTCAGAACAAGCCCAGGGCAGTTCAGCCTGCAAATAAATCTTCCCTCTTTATTCTACCGACCAAACAGGCAGGAGAAGGTGAGCTGGACGTCCCCATGACTCACTTCTCCGACTCAAAGTCGCCCTGATCTTCGAGGGGGACGGTGCACCGCATCAACCGGCTATTCCGCAGCTCTGCTGTGGGGTTCCAGAACGTTTCCACCACGCACGTCTTCTTGTCCGTAATGAAGACCTCGCTGTCCTGAGAAGGGGACAAAGTCCATCGAAGACAATGACACCTCGGTGTGGATTCATTGCGGCGAATGCCACAGCCTTGGGCTCACAGCGCACACTGGGATCCCGCACCGTATTCATGCGGCGCAGACTCTCGCCGCGATTCCCAAACCGCCGGAGCAGCTCAACACACGGATTTCATACAACCTTGGTGGGGGACACACTGAGACCTTCTACATTTTGCCTTTAATTCATTAACTACTTTGGTTCTGCTCAGAAGTCCTGTGGTTAGTAAGTAGGGAGTACACACACACACACACACACACACACACACACACACACACACACACACACACACACACACAGTCTGAACCGCTTGTCCCATACAGGGTCGCGGAGAGCCAGAGCTTAACCCGGCAGCACAGGGCAAAAGCCTGGAGGGGGAGGGGACACACCCAGGATGGGACGCCAGTCTGTCGCAAGGCACACCAAGCGGGACTTGAACCCCAGACCCACCAGAGAGCAGGACCCGGTCCAACCCACTGTGCCACCGCACCCCCCCAAGTAAGGAGTATCGAACATTAACACTTAAGGTGCACCACTTTAGAGGCACTCGGTCTGGAACAGTCGTTTGTACATGGAGAACGAGGTTACTTCAGGTGACAAGAGGCCAGCTGCCGTTACGGGGGTCTGGCTCCACGCTGAGTGCCGCAGCACCTACCCAGTGTCCTTCCAGGGTCGCCAACACCTCTTTGCCAAGCTTGATTTTCCCCGAAATCTGGTTCGCGCTGTCGCTGCTCCCTAAAAACGGCTGCGGGTTGAAAAGAAATGCTGATTTCGTGACTCTCCCTTGTAAAAGCTGCACAACACTTAATATTCATTGCTAGTGCTCCTCCTCAGCTCCTCAGGATACCGGATATGTTGTGTACAGCACTGTGCAAAATTCTTAGGCGCTTAGATGTTTCAGATGTTTAGAAGTATTTGTTTTAGACGGTTATTTAATGTCTTCTGCATTAGTGTCAATGGGAAAGAGCATATTTTAGACTTCCAAGCATTCATTTTGCAAAAAGTTACAGTATTACAGTAAGGGTTTTGTATGTCGTTAAAGAAAGAAAGTACACACACTGAGGGGGAGGGGAAACACCCAGGACGGGACGCCAGTCCATTGCAAGGCACCCCAAGGAGGACTCGAACCCCAGACCCGCCAGAGAGTGGGACCTGGCCAAGCCCGCCGCGACCCCACTTGGGACAAGCGGTTGTTGACGATGGATGGTTACTAAACTTTGTAGAAAGTTTATTAAGAGCATTATTTTTGGAAGCATTTTCATTTTACAACTTTCCCCCCAAGTGCCTAAAACTTTTGCACACTACTGTATGTCAACACTGACTTTTGTAGTGGCTGTCAAAGTTAAATATAAAAACAGACCAAAGAAGGTTTCAAAACTGTCAGAATCAGATGATGAGAAAGGACTTCAGTTGTATCGTCTCCTTAGAGCAGAACTGGTCGTTTTTTGCTTCTTTTAACTGTTCCTATTTTTATAATCCATCTGTGTCTTTTTATCATCTATAACCAGACACGAAACAAGCCGTAAATCAGAATTGGACAGGACAGAATAAGATAATATTTTATCAATCGCTGTAGATCACACTGTTGGACAACAGTGCTGAGCAATAAGGACGTGCGTCGCTGTAATGAAATATCCATACCGATTTTCTAATAACACACCAACAAGCGTTACATGTAAAACACTCCATCTGTGAACAATGTAAAATAAAATTTACAAAGGAAAGAGATATAAGTTATAATAAAATCTTATTGCAGTGTTTCCTTTCCCATAGTGCTCTGTAACGTTGCCAGAGCATCGCACCTTCAGCTTGAACTCGAGCTGGGCGCTGTAGCCCGTCTTCTCGCAGGTGACGGTGACCTGTCCCGCCAGCTCCAGGGTCATGGTGCCATATAGGATGCCTGGGAAGGAACATGGGACATCACGGGGCAGGAAGTAAGCAACGCAGCACAGGGAATTCTGGGAAAACACACTACAAGCAGCCCATCATTAGATGGCGATTCTCAGGACACTGCACCTGGTTCTCATTCATGTCACCACATCATCTGTAAAGGTGTAGGGACATAATAATCGAGCCATTTTCCCTCACCCCCCCCATTATCCACCCCCCCGATGGCGTCGGCTGTTCTAACGTAGAGACGTGCCTTTGCAGTGCGCGTAGGGCATGTTCATGACGTAGTCCTCCCCTCGGTTGAGAAAGGTCAGCCGGGCCTCTCCGTCCAGAATGGCCGACAAGGAGTTGCCTGAGAACGGACAACACCACATGGGTTGGGGGGGGGGGGGGGTGCAACAGATTCGACAGCTGAGCTTTTTGGTTATGTACGAGCAGACGAAACAGTGGCAGGAAGTCGCTCCTCAGGAAAACAGAGGCTGGAGTTGATGGGAATGGCAGGAGGTACGAGGAGCCAGAGGGAGTCTTACCGTAAAACTTTGACTTGGCCAGGATGCTCCCACTCAGGCAGAAGCCATCTTTCCTGTTGCTAACATAGAAGGCAGACACAGGGGGATGATGGGACACCTGGCAGGGGGAGACAAAGCAGTGGGACGGTCATTTTCCAGCACCACCATGAGGACGTTCTCATCCACATCTGAAGGAGAGAACGCAATTCACTGGCGGCACAAGAAAAGCCTCCAAAGAGCAGGGCTTTCATGCCCTGTCTGCCTCACCTGCTCAGAGATGTAGAAGGTCTTGCTGTTGGTCTTAGGATGGATCCACATGCACCGGAACGTCTCGCCGATGATGGGGTTGTACGGCTTCTTCAGGCCCTGGGGTGGGGTAGAGCAGAGCAGGAGACGCCTCTTCAACAGGAGCCCGGTGGCGACACGGTCACGGCACAGGAGAGACGCCCTTACCTTTGGCTTCTTGTAGAACCCAGACAAATACCATTTGACCATCTTCTTCATACGGTTGTAGGCATTCTCCTCCACAGCAGCCCTGGGGACGCAGACAACAGCAGTGAACCGTCGGTGCTGCAGAGGGGGAGGGGCTTAAGCGCCATACTAGAATGCATTTCTGTTGATGTTCCTATTGTGGCAGATGGAGCGAGGTATTCCAGTAAAGCAGAGGAAGAGCGTGGTACTAGTTGAAATGGGGCGCTTACTCGGACAGGAAGTCGGCGTGATAGTAGTAGTCGGACAGCTTGTCCAGGAAAGAGCGCGGCTCCAGGATGAAGGTGGGCAAGACCACCTTGGACAAGTCCATCCCAGGCCTGACCTGTTTCAGCAGGGTCCAGATCAGAGACTTGTTCTCTTCTGACATCGTTTCTGTCTGCGATGCCTCACCTGCCTGGACGGACACGGACACACACACACACACACACACACACACACACACACACACACACACACACACAGAGGAATCAAACTAAATGCAACAACATTTATGTGCCACATGTGAAAACAGTCATTTCTGCTTTATTTCAGTTTTCCTCATTCGAATCGTCTCCTGTGTGGTAAACACGGTAACGATGTCAGTGTACCATAGAATAACTCGTTGGTTTGCACACGACTTCATGTCGTCTCCAATATGTTCACTTTCTGTGTAACTGAGTAAGAGAGCTCAACGCAGCAGCCTGGGCAGGAACACACATTACAATACACACACACACGCACACACATACACGACGCTCAGTTTTCCTCAATTTTCCTGTTATTTTCTCAAACTCCATTTATTGCCAAAAAAATTACTAAATAAACATGATGGAAAAGAGAGAAGTGGCAGAAGTTCAGACGATGAACGTAAAAGAAAAGCTTCAACACTTGAAGAAAAGCTCAACGTTATAAAGTCTTTTGATCGCAATGAAAATCATGACATCACTGACGCTGTCGGCACAAAGGATCGAGCGTTACGATGGAGTGTAACACACATCACACAGTGTACCGAGATGCCACCAAGATTCCTCACCTCGCCCAGCTCCTCGTGAGACTGCTCTGCATAGGGAGTCTCCCGCAACGTCTCATTGGGGTCCAGGTCCACGTAGGAGTCCTCCTGTCGCTCCGACGTGTCGCTGTCGCTCTCCTCGCTCTTCTCCAGCACGTCGTTGTCCGACTCCTCGTGCTCCTGTTCGTTTTCCCGGTCCGATTTGTCTGAGTACAGGTCCGGATCCTTGAAGTTGTCACTATCATTGAACCTAGGAGCGGGGGGGGGGGGGGAGACACCACCGGCTTTGGTCTCAACGTATCTTCAAACCATCAAAAACGGTTGAAGTAGATACACGTTTGCTGTGCGTGGATGGGACAGGAGGCATGAGGTGAAGATCTCAGCATGCTCACTGGAAGCCCTCGGGGACCTGCAGGTTGTTGGCTCGCAGCAGGCTGTAGAAGTTGATGTGAGAGGGTTCGGCGCCGGAGCCCGGCTCCTCTTTGCCCTCACGGATCATGGTACGCTTGAGCAGGCCGGAGCACTTCAGAGCCAGTTCCAGAGCGTCCATCCAGCACCGGCCTGAGAGGATGAGACCTCATTGTCACTGGGGGACACGCTGCACCAAAGTGGACACCAGAACCATTTATACCTTCATTTTTTGAACAGTTCTTTACGGATCTTACATTTACATTTGTTCACTTAGCAGATGCTTTTCTCCAAAGCGACTTACAATGGATACTATGTAGTGTTATCAGTCCGCACACCTTATTTACCAAGGTCACTTACACTGCTAGATACACTGCTTACACTGGGTCACTCATCCATACAGCAGTCGGATCTTACCGTCAGACTCTGAAATGGCACGGAAAATGAGGTGGCTGCTCGGTAAAGGCTGCGTGATGGAACCCACAGCCTCTCCCTTGGGACCCTGCAACACCGCAGCCACCTGTCAGTGTTCACGCATGTAAAGGACAGCAGATGCAAAGCTAGAGCTTAGTGAAAACGGTCCAAGGAGGCTGCGTGTATGTGCGCGTGCGCACCCAGCTAAGACTGACTCACTGGACTGCCATGAGATGCCCCTGTTTCTCAGCTCTTTACATCATCCCACCGAAGGCCATCTCAACACAAAGGGGATTGTGGGATTTCTGCTGTCACTGCCTAACACAACGTTTTCAGTCCCGAACCCGAGGTCACTGTTTTGAAAAGTCTGTTTCCATGCAGCTGAACTGGTTCATATGTACACTGAGGTACTATGGTACGAAGAGCGTTTCAGACCCCGCTGGGGTCTAAAGAGCAACAAGTGGTGCAGTACAGTGGTATAGGCTGACCAAAGCCCCAGGGCATACCTTGACCGCCCAGATGGACTGCTCCAGGGGGTGGAAGAGCTTGAAGCAGAAGCCGTCTTTCTTGGAGGGTCTCTCGATGAGCTCGCAGGCATTGAGCAGCACTGTGCCCACCCACTGGTCATTTTTGTGCGTCTTGTATATTAGCAGCACCCCCGGTTTGAGCACACACCAAAGCTTGGTCCAGCTCTTCAGGGTGCCTCGAATCTGGAGAGGCACATGCACACACAAACACACACATACACGCAGCAGTGTTTAACCACAGCAATCAAACTTCGACGACACACACTCGTGTGATGACAGCCTGAATGCAACACACAGAATTCCGACCAGCACGTTCCATCTATAATTAGAGCTCTCAGCTTGAAAGGTTATGAATTATCAACAATAAGTACAGGAGGAGTGAGTGTGTGTGACATTGTGGTCTGTGTGTGTTGCAACCGAGTCCAACCTTCAGCCAGTCGGCCATGACGATGACGGACGGGTCAGTGATGGTGCTGAGAAGCTCCTTGGTAGCACGCTTCTTCTCCTCCCGGTAGTTCTTCTTCTGGACCTGTGGAGAGCGATGTGTGAAAGCAGAGAGAGAAAGTGACCAGCAGCCCCCCAACAACCCCCAGGACCAGCCCCAGCAGGAGCTGTTCAGGATCCTTGCTATCATCAAGCAGAGACACACAGATTAGAAAAAGCGCTCTTCCGCACAAACTCTGAAGACAGCAGCACATGACAAAGAGCCACTAGTGGAGTAAACCCATTTTATGAGTGGCTGCAAGGACCACGGTAAGTAATACCAACAGTAAGGGCCCAACCCTAGTGGGGCCAAATAAGGAGTGTGGAGTTGCAAGTGAACAAAGCCAAGCTTCTTCTGTCTACAACACATCGCTCTGACCACCACTGAAGGAGCAATAAAAAACTGTGTACATCTCCACCCTCAATTCTAGCTTCCCTAAGACATGGTATAAAATACAGTGAGTGTGGGGTAAGAAGGGGCCTAATACTGGCACAGTCCATCTAACACCACAGTGGAGGGAGCGTAACGCTGAGCGGTCGGTCTTGATGACCTCCTACAACCAGGTTGATCGGAAGGTACCAGAAGGTGACAGGGAACAGCAGCAGGGTACCAGATGACTGGAGTGTGTACACAAATGGTCTTCTTCAGAGTGGTTTTGAAGGGCAGGTTAAGGGTGCCTGACCACATTTGGTGGTATACAACCAGGTCATGAGAATGCAAAAACCCAACCGCAATGTGAACAGGCCCCTTATTTGATTCTTCAGTTGGGTTTGTGATACGGTGGAAACAGGTGGCTCTGCCAGTGTCCTTGCCTTGAGCGACTCCTTCTTCGTAAGCTTGCTCCCGCTGACCGACACATCCTTGTCCGAGCCGTTGTAGAGCTTGGACTCTGACTGCGGAAAGACAAGATGCGGCATTAGAAAATCTGAACGATTTCTGAAGATGCCACTGTCACGTACAGACCACCCAAAACAGGGACATGGATGGTTACCAACACCGGACCAGTAACACTCATCATCTCACTGTTCCATTGCCCAAAAAAAGACCCCAGGACTGGACCTTTGCCGAGGATTCTGAGGACCACAATACGCTTGAGGTTCTAACATCGAGCAGTGTTTTATTGTACCTGAACCAATAAAATTACATGCATCTTTAATGTGGAGAGAAAAATAAATCTAAGACTGACTACATGTCTGAGTACAGCAGGCGACACAGTAGTTAGAGCTGTTACCTTCCAATTTCAAGGATCCAGGTTTGAGCGAGGCACTTACCCCAAATTACTCCCATAAAAATGATCGACCCGTCACTGTAAGCGGCTTGGTATACAAACCTGACACTGTAAGTTACCTTGAACAAAGGTGTAAAATTAATAAATGATCACCAATGCTGATCATAAATATAAGGATACGATGTTAATAGGAATATGGCAGTTCAGCAGAAGATTATGAGCTTCGCAGTGCAATGGCACATCGCCAAGCTGTGATTAACAGCGGAACAATGAAGGAGACCCTTGACCTTTGTCCACCGGTGCAGGAGGAAATACAGCATGGTATGATTAGGGGCAGCAATGCCAGGAGGTGGACAGAAGCTCAAAGCGGGAGGCCAACGTGCCAGGCTAGATGGCACTTCAATTAGCAGCTCCAACGCACCCACGTCAGCCGCTGCTGTAATGAGCGTGTGAAATGCATCGCAAGGACCTGCTTTTTAAAGTGCCCTGTGTGTGAGCGATGAACAAACAGCAATGAGAGGGAGGAGGCTGGCGCCGGAGGCCAGAGGATCCTACAGCACCAGCACTTTGGAGCTTTGGAGCTCAAATCGCACAAAGCTGCGGTGACGCTAAAGCTGACATGGGCAAAGACGGTAAACACACTTTTTGGTATCCACGCGGGCGATCTGAATTACATGTACAGACACACTCTCTCACACACAAACACACACACACACTTGATTTGGTGATGCCTGTCTGTTGAAGCATAGGATGCTCTTTGGTTGAAGCATTAAGGTTTATTATCATTATTGTCATTATATAACCATTATTACATTGATGCCTCTTTCCAAGCTGACTTTCAATATTGGGCTGGTGTACTAAGTTAGGACGATTTACCCATCTGCACAGCATGGTATTCTTACTATATCAATTCCAGTTAAGTACGGACAAGCATAGTGGTTAGCGCTACTGGCTTTGGAGCCAAAGGTTGCAGGTTCGATCTCCACCTCCAGCTGTAGTACCCTTGAGCAAAGTACTAACCCTAAATTGCTCCAGTAAAATTACCCAGCTGTCTAAATGGATAAATAATTAAGACTGTAAGTCATTTTGGAGAAAAGTGTCAACTACATGAATAAATGTAAATACCCTCCTCAAGGGTACCAGAGTGCTGAGGGATTCAAACTCACTTCCTCTGACTGAAAGGCAATGGATTTAACCAGTACGCCAGGCAACGCCCCGGGTCTTCTTCCTTCATGTGAAAGTATTATCACTTTATGGGCCTGAGGATTGTGTTTTAAAAATGTAGAAAAACTGTCTCAAGTGGCGGTGATTCAACACAACAACTGTGGACCATCACCGAGACCATTCACGTCAACACAAACTCACGGACTCCTTATGGGGGGGAAGTGGCACATGTTGGGCTATGACGCTCACCTTGCTTTTGGATATGGAGAGGGAGGGGTCTTCTTTGAGCTGCGATGCGTCATCTTTCCCTCGGTCGAAACCTGTATACAAAAAAAAACAGGAGTCGGGAGTCAGTGTCGCTGCTGGATTTCAATAAATACTACAGTAAATGGAGCACATTAAACGGTGGAGCGAGTGAATGACAGAGGGTGCGCTGAGACCGCAGCAGAGAGGACATGGAGCGCAGAGTCCAAGCCTGCAGAAGACGCTGCAGATGCATCCAAGGAGAGAACGTCTTTGCTGGTGAACGGGACTAGACAGAAAGTCCTGTTTTATTCATTGTGTCGCTCCAGCTGGGTCACGCGCGGGTCGCTTCGTCTCCTTCGGAAGAGCACGGAGAGGACGCAGACACCGAAGGCGCAGAGATCGACAACAACCTGGATGTGGATGTTGTGGGATGCAGGCCGGAGGAAGGCTTCCTGTTCAATATTTCATGGGCTTTTAGCAGCCGCCATCGCGGTCCCTGAGGACAGTCCTTTACAGCCCCAGCATTCCGCTCTCTGCCACCGGGCAAAGATCCACAGCACGGCGGCAGACACACAGGCTGCTCGCCGAACACTCATACGTGACAAAGCAGAAGCGAGGAGATCTCGACTTACATACAGAGAGGCGGCAAAAAGAGAACGCGGCGCAGCACGGTGCTGCCGCCCGTATCACTCGTGCATTTGGGAATCGGCCTGGCCGAGGGATGCTGATGAACTTTCCCCACGGCGGGTCTCACCTTTGCTCAGTTCTGCCCCGTTAAGCTCAGTCAGATGTCGAACCGCTCTCAGCACACTGCTGGGCTCCAAACCCTGGCTGACAGGTGTCTGGAGTCCAGCACGTCGCACCTGGAGACAGTCGCCGAGCGCGCAGCTCTGCCGTCGGCTCCAAGAGGAGCCATTCGGTTCGTGCGGTGTTGTGCGTGTCCCCCACCGCTCATCTCAGTCGACTGGCCGAGCTGCAGTCCCGCACACATCTCGCCTGACCAAGGGTGGACACCGCACTGATATATCTATAACACTATAATGTATATTGCGCTGTAATGTAGGTAATACAATGCAGTGCAATACAGATAATATAATACACTATGATATATAGCATATAATATGATGCACTATAATATACATGATAAAATGCACTATAATGTAAATATAATGCACTATAATATAGATTATTTAATGCACTATAATACAGATGGTCAGTCTCCGGCCGAAATGAACTGCAGCCTGTTCTTCCGTTTTAAATGTACAGAATTCAGGACCGGGTCAGAATTGATCTGCAAAAGTCATTTTATGTTCCAGGCTCTTCTGTCCCCTTTGCCCTGGAGATCAGAGAGTCTGTGACGAGACAGAGAGCGAGAGAGAGAGAGGTGGGACCCCGGTTCCGGCACCACTCCCATCACTGTGGTGCTGATGGATGGGGGGGGGCTGAGTTTTGATGCCAGTCGTTTTCTTTCCCCACCCATCACTTTTAGTGTCCCACACCAGCTGTTCTCACCGCCAAAACTCTAAGGGAGCCACAATGACCGTGACACACACTGCCGTAACCCGTCTGCAGACAAGCCCCTCTCTGCCCGGTCTCCGTGTGTCCACGTATGTCCAGTTCGCAGCGGACGCTCGCCTCCACGCCCTCCCTCAGCTGGAAAGGACACCTGGACGGCGTCACCTGCTCTGACCTCCTAGGGGCCCGAGCCAGGAGGACCAGAGTGAGCTCCCTCAGCCTCGGTCAACTGCGGCTGGTTGTGCGACCGGTGCAAAAACCACATGCAACTCGAACCCAGCTTTTACGATGATGAAAACGCATTGGGCAGTTCGAGGCCCTGAAGCAGAGCGGCATCAGTAAGTGTCAGACTGCTCAAAGCAGCCATTTATTAATCATGTGCTTCAGCCCTCTTGTAACTCTGCATTACGTACAGTCCATATAAAATACACAGCCTTGCCACTCGGTGCGAAGGAGCCTTGTCACACAGCTTGTCCCACGATGCACCGCCGAGCCCATGGCAGCAGCCTGGTCCTCCGCGGTGCTTCTTATTGGTCAGATATACGATCCCCAGTCAATAAGAGCGCACTTCTGGGCTGGCCCTACCCTCCAGAGCCAAATAGGAGCACAGAAAGCCCGAGGGCTCGTCCTCTCTCTGGGAAATGACAAGAACTTTGCAGAAGGAGAGGTGTGAGCATGAGCTCCGGGGAGGAGAGCTTTCACTCCTCACCAACTTCAGCATCTCACACACTCTCCGGCAGCAGAGCTGAGCACGATGCTCAAGAGCTGCTCACACACTCCTAACCGGAACCCCTCCGATAATCAGTTTGCTCAGAACTGAAACCACACGGCATCGGCCTTCCTTGAAGGGGGAAACAAAAACAGAAAGACGCACACACACGAGGGTGCGCGCACAGGTCCAGCAGCAATCTGATGTAAAACTAACTGGGCTGCAACACGTGATCTAAAGACAGGTGAGAAGAACATGACGGAGAAGCTTTTTTTTTTTTGAGGATTTAAATAAGTAACACAAGCTGTGGTCGGGAGCTGCAGCACCGTAGGACCTTCACCGGCATGGTCTTCTGGTGCGCCGAAGGATGTTTACGACGCGTGGAAAGGGTCTGATAAAGAGGAGGAATTTGCACCTCGTTTCAGGTGCGTTTTCCTCGGCGAGCATCACTGTGGCCGCGGTGTCAACGTTGTGCGCACGGAGTGGAGCTCAGCTGCAGAACCTCATCACAGGTGGCTTTGTTCAGTGTCTCTAACCGCGGCCGAGACGGGCAAACGGCACCTCGGCAAGCCTGAAAGAGCCGAGTGTTTGCGATGAGGCCAAGAGAAGAGAACTGCGCACAGCTGGGAGAGACGCAGCTCCTCCCAATGTGGAAAAACACGAAGCCCAGTCCACTGGGTGCGTGTGGGAACCTGAGCTGTACGGACTGTCAGAGTGACTGGTAAGGGCACAGCGCAGGTGAACTGGTCGCCCCTTTAGTGGAGAGAAGAGAGAAGAAAAAAAAAAAAAAAAACTCACCTTCCAGGAATCGATTCCTCTAGGCCATCTGAATCCCTTGTAGGCATCACGTGAGCAAAGAATAAGAACAACACTAAAAACAGAAACAGCGGCTGCGCGGCGGGACCATCCGGCTACAAACCCTACAAGTGCAGTGAAGAGTGAAAGCAGTGGTGCAACTGCACCTCCAAATTACTCCTTCTTTGACATCCAGAGGTAAGAGGTAAACACACGAAACACTGCTTCAGATTTTAACTATGTACCCCACCCCTCCACCCCCCCTTCTCCAGACAAGTGCAGTGACACTTCCTGGATCCCAGCCTCTACTACAGCAGTTACAGGTTCTCCACCCTCAACTGCTGTGCCACCTGCAGGTCTCACCTGGAACAAGCGCTCACCTTGCAGGACGGGAGGGAGCTCGTGGTACCCCCCGAAGGATGCGTTTCGGATGAGTTTGCGACCATCCCGCCGGGACGGGAAGACCAAGGCCGTGCCGCCGTACGCAGAGAGGCGCCGGCCCAGGATGCCCTCCTCTTTCATCATGGGGGCAACGGGGTGCAGGACGTTCCCTCCTGCTCCTCCACCCGGCTCGCGCGTCGACTGTGCGGCTACCGTCTCGCAGCGACACTCCTGCAAGGCGCGCTCGCGCCTCTTTCCCTCTCTCCCTCTCGTCCACCACCCCCTCCCCCCGCACTGAGAGCCAATCAGCAAACTCCCCCCTCCTCCACTGACAGCCCAGCAGGGCTCAGAAAGCTGCATCATATCTCCTCCAGCCAGCCAGTATCATCCAACAGCTCCTGACTCCATCTCAGCATGAGCGGGTCTTAAGTACCACCCCCTGCCCTGTACGCTGCTCATTAAAGCGCCATTAATCACACAGCCCCAGCGCCTAACCACAGATCTCTCTCTCACACACACACACACACACACACACACACACGGACAACAGCCTCATTCATTCATCCTCATGTGTCTCGGTGATGTCACAGAAAACATGACAGAGGAGCTGTGATCAGCATCACGCATCCCGAGGGCTGGCGAACAAGGGCCACCAGGAGCCGAAGCCCGACAACACACCGCGTGTCTCTCAGGGTGTCCAGTGTGAAGGCATCCCAGCGACGGTCTTGTGTGTAAAAGTGACCTTCAACCAGAGGCAAAGCGATCTGTTCTCACTTATGATGACACAGGTGCCCTCCTGGTTTTATTAAAGGTGTACAAGCATCAGACATCGCTGGGTTCACTCCTCTCCGCAAAAACCCCTGTCCCGTCCTGCTGATGTCAGCCCGTTGCCAGGCAACCTCACAAACGCAGACCCACGGGGAAGTGGGAGGAGCGGGCCGGGACCAGGTCAGAGCTCATTCTCTAAACGCAGATGACAGAAGGACCTTGTTACTGCTCGACCAGACCCCACGGTACGACGACATCGCCCAAGTCGACCAGAGGAAGAGCGAATCTCGGCTGGGTGAACAGAGCAGCGCGTGTTCGTGTAAAACGTGCGTACAACAGCACTGCTGGAGATAAACATGTCACTGCGTGTAAATATTTAACACAATGCTTTAACAAATAAAAACGACATCCCCCAGGCCCAAGGCATGCACACGCGCGCACACGCACACACACACACACACACACACACACACACACACACACACACACACCAGTCCACAGCAAACATAATTCCCTTCAATCCTCATTCTCATTAGATTTAAGGAGGTCTGAACAACATCAGGACAGAGGAATTGTGGGTAATTTGCTCTACCCAAACAATGCAGTGGCTTAAGAGCTAATGGGAACCATAAGTGTGGGGGATGACGAAACCACCAGAACCAGAATACAGGGAGGACGATGCTGTCCCCGAACACTGAAACCCGAGAGACGTGAAATACACAGCGAGGAGAGCCGAGGGAGCCAACTGTGGTCAGCGGGTGCTGTTCTTCGTTTCGGGCAAGCTCCGTTTTCGGGAAACCGCGAACAGGAAGATGAACGTTTCGCTGTCTAAGGCTTTAGAGGAGCTGTACACCACCTGTCAGGGTGTGTGAGGCACTGAGAATGATGCCAACGTCCTTCACTGGTAGCTTTGTCTTGCTGTGCGTGCTGGGTAGGACATCCCTGAGGACCACGTGGGCTTCGCACCACTGCCAGCTGCTCGCTGTGTGCATGCTGGTCCATTCTGACACAAAGGAAGTGCTGATCCGAAGGGACACAAGGTACAGGACGCAGAGCGTGACGTTTCCCCTGGGTCCAGCACCTCCCTGCCACCTGCGTCCTTCGAGGAGGACGAACCGCGCCAGCACTGTGGACAGACACCCGACCGCACGACAACTCGCGTTCTGCCGATTCAAGGTCTACGGTGTAACGTTTCGGTACGGGGCCTCCGACAGCACGGCCACTATGCACCGAGCCTTGAGATCCACGGGGGGGCAACACGTTTACGTCTCCGGCCGCAGTCCAGTGTTATCAAAAAGTGAAATGCACTCTTATTTAGCGTGAGATGAGAGTTGCTTTGGAGAAAAGTGCCTGCTAAACACACATGTAACTGAGCGCAGAGCAAAGAGGGGACGTCGAGGCCTTTTTGTCACCAATCATTTCCAGAAGTAAATCAAAAGGCACAAAGAGCTGCTGCTCAAGGAGAAGAACACCACTTAATAGATTTGGAATGACAAGGACCTCTCCTACAATTACCATGTTCAATGTTATGCGTTGCTTACAGTTCAATTAAGAGCCTTGATCAAGGGCGCTACAGCAGGAGTGGGATTCGAACCTGCAACCCAGCCGGGACACTGCTTCCTAAACTGACAGGAGGCTCGGGTCTCACCACTCGAGATCTGCAGGACTGAGGTACAGGAAAGAGGTCCATGTGGAGGCTTTGTGCATTATTATTATTATTATTATTATTATTATTATTATTATTATTATTAAACTTTGTCTACAACCTTTGCCCAAGGTCATGTACGACATCAGACAGACACCTTTACAATGATTTAACCATTGATAGAGCAGAGTGTTCTTGTAGGAGGAAGTGCACCTTGGAGCAGAACGCCTCCTGAGCATCCAGCAGTGCATCACAATGAGATGATAACAACGACAATAAAAAATAATGTGCCATCTTTCATGTAACGTGCAGCACTGCTTGCCACATCTGCACAACGTACCGCTGTGTCCATCGCCATGTTGCTCTGTAATAGGCTATTTCTGGGATTGACGGGGGAATTGATGGAAATGACAAAAAGGAAAACAGAAGAAAGTTTCTGGGAAATTGCTTCTTTACCTAAAATAACCTTTCAGCGATGCTTCATTTTCAGTTCTCCCTTGTAAAAACCTTCAGCGCTGGTTATTTACACTGTTCCACATGCACTCCCAAAAAGATCCAATTTACATATACTTTTTTAATCAGACACTTTTCTCCAAAGCGACTTCCAGTGAACTCTATGTAGTGCTATCAGCCCACACACCTTATTTACCAAGGTGACTTACACTGCTAGATACATTACTTACACTGGGTCACTCATCCATACATCAGTGGAACACACTCTTTCTGTGTCACTCACACACTATGGGGGAACCTGGACAGCATGTCTTTGGACTGTGGGAGGAAACCAGAGCACATGCAAACTCCACACAGACTGATCGGGAATTGAACCACGTCCTCTCGCACCACCAGTGTGAGATAGCAGCACTACTTGCTGTGCCACCACTCCACTGTGCCGTTTTGGACAAGTAGCTCCCTAGTGGTCCATCTGTCATCACCGCACGGGGGTCCAGGACTTATGAAGGGTTCATTTCCTGATGATTTTGTGACAAGTCAACTCGGTTGTGAGTTGAAGGTAATTTAACACTGCAAGTCACTTTGGAGAGAAGTGTTAGCTAAATGAATAAATGTAAATGTCTATGTAAACTGAGGGGGGTGTGGTGGTGCAGTGGGTTGGACCGGGTCCTGCTCTCCAGTGGGTCTGGAGTTCAAGTCCCGATTGGGGGTGCCTTGCGACAGACTGGCGTCCCGTCCTGGGTGTGTCCCCTCCCCCTCCAGCCTTGCACTCTGTGTTGCTGGGTTAGGCTCCGGCTCCCCGCGACCCCGTATAGGACAAGCAGTTTCAGACAATGTGTGTGTGTATGTAAAACCCCTTACATGATATTATTTTCATCTCATATGAACCATAAGGGTATAGAAACAATCAACATGCATGAAAGCTACGCTGTGTAAGAGAGTTTGGTTGTATTTTTTTCAGTAATTTCACACAGTAAAATGTTAAAATACTACAAACATAAAACAGTAACAAAAACACAGCATTAAAACTTTTTTTTCATGCTGCACGCACTGCATTTATGAGTGTCTTGAGGCAGCGTGGACAGCCGATGTTATGGTACGGTAGAGGGAGCAGTGGACGGTGATGTTACCACCAAACGTTGGGACTAAATAATATACAGGTGGTCACCGATTTACGATGGGGTTACGTTCCCTGAAACCCATCATAAGTCGAAAATATCGTAAGTCGAAAACGCATTTAATACACCTAATACACACCTCTGTGTGACAGAACGGGAGATGCGGATCGCTGTCGCTGTTCAGCATCGCTCCGCGTATCGCTTGCCCAGGAAAAAAGTCAAAATTCAAAATTGGAAGTACTGTTTATACTGAATGTGTTTCGCCAGAGAGAGGGCGCGGTGACGCAGTGGCACAGTGGGTTGGACTGGGTCCTGCTCTCTTGTGGGTCTGGGGTTCAAGTCCCGCTTGGGGTGCCTTGCGATGGACTGGCGTCCTGTCCTGGGTGTGTCCCCTCCCCCTCCAGCCTTATGCCCTGTGTTGCTAGGTTAGGCTCTGGCTCCCCTCGACCCCAAATAGGACAAGCGGTTCAGGAAATGTGTGTGTGTGTGTGTGTGTGTGTGTGTGTGTGTGTGTGTGTGTGTGTGTGTGTCTGTCTTTCGCGGCTCGCCATCATAATGTTGAAATAATCGCAAGTCGAACCATCGTAAATCGTGGACCACCTGTAATAAGGTTGATGGGGGACACCTGTCCTAAGTCTAGGTTGTCAGAAGTCTGTTGGTGTGTCCAAAGTCAGGGACCTGTTACTACACGTACATCTGTTCATTTATCTGACACTGTTCTCCGAAGCCACTTACAGTTTTACGGTACCTACAATTATTTACCCATTTACACAGCTGGGTAATTTTACTGGAGCAATTCAGGGTAAGTACCTTGCTCAAGGGTACTACAACTGGAGGTGGGATTTGAACCTGCAACCTTTGGCTGCAGATACATCAACTGTAACCAGCACACTACCAGCTGTCCAACACATTATTACATGATGATTGCGACCCCCTAATGTTAGGACAACGCTTACACGTGCAGACTGTTGCGAGACCAACATCTCTGTGTGTTGGGTGGCCAGAGGAAGAGTCCTAGACAAAGTGAGGTCCTACCATGGCTGTAGTTGCTCCCGGTGCTGAACGAGGGGCTGTTGAGGTGGTCTCTCCCTGGCACCTGGAGGCTCTCCTTCCCCTGCCGCTGGCTCATCCTCGATGGGGTCAGTGGCTGACTGTCATCATTGGGCATTAAGGCAGCTGGAGATAGACAGGAAGGGCAGGTGAGAGAGAAGGTGCAGCAGGAAACTGTTGCAAACCTGTCACCTGTCGTACGTGTGTGTGTGTGTGTGCGCGTGTGCACGGGCGCGCTCCAACATCGCTCCTCACACCACTGTCCTTTCCCGCAGCCGCAGCCTTGGTGGCTTACAGGCCGGTGGGGTCGGAGTCTTTTGCGTGGAAGAGACGCAGCGACCACAGGTCTCCTGGGAATCACAGGAGACGACGGGATTGGGACGTCGGCCCATTTTCGTTAGGACCTTCGGCTCGGTAACAAGCCGTCGTTACTCATTTTACCCAGAAGCGAAGGGACACATCCGAACCCGGAGGGGTCCTTTCACACCTTTTCATGGAACATTCCGTCTTCTTATCCTAACAGGCACAACCTGCCCCCTTGTGGAGGAGCTGTGAAAAGCTCACTCATCATAACCCCCCCCCCCTCCCCAGTCCTCCTCCTCTTTAATGATTCCATCATTACGGCAATGATGCGAGAGGCGCAATCCTGAGCAGGTTCCCCAAATCGAACCACCCGTGATTTACTCATCACTTACGTTTTTCTTTGTGGGAATCTGCTCTGGTCGACACTCTCACATCTCTGGTGTGGGGCTACGCTGGCCCACTAATCCTGTTTGGCCCACACATTGATAAAAGCACTCAAGCAGATTAGTGGGACCCTATGACTGATCCCACACCAGTTTTAATTCCCCTCCATTAAAACCAAACACACAGGCAGCCCTGATGTCACATGACATAATCCTGCAATGACAGCTATGACATTATTCAAGGGAGTAAACAAGTTGAGCCGCTCACGCTGCATATGTGTGCGTGTGTATGGTTGAAAAAAGGATAAAATCCGGTGTGTGGCAGTAAAGTGTGTATTATTGCAAGTACAGTGAATAACCACACAGCCTGGTAATGAAGTGATATATTTGAGAAAGAGATTTATGTTTTTGTTTATGGAAAACAACAAAAAAGTAGAGAGAGCGAAATATTCCACAAAGATTAAACTGACACACGTTTACATTACATTTACATTTATTCACTTAGCAGACGCTTTCTCCAAAGCGACTCCCAATGAACTCTATGTAGTGTTATCAGCCCATGTTCCTTATTCACCAAGGTGCCTTACGCTGCTAGATACACTACTTACACTGGGTCACTCATCCATACATCAGTGAAACACACTCTGTCACTCACACACTACAGATGAAGCTGAACAGCATGTCTTTGGAATATGGGAGGAAACCAGAGCACCCAGGGGAAACCCACATAGACACGGGGAGAACATGCAGACTCCACACAGACTGAGCAGGGATCGAACCCACATCCTCTCGCACCACCCAGGCGCTGTGAGACAGCAGCGCTCCACGCCATGCCACCATGCTGCCCCATGTTAAACTATAAGGGCTGCACTCGTGTGTGTGTGTGTGTGTGTCTGAGAGTCAATCTGACTCTGGCATGGTCAATATTGTCCCCTTGCAATCCCCACTTCTGCTGTAGTATCCTTGAGCAAGGTACTTAGAAGGAATTTATCAGTAAAAGCTGTCCAGCTAACAATAATGACAATAATAATAATAATAATAATAATAATTCTGACCACTCTTGTGTCTCCACTGAAACTGTCACCGGAGATAAACGTATATAAATATTCATTGTTCAGGGAAACGAAGGTTCAAACGAGCAGTGAGACAGAGGACGGAGAAAACTTGGCCCCACCCCCTGTAGCCCAGGCTCCACCCACACAACCAGACACTCACTTGATATCGCTGGGGGGTCCCTCCTTTCCACATGGTGCTGCAGGTGAAGTATGAGGCGGAGCGGAGGGCGGCCAGGTGAGCGCAGACACAGAGCCGAGCGGGGGGAGGGGAGCGGGTGCGTGTTTGAAGGACATCGAGACGTTGGGCCCCGGTGTCAGCGACCGTGGGCCACGGGAGCGAAGAACAAGGCGAAGGGAAACAAAGAAAACACAGAGACAAAGAGGTGACGTTAGTGCGATGGAACCGGAGGGGGAGGGAAACACGGTGCGAGTGACCAAAAGTGAACATGCAGAACAACACCGGGACAGGGACTACAATCGGTGCAGGGGTGGAAGCGGTGCGAATTACGGAGATTAGCGAGGAGGGCGACCGCATGGGGTGAAAGGAGTGCAATGAAAAAGGAATGTAATGGTATAATTCAGCCCCCCGTCCCCCCAACCCATCCCACCTCATCGCAGATGGAGACGTCCCACTGGGATCCTAAGAGCAAGAACTGCTGGGAAACCTGAAAAGGAAGGACTCGTCCATGGCAACTGGGGCTCCCGTGGCTCGGCAGGCGCCACGAGCTCATCGCGGGGCCGTCTGACACTTCTATCGTACCATTAATGGAGCTTAAAAGGGCAGCGATACATCAGCGCTTCAGTTTAATTAAGGCCAACAATGGTGCCGTCCCCATCCAAAAAGAAGGGACCTGCTGGAACCCCACGTCTTCTAATCAATCAATCGAACACACACACTGCAACTGCTTCAGAAACTCTTCCCTGACTCAGACCTCCAGGAACATACACACACACTGATCTCAGATCCTTAAGAGAACAAGCTCAGGTTGATGTACACAGACCTGAAGGCCTAACGACAATCTCACACTTTGACACAAACACTGGGGAACCGACCTGGACCACAAGAAGGGTCTTAACTTCCAGTAAACACAGTGAACACGGTAACACAGTGAACGCAGTGTACCGCCAGGTGTGCTCTTCAACGTCCTCTAAGCATCAACTCAGAAATGCCCAACGTTTCACCTACAGTACTATCACAGTACTTTCATTACTCTGCACATTTGTCACCCAAAGAGGCAGACACCTCACAGGTTTTACTTACTTTACACATATGGGGCTGATTCAGTGCTGTCAACATTTCTTGATTTGGGTAAAAGAGAATCCTCCCAAAAAATCCCTTTCCTTCACTGAGACACCACTGTTGACTCACCAGCTGACCACAAGGGTCATGAGGTGGAGCAAAACATCAGAAAAAGTACTCAAGGTCATACACAGGCTTCTCTCTCTCACACACACACACCATCATATCATCAAGCTTGCTGACGACGCTACAGTTGTGGGCCTTGTCAGCAACAATGATGAGTCAGCATACAGAGAGGAGGTGAACCAGCTCGCAGAATGGCGTAGAGACAACATGTATCTCTCAATGTTGAGAAGACTAAAGAGATAACTGTTGACTTCAGGAGGACCCAAGTAGACCAGTCACCTCTGCACATCAACGGAACAACTGTGGAGACAGTGAAAAGCTCCAAGTTTCATGGTGTGAACATGACAGAAGACCTCTCCTGGACTCTCAACATCAGCAGCCCAGCCAAGAAAGGCGTTCAAAGATGGTGCCAACACATGGAGACGTGTTGACTGCCGATCTCCAAGCGCATCACTTGCATTGTCACTCTTAATTATTATGGATATTTCTTGTTATTGGCATTATTTATTGCCTTTTTATCGTACCATCGATTGTGTTGTCTTTAGTCTGTGGAGAAGCATTCAAGCAAGACTTTCATAGTACTTTGTACACGGTACTTGTGCTAATGACAAAAAACCTTGAACTTGAAGAAGGTCCAACAGCGCCTGCACTTCTTACGGAGGCTGAAGAGAGCCAAACTCCCTCCTCCCATCCTCACCACCTTCTACAGAGGGACGATGGAGAGTGTCTTGACCAGCTGTCTCACCGTACGGTACGGGAACTGCACAGTCTCCGACAGCAAGACCTCCAGCGAGTTGAGAGAACAGCTGAAAAGATCATTGGAGTTCCTCTACCCACCATCAACTCCTCATGCAAAAACCGCTGCATCAGCAAAGTCACCAGCATTGTGGACGACCCCACTCACGGACTCTTCGCCCTGAGCAATCTGGCAAGAGGTACAGGAGCATCCACGCCACCACCAGCAGGCTCTGCAACAGTTTCTTCCCCGAGGCAGTCAGATTACTCAACACCCTGCTGCCTCCCAACGCTCACCTGGCACAATGAAACAGCTAACCCTGCATGACGCAATACACTACAAACTGCATTCAGTTCACAGCCCATTTTTTTGTCCTCTACATTTATAGTCCTGTACTCCTGTTCTGTGTTGCACCACGGTCTCCGGAGAAACGACATTTCGTTCCACTGTATACAAGCTATATAGAGGAATGACAATAAAACAACTTGAACTTACACACAGACACACACCTGTGGTCTAGCAGAGAGAAGATGAAACAGTCTAACAGCTTAGGACCCGAAGGAGCCAAATGGGCCCTCAATCGTAGGAGCCCTTTCCCTAATTTTCCTCTTTTCCCTCCTTTACCTTTTTTTCCCCACCTGTTTCTTTTTTCCCTCCTTTCTTTCCTTTCCCTCTTCCCCCCTTTTGTCCTTTTTCTCCTTTCTCTCCTTTCCCTCTTTTACCTCCTTTCTCTCCTTTCCCTACTTTCCTTTCTTTTCGCTCCTTTCCCTCCAACTTTAGAAGTCCAAGGACTCTGCAGAACCTTCTTGCCCACAGATGTCTCAGAAATCAGCAACAGGCAAACGATGCCTTCATGTGTACGAAGCACATGTGCCAACGGCGCAATGAAGGGTTTTCCGAATCCAAGCACTCCAAGCGTGTCATCATGCTCGCTCGCACCCCAACGCACTCAGGTTGTAACACACAGCAATACCCATCTTGAGAGAACGTAGAAGAGGCTGAAGCAACAGCTCTCTGCTCCACATATGACCGTCCTAGGAGCTTGGAGAGCAGTGCTGCATTCGTACCGTCCTCTTACATCATCGGCAATGACTACTGGAGTCCAACGGACCATTGACTTCTGCTTCTGACAGTTGAAGGAGCCTCCTCTGCCCCCACACCTCAAGAGTTTCACCACAGAACACACCTCTTAACACAACGTGACGGTCCATCCTACTGTGGTAAACACGGGTAGGTACAGGACACAGCAATCAGTGTCGCCTTGTGCCAGTTTACAGCGAGAGGTGTAAACTAGGTGACCTTTACCTAGAAAGAACTAGAAACACCTTTTCGACTAAACACATTTCCAACCAACTCTTCACCTAGTACCACAAAACCAACTTATCAAGGCTTGTAGCTATACAATGGACCAGCAGGTGGCGTAGTAATTCGAGCCACTGCCATGCAGTCAAAGAACCTAGGTTTGAATCCTCCTCGCTCCCACTGCGGTATTCCTGATCTAGGTACTTATCCTGAACTGGTTCACTAAAGATCATCTATCGGTATAAACTGGACAAATGCGATGAAGTCACCCAATCATGGTTCCCTGTGACGCCCAATTATCCCTCATTGCCTTTCCTTCATTGCACTTAATTTGCACCTGCTTCTTTTATGTCTCTACACGTCCCTGTGAATAAACAAACGGTCCACTGCCTTGGGATCCCCCACCTGTCCAGCATTCACAGTATTCCCACTGCAGGTGGGTAAACTCACAGAAACAGGGTGAAAAAGACTGCAGACGGAAGAGGAGCAATGAGAGGAAAAGCAGCAAAAATTCTCCTCTGAGCATAAAGAAAGGGGGCATCCTTCTTCCCCATTGTGTCCTCAGCTACAATGTCAGTCCATCACACCCTCGAGCGCGTCCACACCGCACAGCCCACATGAGCTCCCAAGCCCCCACAGGACAGAAGGACATGGGATGGCACTTATGTACAAACTCTCCAACTGTCAGGATTAAGAAGGAGCCAGAGAAGGAAGCCCGAGATGGACAGCGATCGAACCCTTGGCTCCGGTAAAGGTCATGGCGCGTGGACGCACACCCACACAGAGCCAGACACACAGGGCCAAGGAGAAGAGCCCGTCTCGTAAGAGATTTCCCCACCGAGCCACTATCAATTAGCACTAGAAATAATCCTTTAATCCTTTCACTTTTACCACAACCTAGAGAGCAGGAAGCACCCACTTTAGTGATGAGATTCACTGAGCAGTGGCCTTTCTCAAACAAGCACAGCGTAGAGTTTACAGCGTTTTTCCTTCTGAAAATTTACTGGACACTCTTTTGTATTTGTGTTTCATGATGCGTACGTGCACCATGGTAACTGTGCAATTTTCCCTCCGGATAAAGTAATTGATGTTTGTGTGTCTATCCATCAATCTATCTGTGTATCTATCTGTCTAGAGATGGGCATCATTTAAGGGCTTCAACCAACTGCATCACAGCTGCTTAACACCTGGTGTGGTAAAAGCCTCTGTCTACATAGTGTCAGAACTGAACTTTAACTCACATACACATTATAACCATAAATAATGTTTTTCAGATGAGCTGTTCATTGACAAATTATCACAAAAAATTAAACAATTATACACTTTAATGATAAAAACACTCAATTTGGATAGGCCACCTCTGTAAATTGCACTTAAACTGCCCTCTCGGCAGTTTGTCGGCAGTTGTCACTAATTATTATTATTAAGGATTTTCAAGAAGGCGACGGCAACGCAAACCAATGCACACGGGTGGGGTGTGGGGCACTGTCCCATGTTTTACAGTTCCCTACGTTACGTGAGAGCGTGGTCAACGCTCCAGCTTCTCCTTGCTCTACAGCAGCAGCTGCAGTCGGATTGTTGTCACTCGGAAAACCCTCCAGGTTTCCTTGCGCTTCTGAGAATCGGCACCTGACAGCAAAGTGCCTGATTTGACGCATGTTTGGAGCTCTGATTTTTATGTTCTCTCCACGTCCCTGTGCGCTTCCACTGGGTACTCTGGTTTCCTCCTACAGTCCAAAGACACATGTTTCAGGGGGGCTGCTGACACAAAATAATAATTACCTGTGGTGTGTGGCTGCCCTGCACTGGACTGGCGTTCCATCCAGGGTGTCCCTAATGTACTCTGCTTCTGTGGTGGTCTTAGACTCTAGACCACCCTGACACTGCACTGGACGAGCGGTTTATGTTAATAGATAAATATTTTATGGAAATTATGGTCTCTAGAGGCGATTACACTAATAACATTGATTGTCACAGTCTAAACCAAAGTGGTGTTAAAAGAACATTGTGTGAGACGGTGTCAGGTGCTGCTGCCAATCGATGGACTCGGTGACCAGTGGAGATGCTGCGGGGACATCCTGTATGCTTGGCAGTGCAGGGAACTGGTCTTCCTGTTGGTTGGGAGGGTGATGGGACAGCTGCTATGCTGAACCTGCAACCTGGGGATGTGCGTGGATGCAAGACGATCTGTCACTGACTGACGACTGTATCTGCTGAGGGTGTGGGGGAGGGGTAGACCCAGGCACCACAGCCTCAGGGAACCTGACTCGGCCATCCACTGGGGTCCCGTCCTCTGCTGACTCAGCTGAAATGCAAATTAGACACGGCGCTGATCTGCAGATTTGCCACTTTGGGAAGAAGAGACGCTACGGGAACATCAAAGGTCATCGAAGGTGGACCAGACACCAATAACCACCTGGTGACTGTTGGAATAGATCCTTGAGCTGCACAGCTTTCAGATGAGTCAAACTTACAGGTTCCAAGTCACTGGGCTCCTTCTTTCCTGGGGAGATCAAACGCACTATGGATTCGTGGCTGTGGGTTTCAACAGGCGTTGGATGTCGAAGTGGTGTGTAGAAAGTTGGCTGCCCCCATGGCCCAGCAGTGCGGTTCCCCTGAAACCCACACACACTTCCACCAGCTAAAGACCACCCTCAGCAGAGCCAGTGGACTTCTCTCCAGTCCAGCAGTTCCAGCAGAGGGGGAGAAGAGAAAAGGGAACAGAAAAATCCAGCTTCCCCAACAAATCTCTGTTGTTGTCCCTGGGAAATATAGCCCCCAACCCCCAGGCCCCAAACAACAGACCCCAACCCCCAGCCCTCAGCCCCCCGCAGGGCTGCCTGTCTCAGAGCTCTCCGTGCTGCGGGAAGAGTTATTGCCATCTGACTCATTGCCAGATCTGGAGCCGAACCTGGAAGTCATCATCCAGGAGTCTTCTATCCTGGAGGAGCTTTTGTGAAGGGCAGCTCAGCCAAGTGACCCCCAACATTCCCTGCAGTGAAAGCCCTCGTGGAGGGGTCAGCTGACACAGCCAGAGCCAAAGCTCAAGTGGGACAATTACATAACAGGAAGTGTGCATCACTCAAAGTCTTAGAGGACCGACCCCGTTGTGGGACGTTGTCCTTCAGGACATCCCAAAGCGAGGAGGGGAGAGGCCAGTGATTCACAGGGTCCCCCCTAAATACAGCTCTGGGACGGGAACAGCACAAACTTCCCTAAAACATGACTACTGATGTTTACGTGGAGCGTTCTGTGGAGGCGTCGCAGCCGCAAGCGGTGCTGTTGGGAAACACCCGGTGATGATGCCTTGGAACAGTCCAGATGAGAAAGTCACCAGAACATACCGCAGTGCAACAGCAGCCAGGTCATGGAGCACTGTAAAAATACTTCACCGTCACATCAACACACTCAGAAGTGTTTCTGCACAAAGATGCGAAGCACAATAATGTGTAGCTTGTTCTACATCGCACGCAGAAACACTCGACCACAGGCTGACCACAAAATCACTGCACAAAGTGGCCTTTACATTCACTTTTCTATGTTAATATACCTAGCATTTACACAACTTGGTAATTTTACTGGAGCAATTTAGGGTAAGTACCATGCTTAAGGGTACTACAGCTAGAGATGGGATTCGAAACTGCAACCTTTGGGTCCAAAGGCAGCAGCTCTCACTACTACCCTACCGACTGTCCACGCCTTCTGACTGTTCCTGACCAAACTGCTCCAAGAAGTACTGCCCAGTAGTACTGCTCCAAAATATATCCTCCACGCCTTTAAGGACTGATCTGGACATCTAATTTCGGGATTTTAGGAACAGTCAGACTCAGAACTTGTGGTTCGGTTCAGTCCGTATCTGAGGTTCACTGGGGATCCCACCTGCAGCGGTGGCGTTTACACGTACATTTATTTATTTAGCAGATGCCTTTCTCCAAAGTGCCGTACATCTCAGTGAACTACACAAAGAGTTCAAGACACCAACGCAACTTCAGGATGAGCGGGACGTCGCTGGTCTTCGTCTCAATCGACGTCACGGCTGCGCTCAGCGAACGGCGACGACGTGATCACGCTGAGAGAGAAGGCGAACCGCGGGAATCTCCGAGAGCCACAGGAACAGCTTGTCTAGATTGAACCTCCTCACAAGCTGTCTCTCACACACACACACACACACACACACACACACACACACACACACACACACACGGCCACACTTTTGTTTCACACAAGGAGCAATCCGCCTCTTTTCGCCCATCGCTCCCAGAGAAAAGTGGTCAATTTCCAGGCACGAGAGCAGCTCTTTCTAGAAAGCACCATTCAAACAGGTCTGTTCAGCAGAAATTTACACTCACAGGCTCCACGGCACAGACACGGTGGCCGACTCACGCACTGGAACGGTGTACGCCGCTCTCTTTCTACCTGAAGCCTGACGCTGAACAATACCGACTGGCTCGCAGGTCCCGAGACCCCCGGGGTGCCCAGATCACAACACGGTGCTCGAGCGGGCCGGTCGGAGTGCCGTTGCCATGTGGGGTCCTGACAGTGAGAGAAAGCGGTGGTAGAGGAAGCCCCACCCCCTGCGTGATGTAATTGTTGCCGCCGCCACCACTGCCACCGCTTCGGGGTTGGTCCTGAAACCCACAGGGCAGCTGAGCTCACGGCTGAAATCCACAGAGAGGGTCTGTCACGCTGCCTCCCTCCATCCCTCGTTCACTCGCTCTCTCTCACGCTGCTGTAATCCCTGCTTCTCGGCACCAGTTCGAACCCCCACCTGTCTCCTCTCCTCTCCCCCTCCTCTCCATCAGTTCCCCATGGTGCCTCCCTCACTCAATCACACTTACATTTACATATTTACACTTATTTATTTAGAAGATGCTTTTCTCCAAAGCGACTTCCAATGAACTCTATGTAGTGTTATGAGCCCACACACCTTATTCACCGCGGTGACTTACACTGCTAGATACACCACTTACACTGGGTCACTCATCCATACATCAGTGGAACACACTCTCTCTGTCACTTACACACTATGGCGGTGTGTCTTTGTACTGTGGGAGGAAACCAGAGCACCCGGAGGAAACCCACGCAGACATGGGGAGAACATGCAAACTCCACACAGACTGAGTGGGGATCGAACCCACATCCTCGCGCACCACTCAGGCGATCGCTGTGCCACCGTGCTGCCCACGCCCTCTTCTCACTCATCCAGTGTGACTCCCTTCCCCTGTGGCTCTTTCAGCAACTGGCTTCACCCTCACCAACAATTCACTACAACTGGCTAAAACAGCCAAACCCTGCATGGTACTGCTGCTACGGTACCAGGGTACAGCTCCCATTCCCAACCCCCTCTGCAGGTATCCTGTAGAAGATGCAGCAAGGCTCGCTATTCCCCATGGGCAGGGAGAAAACAGCCCCAAGGGAAATAAGTAATTATGCTGTCAAAAGGCAAGAAGGGAAGTACTTTTTCACCACTGATTTTTTTGCCTCCTCTTTTATTTGCGGAATAAAAACAGGAATGAGATGGTCTGGGCACAACAGGGCATCCAGTGTCATTCGACAAGGCCAGCAGACTCAGCCCTTGAGCCGAGCGGGTCTTAATAGAGAATAGGTAAATGGAAAGAAAAATTTTCGACACAAAAACCGCCCTGAATGTCCGAGACCCTCCAGCCAGGGCTGACGCACTGCACCGCGGCACCACGGTAAAAATGAAGCCATGTACTGCGAGCCCTGCTGACTCTGAGCACCTTTTCAAAATAGCGCGAACCCGTTTTATTGGGATAAAGAACTCCGCACTACAGGGGTCCAGAGAGGAGGCGGCCAGAACTGAAGACAAGGTTTTTAAAGGCTCGAGCAAAACAGACCGGGGGTGTTTCTCCCCTTAGAAAGGAGAAGAACGCTTCAGAAGCTGAGGACTGAGCACTGGGGTAATATACCACTGCCACCCGCAAGGACTAATAAAAAATAAAAAAAAAAAAAACATTCCTTACCTTTACTCCTTCATCTGACACTTTTTTCCAAAAAGGTTTTTACCCATTAATACAGCTGGGTAATTTTACTGCAGTAATTTAGATCATTTAAGTACCTTGCTCAAGGGTACTAGAGCGCTAGGTGATGCTCAAACCTGCGACCACTGGGTCCAAAGGCAGCTGTTCTAACCGCTACAGTACCCGAAAGTCTGCACCTGGGGACAAGTACTTCCCAGCTGTGGGAATTTACCACGACTGCACTGGAACCGCGTCCACTTTTATAAGTCAAACTGCAGAGTAACAAGGGTCCCATTGATCCATTCCACTGATCGATACACGTTTGAAGCAGCCTTAGTTTGAGCCCCAATTCCCCATCACCGCCTGCCTACCCCTCCCGATTCGGATGGGCCCAAGGGGCGTGTGTGCGGGGGGGCACTGCAGATCGTAAATCTGAACAGCGCCATTCACTCGACACCTCCTAACTGCAAAGCGATGCTGCCCGACAAACCGGCACAACGACCAACCGTTCGCCGAGAGCCCAGACGGCAGCAGCGTTCAGTGACGACACGGATTCATCGCGCCGTAATTCATACAGGGCACTCAGGGGGCGAGTGCGGTGCTCTATCGCTGGACCGGGACACAACATTTATCTTGCTGCCACCATAAGGACCGGAGAGCCAAAAGGGCTACGGAACACATCAGCCACACAAAGCAACCCAAAAGCCATTCTGAGGAACTCGGAGTGTAAAAGCTTCCTTTTCTACGATTAACATTATTCACTCATTAATTTAGCTAATGCCTTTCACCAAGGTGCCGTATTACTGTTGCAGACAAAGCTACTTACAATGATTTACCTGTAGCGCCCGGACGGGAGTCCGACACGAACGCGCATTGCTATTACGTCCAAACACAGACGAAATATAAAATGACCTCATGTGCAGTGTGATGTTAAAAGTGCACTGTGCGTATTGTAAGACACTCGGTGGAAGTGAAACAGGAAACACGAGACCAGGAAACACACACGGTGTTTGAACTACGGTGAACAGTGAAACGCTACTCTGTGAGTATGACCGCAACCCCGAGACGTGACGAAATACCGGACTGGAACGATGGACCAGGACTGGAGAACAAGAGGCAGGAACTGACGGGACGGGCACTCGGGACTGGAACATGAACACCTAGGAAACAGACTGAGGGAACAAGAGACTACGAATCGCCAAGAGAGCACAATAGAACCGCTGATTAAGAATCCGCAAGTAGTTCTGCTCCGCTGGCTCCTTTTATACCTCCGTGTCCTACGAGACTGTGAGGTGATACGTAAGCGTTAACTAGCGGCACTGAGTGGCGCCGCCTCTGACCAGGAGGGGCAGTGACCCCGTGGGACGTGACAGTACCCCCCCTCCAGGGGCGGCTCCAGCCGCAGGACGCCGGCGGGTAAGCGGTCGCCCCCGCCGTTGCGGAGCAGGCCGATCTGGATGAGACTTATGGAAGTCCTCAATAAGAGCCGGGTCCAATATGTCCCGTGCTGGTACCCAAGACTGCTCCTCCGGCCCATAGCCCTCCTAGTCAACCAGATAGTACAGCGTACCCCGCCTCCGTTTGGAGTCCAGGAGGGCCCTGACGGAGTAAGCAGGAGAACCACCCACATCCAACGTTGGAGGTGGAGAGACTGCTGGGCTCTGCAGGGCGGAAACACAATGGGGCTTGAGGCGCGAAACATGAAACGTGGGACAGATACGATAATGCGAGGGCAACTGAAGGCGGTAAGAAACCGGGTTGATCCTCTTCAGGATCTTGAATGGGCAGCTTCCTCGAGGGCAAATGTAGCTTGAGATCCTGGGTGGACAACCACACTCTCTGCCCCGGTTGGTACAATACAGTCCTACGCCTCTTGTCGGCCTTCTCCTTTTGGCTGGACACCACCTCCTGGAGACGGACATGTGCGGATTCCCACACCGATTCACTCCTCTTGTACCAGTCGTCCACAGCTGGCAATCCACTGGTCTCCATCGTCCACGGGAACAGCGGAGGCTGGTAACCGAGCACACACTGGAAAGGAGTTAAGTTTGTGGACGAATGGACCAGGGAGTTCTGGGCGTACTCTGCCCAGGGGAGGTATCTGCTCCAATCTGCTTGATTCTGAGCATAGTAACTCCGCAGGTAACGTCCAATCACCTGGTTGAGGCGTTCCACTTGCCCATTAGACTGTGGATGGTAACCAGAGGAGAGGCTGACTGAGACTCCTAAGCGGGCAAAGAAGGCCTTCCAGACCCTTGAGGTGAACTGGGGTCCCCTGTCCGAGACGACATCCTCTGGCAGGCCATACAGCCAGAAGACATGTTGGAACAACAGTTCCGCGGTCTCCAGGGCTGTGGGCAGACCTTTCAGAGGGATCAGTCGACAGGCTTTGGAAAAGCGATCTATGACGACCAATATGGTGGCGTTTCCATCAGAACACGGAAGATCAGTAAGGAAGTCCACCGCTATATGGGACCATGGACGGTTGGGAATTGGGAGTAGTTCAAGAAGCCCTGCTGGCAGCTGCCGTGGGACATTGGCCTGGGCACATGTGGTGCAGGCAAGGACGAAGTCTCGTACGTCCTGTTTCATGGATGGCCACCAGAAGCGTTCAGAGAGGAGCTTCAAGGTTCGGTTGACCCCTGGGTGTCCTGTACTTGGACCATCATGGGCCCAGTGTAGGAGCTCGGACCGAACGGTGGACGGGATGTATTCTTTGTCTTGGGGCTGCTCGTTGGGACCGGGTTCCTGACGTTGGGCCGCTTGGATATCGTCAAATAAAGCCCAACGGATAGGAGCCACAAACTGCGTCGGGGACAAGATGGTGTCTGGTGGGGAGAGCTGAGGCGATACCTCGAACAAGCGGGACAGCGCATCGGCCTTGCCGTTCTTGGAGCCAGGACGATAGGTCACCGTGAAACAGAACCTGGTGAAGAACATGGCCCACCGCGCCTGTCTGGAATTGAGCCTCTTTGCCTTCTGCAGATACTCCAGGTTCCGGTGATCAGTCAACACTAAAAACGGGTGAGTAGCCCCCTCTAACCAATGTCTCCACTCTTCCAAGGCCATCTTTATGGCTAAGAGCTCCCTGTTTCCTACATCATAATTCTTTTCAGTAGGCGACATTTTGTGTGAAAAATACGCACATTGATAGAGCTTCAGGGGATTTCCCTGGCGCTGTGAGAGCACCGCCCCTACCCCTACCTCAGAAGCATCAACTTCCACGATAAAGGGCAGTTTGGGATCAGGGTGCTTCAGGATTGGGGCAGAAGTAAAACGCTTCTTTAGGTCTTCAAAGGCCTGACTAGCCTCAGGGGTCCAGGTCAGGCGCCTAGAGGCTCCTTTTAACAGAGCAGTCAACGGGGCTGCAACGGAACTGAAGTTCTTTATGAAGCGCCTGTAGAAATTCGCAAAACCTAGGAACCGTTGCAGGTCCTTTACTGTCTTTGGCTGGGGCCATGACAGAACTGCCGAGACCTTCTGTGGATCCATCGTGACCCCATTGGGTGTTAGGATGTACCCCAGGAAATCCACAGATTGCACATGGAACTGGCACTTCTCCCCTTTCACGTACAGCTTATGCGCTGCTAGCTTTTGCAACACCTCCCTGACATGTACAATATGCTCCTCACGGGACCGAGAAAAGATCAGAATATCATCCAGATACACCAATACTGAGCGATTAATCAGCTCTCGGAGTACTTCATTAACAAAAGCCTGGAATACGGAAGGTGCATTCGCCAGGCCAAAAGGCATGACCAGATACTCATAATGGCCTAGGGTGGTGCTAAAGGCGGTCTTCCACTCATCCCCTTCCCTAATGCGAATCAGGTTATATGCGCTCCTAAGGTCCAGTTTCGTAAAGATGGCAGCACCAGAAACCTGTTCGAGGGCCGACGTGATAAGAGGCAAGGGGTGCGGGTACTTCACAGTAATGGCATTTAGCCCCCGATAATCAATACACGGGCGCAAACCCCCGTCTTTTTTCTCAACAAAGAAAAAGCCAGCGGAAGCTGGAGAAGTAGACGGCCGGATTAGTCCGGCTTCTAGTGCCTCCGTTATATAAGCCTCCATTGCCTGATGTTCAGGTTGAGAAAGAGGGTATACCCGCCCCCTAGGGGGTGTAGTGCCAGGCAAAAGATCTATAGCACAATCCCAAGGTCTATGAGGGGGCAGTTCTGCAGCCTTGTGTTTGCTAAACACCGCCACTAGATCGACGTACTCCCTTGGAATCTGCAGGGGCAGATCTGCATTGGGGCTCTCTATGGATGTGGAGTTACAAGACATCTCCAGATGTTTGGGACACTGCTTTCCCCAAGACAGCAGTTTCCCCTCACTCCAAGAAATAACAGGATCATGGGCGACTAACCATGGCTATCCCAGAATAATGGGGTGATCAGGGGACTTAATCAGATAGAACCATATCTGTTCCTTATGGAGTGGCCCTACCTGCATAGTAACGGGCTCTGTGTGCTGCTCTACACGCCCAGACCCGATTGGAGCGCCATCAATAGCTTTAATAGCCAGGGGTTTGGAGCATGGGGCACAGGGCAAGCCCCAGGATGCGGCAATATCACGATCCATGAAATTCCTTGCAGCGCCACTGTCTACCATAGCGTTTGTCTCCTGCCGCTGGAAACCCCAGGATACTGTAAATGGTAATATCAACAGGGAGGTATGGAGAGATACATCACTCACCAGTAAGTCGGTCCGTTGGGATCCACGGGGTGGCCACACTGGACAGGAAACCTGAACGTGATCCGCAGCTCCACAGTAAAAGCACAAGCGTTGCAGAAAACGGCGCCTCCTTTCCTCCTCTGTCAAACGCCCGTTACTGAGTCGTATTACTCCCTGCCTGACGCACTGTTCTTCGAGCCTTGCATAGCTGACAATGTTGCGTGCTTTAGCCGGCTCACTGTCACATAGGGCAACCGCAGGCTCAGCGCGGGGACCCGAGGGGGCATCAAAACACGTCTGCCGATAATGCGTTTGTGAACTGGTCGGATCGGCGCCATGCCCACAGCGACTGAGGAGTCGTGTCAACTAATCCAATTGATCCGTGATGCGGCGAGCGGCATTTGTGCAAACCCGGAGTTGTTCTTGGTTCGCCTCTGTCAGTTCCGCCAGTTCACGCCATTCTGCTGAAGTCATATTAGCAGGTGGATTCTTCTGTAGCGTCCGGACGGGAGTCCGACACGGACGCGCATTGCTATTACGTCCAAACACAGACGAAATATAAAATGACCTCATGTGCAGTGTGATGTTAAAAGTGCACTGTGCGTATTGTAAGACACTCGGTGGAAGTGAAACAGGAAACACGAGACCAGGAAACACACACGGTGTTTGAACTACGGTGAACAGTGAAACGCTACTCTGTGAGTATGACCGCAACCCCGAGACGTGACGAAATACCGGACTGGAACGATGGACCAGGACTGGAGAACAAGAGGCAGGAACTGACGGGACGGGCACTCGGGACTGGAACATGAACACCTAGGAAACAGACTGAGGGAACAAGAGACTACGAATCGCCAAGAGAGCACAATAGAACCGCTGATTAAGAATCCGCAAGTAGTTCTGCTCCGCTGGCTCCTTTTATACCTCCGTGTCCTACGAGACTGTGAGGTGATACGTAAGCGTTAACTAGCGGCACTGAGTGGCGCCGCCTCTGACCAGGAGGGGCAGTGACCCCGTGGGACGTAACATTACCCATTTACACATATGGGTAATTCTTACTATATCAGTACAGGGTACATATACTCCAGCAGGAGTGGGATTCAAACCCTTATCCTTTGCACAGTGACAGATCTAACTGCCTTTCGATCGCCTGCAATCATTCAGCATACCTCTTTTAAACTCAGATGTTTACAGTAGTCCAAGTAACATACTCAGGACACATTTATTAAGTGGCGTAGCCACAACTTTAGGACCTCGTGGCTGGAATTAAACCGTAAGTTTCATTCGGCGTGAACGCCGCGTCATTCTGCAGTTCCCGTCTTACAGTACCGCGTTGACACGCAGCTAAAAAGGACCAAAGTACAAAACTGTCACTCAGTGAACTGCGCTGATGTACATTAATAAAACACGGTAAGTTAACGGCATTTCACGTAGGGACCTTAAATTTACTTTCTTGTTGGCTGGAGAGATCCCTTGTATTCAACTCAAAATAAGCCATTATCGATCTAATAATTGGGAGTTATATTATCCAGCCCACACGCAGGCAGATCGAAACAACAGAAGTGAGAGAGGAGTTATAGATGATGAGAATTTTATTTTTACACAAGAATGCAGCACAGCTGCTGGCCAGGAGCTCCTAAGGGTGGTTTTCCGGAGCGATCTGAGCTATGGACCCATTACGCTACTGATGGCAGACTACAAAACACACAGTTCTGTGATTTGCTTCTTTCTCACGCTGCTGGACTTCATGGACACATACTGAGTGTGTGACTCACCGAGACACGCTTGTGTTTACCCGGCCGATGTAACACCCGGTGCCTTTGAAGGTGTTTTTCTCGACTCATCTTGAAACTTATTGCACGAATATGGCAAGATTTAAACTGGCAAAAATAACCAGATAATTTACTTAAACATTTCAGCCGGACAGCTCTTCGCGATTTCACACGCACTTGAAGGGAATGGTTTTCTACCTGGATTGAGGATATTTAAGGGTATTTATGGCACCAAAGTCACCCTCCCTCCCTACTTACCAAAGTCTTGTCAATTTCCCCCTGGGTCTCAGTATAAGCTTCCATGGTTCCGTAGCATCTGCTCTGTTGTCGTGCCCCTCAGTGCTGCCCAGGGGCCCACATGGTAGAGATGGGTGTTACCGGGAGCCCGTCGGGGGGAATGCGCACCAGGGTGTCCGGGACGCAACCTGCACGACAGGACACGAGTCCCGGTTAGTCAGTGCAGTGCTTCAAGTGCATTCAAGCGATGTGAGAACCAACTAAGGCATATCAGTTCAAACTGAGCCAACACGGAATACAGGCCGCAACGGTCTGATCACACTCAGAAAAGCTCATTTTCGAGCATTACAATGGATTTACAGACACCAGCATTAGTATAGGTCATGCAGGGTTTAATCCATACAAATATATCAATTTATCAAAATTTTCCTTTTAACAGAAACAGATGCGACCTTTATTACCGGAGCTGATTGACGTCGCAGAAAAGGAACTGGAAAAGGAAAGCAGCAGAGGGAGCAATCGACCATTTGGAGCAGTGGCTCGAATGACTGCACTCTGATTAGGAATGAAATATGTAAAACAATCTCACACTGTTATATACTTTCTACTTATTTGAAGGACAAAATACTAATGATAAAGCAGGGGAAGCTTATATGGGAAGGACGGAAAAGGCTCAAAAATTTATAAGGACCTGAAATGAGAAACATTATTTAAATCGAAAGTATGATAATCTTCTGCATACAAAGTTATAATAGAAAAATTCCAGTGGCATGAAGGAGTATATTATAACCAAAATTAAATCCTCAGTATGTACCATGTTTGTGTGACCATTTACGGCTTGAGTGTCTCAGGAGACATTTAATTCCAAGCAGTGTGGCCTGGGTAAATTCGAGAACTGAATTACCTTGAAACTAAAGCCATTAATGAAGGCAATTCTATAAACCTACATCCAATGCATCAGAAAATTAATATTTCAGATGCATACTTTTAATGGAATTTTCCCACTCCTTTTCCCTCAAACGACCCAACGGCGAGTCATTGAAGCATCTTGTTGTCATGTTGTTCTCCTTGAAAGGATTCCCATTTATCGGTACCAATTACACCTTTTAGACAAAGAGCGCCCATTTAAGGGGGAGGCTACAGGGGCGTTCGCATCACAAAGAGGAGACGATGGCACTGCGACAAGAGCTGATGCCGCTGATGTGACAAATGAGCTTCATCCTCGGTCACCAGCAGCAGCCACAGCAATGAAAGCGACAACTTCTTTGTTGATTCTTGCTGGGGGATGAAAGCGAAATCCAGACGGCTCTTCATTCGACAGGACCGCTGCACTTACAGGATCCCAGTTCCATGCGGACAGCCTTGGAACACAGCAGGTGACATGGCTCCAGTCGGGTTGATATCTGTGCTGCGCCATCGCTATGACAACCCCTTACAAACAAAGCATTCCTTCAATTCACTTTAAGAAACTTTCTATTGAAGTCCAGATATTAAGTCCAAAGAGCAAAGACAACTAGACGAGGGGAGACACCCTGGCAAGTTACCTGCATCGGCAGACTGACTCCACTCGCATGATTCACGTTGACCACTTTCCACATATAGAAAGCAATCAGTCATAAACAACACTCAGCCACGGCGCACACTAACGGATGCCTTCTGGGAGCTGATTGCAGAACAACTCATTACCGTTGTTTTCACAGGCAATCCTGTCACTCCCTGCAGCAAATTTCAGGTAAAACAACTTTTCTGAGTGCAGAAGGTGAGCAAGGGTTTTGGGTCACAACACGAGAGCAGTTTGAAAACGAGGAAACGGACGCAGCGTCGCTCTTCTCAACACTCGCTGCGGCACCAGGTGAGCAGCCTGTGGGCAATCCGTGAGGAGACCATGTAACCGGTCATGGATTTCGCTACAGAAAACACCTTCTCGCCAATTCCCACACGAGCACTTCCTCTAGCATGCAAGAGTGAGCAGGTCCTCCAAGGCGGTTTCCTGTGAGCCGCTGCAATCCACCACCGCAGCCGAGCGGAGGCCGACGATGGCGTCACCGGGGCGCCTTTCCGGTTACGCCTTCAGCAGTCGGAGAGGGTTCTCGTTTGACTTCTCGCTCCCTGCAGGTCTCTCTGGGTCACAGGTCTCCTCCGGCTCTGCTGAGCTGCTCACCAACTGCCTCCGATGCCAGCCTGCCGCCTTTTTTCATTTTCCTGCCACCACTTGCCAGAAATAAGTATTAATCATTCCCTGGCAACGCCGGGAATCCCGAAATAGTGAACCGGGAATTAGTGCCGAGACAGGACAGATTACACGAGGTTTTACAGCGTAAGCCTGTTTGAACGGAACGTCAGCAACGTCGAATCAAAACCCATCGTAGGGGTTCTGAGCAACACACTTCCAGCCTTCTGGGTATGGACTTGTAATCGCTGAGAGCCAAAGTGTTGCTTTTAAACACGTGCACACGCGCGCGCACACACACACGGAGGCACCCTCCTGTTCCCTTCCCTGACGCCGCTGTCAGAGGTGGTCCTAATTCTCTTACTGAGGTGGTCACACTTCCTGATTGTCAATTAATGAAGTACCTTTGATCAGCAGAGCCTGACTCATAATGACTTCTGGTGGACCTCCAAAGTGGTGGTGAAAGGCCACAACGGCGAAACCCGTGAGATTGGGTCACCGGAAAAGAAATTAAAGCACAATTTTTCACTCATAATGTGTTGTGCCAGAGAGCTGATTCCAACTTTTTTCAGCAGGAGGGGCTTGACAGTGGTCACTGTAGACTGGGGGGGGGGGGCAATCACCACAGATCTAGGGCTGAACTGGAGCAGTATGACTATCAAAGCGCAATCTTGTCCTAAAAACAGGGCCATAGCTGTGCTCTCGCCTCCTTCTGCCACGCTGGGAGCTTCTGTGATGCCATTAACTGAATCCTCTCGCATATCAGGGTCAGCCAGCACCTCCACATGCCTGGTGTGTGCAAGTGACAGTGACTTTGTGTGTGTGTGTTTGTGTGTGTGTGTATGTGTGTGTGTCTAAAATTCGGGATCTGGCAACGGCACCACTTTGGATCACAGCAGGTAAAATAACAGGTCAGGCACTGGATTCATGGTTCTAGAGTACACTGACTGTACTCTAGAATCTCATGTCTGTATCCAAATCTCTCCTTTTGTTGATGTGATGAACTCTTTGTGCTCTTCTATGAGAAGTACGTGGCTTTGGAGAAAAGCGGCTGATAAATGAATCAATGTACACGTAAGTCTCAAGAGGGCCTCTGGTGGTGTACCTTTGACCCAGTGAAATAAGCACCTGTCATTTTGGATTTTAAAAAAATCTGCAGCTCAACATAACAATAAAGACACCACCAAAACATGTAGAACAATATTCCAGTAATTATAACAATTGGAGAAGTAAAATAAGTTACTGTAGGTTCTGTATAAAGAGATGCAGGATATTTGGACCTTTGGCTGTTTTTAAGTGTTCAGTAGAATTCAAATAGTAACATGAAATCTCACTTACTGCGGGCAATCGCCACTGATTACATTTACATTTATTTATTTAGCAGATGCTTTTGTCCAAAGCAACTTCCAATGAACTCTATGTAGTGTTACCAGCCCACACACCTTATTAACCAAGGTGACTTACACTACTAGATACACTACTTACACTGGGTCACTCATCCATACATCAGTGGAACACACACTCTCTGTGTGAACCTAAACAGCATGTCTTTGGAGTGTGGGAGGAAACTAGAGCACCCGGAGGAAGCCCATCCAGATTCGACACAGTAAGCGGGGATCGAACCCATGTCCTCTCGCACCACTCAGGGGCTGCGAGACAGCAGTGCTACTCGCTGGGCCACTGTGCCATCCTTATTAAAGGATTAATAATATTGTAATCAACTGTCACCAAGTCAAATTCCTTGTATGTGTGAACATACTTGTCAATAAAGCTCGTTTTGATTCTGATTCTGAACAATGTTGATTACAACATTTTTAATCCTTTATAATCCAAAGAGTGCTAAAGTGGCCAGCTGGAAGGTAACGCCATCTCTACAATGGTAGACAGGCACGTGCGCGTGCACACACCTGCCTCCTGGTACTGAGTCACCGATCAGGAGTTCGAAATGAAATCGTGGTACAGTATTTTGGAGAAAATATACAGAGACCATCACATCATCATCACATCAACACATCTCCTCCAGAATTCTCCTCGGCACCAACACAGAAACCATGAGCTCTATCTGAGGAAAGCAGCGGTTTCGGGGCTGGCTCGACACACAGCTGCGCAACATGGGTGACAAGGGAGGGGGGGTTAGCTGAGCCAACACCGTGCGCAGTGCGCTGCGCTGCAGGCCTGTCATTTCCTGAAATTCTTGGTTGGGGCGGAACAGGAAAGCGCCGAGCCCAACCTCCAGCGGGACGTGTACGGGCAGCTCGGCCATAAGCGGACAGCTGTCACCTCTCCGGCGATGCTGTTCGCGGGGCAGGTGGTCCCAAGCTCATCGGCGGCCGCACTGCTGACTGACAGCGCGTCCCTGCTGGAGTACACAGAGCGCCAAACGAATCCCCGCTGCGGATCCCCACTGCCGATGCCCACCGTGCAAAATTGCGAACACGCTGTGGACCGAGATGGTCCCGGTGCCGTCCTCAGGCTCCTGTGCTCTGGGATAAGGAGATGGTGCACTGAAACACCCCCAAAACTCAGCACAAGTCAAAGGAACACCGAACACTGAAAGAAAGGCTCTATTCTCCTGGAAAGGTGGTCAAGGAAACGCCCACCCGAAGACAGGTTCCCCGAGAAAGAACTATTTAGGAGGCGGCCGTGTCCTTGCCATAAATTCCCAACAGAGAGACAGCGGAACGGAGCAGAAAGGCCGGACAACCGAAATGTCCCAGTGCAGCCGCGATCCACAAAGGACTCACGAGAACTGGAAAAGTCCCATTTCTCGGTGTGTCCAGCAAGCCGGCGCTCGTACTGCACGCCAACACTCTCATTCTCGTCTTGACGCGCAAGGCAGCCTTGGCTGCTGGTTCTCCTGGACGCCCGAATCTGCCTGCAGCCGAGCGGGGGGCTGGATTCTCCAGGGGTCCCATCCACGGAGTCGCCGGGATGCACTGGCGCTCCGGAGCATGGGGACAAGCGGCGAGGGGGAGGGCAGGGCCAAGGTCCAGAAGACCTGGGACCTCGGCACAAATCTGTTAGCTTCTGTTACACCACAACAGAGAGCCATTATACACTCTAGACAGTTAAAGGACTGATGGGGTGGGGGCTGGAAATGCTGCACCTTCAAATCACTATGAGCTCATTTTGTACATTTTTTCCACCCAGCACCAAGTTAGTGGGCTGTATTCTTAATCATTAAACCATAACTGCACAAATAAAAGCATATATTTATATTTCTTTTTTTTTTTAAAACATTTTTCCCACCCCCAAACTCCTTCAGACACCAGAACTCCAACTGCACGCAGGTTACAGCATTATTGTTCATTTTTCTGCTTTCTGTGCTCAGCGTGACTCATAGTTGGTTTCGTGACCAACTTTACCATGTTTCATCCATTCATGCAACAGGGTATTCTTACCGTACCACTTCAGGTAAAGTACTTTGATCCTGCTACCCCAGGAGTGGGTAACGTCAAAATGGCACTTTCAAGCTCCCCAAACACTCGGGTCCTGCAATTTACTGCCGACATCAACATGAATCCCAAAAAAAGGTGGCTTTTGGTGTCAAACAACAGAGTGAAACAAAGTGTTCATCTTTCTCGTCGAGTCTCGGCAGTTAGAGGTCGTCGCGCTGAAACGAGGATGACTTTTACCCTTTTCAGGCCCCTTGCATTAACAGAGTCTATGCCCAGGGCTCGTCTTACCACGAAACCACCCTGTTCCTCCCTACCCATCCTGCTGTGCTTTAGCACTTGAAAAAGAAGGCGGAGTCACACCCTGAACCTCAGGGTACATCTCCTCGCGGAGCGCAGACTGAGATATCGCAAGTGCGATGAAGAGGACATCCGCCAGAAAGCCCACACCAGATAATAACAGGAAACGGCTCTGAACCAGATAAGGACGGCGCTGCCACTTGTAGCTGTCTCCCACCGCTGGAGAACTTTCTAGAACACGACTGCACATTCATAACATCCGCCGGCAGCCCGAGCCCTGGACCGCCCGCTCCTGGCGTCTGCAGTCGGCTCGTTTTCGCCCTTTTCCGGGACCATCGAGTGTTATGAGAGGAGCGGGTACCTCTGAGGGGAGCGTGACACCAACGTCAACGCACGTCGATTGTCGCAACAACCAGGAGGATCTCAACTAAACCGAGAGAATTCTCTAGAAACTGCCACTAACATCAGAAATAAATGGCCCCAAAAACATTTGTCAGATATGAATCGGTTCCCAACGGTTTGGTCACTCGCAGTTCTGACAGTTCGGCTCACGGGTGAGGTTCGCGAACCGCCAAACCACTACGAGATGAGAGCGAGGCCTTCGCCGCAATACCGTGGCGCATCTTCCTCTGTCCTCCTGCAGTGCTCCTCAGGTGAACATCGGTACAGGTCCTACTTCTCGTTTACTATGAAAGAAACTACTGAGAAACATCATACACGGAGCGCGTTCTATTAAACACCTTACACATGATGTCGTGTCTGTGACAGAATGTATCGCAAACACGCGTCATCTAAATGTCACAGCGACTGCAAAGCAAGCGGGGTCGCGAGGAGGCCGGCCGTGTCCCTCACGCTACCGCATCGTGTGTTCCGAAAGGCGGTCCTCACCACGAAACACGCTCCCGCTCATTTATTACGAGAGAAATGACATATGGGACGTCGCACACTCTTGAACACTGACACGGTGGGACAGGGTGAAAAAAAAACGCACAGCTGACAACGGGACAGAGAAATCGCAGCCAAGACAATGCTAAATTATCAGGTAGATGATATGATTAAGATCGCAGGCGGTCGCACACAGACGCATACGTGGCACCGTGGCAACGGGCCTAACATCATTAAATACTGACAAGTTTCGCGACGTGGTGCTGTCGCCGTGCGATGATAGAAAGCAATTTGATTAACAAAATACCTGCAGCCCAACAAAGGTCGCGTCCTCGTGACAGTGTGCGACAGCCGTGAGTCACTTTCCACTAAAGAAAAACACCCATCTAAAGCTAAATTCACCTCTTGGCCTCAGAAAAATGTCGGCCGTCACCTTGCCATCTGACGGCCTCGGGTTTGAATCCCACCGCTGCTGTCGGACCCTCGATCAAGGTACTTGCACTGAGCCGATCCCTTAAAAAGACCCTGCCGAATAAACATGTAAATCATAGTAAAATGTATTATCCATCACTGTCACGGGCCTTCGCTTCAGCAAAGAGAGACGCTAAATAGAGGTTAATAATTAAAAAGCTGTACTGCTATATTAATAAAGAGTTGCACGGTGCCTCACGCTGCAAACTCCTGTTGGACTAAAACGTGGTACCTGAACGGACCACCCGCCGAGCTCCTGAAAACGAAGCCCACGCTAAAACCTGGACTCCTAACGGCTAAAAGCGAATGATCCCGCGGCTCAGCAAGAGAGGGACGGGGCGTGGGGTTCGAGGCATGTGACAGGGAGCCCGACAAGGCCTGATCACGAGACCCCGAGGCGGCCCGTTCCGCACGGACGCCACTCAGCCCTCGTGAAGCTCCTTGCTTTCGCTTCCATGAGTGACTGAGGACATGGGAGGAGAAGCAGCCCTTGGGAGAGGTTCCCACTGATGTAGAGCGGTTCCGAAAACACAGGGCTGCGCACTTCCCCAATGCTGTCAGTGTGTGATGACCTACCCACACACACACACACACAGAGAGAGATTGTGACACACACCGTTTGACAACATGACATGTGATAATCCTTTGTTGCCTGGTGCTGTAACCCACGTGACCCCCCTGTTCCACCCACACCTCCCTCATTAGCAACACTCATAATGTGACACAATCAACGATACACATATATTCAGACGTCCAAATGATTCATGGACACACCGCTTTACAACAAGTCAAGTGTATCGATATTTCGTATCTTTTGTAGAACGATCTTGGGTGCAGCTTCTCTCACGTTCGGCATCAGATCAGCATCATCATCAGCAATAATAATAATATTAATAATAATAATACATCTGATGACAGAGTCGCTGTTTCGGGCAGAACAGCAAGGCCGATGGGGAACGAAAGCACTTCTGTGAGACGAAGCATCACCTGCTCACCTCTCTCTCCGCGGGTCTCCGCGATCGGGGTCGAGCGCGCGCTCCTATTACACCGGACTAACGGCCATCCAACAACAACCAATTAATAACGATCATGATCTCTCCACTACATGATCCACGGCCACGCGCACCGATGACGCGCCCTCGCGAAGCAGCCGGTCCGACGAGCTCCTCCCTGCCTCTTTACTCCGTCCACGTCTGTCCGGTCGAGTCTCGCGCTCCTCGGCCACTTCAGCCCCCGCGACCCCGTTCGTCGATCGTCTTCCGTCCACACAATATTGACTCTGAGATCGACTGCACCGCCTGCCTGCGGCCCTCGATTCGTCGTTCGACTGCTCTTGACTGCCGTCGACGTAGTGTATAATACGTGACGGTCCTCACCTACGTGTGTACAGGTCTGGACTCTGAGGCATAGCGTAACTCTTATGATATAGAATCTAAAAATATTATTTCTGCTGTACGGTTGAAAGACTGAATTATACACACTTGGTCATTCGAAAGGACTTTTAAAATTACGCCTTAAATAAGTAGAGCCTGACATCTAGCGGCAGACAGAGGAGTCACAACAGTGAATACGAGGCACTGAGGTGCTTCTTTTGTGTGGAAAGTTTGCATTCAGCCTACATGGGTTGACTTTCACGTTCCAAAACACGCTTATTAGGGGACCGGTCTTCAAATGGGATTTGGGGTATTACGGTGGAAATGCTGGTATACATTGCTTAAAGCCCGGGTGCTTCACATGAGTAGTCTGTGCGGATTCCATTCCTGGCCATGGAACAGTAGACCAGCTTTTTACCCTTTCGGCGGCATGAGAGTTTGCTAATCCAGTCTGCATGTGTTTTGTAGACTTGGAAAAGGCCTACGACCAGATTCCCCGAGAAATTCTGTAGGAGTTGCTTCAGGAGTATAGGGTGCCGGGGCCACTACTGCGGGCCATTTGGTCTCTGTACATATGGAGCGAGAGCTATGTACGCATACTCGGCATTAAGTCAAGCCTGTTCAGTGTAGGAGTTGGACTCCGCTAAGGTTGTGCCTTGTCTCCACTCTTGTTTGTGGTTTTCATGGACAGGATATCAAGGCGCAGCCAAGGTCAGGAGGGCATTCTGTGTGGGGGCCGGAAAGTGATGCCTCTGCTTTTTGTGGATGATGATGTCTTTTTGGCACCGTCACATGGATGCCTCCAGCACATATTGGAACGGTTTGTGGCCGAGTGTGAAGCGGTTGGTATGAGGATCAGCACCTCCAACTCTGAGTCCATGGTTCTCTCACGGAAAAGGATGGCATGCCCCCTTCAGGTAAGGGGAGAAAATTGCCCCAAATTGAGGAGTTTAAGTATCTTGGGGTTTCATTCATGAGGGAGGGAAGAAGGGAGCGTGAGATCAGCTGCAGACTGGGAGCAGCGGCAGCAGTAATGTGGTCGCTGGACCGGACTGTAATGGTGAAAGGGAAGCTGAGCCATAAGGCAACGCTCTCTATTTACCGGTCGCTCTACGTCCCTACCCTCAACTATGGTCATGAACTCTAGGTAATGACCATTAGAATAAGATCACGGGTACAAGCGGCTGAAATGAGCTTTCTCCGTGACAGGGTGAGGAGTTTGGACATCTGGGAGGAACTCGGAGTAGAGCTGCTACTCCTCCGCATTGAGAGAAGCCACTTGAGGTGGTTCAGGAATCTGGTAAGGATGTCCCCTAGATGCCTCCCTTTGGAGGTATACCAGGCACAGCCAACTGGGACAAGACCCCAAGGTCAACCTAGGACCTGCTGGAGAGATTATATCGCGGGCAAGAAAATGGACGGATGGAATAACTCATGTTTGGCGACGCTATGCGCAAGCAGTTGCTTGGCAAAAACGACTAAAAGAAAACATACCGCAACTCTTTCAGTGAATTAAACAAACTTCACTATGCAACATTTTTGCTGGCAGAGTGTTTGCGTTTTTTTTTTTTTTTTGTTTTTTTGCAGAACCTCATAGATTCTAGTTATGCGGCGTAAGTTTCTCAACGCAGAACCCACATGCGAAGCGGACTTTCTCCTCGAGCGCTGACGCGATGATGTAATGATGATTGTAACGTACGATGTAATGCACGGCCGGCCATCCGGGAAGCAAGGTTCACTGCGCATGCGCCGTCGCCTCTGCCTGTTTCACCGCCGCTACCCACAATGCCCGGCGGGTCCCAGCGGCAGGATGGCGGACGCTATGGACGAGTACGAGAAAGAAGCAGGTTGCGTCCCCATTCTTCACCCGGAGGTGAGTTTCCCTGCCGTGTTGCTGCTCGGAGGCCATGCACGGCCACGGTGTTAGTTGACATTGTGAGAGTGTGACGTGTCAACGTATTTAAAGTGGTTAAGGAACATGCAGGTCTGTGCGGCCGGACGAACGGAACGGAGAGGCAGCGCGGTTGCTGACTGACACACACTCCGAATTGATGGGAATTTGTCTCAAGAGCAGAAAACAGGAAAGTAACCGACCTGCTATAGGACACGCGTGTGGCGCCCGATACATGGAACCTCCCAGAGCTATGAATTTTAAACGTTAACGAACGAGGACGGAGGGAGAGAGGCTGTGTGTGTGTGTGTGGTGTCGCCCGCCTGCGCTGCCTGCACACATTCGTCTGCAGCAGGTGAATTACATGATTAACATTAAAGAGTCATGATGCAGATCTTTAATACTTATCATCATTATCATTGTTATTATTACTGTACATAAGGGACTCGTGCAGTCGTGGGGTTCACGGTGCGGTGGTGCTCTGCGTACGGTACAGGCCCGGCGTTCCGTTCGTTTCCCCATCCATCGACTGTCCGTGTTTCTCACTTAAACACACACAGTAATAATAAAGCAGTAAGAGACACGGCGCTGTGAACAGATCATTCATTGTTGTCTGTCTAGTTGCTGTCCTCCCTTCTCTCTCTTTTCCATGTGCGTTTTGGACAAATAGGTCTGTGAGCAGCATCACACAGCCGGCTGGTGATGGGAGCAGGAGCCTCGCGACCTCTCTGTGTGTTTGTTTTCTTTTAGGAGTCATTATTTTTATAATCATCATTATCTCTCTTTTCTGTCTTGTTTATCTATTTTTCACCTAATGGCTTTAGGTAATTTCGAAAGGGTGCCTTTTTGCAGTGATTTCCGCTTATGCAGCAGGATGTTCTTACTGTATATCAATTAAGTGTAAGTACGATGACCAGTAGGATTTGGAATGGAAACTTATGTTGTCAAACAATAGCATATTTGTTATGTTAATACTTTTGAACTTTTACTGTTTTGTAATTGCTTACCTTATGTATTTTCTGTATGTTACTATTTAAATGGTGTAATAAGTACAAAGTGCTGAAGTACTGTACCCAGTGATCTGAATGTACACTTCCCAGAGAACTTAAAGCATTGGGGGGTGACGGTCGAGGCCAGTAATTTTTTTAGTAAATTCATAACTACCTCAGCAGTTAAGGATGGAAGTGATCATATAGTAATTGAAGCTCATTTGTATGGACCACACAGTCACCCTAACCAGTATGTGGCATTGTCCCCCCAGGTACACACACAGTGTAAGTTGCAGGGGGCAGTGATGTGTACACTGTTGGGAAAGGATTGAAATTTTACATTTATTTAGCAGATGCTTTTCTCCAAAGTGACTTCCAGTGAACTCTATGTAGTGTGACCAGCCCACACCTTATTCACCAAGGTGACTTACACTGCTAGATACAGTACTTAGACTGGTTCACTCATCCATACGTCAGTGGAACACACACTCTCTCTGTCACTCACACACTATGGGGAACCTGAACAGCATGTCTTTGGACTGTGGGAGGAAACCGGAGCACCCAGAGAAAACCCACACAGACACAGAGAGAGCATAGAAACGCCACACAGACTGAGTGGGGATCGAACCCATATCTTCTCGCTACTCACTGTTCCACCATGCCGCCCTATTTAACTAAATTTTGTTTTTATTATCCTTAAGTCTTTAGTAGAGACAAGACTGCTGTTGATTTGTTTTTGAGCATGTATTGAAGCCTTCCATCTGCTGTGAAATGCACTTTTGTTTACTGTGATCGGTACATTGCTTTGGAAAAAGTGCCTGCCAAATGAATAAATGCAAATGAATATTAAAGTGCAATTATGATCCCACAGTGCAGGAATGTTATTTAATTTGACTGGCACTCAGAAGACATGTTGTCATCTTTCCAACTGAAACTTGTGAACAACTTAGCTTCATTGGGAAATTCTAGGTGAGATTGCAGGGGAAAGAGATGCTGTACTACATTACTCCTGTTCTGCAAATTGATTAACTTATTTCAAAGCAACATTTTACAGGTATATTCAGCAGGGTATTTGTTACCAGAGCAATTCAGGAAAATGCCCTTTTCAAGGGTTTGAACAGGACATTGAGATTGCAAAGCAACAGCTCTAACTACCATGCCACCTCTTGCCTGCTTCTCAGTCAATAAAAAGTATCTAACATAATTTTTCAGGGCAGAGGGTCCTGTAATTTGTCCTTTTCAGTGAGCCAGTCTTTGCTTGAACTTTTCAGTCATTTCACTCTTAGAAAGGTAACATAGCCAAAGATATTTTAAAACAGTCACCAGTGCCAATGCAAATCGAAACAGTTTTCTTTTCCTTAAGGTAAACGCTACCATTGTGTGTCTGGGGAAGATTTCTTTTGAATTGTGTAGTATTGTGTCTCAGCCAACTGTTTGCGTCCATACCACTGGTTAGCATTCCAGCAAGTGAATGTGGTGACATCTTAGTGCAGTGAGATGATTGCAATCCAGGAGGTTTGCGATAAGGAAGAACTCCATATTACTTTCTACATAAACCGTTGAGTGTACAGTTGGCCAGTACTGTGGAGTCGGAGTCGGAAGCAGTCATTGTATTGCTGGAGTTGGTAAAACTGTACCGAGTCTGACTAAATGTACCATATATGTTGATCAGGCGTATAAGACAACCCCCAAAAATTAGAAGCGTAATATAGGTTTAGGCCTATATTTGCCGGATGAGTTGACCCTCAAAGTAATGTGCAACTTTTGGGCCTAGGCTAGGTCTGCGGACTTGTACGCTTACGATTTGGGCCTAGGCTAGACAGCAGAAGTCAACAAATAGTCCAATTTTATATAAAATTGTTAATGTTGTTTTACTTGTTGTATCCTGTTATATGGCAAAAAGTTTTAACAAAGTCGGCAGTTTTTGAACACTTTACAGTCACAACAGATGGGAAATATCTGTGTCAGTGTGTTGTAAAACATGATGATGATGAAAAAGTACGTGATGCAAAAATCTGTAGTTTTAATAGGTCCGAAAAAAATGCACCTACAAGAGCAGTGCTGTGGAGTCGGAGTTGGAAGCAATTATTGGGTTACTGGAGTTGGACTCGGTGGTACCATAAATGTAGGAGTTGGAGCCGAAAGTTTTGTGTACCTACTCTGCAGCCCTGGAGTTGGCATTCTTTGCAGTTTCTAGTTTTATTTAGAAATAAATGGTAAGCTTGGGAGTAACTCCGGCCTTCATGCCATGTGTGGAAGTCACTTTTGAGGAAGCCACTGAGCTTGAGAATCGCCCCCGAGAGGTAACGTGTCTTCCTGTCTTTGAGGAAGTTTTGCTGCACTCTCCTCCATGATCTGAGGTGCTGCTTCACAGCTCACAAATTCCTTTTGTTGCAACATGATTGGTTCAGCAACGAGAGAAAGGAAATGTACATTATACTTTATTTATTACATATAAAGTTGGCATTTCAGTATTTTTATATGTGATAACATACTGAAAGTGATTTGTTTTATTATGAGTTCAGCGAAGAGCTTCACATATTTGTAAATTTACACTATTGGGGAATAGAAAAGTTACATCAGTTGGTTCTCATGGGGATTTCAATATTGCTGCCTTAACAGAAGTTACCTGGTATTCTGAATAATCCAAGAAAGGCTACTCTTACCTTCAAAACTTATAATTTGGTTTAATTTATCTAGGAAGCAAAGTCTCAGCAGGAACCTGTTATCAGGCCCTTTAACAAGTTCTGAAAAACACTATCATACTACAGTAAATATTTTGAAAAAAGCAGATTTTGCCAAGGAAATGTGAATTTTCTTTCAAGAAGCTGCTGGAGTGCTTAATTCACATTGGGATCACAAATGATGTATCTGGCTTGTCAAGAACATTGGATGATGAAGCACAGAGGTGCACTTGAATAAAGTGACTGTTTTCCTTTTCAAGTAGGGATAAATCTGACTTGGCCGATAACCTACACCAGCAAGAGGTTTGAGATGGAAATGTTAAGTTCTGAACACTTGGTGTCTTTGCTTGATCAGCCATTACAGCCAGTTTTGTGTTTGTGTAAAATTTGTTATTTTTGTTCTGCTAAGGTGTTCTGTCGGTGAAGGGGGAGGCATGGATGGTTTTCAGTCCTTTCTCCGTGAGGTACAGGTGGTTTCACGCTGTGACTCCTCTGCATTTCAACCTGAAGTCTGTCTAGTTGTCTTGTCAAAGCTGAGCTGTAATGTCCAAAATGGTTTAACTGCGGTCAAGAAGAAAAGTCAGAACTTTGCTGAACATACGGTGATGATGTTCGGGTTGGACTTTTGAATGAATGACTGTGCTAATGTAGTTTCTCTCTTTTTGGAACCTTGATGAAAACTGACAAGATGTATTTCCCAGAGTAGGGCACAACTGCAGTAGGGATAAACCAGCTGCACCCAGTTTGCTTTGGACAAGAGACCATGAATTCAAATTTGGTTATGTGTTCTGAATGCAGCGGTCTCCTGGATTTAGTTTTAATTGTGATGTCATACCCTCTCCTTGGTGCAGGGGTCAGACAGGCATAGAAGCAAGACCCTTTTGTTTGACCGCCAGGGTCTCTGATCCCACTGGGATTGCTGCCGCTCATCCAGAACACTGTTCAAAGGAACCATCTGTTCCTTGGTCAGAAAGTGATGCATATTGTCTGATGTAAATTTCCTGCTTCCTTCTCTTTTGATTCTAAAGGAAGTGTTGATTCTTATTCAAATTCAATTTTTAAATAGTCTTAAATGTTATACTCATTTAAAATTACATGATAATGCTTAAGACTAACTAGTGCAATAAAATTCCTGTTGCCATATTAATTGCAATAAACAGTACTGTATTGCATAATTTATGTAATGAAATCATTTAGTTAATTCTTTAAACCACTATCACAATTTGAAACAGAGTTCTGAGATTAGCTGTAATTTAACATGGGGACAGTGGGTAGTGTAGTGGTTAGAGATGTCACCTTGTATTCAGAAGACCCAGTTTCAAACCCCACTCCTTGTTGTAGTTCCCTTGAGAAATTGCTTACCCTGAATTGCTCCAGTAAAAATTCCCCTGCTGTATAAATGGGTAATAATTGTTGGTTGTGTTGGAGAAAAGAGTCCCCTATATTAAAAGTAGCAATAATATATATTGCTCTTTATAAGTTGAAAGCTAAGCAAAAAATGTCAAAAGGCTTCTTTCATTTGCTGGAAGCACAGACCAACTAATATTGCGATGGTTTCGCCACGATTTGTCAAGAGCTTCTTCATATTATTTCACTTTGTGTCGTATGCTGAAGGGATGGAGTGACAGCTGTTCTTCCTTTTGACCCTTCTGTAAGGAGGTGACAGTGTCATCATTCTGGGGAACTGTCACTGATTGCTGAAGTAGGGCATTTTCTTCTTGCAGGAACTCAAGCCCCAGAGTCACTACAACCATGGCTACAGTGAAAGCACCACTCGTAAGAGCCATGCAGATGACTACAGCACCTGGGACATCGTCAAAGCCACACAGTGAGAACACCCTGGCAGTTGTAGCTGTCGTCGTTTGTTTTTCAGTGTAGCATCATTGATTTGTTTTTACTCAAGCCACTGTCATCTTCATTTCACCATAATGCAATTAAAACTTCGGCTGATGAGTTTTGTGAAATTTGTAGACTGGTTTTTCAGAAACACCGGGGAGTAAATGATAGGCTTGGCACTGGGTTCCATCATAAAGATGGTCCATCCCTCTTTCTGCACTAGTAACTTACTGTATGTGTCCTATGTAAGGCAAAGCAAGCCTGTCTGTGCTTCATTTTCACTTTGCACTTTGAATAAGGGTAACATTGTAATGTTCACTGTCAAGATGCATCTGTAATTCTGTCAAATGTAGAATTTAATGTGTTTTCATAGAGCTAAGGAAAAAGAGCTCATAACATTGAGTTGTAGTATAATCTCAGTGAATACCACTTTATGCAAAACATTGAGGATGTCTTTTTGAGTCTGACTACATAAGTATGAATATTGCAGTAATCTCCCATAGTTCTGAATATGCATGTGCATTCGTACCCCCCTCTCCGTTATGCAGGTACGGGATCTTCGAACGTTGTCGGGAGCTGGTGGAGGCAGGTTTCGATGTGCGACAGCCTGACAAGGAGAATGTCACGCTCCTGCACTGGGCAGCCATCAACAACAGGCTCGACCTGGTCAAGTATGTCCCACAAGTTGAAACGCACACTCTTGTGTTTTACATGTTACAGTTGCATCTTCACATTGTCACATCAACGATTTTAATTCACTGTGTATGAATCTTAACCTCATTATATTGTGCAGTATAGAGAGTGAAATGCCAGAATCCTCCTGATTTGTCTTTGGGGAAAGTTCTCGAAGTACTGCATTATTTGCTGATGCATCAGTTGACAAATTGGTGAGCTTTGACCCATCCTTGCTCTTCAAGGACTAGGCTTTTTTCGGAGGCTCGTTATATACTGTAACACGGTTGCTTCATCTGTTTAACATCACCTTGTTGTTTCAGCTTGTCACATTATTAGGTAAACTACCCCTGTCCCAACTTTTTTTGGAATTTGGGGTTGTACATGCAGTATGTGAATATATATTGTTGTATGATGTGGTGTTGTGTTCCATTAGTAGGTTCCAGTGGTCCAGTATGATTGCTGCTTTAAAAAAAGTACAGTTGAGCTCTCAGGTCTAAATGTGGCCCAGCATTGAAGTAGTTCATCCCAAGAATTTGACTCATTTTTGTATGGTTGTAGTGACATTAGGCAGCATCTCTACATGTTGTCCTGTGATTCTGTTACTTGTCATTCAAAGGCTGGCTGAAACTGTGGGCTTTCCAGGAGTTACACGGAGGAAGTGATGTGGCGTTCACTGTCAGTCAGCTCGATTCGTGTGTGTTCTGGTGGCAACCAGCTGATGATGGGGAGGTGTAGTGGCTTGCTGCACAGTGGCTGTTTGGGTATTATGGAGCTTTTTTGGCTGCAGAGTTCTGAGATTGCCTTGTAACAGATTTCCATGCACCCCACCTCTAAGTCCCAGTGAAGATTGCTGTTACCCCAGAATGAAGAAGATACGTGGTGGTTTCTTTTTTCTTAGTGTTGTTTTTGTGACAGAGACAGTTCAGGTGGTTGTTCACAGCGGCTCAGCAGCAATCTCACTTTAAGTAGTTTCAGTGAGTGTCAGAATGGCCAAAAAAAATAATCCAAAGCGATAGTTTTAAGGGAAGGTTTATCTCTTTATACAACTGGCAGTTTAACTGTAGCAGCTCATCGTCAAGGATGCATCCAAAGTGCCTCTTTAGGGACTTGTTCACTTGCAAGTTCTAGATTCGTGATGTGTTGCATGCTGTCTTAAATACCCATTGTTTTTACGGTGTTTCTGCAGATACTACATATCAAAGGGTGCCATTGTGGACCAGCTAGGAGGAGATCTGAATTCAACACCATTACACTGGGCTACAAGGTAAGGAGTGCTGCACTTTGACTCTTCTATGAATGCAGCTTGCTGCCATCTAGTTGCAATAGAATAACAGTCAGAACAAGAGAACAGGTTACACTGTAGCATTTTTAGCAAATCTGGGTGTCTCTTGCCACCTTTGTGACTTACACATAGTCATCGACTTAAGACATGTGCTACTTATGACAACTTGCAGTCCCAACAGCTTCCCCATCAAGCTTATTTTATTAGAGTCCCGATGTTTGGTCATAACATCAACAGTGGCCACTGCTGTATGATAACATTGGCTGTCCACCCTCCCATGAGGCGCCCGTGTTTCTCATTGACTCTGTCTGTCATAATTCAGTGGTTGTGTTTTATTTATAAAAACATTGTTTTGTTTGGAGAACGCTTAGTTATTCATTGGAGTTACCTTTTTTCTAGTGGCTAGCAAGTGAAAGTGAGTTATGAGCAGAAAAAGGGAAAGAACAAGTGTAATACTGTATATAACAGAGTACAAGTGGATTTGTGACTAAACAGGGTTGTCGGACTAGAACCCGAGTCAAGGACCACCTGTATTTTTTGACAAAAGCATGCCTAAACCACAGATGAAATGCTGTCCTTCCAGACAGGGCCACCTTTCCATGGTGGTTCAGCTGCTGAAGTATGGTGCCGACCCAGCGCTCATTGATGGCGAGGGCTGTAGCTGCATCCATCTGGCCGCACAGTTTGGTCACACCTCCATTGTGGCTTATTTAATTGCCAAGGGACAGGTATGCAGCCTCCCCGCAGGTTGGATGACCTCTCTACACATAAGGTTTTTCGCATGATCTAATGGCAGATTGTGATCAGTAGGTTGTATGATCTTTTGGAGAAATGCAGTTTTGAAAAATAATTTCAGTTGTTTCTAGTCTAGAGTCACTCAATCACAAGACCTTCTCCACTCTCTAAGTTGGCAGCTTCTGGCTGGGCCATAAGGCTGCAGGCTGTCTCACGGTAAAACAATATTGCATGTGATCACATTTGAGCTGGTGATTTGCCTCTATCTACATTATGTGCTTTAGCATCTAGTGGCAATATCTGGATGTCCTTGAGGGATGTCTAACATAGCAGTGGATGAAGTGGTTGGGGAGGTTGTGCACTGTACTACTTTTTCAGTAAAAGGACACAGCAGCCAATATTCAATGCGTATTCCTAGGGTTTGTGTGTATTATTCTGACCGTTTTACCATTAATCAAGTGTTTCATACTGCATACTGTATTTGCTTTACTTGTAATTTTAGTTGTAACTTTAGCTGGCCACCAGGGGGGGAGAGGTACTGTACATTTTCACAGTTCCAGCTTCTGTAACCCACTTTTGTTTTGTCTTAGGGTTTTTAGTTTTCCCAGTATTCTTAATGCCATCAGTTCTTGTCTGCCTGACTTCAACCTGGATCTGAAAATGTCTCTGCACATCTTTTAGCTCAAGAGGCTTGTCATTTGTCTACCTTTTCCTGTCTTACTCTATTCTTTGGTCTTATTCCGCCTCCCAATTGATAGGATGTTGACACGATGGATCAGAATGGCATGACTCCATTGATGTGGGCAGCTTACAGAACTCACAGGTGGGTGTGGGTATAAATATTTAACACACCTAATGCACACTGTCTTTGATCACACTGTATCAGCACCAGTTGCGGAAGGTTTGCTGTGTGGCGTGACCTGCTGTGCCCATCAGCGATGATGGCTACAGTGAGAATATGAGAATGCTTTTTTTTTAATTTATTTTATTTTATTTTATTTAAATACCCCTAGTGTTGACCCAACACGCCTCCTGCTGACCTTCAATGTGTCAGTCAACCTGGGTGACAAGTACCATAAAAACACAGCGCTGCACTGGGCTGTACTGGCTGCCAACACTACAGTCATCAGCCTGTTGCTGGATGCTGGTGCCAACGTGGATGCACAGAACATCAAGGTGAATGTGGTTACCTTGTCAGATAACTGCCATGTTTGCAGTCAGACACTGGGGCTGCCCACCCTGTGCTCTCAGAAAGATGTGATTTATCAGTCCAGTTTTTCCCTGAGAGATGAGCCCTGTGTGTTGTCACCTATTCTTATATTAAAACTAGGTTTAGTTCTGCCCACAGTCTTACTTGGCATTTTTTATGCTGTTGCAGTGGGTTACGTGTTTGCATAGTCACTGTAATTCGGACATACTACTTATGGTTGTTTTTAGTGCTTTCTGTACAGGACCATCACAGAAAAGAAAGGGTCCATAAAAAAAAAAAAAAAAAAAAACTGAGCAGGGCCCTCAGGCATACATGTGATCTTTTATAACATGAAGATGATATTCATATTTTTTTGATTTGCATATGGCTCAGGCCTCGTGGTAACTTTGCATGTTCCTGTGACTCCTTTGCTGGCTTCTTTGCTGCAGGCTCTTTGCAGATCACACTGTTACTCCCTCCCAAAACAACAACACATTCTCTGTCTGCTGCCCAGACTGAAGGAATGGCACCAAACTGCCTTTGTGTATTTTTCCCAGGGAGAGACTGCCCTGGACCTGGCCAAGCAGAGGAAGAATGCCTGGATGATCAACCACTTGCAAGAGGCACGGCAGGCCAAGGGCTATGACAGTCCCTCCTATCTGAAGAGGCTGAAGACAGATAAGGTACAGAGCTGCACGCTGGCAGATTTCAGTGAGGCAAATATGATTAAATGAGCCTTTGGGACCTTGTTGACAACAACGACAACAGCAGATTCTGACAGTGTATTACCACATATTACCGTTAAGCCTGCCAGTGTGGTCCCCCTCAAGCTGTCATTCATATATTAATGCAGCAGAGCACTGCCATTCAGAATTGTTTTTTTCCATGGCTACTCTAACTGCATGACAAGGCAAATGTGCCCAACCTGTTCTCATAGGTTTACACAGGATCTTTTACAGTTTGTTTGTCGCTCAGGAATCCCGAATCTGTTCTAAAAGTGCACTTGGCGCCTCCTGAGTGTAGTTTACTTATCTATTGTTGATGTGACAAGTGTTAGAACTCGGCGTTTGTGTCCTGGAGGAAGATAACTGGGTATTGTTTGCTCCAAGGTGGTGATTAGTCCAGTTTCAGGCTTGCCGAGGATTTGCGCCTTTCCTTTGTCATGTCATAAGACACGCAGTACAGTACAGAACTTGACCGTGATTTGTGCTTGTGTTTCTAGTACAACACTGCATGCAAAGCAGTGTTAGGTCAGAATTTTTCAAAGGTCCTGCTGTCATTCGCTGCTGAAACATCAGTTTTGGAGCAAAAAGCTCATTCTGGTGTTCTTCAGCGTAAAGTAGTATTGCCGTCTGTGTGACCCTAATGATTGCTTGTAAACAGATGCAGAAAATGGGGTTGTAACAGTTTAAATTATTATTTTTTTTTCTTTGTTGTTTCCACAGGACTTCAGGCAAAAGGTCATGCTGGGGACCCCCTTCCTGGTGATATGGCTGGTGGGCTTCATTGCTGACCTAGACATCCACTCCTGGCCTATCAAGGCTCTGATGTACGGAGCCTTGTGGATCACGGTGCAGTTCCTTTCCAGGTATGTCATTAATGCCACAAACAGGTATTCAGTTGTTCTGGAAATCAGTGTGTTCCTTCTAACCCATAACTAATCAGTCATTCCCCTGGATTGGTACAGGATTTTTTGGTGTTCCAACATTTGATTAAATTACTTCAGTAAAAGCTGTAGGTCTAAATTTATGCTTATTAATTGAGGATATAATAGAGGATGCTTTTTATCCAAAGCATCTTACGAGTTACTTCTGTACAAGTGTAGCAAGGGAATATGCAAAATGAAGGTCATCTGCATAAAGATTTGGATGGTAAACTAGCATATGGTTCTCCTCTGGACATTTAGGAGTCTGGAAAGCAAAAGTAAGGCCCTTGTATGCCAAGTGCTCCAGTTGTACATTAGAACATATGCTAGAGGCCTTCAGTGAGTGAAGACAAGTGCAAAAGATTGGCCGTTGAGTCTTTTCCTAACTGCTCTGCTTCTCTGCTATGTGCCTAGGTCCTTCTTTGACCATTCCATGCACAGTGCCCTGCCGCTGGGCATCTACCTTGCCACCAAGTTTTGGATGTACATCACCTGGCTCTTCTGGTTCTGGAATAATATCCTTTTTGGCAACAGGCTTCCTGCATTTTCAGATCACCTATCACCCAAACTTAGCTGCCATTTGAAGTTGGACCCAAATCTGGAGTTGTCTAGATTTAGATTCTGCAGCATTGAAGTTTTCCAGCGCTTTTTAAAATAGTGCAGCAGTGAGTGGATATGCTTTAAGTGCTTCACTTTGGGCAGTGATTAGTTCACCTGCTAACCTGTGTGCTCTGGTAGTCTGAACCTGCACACACCCCTACGTTTTTTGTATGGGGTTGATGGACTGATCCAAACAAACCTGACAAAGGGAGAATTTGGGATTGTTTGTACTAACGTGTTGGAGCAGGTTTACGACTGAACCATGCGAATGATTTGAATCACTATTTTCCATTCTAGCTAAACTGTTAAGGTGCTCCAGACATTTTCAGTATGCCTTTAAGTGAACACACATCCATGTTGTTCACTGCACCGTCAATTGTGACTGAAATATATAATGTAGGACGGTTACATAGAAAAGCAAAAGCACAGTTGTATGTTTTGTTGCACTGCTTTACTGTCTCGATGCACTCAGATCTAAAACATGTATAATATTATATTCTGCCCTGCCTTACCCTTATTTTGCCCTTTCTCGCAACAACTTTACTGCCTGATGGTGAAAACTTATTGCAGTATCATACGTGGAGTAATTCTTACACCGCCTTTTACAGGTGTCATGTAAACTGAGACAACATACGGTTGACTGAATCCATTTAATTTACATGCCTACATATTGTGGTCAGCAGTTAGAAGGTGTAATCTTGACCTATATGGAAATGATCACCGTCAGAATACTCCCCCCTTTCTCAGCACAGTCCTTCCACACCAGCGTGGAGTTGTTACCTTCCAGGGCTTGATTTGATGCTTCCTGATACATTTTTTTTCTGTTTAGCTTCAGTATGAGCCTATCTGTGGAAACACTGAGTACAACAAGATGGGGAGATTTTTTTCCTCGTTTCTAATCTAATGTGGCCTTCATTCAGAACCACATACAGGTCTGTTTTCCATCATGGATTCAGTGCAGGCCTCTTATCGTGTCAGCGTGATGAGGTCACTTCCTGGCAGACCTGTGGCCATTCAGTTATTTGACTCATGGCTGAGATAATGGATGCTACCAGGAATCCTCCATGCAGTATGGCCTCATCCTCATCCATCCATGGTTTCTAACCTTGTGAGAAGCGATGACGTCCCACTGCCTGCTTCAAGAGAGTTGAAAAGCCACATGGGTGTGTTTCCTACATCTGCTCCTTAACTCTTTACACGTCTTCCTCCCCTCACTGTTCACCTCCCCTTCCTTCTGACCAGCATGGCACTGTTCTACAACTTCGGAAAGTCTTGGAAGTCAGACCCCGGAATTATCAAAGCCTCAGAAGAGCAGAAGAAGAAGGTATAGGCACCAGAACAGTCTGACTTTTCAAGAATTTGACAGCCTGTTCTGTCTTCTTTTACTCCCCCTTCATCTGTTGATTAAAGCAGTTTTCTGGGCTCAAGGCCAGTGGTTCCAACTAATCACACCTTATAAATTTCCTCATTATTGCACGCTGATCCATGGCAGTATGTCCAGCTCTCTCATTATTAGCAGCAATGTGGTGATATTGACAACCACTTGAAGAGCAGTACACAGTGTTAAGTGCAATGCAAGGTTTGATCTTAAAGATACAGAAGAGATTTTTCCAGTGTGTACTGTATATGTTACCAGTATATCGCTAATGAAAAACACGTCCTCCTCACCACTGCTCTGTCTGCTGCTTGCACTGGGCAAACTGTGACTTCAGGAAGGAGGAATTCGGCACCTCCGGTGTCTTGCCATTTTGTTTGTCTAATCCTTGTATTAAGATTTAGAAATTAATTTCTCTCTTTTCTGCTGTAAGAAAGCTGACATTGCAGTGGTGTTTGACCATTTCTTTTCCCCAAACTCTTCCAGACAATAGTTGAACTGGCAGAGGCCGGTAGCTTGGATCTCAGTATATTCTGCAGCACCTGTTTGGTAAGAACATGTTTGATATGTTCAATCTGTTCTACAAATTCAAAGAACTGACAGAGTATTTTGTACTTGCCAGACCCTCTTTTTTTAATTTTAAATAAGTAAAACACGCACCTTACGTTGGCATTAGTCATACACTCACTATTTCATTTTAGATTGCCAGTGAATTTTGTTACCATATTTGTCTTGTTTGCAGTGCTAGCCATGGCTTCTGGATCAAAACACAAGTGATCCCTCACAGTAGCCTCTAATTTTCTCTGTAAAGGGCAGAAGCCCACTTTTAACACTGTGCTCCAAATTTTGTCTTGCAGATACGGAAACCCATCAGGTCCAAACACTGTGCTGTATGTAACCGTTGCATTGCCAAGTTTGACCACCACTGTCCATGGGTTGGCAACTGTGTTGGTATGTAGTCCGAATCAAAAGCTCCCGAGTTCAAAACTGCAGCATTTTCTTTTAGTGTCACAGGTCAGCAGGAAGTGACCCTGAGATAGATCACCATCTGCAAGCTGTTTTTAAAAATAGACTTTATGCCCTTCATCTGTAATGTTCCTTCAGTGCCACACGAGTGTCTGAAAGTGAGGAAATTGGCTTATAGTTCACTTCCCCAGGGTGCCTTCATGGTGTTAGTGGAAAATTTGTCCTGCTCTTATTGATACCAATATAGGCACCAGCTCTTGAGCTTCAGAGTGTGTAAAGTGATTACGTACCTTGGAGCCCTCTGCCTGCTGTGGGCAAACTGTTCATTAAAGTAGCAGGTAAACGGGAGCAGTCGGGCAGGCTGCAAGGAGATAAATGGGGAATGAGAGGCATTCCAGCGTTACGTTTTATCGCTGTTTGGCTTTAATGTTCAGCTGGACTGTGACCTTGTTTCACAGTTAGTTGATTTTACAGCACAGTGTAAACTCCATATCATTCTTTAGCAAGTTATCCCTGATGAATTTGTGAGGCCTAAAATATTTTTCACTCATGAATAATCTTTTCTTCCACAGTTGGGTTTATTCTCCCAGGTGTGGAGTATTTTATGGCACATCTAGCCTTGAATCTGCTCACAAGCTTCCTTAGGTGTAGAAGTTCAATTCTTGAGCCCAGATTTAAGTTCTTGAGCTACTCCTGGAAAATAATTGTAGGAAAGTGGATAGGATGCAAGGTGCCACTGACATGTTCATTCTCATAAATCTCACACAGGAAGTGGGAATCACCGCTACTTCATTGGATATTTGTTCTTCTTGCTGTGCATGATCTGCTGGATGATCTATGGCTGCATCTGCTGTAAGTGGAGAACACTGGTGACTGTTTGCTGTGCATTGAATAAATGACATAAAAGCACTGTGGTTAGGTGCTTCTCATCCAGGCAAACAAGACATTTATTAGTAATATTCCTGTCGTAGGCTATTGATACAGTGTTCATACAGGGTTATTCAAGCTTAGTCTTTATGCTCTGGTGGCAGTTTGCTGTTAAACCGCAGAGGTTCCCTTAAGGAAAAAATTGGTGTCTTTCGAGTCGTACTGTATCTCCAAACTCCTTTTCTCCAGACTGGAGGGTCCATTGTGCTACTAGCTATGCCAAGGATGGCTTCTGGACCTACATTACCCAGATTGCAGCGTGTTCCCCCTGGGTCTTCTGGATGTTCCTCAACAGTGTCTTCCACTTCATGTGGGTGACTGTACTCATCATGTGCCAGATGTACCAGGTGAGCAGCCCTCTGTAAGGATGCTTCTTTGAAAACAATTGTATGTAAAACTCTTTACTGGTTTGTGTTCTCTTTAAAGTTTACACCATCATGTTAAAAATGTGATGAGCAGCATAAGTTTCCAGTTTTGTAGACTGCAGCACAAGGTGTGCCGATTGACATTGTCTCTGTTCCTCAGATCGCCTGCCTGGGTATTACCACTAATGAGAGGATGAATGCCAGGAGGTACAAGCACTTTAAAGTCACGACGACGTCCATTGAGAGCCCTTTCAAGTGAGTGCATACCTGAGCCAGCTGAGTACTACATTCCTTCGGTCGCGCACATATCAGTAATGCACAGGGGAGAGTAAAGAGATCATTTTTGTGTATGACCAAGGAAATTTCTTAAAAACAGGCAGTTACATTTCTCTAGTCTAGAGTTCTTTCGCATTTCTTGTCACTGCACGTTTCAGGTCACTGAAACACTGTTTCTTCTTTTCCGCTTCCCCATAGCCATGGCTCCATACGGAACCTCGTAGACTTCTTTGAGTTTCGCTGTTGTGGCCTCATGCGCCCGGTAATTGTGGACTGGACAACGCAGTACACCATAGAGTACGACCAGACATCCGGCTCGGGTTACCAGCTCGTCTAGCGACAGCACTGTTTTGGAGCGCGGCCGCCATCGGGGGAGTCCGCCGGGAACATCTCCTGTAGACCGCAGTCAGCCGGGACTAGCATGCTGTTTGTTACAGGACACGACCATGCCACCTCCACCGCAACATGGGCAGCTCCTTCGCCACTAAGCCGCCCCGTTCACCCTGACATGGACAGAGTAGACCTGCCAGCTGTGTGTGGACAATGACTGGAGGAGAAGCAGGAGGTATTGGGGGGTAGATGTGTTCTCTACTTGTGAACCATACGTTGCGTTACATGCAACTGGTTTTAATGCGGTCCCTTTTTTTTTGTTTTAAACTTGTTTTTCCATTTCATTTGTTTCACTTTAAAAGTCCTTGAAACTGAACTGCCCCGTTAAAAAACAAAAACCCTCAAATGTCTGTTAGTGAGGACCGGAGAGGGCGATTTCCATGGTTTCGGGGGCCGTAGGTAGCACAGTGCTTAGTTGTCACCTTGTAAACAGAAGGACCCAGATTCAAATCGACTGTCGGGCTGTAGTACCCTTGAGCAAGGTACTTACCCAGAATTGCTTCGGTTAAAAAATTCCCTGCTGTATAAATGGGTAAATCACTGTAAGTACCTTACTGTATAAACCTAAAGTTGTACATTTCTTTGGATAAATGAGTTAACACTTTAGTAATGTTATGGCAGAGAGGGAACATCTCGGTCTACTCTTCATACACTGTCAGTTTGCAGTTCTTTCAAATGTTGGAGTATAAGTCATATATTCAGAAGTCACAAAACAGTTAGTGATATGACTGTAGCATATTTATTAAGATTATATTTATAAATGAGATTGTTTTCATTAAGGTACCGTTAGTTTTTTCTTTTTTTTAGGTTTTATTGTTTAATACAGCAACATTCTGTTACACAAACTAGATGAAATTATATTTGTTAAAATGTATTTTAGAGAGGACTCGAGCCTACATCTCCAGCTTTTTCACTGAAAGGAACCATGGAAGCTTATGGAGTGGTTAAAAACAGGAATTTACAGAGGACTTTTGTATTTTTTTTTTATTTCTGTTATTTTTTTCTGTTAGCTTGTTTTCTAAGATGCACTGATGACTTTTTTTGCTTAAAAGAAACACTTCCATGTTTACAGACAAGCAGCCCAGGCGTGTTGCTCACTTGAGGCATCGTAGCTGCCAACTGCTTTTTGTCTTTTATATTCTTTTTTGTGAAAGAAGTGGACTCTTAATGAGCAGTAATGGCGTAATAGACGTGTAAGGACTGTGTATCTGTACATTAATGGTCTAGTTTACTCTTAATGTGATTGGTTTTCGTAAGTGTTAGATGAAGCTGCTCTTTTGTTTTACTGAACCAAAATGAGGAGAAAAGGCTCAAGCGATGCAGCTATAACTTTCTTGTGCTGTTGGACACTGCTGTCTATAGGCGTTCTAACCTGCCACTGCTGCGTGTGCGAGGCTGGGGAACTGGATTCCGCCTACACTGTCCGTCACCCCTGGCCAGGGCAGCCGCCCGGTGGAGGCCCATGGCCGTTTCATAGCAACAGGAAGCCAAGTGTCTCTGTACATAGTGAATGTCCAGTATTTGCGAGTATTTTTTAGCCCTGGTACACGTGTACTTTTTCAGTGGTTGGCAGCAACCAGCGTCAGTCACTACTTCATCGTGTGTATATGTGAATGTCTGGGAACGGGCACCAAACTAAAGGTGTGCATTCGGCTGTGGAAGCCAAATCGCCTCTGGCATCTCGAGTTGTCCTCATCAACAGGTCAGAGAGCGTCGCAGTTGAATGTGGGTGGCGAGGAGCAGGAAGTTTGCATCAACAACGCTGGGCACAGTGCGTTGGGCCCAACGATCATTCTCGACATGATGAATCAAGGTCTTAACTCTATAGATTTATTAAAAGGCATGTAATTCCTCAAACGTCGAAGATGTTATTAATGTCATAGTGGGGACCATGAGTCATTAAGCTCCCTTGAGTTTTAGCATAGCACCTGCAGCTGATGTCAACGGTTTTAGCCCCAGTGTCTCACCTAATTTAATTGAAAAGCACGTTTCACAGTGCCTCAACTCATAGATGGTCATGTTTTGAATGTTAGTGTTGAAGGCTCAACCTTTGAGAAGTAAAAAATACATTGACAATATAAATGTGTTTTTTTGTTCTAAAAGGGTTCCCCAAAGTGTGCGTTTTGAGATGACTACATCAGCAGCAGCAGGACTTCCAACGGTAACATTGCTTTTCCAATAATGCGTGGGTGGCTTCTGCCTTCCTGTCTGCTCAGCCCTACTAGGAGAAAGGTCACTGCTGTCACACATATTAACTGCTGTCTTCTAGGAGCTCAATTGTGTGAAATGACACGTGTCCAAAAGAACGTTCGAGTCTGGTCAGTGTAAACCCCAGTGTTTTCCCAGGGATCTGCATTGGATGCTTGTCCTCCGTTTCTCCCAATGTGTATCTTTTTAATAAAAGTTGACACCTGTTACTCTCTTTGCTGAAACATTTCTAAACATTTTTTGTTTTTAATGTCCAACATTGCCATGCTTTGATTTATCAAAGTGAACTTGTTCTGTGATATTAATTCAGTGTCCCAGCACATCTCATGATTTATAGTGTAGCACAAGGATGACTGTATAAAGGCACAGGACTCCTATTACTTCTACATTTACGGTCATTACTTCTGTACAAAAGTCAAATGATAAGAGACATTAGTGAGGGGAAAATTAAATGAGGCCCCGAGTTTATTACTCTTCACAGTACCAGTGACTCGTTGTTGATTAATTTCCAGTTCAGCAAATCAGTCAAGTATCTTTAGAAGAAGCTCACTTAACTGTAAAATATTCCAATCAAAAGCAAATTCTTTAATGGGATGTACAGCAGCAAAATGCACAAGCCATTAGTCAGGGCCTTGGTAGCAACGTTAGCCAGCTTTTTCACCGGGCGTGGATGAGGGCTCCTGCACCCTGACCATAGCCAAACCCCTTTGGTCCAAAGTTCTTTGCGTAGCAAGCTGAAAAAAGGCAATAATGCATTGCGACACCAAGAAGTCATTCTAAGTCATTTCTCAGCAGTAACCAAACATTTTAAGGTAATATTGACTTGTGTTTTCAAAAAAAAAGGACAATCAGTGTTGTGCATACAGCAAAGTGGAAGTGCTATTATAACCTGGAACAATTTTTCCTTGGCCAGAGCATTATTTATTTTAGGTCTTTATACCAGAACCATATCCAGAATGTACAGTTGTCAGTGGCAAGTCACCCCTTCATGAAGTGACCCATTTTTACACTACAGCATCTCTTAAAATGCAAATATATAACCAATATAGAGGTGAGCCCAAAATTCTGTGGACATCTGGTCTCTGTCAAAGCAGGGTATTATTCAGGGTGTTTTAGAACACATCCTTCCTAAAGGGGGTGCTTGAACAATATTTTGTAGTTTGTATAAAACTTTTTTTAGCTGATGCACCCGCAAAAGGCATGTGATGCTACCTGTGCTGGGGTCAGTTCTGCTCACCAGTTAGGAGGGGCTGCAGGAATCTCACCTTTGCAGTAAATCTCCCCATCCTTCTCCGTCTGGGTGGTGGACTCCAGGCTCTTCCCGCACTTGGCACAACGGAAGCAGTTCTTATGCCACGGCTTCTTACGACATGGACGGGTGACCGAGAAAAAGATTTAAAAGAAACTTTTAGGCTTAGGAAAAGGGCTACTCTTAATTATTAATGAATGCAGAAATGACAAATGTATTATTTATACTGATATAAAGATTTCTTTTAAACATTTACTGGTTATATAGGGTAAAGGCAAGCAACCTATTTCGCCGCTACAAAACTTGAACTAAATGAAGATAAAGAAAATGTAACAAAAAAAGAGATGCATAAACTCTGAAATGTTCTCATCTTCAACAGCACATAACCTGGATGCTCATAACACAAGCAACAAGTGTACATCCTTTTTTTTTTTTTTTTTGGTGAACCATCACTAATGAGCACAGAGAGGTGAACACAGTGAGTTGTCCTGGGCAGTGGTTATACAGGCTGTTGTAGCCAAGGATGTGAAGATCTGACATGCATTTACATCTGCACCAACTTTTCTGGAAACGACAGCCTACTTTACAAAATGACTTGCCTGCAAAAATGCCATTTCCATCAAACTCCACCACATTTGCACCAAACACACGAAACAGATCCAGGAATCCTCCCTTTCATGATGGAAACATATTAATGTGAATATAACTTGAGAGCACTGAAGCCTCTTACCTTTCCTGCTCCCATTATCTTCTCTGCAGCATAAACGGAATCCCCACATCGGGAGCACTTCTCCGAACCACCAAATTTCTGAGCAAGCTTGGAGGCATTGGGATTTCTTGTGGGCCAGTGGCTCAGGGTTCTTGGGTAGCAAAGAGTAGAGAAAGGGAAAGGGTGAAAAGGGGGGCCGAGAGGGGTCAGGTTAGCCCATTAAGCTCCTCCTGCGCCAGCGCGTTGGCCTCCCCGCTGCCCCGCCAGTGCCGAGGCCTCGAGACAGGTCCAACAAAGCGGTCATCTGCCTGCTCGACCATCAATGGTCTGTATTGTGCAATGCATCACAGAGCCGAGGGTCATCAGCAAAGCATGAGAGTCAGTATTACATAACAGGCGCTTTCATAACAACTGTCACCTGATGCCAGAGCACATGAATGTTTGCTCCCCAAGCACAGGACGGATCTGGTCGCACAGAACTTCTTCACATGTACCCACCCCTCACGTAACAGGATTAACGTGTTTATGAAGTTATCCCGTCATGTACATTCCCATTGTCAGGAGATCAAATCAGCATCATTTCTTATGGAAGATGATAACTGGTTACCGAACAAAAAGATGTGGTGTAATGTTTTACTTTGTACTTTTTCCCACTTTTCGTGTTCTTGTTAACCTTTTAAATTTGGTTTTGATTAACAGCAGCAACAGCACAGGGTCACATCAACACAGAGACAGAAACAGCACACACAGAAATGGCGAAAACATCCACATTTTAACCTTTTCAACAGACATTTGGATCATTTGGCTCATAGACATATTTGCACTTTCATTTATTCGTTTAGCTGACATATAAAGATCACTGCCTATGTCTTTTAGTATGTGCAAAGCACATGGACATTGTTCAATGACCGACACCATGAGGAAAAAAATATTTTGGGTATGAGACAAATATAGTGTGTTTCTGTACCAAAGCACCTGATACTGATACATTGTACAAAATAAAATACCGACTCTGGTGGTAAATTACTACAGCTAAGAAAGGCCACCATACATAATAAAATGCCTGTCAACAGTTTCATAAGACATTGTCGTGGTTTTTCCATTGTACAAGGGATGAGCATACTTATAAGCTTGTCTAATATCACACATGTGAAAGGAAGAACTATAATCACGTTGAAGGATTCTGGTGAAGAACAGAAAACGTGTTGTTTTTTTCTTCGAACGCAGAGCTGGACACGGAATCACTCTGCATGCTGAGTGCCCTGGGAAATACTCACTGCTGTGGTTTGATGCCAAGCCTCTCTCCTCGATCCATGTTGAGGATCCCCGCCCCCTGGCCGTAGCCGTAGCCTTTGGGCCCGTACTTCTTCCCATAGCAAGACTTGCAGTAGATCTCTTTGTTGTGGACAGCTACTGTGGTGCTGTCCAGGCCCTTCCTGCAGACCACTGCGACCACAAACACAGCAAACTACGGCATCTTCACAAACTCTTCACAGAAAATGGCAGTGCTGCGAGTCACATGGGTATATGCAGGGTGCACAACTCGGGATGCGTTTTAAAATGCTGTGCTTAAAGGAGAGCTGAGCCAATACTGTGGGTCTTCCATTAGCAGATCACCAATAGGGTCTTGTTCAGAAAAAAGAAGCATACGTACGTATATAAACGCTCGAAAATAGCGGACGTGACAATGAGGGTCATGTCTGTAGTACAAGGGGACACCAAAGTGCGTAGTTCATCAAACATCGCGCTTTAAATTACGTTCAAAACTTTTATGCAGCTGAAGCTGCTGATGGTCTCTTCTGCTTCTGTGGTTGTACAGGCCCATACTATGGTTAAAATGTTCTTCAAAGCAGGGTAGTTGGGTTCAAGTGGGACATCTCCCAAATGACAGAAGCAGCGCCCCCCCCAGGTGAACAGCAGGACCAAACTCACTGCAGAGGAAGCAGCTCTTGTGGAAGCTCTCCCCGTCGCACTGCACCTCCTCGGCATGGTACACGGGCCCATGGCACGCCCCACACCTGTTCCCCCCTCCCCAGTTGGGCATAGCGCCACTGGAGGAGGGAAGAGAGGGAAGCAGAGGTGTCAAGCACTGCAGAGAGGATGATGAGGTAAAACCCACCTGCTTGCTGAGCGCAACTCTTGTCAGTCACGCCTCCACTTTATTAACAGGTAACTCTCTGGTACTGGTTCCACACAGCCCCAAACTGCAGAGGGCCAGGTGCCATAAGCATGAACCGAAATGAAACCCTTCATATTCCACTTGCATCAGTGCAACACTTCGATTAAATATAGTAGTAGAGATGATGAAGTTCATTCTCCTTTATAGCCTGTCCGTCACAAGACACCCCAAGCGGGACTCGAACCCCAGACCCACTGCACCACTGTGCCCCCCTACCTGCTTTTCAAATTATTTTGCTTCTGTCAAAAAACGAGGTGAACTTTAGCCCTATCCCTTCAGTTTTCAACTGTTCACCAATTTTGTCCCATTCTGATGTGAGGATACCGCCTCTCAAAACACAAGTACTCAAACATACTAGGAAGTACTGAGCTACACTTGTACTTGATCACAAAAAGTGTGTCGCAGTGTTCATGTTCAATGTTTCTTACACGGTCCATTGAGCCCTGGGGTGCAGCAGAGTGTGTTTATATTGTATATAAGATGTGTTCTGACTTGAATAATAGGATTTCTCTGACAAGCCAGTTTAAGCTTATTAAGGGATTTTTCTCAGAATGGACATTAAAACAGCCTGAGGTATTAAAGATGGCGTTAAAGATGTAAAGAATGAGGAGTTCGTATTTCAGGAGATAATCCACTCTCTGCATACTCCAAAATGATAGGGGCAACAAGGTGGGATGCTGAACAAGGGGGCATATCCCCCCAACGTTCCAGAAAATCTCATTTTCTAAACCTGGTCGGTGTAGCTCTAGTGAACAACACCAATGAGTGTCCATCACACCTCAGTGCATCCTCTGAAAGCCTGTGAGATAATATTTAAACACAGTGGAGTATGAAGTTATGTGGGCTTTGGGGTGGTGTTGACACAGCGCATCAAGACAAACGTAGCATTTAATTGTTCACCGTGAAACCTTGTGGAACATAACAGTGCACATAATTCAGGCCCACAGCTGAGTGGAAACATTTCCAGCAACGCCGCTATGTCACTCAGTAACATTCCTTTCATAGGTTTAGGGATAGGTGATAGGGTTACGGTTAGATACGGTTAGGGGTTGGCAGGATCCAAAGGGTTAGGGTTAGATAGGATTAAGGGTAGGTAGGGTTACGGTAAGGGTTCAAGGTTAGGGGTAGGTAGGTTTAGGAGTTAGGGGTTGGTAGGGTTAGGGGTTAAGGGTACGTAAGATTAGGGGTTAGGGATCGTTACTGTTAGGGGTAGGTAAGACTTTGATGGCGCTGTGCTTTCGGTCCGCTTTGTTTCAGGACCCCAAGTTGCAGCAACGCCGTAGTTCCTATCTTCTCCATTTCCTTCCAAAAGCTTTGATAAGGGGGTCTTCACAGTTAAAAGGTGGCCTTCTTGGTCTTCTTTCCACCTTCCTCAGTTTTTTCCACCAGTTAGTGACCTAGACTGTCCATCTCTTGTCTCCCATTCCGAAAACATTTCTGCAGCATCTGATTCCTGCATTTCTCATGTGCTCCATTCTGTTCATGTTACAAACTCTTCTTTCTGCTGTTCTCTGGGAACTGATGAGCCCTTCCTCCACATTCATGGTTCTGTTCCATGTTTCACAGCTGTTTGTTACAATAGGGAGGAGGTTTCACATCACCTCTTTTCCTTCGACCAGTTTCTTTAATAATATTCATTGTAATAAGGCGACCAAGATATCAGAGTCATCCATTTCGCAGTGTTGTTATAGTTTAGGCACATAGTCCTTTTATGGTTAATTTCTCATTCATTTGTTTATTAGTCTATTGTCATTCCAATCATTTCATACCAGTGACGTCACTAGAGGGTGCGGACCGCATCAAGTAACACCATCAGAGGGGGTTAAACCGAAATGACTGTCAATAAAATCTGTGTGCAGTGTTTCAGCAGAAATGTATCATTATTTTAGAAAAATATCCCTGTAGTTAGTTATAACAGAAACATTTTCCGTTATAAAGCCCAGCTTACATGTATCAATATTCCCACAAGGGTAGAACTCTGTGCTCATTTAATTTTTGAACCTTCTAATGCGCTCCTCTCAGAGCTCTCATTATTACCCAATTACAGTGACGTTTCGAATCACGTGGTTTCGTCTCCGCGCGCTACAAACACGCGCTCTGGTTTCCGTTGCTGTTTGTATCGCTGATTTTGTCAATTTCCCGGTCTTTAAAATACAATATGGCAATTTGTATCTGTGAACCTATATCAATAACGTTAAAGTAAACATAATTTTGATGTAGCTTTCAAACGTTTTTACTTCAAATTCTATTTGTTTTATCACTGAATTTTCACCATGAAAAACTGTAAATACATTAGTCTAGCTGTGCGTGTAATTTAAATTAAACTTTAAAGCCTTTAAAGTTTAAGGCTTTAAAGTTTAACTTACCCTTTAATAAAGGTTCAATTTATATTTTACTAGTTGTTTATGTCACTACTATTGCCATTACATTCAGTGATATACAGGATTTACGATTTACGAGTAATATTAGACTAATTAGTACAAAAAATATTACTAAGGATTCTGTATGGTACGGGAGGAGGTCCGGGGGGGGGGGTTACCAACCCTGGTGAGGCCACTGTTTCAGGCGAGTCTTTATTTCTTTGTTTCTATAAATCTAACATCTTTTTAACTAGAATACTAGGGCTACGTTGTCAGCAATAAGCACCGTGTACCAGTGTCACCATCTATCTATGTAAAATACCTGTATAATATTGTCACGTCTGTGTGACATAAGATGCCTAAGAAAACAAAACAGTGTAGAAAAGCACCAAGCAGCAGTAGGGCTCGGTAGATAATATCGCGCCGAAATGACCCCTATTTCACACTTTAACTTTTGCATCAAAATTACACAGGTTTCCCGTTCTCGTTCCGATGCAGTGGAATGACTCCTCCTCATGTCCCTCAGAGCTGCTGAATCCCTCTGAATCTTCAAGAAGGCTCTCAAAACTCACCTCTTTCGGAAATCGGTTCTTTTTTCCCCCGTATTCTGTCCGCAAACGCGGCTTCGCGCGCGGACACTCGACTCGCGTGAGGCGCGCGCGCGCGAAGCCTTGGTTGGTTTCGGACCGTGAAACGCGACATTACCCTGTTCGCTGTCTGAGGTAAAACCTTAAGCGCTATTTACTGCAGATTACTCTAAGTGAAGACTATACTTCTATTACTAGCACTTCAAACTAGTGTACTAACACACTAATTCACTGAGAAAGTCACGAAAAGCGCCGGCGCTGGTTGTCAGATACCGACCGAGAGACTAATCAACAGACGCTAAGTCTTGCAACAACACACGTGCAGTAATCGACAAGGTATATCATGAAAATAAACCATAATGATTAATAAAGGACAACCGACAGTTTTGAATACAAAGCAAGTGAAGTGTTGCCGCTCTTTGAAAAGTCAGAAGTCAGTCAGTGGACGTGAAAAACAGTTCACCGCGGCTACAAAATTAATATAATAATTGTAGTACGAGAGTGCTCCGTCTCAGAAATAATAGCAGGACATTTTTGCAGAATAACACGATACAAAAAATTATATAAGCTGTTGTTGAGGGAACAGCTCCGACTGGAAACGATAATAATGACGCACACATGATTATTAAGTTTGGGTTTTACCAGCGATGACCGATGTTCAGTCCGAGTAAAAAAAAAGTGTGTTTCGGTGAACTCAGTCGTACACGGAAAACTAAAAAAAAGTCATAGGTTTCACTCATTGTCCTGTCCTTGTTCTCGATTTTGGTGAAATGATTTAAATTTTAATATAATATAATAAAACGAAGTGCTTACGTCTTGCGCAGCGGTGTGCAGAAGGTGCGCTTCTCAGTGCGGAGGGATTTGGACTGTGGAGGGGGAGCTTCGGCCTGGAGATGTTCCACACACACACACACACACACACACACACACACAGAGAGTTGTGTTTCTCGCTGGCGTTCCGTCGCTCTGGAGATGTACTGTCCCTGCTTCATACAGCAGTGTGACTGTCCAGTGCTGTATTTCAGTTACCTTTCTCATTTACCACAGTGGACCTTTGACGAGTATCAGTGAGGTCCTGAGGGCTCAAGTGACTAACTTTCTCCTAAGTGAGAAATATTCAAGCCATAATTCACCTGTAATGAGTTTAGACAGCACTATGTGACCACTTCTGTCCAAGCTTCTTTGCCCTTGTGCTGCATTTACCAGTACCTGCATGTACTTGAATTGTCTTCGTATAATAATGATTGTCTCCTTGTTGCTGTAACCCAGTTCTATTAATAAATAATTTTTTAGAAAATATTTGTAATGCATCCTACAGGACTATCGATGAGCAGCGATATGGTCCTGAGGCAAATATGAGCCCCCTACCCAGCAAGGAGTGGAAAATGGTGTCGAGCATCATCTTTCACTGCAGCCTCATCAACGTGGACGATGAATGGCGTCTGTACTGCTCTTGGTAAGAAACACGTGAAGTTACACTGCTGGATCAGACTGCCACCGGACAGAAAAAATGATTCCTTCAGGTCTACGAGAAGGTGTCCCGAAAGGTTCATGCTAGTAGCAGTTGAGCTGCAATAAGCAGTTTGTGTTTGGGAAGACACGAGCAACATGTTTTTTAAGATTTCCCCAAAAATTCTTGTTTTATGGACATTCAGTAGTGTGGCAGTTGTGGTTAAAGCCATCACTTTGTACTCTTTTGCCCTGGTAAAAACTCACAGATTAATAATATTATTACATTTACATTTACATTTATTCATTTAGCAGACGCTTTTGTCCAAAGTGATGTACATCTCAGCAAAAGTACAATTTATGCACTACATTAAGAGAAAGAGACGTAGCTGCAGACATGTGACTCAAGTAAACCTACTTTGTAACCTACCACTTGCTGCACCGAGGTTCATCGTTCAAGTAGGTACATAAAACACAGGATAGACAAATCCTGATACCCTTCTACCATTTTTTTTATAATATTAAGATACACAAGCAAGCAAATACAGTGCTGGAGTAGTGTCTGATTAAAGGCTTTATCCGGTGATGCTCATGAAGTTACGGTGCATGAACATTTACACTGTACGTGAGCTGGAGAGATTTTGGGTGAAATGGGTCCGGAAAAGGTGAGTTTTCAGACCCTTCTTGAATGTAGACAGAGTTTCTGCAGTTCTGAGTGAACCTAGTAAAATCCTGTGGTAATTTTTTTGATATGACCTCTCTTTTTCTGTTAGTTAAGAGTGTTCCCAAGTGGTTGCTGCTTCCAAACATCATTTGAAACAGTTGTGCCAGTCACCTTTAACAATGTTACTGTGAATGACCAGTCTTTGTCTTTTGGAGGGTGAATTTGCAAGATATGCAAACCCATGGCTTTGCCCAGGTATTCATTTTAAATTTTTTTACAAGGCACCTTAATCATGATGCTGAAGTGCTTTAGATTTATATTTATTCATTTAGCTGACACTTTTCTCCAAAGCCACTTACAGTGTTGGTCTGCCTATGATTATTTACCCATTTATACAGCTGGGAAATGTTACTGGAGCAATTTAGGGTAAGTACCTTGCTTAAGGGTACTTACTACAGCCAGAGGTGGGGATCGAACCTGTGACCTTTGGATCCAAAAGCAGATGCTCTAACCGCTATGCTACCAGCTGTAAAGTTATACTTTACTGTGGTTAATGCAATAGTAGGAAAAGTATCTATGAAAAACTGGTTTCACAAGATAGACATTGGTTTGAAGATTGAACTTGCCCATGGGAAGTGAAATCTACAGAGCAGACCTTCACACTTCTCATGATATGAGAAGTGTGAAGCAATTTCAAACTGAAACCAAAGTACATTGAAAATACATTTTTTTATATGTAAACATTTTTAAACAATCTCAAAATTCTCATAGCATATTAATCTGAAAGATGCCAATATAATCCATACAGAAGAGAACAATGTGTGTTCATTTTCGGTACATTTTAATGATTTTCAAATTAAGAGAAAAAAATTTTCTTGCATATAGAAATGTTTCTTTACCTTGATAGGACTCTCATTTGTTCCAGTTTAATGTTACATTTTAATGAAGTTTACAGCTCACATAAATCAACCGGTGGGAAACTGGCTTTGAATTCACTGGAATTAAAATCTTTCTCTTAGTTATTGGTTTTATGCACATCACAGGATCAAAACAGTAAGCAGATAAACAGTACACAGAGAAAAAGCAAATATGTCCACATACATACAGCAAGAACTCGGGATCAGATTACAATTTATGACAGTTAAGATAATGCAGCACTTGGGAGTTATGCACATCAGATGTCAGTTTTTAAAATGTAAACACTCCTGTCATCCACATGTTTATAGAGGGAACTTCAGATGCAGACCACAACATTAAAATACATTCGCAAAATAGATAAGAGTTGATAGTCTATGAACCATAACATCATCAAGAAAGGAGTTTGGGTTGTGATTTAACAAGAGAATAGTTGGGGAGAAATCAAATTTTTTGCTAGAGGTTTCTAGTATTGTTATGTGTACCCTGGTCCAGTGAGCTCATCACATTCGTAGAATAGACGTGTCAAAGTAAGTGCCTGGAGAGGATTTGCATTTAAAACACAGTTGAGATGTCTCTGGGAACATCCTGTGAAGGCACACTGCAGTGAGATAGATTGTGAATGAACTTTAAATTTTGTTCCTGGATGCTGAGGGAGGTGCAGGCAGGAAAGACTTTAGCACATATACAGTGGATGACCGTTGGTGGTCGCTAAATGACACATCAAGGTCCTGTTCCCAAGTCTTCCTCATCAAAATTGCTAGTAGCAGCATTTGATAAAATGTTATATAATGCAGGAATCATGACCCTGGAGTTTGGTGTAGTAAACTGTTTCTTAGTGTTCAGTTCTGTCTGTAATCTGTTCTTTTCTAGAAATTAAAATCTTTCTCAAGAGCAACATGCAGTATCAGTTTAAGACCACGGACATTGTGGCAGTTCAGTTCTTTTCAGCATTCGTCGTATTTGCCTGGGCTCAGATAGTTTTTTTTAAAGATGACATTTTTCTTGGCAAAGATCTTGTAGACAGGTGCGACTTACTTGCTTTACAAAGTATTGAAACTGTATGGCAGTATTTGAAAAATAATTTTTTCCAAACAACTCTCTTGTGGCCTTTTTTGAAAGGTTGAACAGGATGTCCGTTTGCTCTGGTGCAACTGTAAAAACATCTTATCGCAAGTGATTTCATCACCTCATATGATTTGTATCAATGGCAAACTTTTTCTACTTCTTTCTGCTTAGAATGTAGTGTGTGCATGAAACTGTTCAAATCTTTTCATCATAAATTATTCACCATTTCTTACAACAACAAAACAATCAGTGGTATTTACCGAGTTTCCTCATTTTAGGAATCAATGTAGGGACATCACAATGTATAATTTCATATGTTTATATTCAAGATTTATACTTGAGTAATTCATTCAAGCAGACTGACCTGTAGACTGTTGTACAAATCAAGAAAACTCACCCGTTTTGAACAGCTTTCACAGACTTCAATTAGAAAACTAATTTTATACACACTTAGTCTGGCTTTTCTAGTTCAGTCCTCTGTTCCTGATCTAGGCAGGACTGCATATGTAAACTAAGGAATGACCTAAAGTAGAAATGAGCTGCCACAATAATCCCTCCTATCTAATTTTTGTTGAACTAGTACCAGCTATTTGTTTCTCCTTAGCAAGCAAAACCCATTCATGTTCTGTGAAACATTGCATCCTAGATCATGGTTTTTGGTGGTTCAAATGGAAAATATTGTTAAAGTAGAGCTTGCCCCCACCACACCACACACAAAGCCTTCATGGAGGTCAGGGGTGCTCCTCTTACAAGTTTATCAGGGAACACCGAGCTAAAATATACTGTATACACATTATCACTCTAACAGGCCTAGCAGTGTATTACTGTGGCATGGGGTAAATGTAGAGCCATCCAGTAAATAGAGAACTAGTGCCAGTTCTGTTATACTGCACCACCTGCTGGGCAGAACAGCCCGTTTCATTTACAGCCACGCTCAGGTTGATTTGCTCATACCGGGATGTATTAATCATTCGTCAGCAGCCAAAACCTACACAGTGACTATGCATTCCTTGTGCACAGAAATTTAGAGTCACTATTTAACCTGAGCAAGATATGTATTTGTCACATGAAAAATTCCACATGAATTCAGGAAGGATATGGAAACTGCACTGTGAGATTGTGTGAGATTCCAGCCCGCAACCTCAGAGCAGTGACAGGCAGCCTGCTGAACTACCATGCTTTCTTAAGATTCAAGATATAACTTACAAAAACTGTACCTTATCCTAAACAAAAACAAACGTTTTGTTTTAAGCATTCACAACATTTTATTACAAAGCTATTTATAATTCGTATGGTTTGATTTATAAGAGACTACATAATAGAAACAAAGAATTTCTGAAGTTTCTGAAAGGTTTTAGAAAAAGATTACAAAGCTCATGGCTAAACTACTGAAGCAAACAGTGCAGTTATAAAATAAAAGCAGCATTAAATTAACAAAAACATCCAGCATTTCAAAGCATAAAATGATTACAAAACAGAAAAAAAAACCATATACTGTATACAAACTGTACATCCATATTAAAGTTAAAAACACCAAACGATAGGTAGCTATTCATTCCAATGATTCAGAAAATTAAATAAATAACAGAAGAATCATTGTCTTCATATGAAGTACAGTACACAGATATTTTTTGTTTGGTCTCTTACAACCACTAGGTAACTTCCACTCATTGTAATTCAAGTATTTTATCTCTTCATGTCAGCCTCAGAGGCATTCATGTAAAAAGCACCTTATAATAATATTAACACTATATCTGGGTGTTGCTTGAACAACACTTCACATTCTCATGGCCTTGATTTCACTTGAGAGTCTACGTGTCAACCCCACTATCCATAGCGGTTCTGACCCCGTTTGCCCCAGGTGACAGGAAATGACTGTACACCTGAATAACGCTTACAAAATAATTGCTCAATGGTTCCCATTCTTTTTGGTACAAAACCAAATTAAGCCATGCATAATCCAATCATCCAGATGTGGAGGACAACATTCAACAGGAAATTGTTATTCCAAGTCACCACCATGTGGAAACACCAGAGGGAAATTACAGTGCAAAAATAAGAGCTTAGTTGTTTTAAGAAGGCATACTGATGGTTAACCTTTTCTGTGCTTGTATTGTCTTTTGACTTGATTTTCAATTAACCAGAACTGTGTTTCAAAGAGGAACAAAAAAAGCTTAAATCAAAACTAAATTTTCAAAGAAATTTCAAAGAGCTTGTAAAACTGGGAAAAAAAAAAAAGTCAGTGACGTTAAATGACACGTGTGGAATCAATTTCTTAGTGTTAATCTAATTCACAAAAAATGGTCACAGTCTGACTTATAACACAACAGTGACGCTACACTGTTTAACCCTGTGAAAATCAGTGGTTCCTAAACTGGTTTCCCCTTTGAACATGGACATTGTGTCCAGGACAAACCTTCTAACTGGACTTACCTGAGTGGATGGAGAACGCAGAAGTTACATATAGTAAACACAGAAAGCAGGACCTTTGCCCTTAACTTTGACCTTTTGCCTCTCAGTTGAAATATATCCTGAATTCATGAGGAATCCACTTGTACAAACATTCTTTCCAGCACGTTAAGGTCCTGTTCCTATCAGGATTCATGTGTGGACTTCCCTACACAACAATCTGCCCTTTCAATTCACATGTCAACAGCTACAGCTGAAATGTTTCATTTCATAGACATTTCAGCAATTGAAGGCACTACAAAAAAAAAATGTGCTCTATATTTCCCCATTTCCACCTTCTCAAAGAACTAATATAGAATAATAACAGACCTACAATGAGTTTCTAGCAGGTAGCTAAAGAAAATTAATGCTGCCAGTCTGGTACCATCCTCCCACCACAAGAGGGCGGTGCAAGAAACTAACGAAATATAAAAGCTGTACCATCATGCGTCTGATTTTCCAAGAAAAGTTTTCACTAGTTGAACCCTCTGCATCATTTTAAGGTACCTAACACATTTGCTTAAAGGAAACACTGGTAAATAAACTTTGGCTGAAAAAACCAAGACCGGTGTGGCACACAACAGTAACATCTGACCAGGAAGGGGTAACAGGCTTCAAGTTAATGTAGTTGTTTCCATTAGCAGATCCCCTGGGGTGATGGCTGCCCATACTGTTGACCATGAGTCTGCTAATTGGTTGGCAGGGGTCCAATTTCCAGCCTCCTCTGGGCAGAGCCACGTTTGCGTGCAACTTTGGGGTCAGCAGAGCCCAGCGTCCCCGGGGTCTGGAAGAAAGCTTGAGAGCCGCCAGAACCCGCCTCCTTTGGAGTCAACGGCGTCTGTGGCTGCAGAGAGAAAACAGAAGAACATGTGGGGCCAGAACCACAGGAGGAGGAAAGTACTTAGCTCATTGCTATGACAAAAATCAATGCTGGCAAGGAAACTTTACTACTTGGCAAAAGCGAACATCCACCCCCAAACCCCAGCGTTCACTCGGAATTATTAGTCTGCCATACTGAGACAACACAATGCCTGAGCGCGTGCACGCAAACACACAGATGCATAACATGGGACATAAGCCAACAGAAAAGTTATTTAAAAACTAGTTGTGCCCGGAAAATAGTTCTATTCACATCTATTTACATCAATGTTACTGGAAATAGGACGTTACACTTAACAAAATAATATACCTTTATATTTAATTTGCTGAGTGCCATCATACCCAGGACATTTTTTTACAATGTTATCTACCATCTGATCCATTAGTTTAAGATAATTATATTTCTTTAAATTGGGCCATATAAAACTTCAGTCTGTCCTAGAAACAGAATGTAGGGTATAATCTAAGTTAAAAACACCGAGCTAAACCTCATCGGCACAACGTGCGCAAGTTGAGTTATAGGTAACTAATGTCAGGTTGAGTTATAAGTTACTAACGTCTGCTTTGATTGTTGTTATTTAGAGGGGCAGCTGATAAGTGTAGTGGTCGGTTGCTGCCTTTGCACCCAAAGGTCACAGGTTTGAATCTCACCTATTGTAGTACCCCTAAGCAAGGTTCTTACCCTGAATTGCTCCACTAAAAATTATCCAGCTGTATATGTGGGTAAATCAGTGTAAATAGCTTAACGTTGTAAGTCACCTTGGAGAAAAGTGTCAGTAAAATGGAAAAAAGTAAATATATTTGATAAGTAACCATTTTTCTGCTTCATACTAAGTGTAACAGGAAGCATACTTTACCTGAAGCTGGCTTTTACTTCTGTCCTCTGGCTGCTGGGGCCCTGCAGGAGAAACTGGAGAGGCCAAGCCACAAACTCTTGCCTGATCTGGACCCAAAGGCTCCAGCGACAGGGACCTAGTAAAGTCTGGGGTCGCAGAGACAGCAAGGGACTGAGCTCCAAGCACAAGGTGATTCGGCGAAACTATTCCAGCGATACCAAAGCTGCCGCTGGACACCGGGAGGCCACTGGTGATCAGGGGGTAGGAGGAGAGAGCGGACGGTGGCAGCAGGACATATGGGAAGGCAATGGCAGGTAAGGTGCTGGAGCTGAGCGGGAGTCCCCCTGCAGTGTGTCCAGACGAGAGAAGCAAGTTCAGTTTGTTCAGTCCTGGAGAATAGAAGAACGCTTTTGTGATGGAGCAAAAAATATCAGAATTTTGCATCTTGTTCCACTACCCATGAAACAGCATTAACATCTCAATGTGATGCAACATAGCACTGAAACATCCTGGTTAATTCAGCTGCCATGGTGAATTGACAATACGTTTTAATTCTGCCAGTGTCATTTACAGCATCCTCTGAGTCCAGCAAATATAGACAGTATGGGGCTGGTTTATAACCATGTGGGATCCTTCAGTTGGTTGGAGGTACTCAAAGTACATTAATAAAGATTTCACTCACATTAAGCCAGACCTCAAGCAAGTCACTATGCTGTAGAAACTCAAGTTTAAATTGTAATCTTTCAAAGTAAATTTTCCATGGCTTGTATTTCTGTTGAAGTCAGCACACCTTTTTTATTGCCAATCAAAGCACCCTGATAATTACAGGCTTCTGCTAGCTGGAGATATAGGAAACCTGCAGCCTGCCAGCCAAAAGGACATGTAGCGCTAAGAGCTGAAAGGCAGGTAGGTACCTGGGGAGTTGGGCACATAGAGGTAGTGTGTGGTCAGAGGTGTCTCCTTGTCTGCAGTGACCCTGGGCATGGCCCCCACCTGCGGCTGGAGCGCGGGGCAGGGAGCGCCGTTCAGACTGCTGTCTGTCTCTGAGTTGACCTCCTCAGTCCTGCCTCCTTCCCTTCTCTGGAAACAAAGCAACAACAGTTTTAAAGACCAATACATGCTAGCGCAATCTTTAGAGAGTCATTCAAGCGAGCCACGTACAGCTTTACCACGCAGATGATGGAGATCAAATTTGTTCACTTCCTTCAGCATCTTTGAAGCTTAGCAGGATATTGGCCCTTAATTGTTATTACCGTTACTCTGCTTGTTATCACTCACTCCTCATACAGGAGCAATTTTTTTGCACCCAGAACTAATTAAACCACTTGCTTGAATTTATCAAAACCAAACTGCAGGACATTAATATTCATCGGCGCTTTGCTCTTGAAGACTTCTGTAATCAGTTTCGCCTGCGGTACGTCAAGATATCCTTCAGCCGCAGACCTTAATGAAAATGTGTGCCTTTGCATGCAAACAAATAGAAGCCACAGGCCAGACTGTGTCATTGAAAGCGGCACATTATGGGAACACACGGGGGTTTTCTTTAATTACCAGACCCCGTGCTTCTATACACCGATAACGCCATTGTGTTTCTTTACAACCGGAATTAATTACGCTAATCAGAGTTCGGCATGTGGCGGTTCATATTTTAATGGTCCCCATGCGCGTCTAATTAATTGAGTTCTCTTATTGTTAGGGTGAAATTAAACAGAGATAGGCTAAATGAAGGAAATGCTAAAATAGATTTTCCTGCAAACGACGAAACTCATTTCCTAAACGATTCATGGCAAGAGTAAATGTGTATGACTAAGTGCCCGGTTTTATGACGCAATCTATCCAAAGTGTCCTTCAGTATTATGTCTTAAACCTTTTCTGAATTATAAGCCTCCAACACGACTGGAAAACCTCAAAGTAGATTACTGTACACTGGCTGTTGAAGAAAGTGCATAAATTACCACTTATGCCTTTTTCCACCATGAAGAAGTACTTATAAATCTCCACCACAGTGGACATGATGATTACATTTGATACCCATGAGTGTCCTTGATCTGAGGTTGTACAGGGACACCAATTGGGTAAACAGAAGGTCTCCGTTCAAAAACCCACATGCATAACGTTTCATGTACAGTTGATACATGGGGAAAGAGTCTCACCTCCTGGGGATCCTGATCTTCTCTTTGGACCATGTTGCTCCTTTTAGCTGCTCCAGCATCTCTGTCACCTGCCTTCCTCTTCCCTAGGACACCCTGCCTGAACTCTGGTGACCTCTGACCCTGAGCCCCTGCACCATGTGCCTCTTGACCCTTGTACACCATGACTAAAGATGACTGGGGAAGGGTTGGGAAGAAGGTCAGAGCTGCCTGGGTGCGAGTGCCTTCTTCCTCTCTCGGTGGCGCTGGAGACTGGATGGAGGTGGGGTAGAGGTGGGGCAAGGGGTGGGACTCATGGAGAACATCTGAATGAATGAGCCCCACCCGGGCCGGAAGGGTGGCAGCTGACCCAAGGACACCAGTTTTTGCTGTGAGAAGCCTACAGAAAAAACAATGAATGCAGACAATGCAACAATGAAGACAACTCCAAATTTCGTTTGCAGTTCAATACTGAAACCACAGGCTTTACTCCTCAAGGAAACAAACTGCAGAACAAGCCATCTTTCAGGGGGAAGACTGAGATCCTTCAAAGGTCTGTCTGCGGTAATGCTCAGTGGACCACCACAGCGGCATAGGATAAGCTTAGTAAACCCAAGTGGGGCCAGCACACACCCACAGCATAGCTGCTCGGCATGTTTCGAAGCCAAGGAAAACAAGTGGAGGAAGGGCACCGGTCGGGGGATGAGCAGAACTTCAAACAAGTTTTTCCACAATTCACAGAGGATGTTTTCAATAACTTTGTCCATGCTTGTAAAGAACCCAGACTGGAGCCAACAGGCTAACCTACTTCTCACATTGCTTCCATCTGTGGAATAAACTCACTGTCCTAGAGGATTCAGTTATGAAATTCAGCATGGTGACACAGGAAGCAGTGTTGGTTCCTTACGGCTACAGGATGGCGGGTTCAAATCTAGCTCAGCCTATCCTGAGTTTGAATGTTCTCCCTGGGTTCAAGTGGGCTTCCTATGGGTGCGCCAGTCTCCTCCTACAGTCCAAGGATGTGCATTTCAGGTAAACTGCCTTTACAGCGTGTGAGTGTGTTACATTGCTCGGCTATATAGATGGATGAGTGATTGTAATGAGTTTAGTACAATATATATAAGCATTATAAGTCACCTTGAACATAGGCTTGTTAATCATAACAGACCAGTTAATAATAATATATTATTATTATTATTATTATTATTATTAAGTCAGTAGAAAAGCATTTACTAAATGAATAACTAGGCGTGTGCTGTGGAATTCACAATCCAGGTTCCACCACTTGTATTTTATTTGCACCAGTAATGGTACTAAAAGCTCACTGCCCACCTGGACTCATCTCCAGACTGCTGGCACTCAGCAGGTTTATCTGTAGTTTTTCCGGAATAATCTGCTGCCTGCGGCATCAGACCTGGATGTAGAAGCAGAAAGAGTGATGTAACAACAAAATAGCAGGTAGAAAATACATTCAGTTCACATCTCACAGGTTTACTCTTTAAGCGTAAAGAAAGACGGCTTCTCCCAGCTTTGATTCAACAGCATCGATACACCTTGAAAACCCTCCTTCAGGGTGAAGCCAGCTTCTGGAGCTGGCAACTAAAGCAGCTGTGGTGGAGTAGACCTGCGGTCCTTACCCATCATGCTACTGTGTGGGCTGCTGGGGGCTGAGCTGACCCTTCGCTGGGCAGGTACTGGTACAGGGACTGGTACGATGTTGAAAGAAACATGGCGCGTGAGCCTCGGACACCCAGGCTGCGACATACTCTGTCCAAAGTCTGCGTGGAATTCTGGGAAGGGGAGCATGCCCATACCATCCAGATCTCCTTAAAAGAAAGAAAGAAAAAAAATAAACAAAAAAAAAAAAACACAATACAAATGAGTGAGCACTGCTAACAAACACATCAACAGTGCCAATATGAAATCACAACAAATCTGCATCATTTACATACCCTTAACATTTCAATTTGACCATTTCTTTTAAACCAGCTACACCACTTACCACTGGTGGAATGGAAGTCTACAGGACCAGTCCATTTGAAAGCTGGCTTGCGTCCACGTTCCTCTCTTACGTGCACCTTCTTGATGAGGTTTAGGCTGGTCAGGACGTTGGCGATGTCATAAAGCCTTCGAACCTTAGCTGAAAACATGGTGAAAAAGATGCTAATATGCTGCATCAACTACATAAACATCAATTTGTATTTACATCCCTGGACTAATTTTGATTCTATTACGCATCAGTATTTTTGCATCCACATGATGCTGCCCACTTTCACGGAATGTACTATTAATGCCTTGTGTACATTTTACTGACAAGAATGCCACCATGGTGGAACACAGTGAAGGTCCTACTTTTGTACTTGCTGTGGCTGGCCATGTCCTGACTCTCCTCAATGAGAATTTTGGCTGCCAGGTCCAGGGTGATGGTCTGCGTCTTGGACACCAAGAAGAGTGTGACAAACTTCTGGCTCATGATGCGCAGGGACTTGTCTTTACGTCCACTGGCTGGCCCTGAATGAAAATGAAGAAGCATCAGGATGGAAAAGTAATAAGCCCTGGCGGATAAGTAAATTATTAATACTACTTTTCTGAGCATTTAAAGCGATTTCTGAAGTTTGCATTGAGAGCGATCGACAGTTTTTCATGTGAGAATGGGTATTGTGTTCATCTTAATTGCTTTAATGCAAGTGCATCAAATATAAGGCTTAGGAAAAGGAAGAGTTTGTGTGACTAAGAACCCCTTTGCCAATAAACAGGTTCACACATGACCCACACAAAAGACCATTAGAGGTTGGGCTCGAAATTGCTGCTAAAATGCTCTTGTGTAACACTCTAATAAATGGCTAAGCTGCCGAATCAAACATGCTGAGATTGTGGAGACATAGCTCTTCCTGAAATACATTATTCCTTTAAGTGCACAGCAGGCTGTCACCAGGAAGGAGGGGGTGGTCAGTGTATAGAGGCAGCAGGGGTAAGCTCTACTATGGCAACCGCCGCTGTATGGATACGGTCGCTGTGGGGCCACCAAACAGTGGACTCCCAACCGCAGACGCACAGCCGTTACTGTGACAGCACTCACTTTTACACCATACTGCACCTTTAAACGCAAACTAGAAACAGCCCGCTTCACTCGGTATTTCATGTTTTTCATAACGCATGTTGCCGTTTTGTTAGACAATACAAAGCTGATTGCGCACAAAGAAAACTGCGGTGGTTTAATTGCTGGAAAGCCGTTTAATCTGCAGGATGGTGACTCCCAGCGATGTGCTTACACAGAACGACATCAGCATTGTTTGAGTGCCACGGAGCACGAGGAAAAGGCGACTTTCAAAGCCGGCCTTGTTGATGGTACCCTTCCCGTCTCCGCAAATCTTCCCAGATTATCTGTCCAAAAATATCTGCAGTGACTCATGGAACAAGAGACATACAGCTACTTAGCAATAATTACTGTACTGACAATTAACTAGGGATTTTCTTAGGTAAGTTGGAATTTACTATGGATCTTTTTTAGGAACACCAATAGATTCAGGAATGCCATAAATAGCTGGTATATATAGCTGTGCAGAAATATGAAAATTTTGATTTTAATCAGGAAAAAAGGTTCATGATGGAGCCCTGGTTCTCAATGACTTGCTGGGTTACCAAGACAGGAGGTTTTACCTATATACATACATGGTTAAACACACCAACAGATTCTTGTACTGTACTCCGTCCTCACCAGAGCTGGCATCCACATCTCCGGTGTCCCCGTGCTCAGGTGCAGGCTCATCTGCGTGCGAAGGTGCCCTGGGGCCACACTCCCCTGGCTGCTCCATTTGCAGATGGTAGCGCAGCTTCCTACCAAGACCGTGCAGCTCCCGCAGTGTATGCCGCAGCTGCCGCTGCCCATGCCACACGTACTGGTTCTTGGCCACCCGGCTGACCAGCTTCAGAGACTCCAGCACGTTGACGATGTCATAGATCCGCCGACGCTCCACTCCTGCAGTGCCGATTTAGGACACACGGCGCAAATAAGCAAGTTGGCCATAAACCACTGATTATGTACAAAGTTTGAAGAGCTACTGTTCCAATAACATTTGAGAACTGGGAGCATATCACTGGATTCGTTTCATCTATTCACCAACAGCAATTTTAGAGGCAAAATTTTTGCAGACACACATTTACACGTATTTATTTAGCAGACGCTTTTTCTCCAAAGTGACGTACATCTCATAGAAAATACTATGTGTGCATTACATTAGGAGAATGAGAGACACGGTTGCAGATGTGCGATTCTTAAGCACAGTTTGTTTCTTTCCACCATATGCACCAATGTTCATCGCACAAGTAGCCGCATAAAACTCAGAATATCGACGATTCCTGATCACCTTCCTACTAATTTAGACATTTGTAAATCAACTGTAACATGTAGCTTTTTAATATGCTGTTTACTGTTCTAAGTATTGAGAGAGGGGAGTATCCATGGCAACCACTTTCCAATAGGGTGAACTAATACAGGACACAGGCTACAAAGCAGGTAATGTGGGTATCTGCTCTGATCCATTTCATTACATGGCAATTTTCCAGATGTGCAAAACGCAGACTGTGCAGCTGAAGAGGAAGGAGAACTTTTCCCCAGCTCTATTCCTGAGTCTTACCTAGATTTGTAGCCACCTCATCAAGAGAGATGCTAATTGTCTTGGAGGATGCTGGGTAGTTGGGATAGAGTGCCAGGAACTTCTTACACAGAAGGCCGAGGCTCTTTTGCTTGCGACTGGGCTTCTTCTCAAATTCATCTGTCCCCTCATCTGCCCCGTCAAACTGAGGAGGGCATTACACAGGAAAGTCGTGAGACCAAAAACTCATCCAAACTTCATGCTATTGTAACTGAGCAATCCACCCAAAATAAAACGAGACTAAAAGCTGACATATAGCCCTCTGCCTTCCCACAGACCACAGTGACGCTGGAGTACCTCGTCATGTTCATCCACAGCCAGGTCATCGCTCTCGTTCTCGATGGGCCGGAAAAGGACCTTCCTCATCTCTCGGTCCCGGATGTCCGGGCTAGCGGCACTGATTAGCATCTTGAGGTTGGCGGTGGGTGTCAGGGGGTCCCCGCAGGCCCGGTCCTGGAGCTTGCTGGGGGTAATATGCACCTGGTCTGCGTTCAGGTCCTTCTTGGAGGTCTGGTCACACTTCTGGGGAGTTGTCCTCTTGGCCTCCATGTAAACATTCTCCTGGGGCAACAGAGACCATCTAAATCACGTTTTAATCCTCTCCACCAATTGTTTTTTGAAATACACACAGTCTAGAATATCCATCCCATTCAATTAGTAGACCTGAGATATTAGAGACCAAAAAAATATCAGCAAGGGCTCAGAGGAGCTATACACAGCCTGTTACACCTCTGCACTGAACACATTGAAAAACATGCAAAAATAATAATATTAAAACATCATATCACTAGTTATACTTCAAAAGGAATTGATGTTCAAGCTTAGTGAAGTGACACTTGCCTTCTGACCACTTCTGACCTCCTCCTCTTCATCATCTGTGTCCATCCTGCTCCTCCTGGGACTCATCAAGTGCCTTAAAGCCACACAGGTCACATCCATCTGTGAAAACAAACAGCCTGTCCGCTGTAGTATTACCATGGTAAACTACAGAAATAGCAGAAGATTGTGGATGAATCCAAGCAGGAAATTAATGTTCTGTATGAGTTAGCATGGAATATTTACAGATGGACGTTTTTTAAAGAGAAGAATAACTTTAGTGAGGATTAAAAATTGTATAACTTATGAAATGATAATAAAAATGATATATAATGCATAGAATGAGATTCGTTTCGTTTTTTTATTAATATTTAATAAATGAATTGTTGGTTAACAGTCAGTCAGTGACTAAGCGGAGGGACCGGTGCGGTCAGTTGGTTTTGGCGCAAAAACGCAGCAATTCCGCCCTGCAGAGGAAACTGCGCACGATACGCGGAACAAAAAAAAACGGCGAACTTCCACCACACACACACGTGTATATATATATATTTGCATCAATCTCTAACTAGTTTTCCTGCTGAAAACGAATACAATTATTTCTCAGGATGGAAGCGATGCGCTAAAAATCGCAGTCGCCGCGCATAGCGATACAATTTTATTCTAGTTGAAGATTACTTTTGCAGTTCACAATAGATAATAAAAATAATACTAAATAAAAAGTTAATATGTGTAGATTCCCAGAAGCGCCGTGACTCTAACTCTAGTAGATTTTATTTTTAGGAGGAAGCCACACTTACCGTAAGTGCTGATCAGAGTTAGTAGCTCTTACTTTCGCTGCCAACTAGTACTAGTCAGATCTTTCTGAAATAAATATACCGTAGATATTCGGTGTCGGTATTTCCGATCGAACTAATGAGCCATCGGTGTGTCCGGGCGGTGTAAAACACCTCCTAATCCTTGCGCTAAAAGCGGAATGTAATTAGTTCACTAGCGGGGACGTGAGAGAATCACCCGCTAAACCTTCGTTTCTGGCGCTCTGGAAACCGGTCACATCTCTAAGCCAATCGGAATTCATATTTAAGAATATATTAAACAATGTGTCCAATTGTCGTGGGGCGACCTCCACGCCCACACAGGAATCATGAATATGTTAAACAAAGCGCCCAATCGCCGTTAAGAGATTGCCTCGCCCACAGGACGCTTTTCTTGGCGGCTGAGCGGGCGCGATTCTTGCTGTACCGAGGGAAGGGCGCTAATTACTGGTGTTTGAACGCGCGGCGTGGGCGCGCACCTTAGAAAGCCAATTAAAAACAGCTAATGGCGCGGCCTTTGTTGTTGGACCCACTGCAGCTCAGCGTAATTAACTTCTGAGCGGGGAAAGCAGATGGAGGAGGAGTGCGGTCGCCTCGCAGCGCTCACACCGCGGGAAAAAGACACTTGTAACGTGAGGCGAGTGTGCGCGCGAGGCCCCAGACCCGTCCGCCCCCCCCCCTTTCAGCTACGTTGCGCGTGTGCGAGGCCCGCGTTACCGCCCAGTGTCACGCGCAGCGCCGACGACGTTGGACCGAAGGAATAACGAAGGCAAACGAGCGAGAACTCAGTTTAGTGTCTCATTCCCCGACGAAGTGTTTCTGTTTTTAAAAAAATTACTAAGAGAGAGGTAGGAGATGCTATGCATTATGCGCTATTTCAATACACAGCTTAAGACTAGTTAAGAAGTGTTTTTGTGACTTGAATTTTTAACATCTCTTGTAGCTTATTTAGCCCTGACAAGGGTTCTTTAGTTTGCGTTAACCAACAATGAGCCATAAATTTTGACAATAAAAACATGCGCCACGATAACAAATGTAACATGAGCAGACAGACAACTCAGCAGGTAGGTAGGTAAATTTGGAGACAGCTAGCTAAATACACAGATAAAACAGGTAAGTAAATAGGGAGGGCCATAAACATAGTGGTTAGAGCTGCTGCCTCAGTTTTGGATCCAAAGATCGCAGGTTCAATCTCCCAATACCCCTGATCAGGGCACGTACCCTAAATTGCTCCAGTAAAAATCACCCATCTGTATAAATGGGTAAATAATTGTAACCTCAACACTGTAAGTCACCTTGGAGAAAGGCATCAGCCAAATGAATAAGTGTAAATATGCAGATAAATACACAGGTAAGCCGGTAGGTAGATGATGCTTCGCTGGCCCAGTATGTTGAATATGACTTGGTTTATGCTCTTTCGCACATTTAAAGTTGAGTGGACCCAATCGCAGACACTAGCGTTATTTGCAAGAATGTTTATATGCATATTTCACTAAATTGAATGTTGAAGCGAAAGTAGCAGTGCCTGTAGGCGCAGACAGGTGTGACGATTGACGCTCTCAGTAAGTGCAGTACACGTCTGCCCCGCTATACAGTGACGAGCTTCGCTCTGCCGCCAGGGATCTAAGTCAGATCTCGCGTCTGAGAACTCCGCGACACCTGCTACAGCTTCCGACATGTTAGCACGGCTTATTTTATACCATGCGCCCGGCTCCCTCCATAAAAGGCGCCCTAATAGCTACCTGAGAGTGAGTGACGGGCGGATAATTTATTCTTGGAAAGGATGAAGAAAAACGGGTCCCTTTCTGGAGCAGCAGTTAGATTGTGTGCAACGCATCCAGCGGGAGGTGTCCACGTTTCTGTGGTGACGCAGATGGCACAAACATTGAGTGAGGATCTATGAACCGCAGCACCTGACGCTGGAGGAAAGGCGGGAGGGAACAAACTCAGTGATTCACAGCCAAGTGCGCGGTTTGCCATCTGCTCTTTTAATAATATTAGTGAAGAACTCGGTTCTTAAAGTGCATACATTTATTCATTCAACTATTTGAATGTATGCAGTGAGTTTAACAAAATATTATGTGACATTAACTAAACATGTAGAAATTAACATTTTTAAAACTTTCTTGAATATGTTTTTCTTTATTTAGTTTTTCTAGTATGGTTTCTGATGAATTTGTACATTACTGGGGTGCTGAGAGGTATCCTTTCATATCCTCTAAGCTGCAGCAGTGTACAGTGCACCAGCTCTTGGGATGGCCTGTTCAGGGTGTCCCACTCTTTAAAGCAGGGCTGTGGAGTCGGTACACAAAACCTCCGACTAGTAACCCAATAATTGCTTCTGACTACGAATCCACAGCACTGCCCGAAAGTTGCACATTATTATGGGGGTTGACTTATCTGGTGAATACAGGCCTACATACAGGTGGTCCCCGACTTACGATGGGGTTACGTTCCGATAAACCCATTATAAGTCGAAAATATCGTAAGTTGAAAATGCATTTAATGCATCTAACCTACCAAACATCATTGCATCTTATCCTTTAAGATGGTCGAGATTGTCGATTACGAAAGTCGAAGTTCACGTGTGATGGCCATTACGGGCTTGCCGCCTTAATACTGGGCAGTTATCTTGAGTCTCTCCTCAAGAGTAATAACCCTCCTCTTCTTGTTCTCACCAGTAGCAGGAGACACAGACGGGCGTTTCGTAGACGTGATGGATGCACAAAACACAACGTACATACAGGAGGAGGTATCCAGAAAAATGTTGGTAACGCAGAACACTGTAGAGTATCGGTTGTATACGCTAGTGGCAGACTGGGAGATGCGGATCACTGCCGCTGCCCAGCATCACAAGAGAATATTCAAAATTCAAAGTACAGTTTCTGCTGAATGCATATCACTATTGCACCATCGTAAAGTTAAAAAATCGTAAGTCAAACCATCGTAAGTTGAGGAGCGTCTGTATTACACCTCTAATTTTTGGGGATCGACTTACACGCCAGCGTACACGGTACATTTAGTTGGAATCGGTACATTTTTACCAACTCCGGCTCCAGTAACCCAGTAATTGCTTCCGACTCCACAGCACTGCTTTAAAGTGTTTCATTTGACTCCAACATTGGTCTCAGTTTTCATGGGAGCCTTTAAGAGCCCAAGAGGAAAACTCGCTGATAGTTTGAATGGCCTCATCACATTCCCGGTTGTGTCTGAGTCACAGACTGCACATTTATTGCACAAAGTGTCATGGAGATGTGGTGTCCCAGGTACAGCACTGACACCGTAAGGAGACAGGTAGAGGTTATCGTGTGTGTGTGTGTGTGTGTGTGTGTGTCCAGGTTTACAGCTTTAGCTGACTTCCAATAACCGACAAGTGGCTGCAGCGGTGAAATTGACCTGCTGAGGCTCAAGCAGCTGTGGTAGGAAGGCTGATGGCACTGGGATGGGCCAGAGGGGGGCGCGGTGATGCATGGGAAGCTTGTTGACACACACCCTTGGGTTAAGGACACTTTATTAACCAAATTGTGTAAGGTGTACACCTAAACACAGTAATACATCTTATAAAGGCTCTCTTCATAAGAGGTACATTTTATGATCATATTTTCAATATGTTTTTTGCCAAAATGGCCAAAAAACCTAACAGCGTACAGGCAAATGTGACCTTGTTGCCTTATTCCTGCTCAGGTCGGCAAAGGTGACGAGAAAGTATTATCCCATTTGGGTCCGTCTTATTTACTTATGTTGTTATAATTTTTTTCTCTAAGTTCAGAACTCTGTGTGCTGAAATTATTCAGTGAAATGCCAGTGTGTGCTAAATATTGCGCTCTGTTTTGAGGGCACAATTCTGCGTAGTCGCTGGCTGCTGACGGATCATTTCCATGTTGCTTCTGCAACATTTTAGATTCAACTGCTAGATTTCTGGTTGATGGGAATCTTATCGCTGCTGTCCCTAGTATATGTCAGCCTTTGACCGCCAAATCTGGCACCAAGGGGCTTGAGGTGTCACAGAGGGTCCGGTGGAAATTTGGGTAGAACTCATGCAAGTTTTGTCTGCACATGTAAATATAAATGTAAATTATAGATGAGAAGAACAGTGGGAGTGGTGCTCCGTTGTGCTGCCACAGTGGAAACCTACGACGATATCTGTTTTCAGAACCTCAAACAAACAGCCGAAGGAGAGCCCTGGTCGCACAGCTTTGTCTGGCCCAAGTTTCCCGTTTTCCACTAATGGCGACCAGAAGGCTTTACCCATAAAGCTGGGCCATAGATGAGTGAATTAAAAGGTAGAGGTCATGTGACCCCCAAAAAAGGAACTGGTCAGAAGATACAGTGCAGTAGGTGTGATAGGTACGTTCTGACCGACCGGTGAATCATGGACAAGAGTCAAATGTGAGCACTTGGTCTTCACAGCCCACAGGAAACCCAGCTGCTGTTCTCTGGCTCTGTGTCGTAATGAAGTTTAGACCCTAAAATATGTGTGTTTTTGTAACTGGATCACAGCAACATAGAAAGAGGAGTACACGGCTATTATGAATACACCCACATTCGTAAAGCAAGGGCAAACAACGGAGATATTTCAAAAGTGTGATCAAGTACCGTTGTCCAAGAAGTCCCCCATCCAAAAAGTGTCCAGAGTTTGTATGAATTATCATACAGGTTGAATGTTAATGTTTCCAGCAGAAGAAATGCATCATTTGGGTCGCCCGTGTGCTTTTTTTTTCAGAGGGAACTTCAGGTATAGAGCAGAACAATGAATTATTGCTGACAAATTGTTCCGGCTGAAACATGTAAAGACGACAAGGCCTTACAAGTTTTCTGTCCTGGAACAGACCGAGTTCCCATGTAGCTGAAGAATATTTAAACACACTGTTCTGAAATCCTCCTCTTTTTAAATGTATTGACATCCCAGGGAATAATTTTAAATGAAAACTGTTTTACAGTAAGAAACAAAACAATGTAATGCCAGTAACGCAGTGTGTCATATGATCGGAAACAACATAAACTGGAACGTGTGACTCAGTGAACTAGGAAACAGAGGGAGCGACACCAAAAAAATTCCTGAAATTCAGGACCAGGCCACAGACAGAACCCTGTTTTCTAGAACCTGTCAGGCACTTCATTTACGGTGCCTGGCGAGGATCTCAACTCCTGACCCTAAGTAAACCACCCAGGGGGCCCTCCTGTCTCCAGAGCCCATTGTGGTTAAAAAGGGTAACCCTAACCCGCCCAAAAAGAAATTAGAAGACGGTCCACATAGGTCTGTGTACGTTGCATTCATTTGTGTTTTGATTCGAAATTGAAAAACACATTGCGAATTATGCCTTCATGAGTTTTTTTTTTAAATCGAAAAACAAATGAATTAACTATGTTTAAAAACCATTTTTGCTCAAAATGTAAAATATTTAATATGCCTCATTTCTAGTTTCTTACTGTCTTATTTTTTGACTTTGAGTTATTTCGTTCTGTGGTATTCTTGAAGAACCCGGATGTAAACTAACTGAAACCGCGCATAATCCAGCAGTGGCTTCATTAAACATGCCGGCTTCGCTTCGAGTTATTGACCATAAGTTAATATGGATCACTAGGTGTTTTTCAAAAGCAGCAAGAGAGTGACAGTAAGGGAGGAGGACATGTCCACCGAAAATCGGCAGGATTTTTCAGGCGCCACTTCTTAAGAATCTTATTACTAAGTGCATGGGTATGGCTTAGGCTACTTGTTAGATTGGAAACATTGCACTTTAACCTAAAGTTTAGGGCATTCATCATATTTGCTACTGTGAGATTTAGATTTCTACACTTTGTATGATTAAACGAAAAGAGAAAATTAATAAACAAGCCCTTTTTTGTGTGTGTGCTCAGAAACAATAAAAAGCCATTTTTCTCCTTTTTCTGCAACGTACGCGGACCTAATTCACATTTTTTCAATTTCGAATCGAACAACGAACGGACGCAACGTACGCGGACCGAAGACCCTCGCATGTGTCCAACCAGATTGCTGAATGGCTCCTTCTGCCGCAAAGCCAGCCTACTCACCGTGCAGCTCTCCGGCACGTCAGTTGACCACAGTGGTCATAGTGCATGGCCGGTCCTCTGCTGGTGGGCAGCGCTACGCCCTGAAGAACAGCTGTTGGAACGTGCCGATAAAACCTCGTAATCCTTGATTGCATTATGTCTTCAGAAGACCTGCTATTGTGTCGTCGTTTTTTTTTTTTTTCCCCTGATAAAGGGCCTGCAAAGACACGCTGGACTCTGTTGATAACGGCATCATGGCAACAAACCCAGAACACATGCAGATACAGCGCATGATTCAATCACTGGGAAATACTGGTTGTGTGTGATTTTTCTTTTTAAATATTATTTATTAATCCAAAAGGATGTAATCTTGTGAAAGTAAAATAAAACAGAAGAAAACTTTAGTACATACCTAAATACACCTACAAGACAGACATAAATCTACACATATTACGGACAATCTTTTCATATGCGAATTCCTAAATACTCAACCCATTTCAGTTTTACTGACTCAAAGTCACATTTACCTTTAGGGCGCCTCCCACACCAACACACTTGAAAACAAGGCATTCTTTGTTAAAACAGCAGAATAAAAACTGCCAACTGCTGCTCAAAAAACAAATAACCACATTCTAACAATTAATTAATTAGCGCAGTAGGGGGGGACACAGCGAGTAGCGCTGCTGTCTTAGCACCTGGGTGGTGCGAGAGGACATGCGTTCAATTCCTGCTCAGTCAGTGTGGAGTTTGGATGTTCTCCTTGCATCTGCTCTGGTTTCCTGCCACACTCCAAAGACATGCTGTTCAGGTTCCCCCACAGTGTGTGAGGGACAGAGAGAGAGTGTTGCACTGATGTATGGATGAGTGACCCAGTCTAAGTAGTGTATCTAGCAGTGTAAGTCTTTGGGTGCTCTGGTTTCCTCCCACAGTCCAGAGACATGCTGTTCAGGTTCCCCCATAGTGTGTGAGTGACAGAGAGAGTGTATTCCACTGATGCATGGATGAGTGACCCAGTGTAAGTAGTGTATCTAGCAGTGTAAGTCACCTTGGTGAATAAGGTGTGTGGGCTGATAACACTACATAGGGTTCATTGGAGAAAAGCAAAATAAATATAATTTTAATTATCAGTGTCAGTCATGAGGTGAATGTAATAACCTGACGTACAGTACAAGAACTGAATGTCCTGAATAGATGGTGATATTTAATTGGTGAATTACCCTTTTAAGAAACACTTTTGCCAGTTTTAAATCTTCCAAACTGCTGAATACTCTCTGCTCTCTGCATTAATGCATTTATCTGAATTTTCACAGTGGGGTTTGCTGCCATGCTGCGTTTCTGAAATGATCACATGATTGAAAAGTGCAGCTTGATGGTTTACAGGCACAGCTGGGAGGTGAGCTGTGTTCTTCCAGTCCATGGTATTTCAGGAGTACAGTTGGAAACCTACAGTTCGGGAAAAATGCGTTACTTGCCGACCTGCTGAACACAGTCCGTGTGGTTTTTGTCTTTAATCATTTTTCCCAGGGTCACAGATAAGCCTGAATCCATGGTAGTTTTACCTATAATTGGCGGCCTTTTTAATTTTAATTCTTATTATTTTCACACTGTGCAGAGCTGATTGTTCAGATAATGCAAACCTCTCAGCTCTCAAAAACCAAAAATTTTATGATGGATCTGCATATCAGTATTGTCCTAGTATCCAAAATCTGGAATTTCATGGAATAACGAAGAAAGATATTAAAGGGTGGAATTTTCTCTAATTTTTAAGTGAATTCTGTTTTGCCGTTTTGCTGTCGAGAGTCAAGAATGTTTGTCCCAGGTTCTGTGCTCCTGTCTCTAAAGGAAGAGTGAGGTGGAACTAGACCCAGTCAAAGACCAGACTTTGCGACTCCAGGCCATTTATACATGAAGACCTGAACTGCAGCACCGAAATGTGTGGTATTTCCAGGAGCCCTGTTTGTGCGGCTCATGGTGGCGCCGGAGTCAGATGAGTCCAGGACAGCTGATGGGCCGGCAGCTGCAGTGCGGTGGATCTTCTACTGAGTGGATTAGTTGACTCGCGGTACGTGTCTCATGGCTGCTGGAGCAGATCTCAGATGAACATCCTCTCTGGACTTGGCTGTAATGTGACAAGACATGGATCCAGTGTGCACCATCATTCTGCTCTCTGGTGCTGGTAAATAAGGTCCAGCTTTGAATGTTCGCGAAATCAGTATTGCATTAATATGTGTGTCATTTTATATATATATATATATATATGTACACACACACACACACACACACACACCCACCCGCAGTAAACGATGTGTAGCATATCTATGTGCTTTCGTCACTTGAGTAGTGAAGCGAGAGTGTGGCTGCAGATGCCATGTAAGTGGGCAGAGTCTCTCAAAATAGTTCTGTTTTTTACTGACAGCCTTCTTGGCCGCTACAGGGAAACTCATGGCCTGTGTGTGTGTTTCTGTACATAGAGTCATCCCTCAAGTGACAAACCCCATCCAAAATTTTGCTGTAATGGCTCTTGGCTTTTGATATTTTTAATATATGGAACAAAGAATCAGTGTAATGAAATTTTTCTGAAGCGTGTCCAAAAGTTTTTTTTTTTTTTTTTTTTTTTTTTTTTTAATGAGGTTGTGCATCGAGTGAAATGGCAGTGCAGTATTGTACTGTAGTTGGTCCCTCTGCATCCAGGTCTCTCTGTGTTGGGAATGTGAGTGTTGCTGTAAAAGAGTGGGGCATTATGGGAGGTGAATGAAGAGTGAATGAGGACTGTCTGTCGGTCATATTAGGTGTGTTATTTCATTGAATGGCTGCAGGGACAGCAGAGTGATTAGCAGTAAAAGTTTACCATATGGTTTTTCAGGTATGTATGTGTGCATTAGCAGCAGTGCGCAGTTTTAGAGAGTTGTTCACAATTAACATGATGTGCTCAGTGGGTCACTGCTTGGTTGATTGTTCATCGTGTGCAGAACACACACACACACTGACGCCGCTTGTCTCGAGCACGGTCGCGGTGAACCGGAGCCTAACCTGGCAACAGAGGGCACAAGCTGGAGAGGGAGGGCCCATACCCAGGACGGGACACCAGTCCACCACAAGGCACCCCAAGCAGGACTCGAACCCCTGACCCGCCAGAGAGCAGGACCCAGTCAAACCCGCCGTGCCACCGCACCCCCGTCTGCAGAACCGATTCATTAAAAAGTGGAAAATCCCTTTGTGCAATAATTGGGAAAATAGTTTTTTTCTGACTTTATCAAGTTAGAAAGTTTGCAGATGGTGTTTTGTGCTGACAGTGTGATACTGATTTTTTTTTTTCCATGTTTCCCCCAGAAAAGTTTTACAGCAGTAAATAGTGTGTAGCATATTTATGTGCATCACTTATGTTGTGAAGCGACAGCGAGGATGCAGATGCCATGTAAGTGAGCAAAGTCTGTCAAAAATAGTTTTATTTTTTACCGACAGCCTTAGGAGCTGCTACAAGGAAACTCATATTTGCCGACTTCTGATAACAGCGATTGCTGTACCGCGGTAGTGGAGTACCCGGATTCTGTGTTATCCATTCATTCACTTCTCCAGTTTCCAGTAACGAAAAGGGTATGAAAGATGTGTCTGACCTTAGAGAAAAGGCTGCGCAGAAGACAATTACTGTGTCTCAATGGGCAAATTCTGGCAGAGAGGCGATTTATTATATTTGGAGTACGGCGGTTAATGAGCGGGAGCTCTATCGGTCTCAGGTTAATGGTCTGGTGAGGCGACTCGACGCTGAACGACTATGGCGCACCACGTTTTGTACATGATAGCGTCATCCGACATTTCCAAACGGGGTTTGGCTCTTTGAACGATGGATTCCTATCGTTTGCTCACCCCGGTGAAGAGCTCTCGTGTGGTCGACACCAGCGAAGGCCGGAGATGCCCCGCTGTCGCCGAGCGTCTCGCCGGCATCATCCTTTCGTAGCGTCGCCGGCATCGGCGAGCAGCAGCCGAGACACGTTAATGTGGTCAAGGGCGGTCGTTTGTCCTCTGCGCTGCTTGCCGGAGAAAACACATCCCCCGCAGCGGTGAAAGCAGAGGACGCTGATGCGGAATCCGTCAGAGAAAGTGCCGGTTTTTTCCTCCTTCCCTGGGAACGCCGTCTCACATTCCGGCTGTGTTTCTCTCAAGCCTTGGTACTTTTCCGCCGTTTGCCCCGCCGGTTGCGTGTGGTGCGCAGGTTTTATTCCCAGCCCTTGCTGACAGCCCAGGGCCCTGAGCTGTGAGGAGTTGCAGAAAGGGAAATAGAGGGTAAACGTGGCCACGCTCGAGTGTTTGATTCCTGGGAGCTGGTATCTCGTAGTGCTGAGAGAACTTACTAACTACAGATGATCCTCGACTAACGAGGGGGTTACGTCCCGATAAACCCATCGCAAGTGGAAAAAGAATACAGTACCGCACCTACCGAACATCGTAGCCTAGCCTAGTCTACCTTAAACGTGCTCAGAACGCTTACCATAGCCTACAGCTGGGCAAATGTAAGTAGGAGACAAACATGGGCGTTTAGTAGACATGATGGGATGCGAAAAAACAAAAGAAAAAAAATGCTCTCAACACAATGTCGTTGTTCACACTTGCGGTTGTTTACGCTCGTTGGCCTGATCGCTACAGAGACTGCGAGCGTGGTTAAGCGGATGCTGCGGCTCGCTGCCTTCGGGAGAGAGTATCGTACCGCACGTCGCAAGCGCGGGAACGGATCGAAATTCAAAATTCCAAGTACGGATTCTACCGAATTTGTATCGCTATCGTATCATTGCAACTTCGAAAAATCGTAAGTCGAACCGTCGTAAGTAGAGGAGCATCCGTACTTACTAACCAGTTTCTGCCTGAATCCCATAGTTTACTCGCCGATTACTAAGCAGAGGCCGATGCGGGTAAATGACGCTGGTGGCACCCTGTGCCGTGTGGGAGACGGCTGGTACGGGACAGTTTCATACAGCGCTAAGTATGTCTTCTGATTGTCCTCAGTGATTTGTGAAAAGAAACACGTGTCGTAATCTTTCCACCGCCGCTCATATGCACCCTTAAAAAAATGTGTCGCATCCCCCCCCGCACCCCCAAGCCAGTGTTCTCCGTGAAGAGCGGTGCAGGTACGAAGTGTGCAGAGCCTGCAGTGCAGTTGTGTGCAGCACGCGGCATGTCCACAGGGTGGCTCTCTCATCCCTCGTCCCAGTACACTACTTTTACCTTATTTACTGGTCCTCTGGTACTCACTGTGGCCTCAGCGGGGACTTTGGGCGAGGACGCACACCCCAGAGCTCTGGTGTTCTTCGTTTTTGCTCAATACCTTTTTAACTGGAAGTTCTCCTCTCCACGTAACACGTGTGTGTGTATGACACACACTATCGAATCGCAAGCGTTTTGCCAAAGGAAGATTACATTTTTCCGTATTTAAATTAATAATTTTTTTTCCCTGATTGCTGAGCTTCTTTGAGACTTGCATGATATAACTAATTTGTAAACCAAACAATAACTGAGCCACATCGTCACGCCTGTGTCAGTGTGAGCAAATGATCCCCCCCCCCCCCGCCATGGCAGAGGTCACATGAACGTGTCAGATGACTCATTATTATTGTTTTGTTCAACCGTCAGTTTTATCCAAAGTGGCGTCTAATTTCGTTTACCACTTCAAGGGTCCCAGCTGGGATCTGAACTTCAGGACACAGCCCTGTGTTAATTTACATTTATTAATTTGGCAAATATGTTCCTCCACAGCAACATGCACTGATTTAATATTAAGTATTAAGAATGCAAGTATTAAATCAAGTATTACTTAATAAGACTATTAAGTATTTAGCTGAGACATCTGTGTTGCATTTATTTATTCCACTGATGCTCCAGAAGTGACTTGAAGTGTTAAGCTCCTTACAGTGATTTACCCAATGATTTACTCATTTATCCAGCTGGGTCATTTTGTCACACCCCCGGGAACGAGCGGAGCGGCAACACCTGCGGCTGACTGAGGAAACCCGGGATAAAAGGAGCTCCAGGACCACACCGCACTCCGGATTCTTGCAAATGCCCAAAGGGGTTTGCAAATCTCAGTGGCTGCATTGTGATCGGTGCAGCCTGCTTGATTCTCATGGTCCTGGTTATTGACTCTTATCTGTTTTCCCCCAATTACCGAGTTCTGCCTTGCCTGTGTTACGGACACCGATGCCTGAAAGCCCCTCGCCTCTTCCTGACCTTGATTGTGTCCTGCCCTTTGTACCTGGTAAAGAATAGAAGAATAGAACCGGCCTGCAACTGGGGCCATCACTTACGTGTCTGTCTCCAGTCTGCCTGTCCTCAGCATGACGCATTTTTACCAGAGTAGTTTTAAGGTAAGTACCTTGCTGAAGGGGCACTTCGGCAGGAGGTGGGACTCAGGAGAGACAGCGAAAGCAGATCTCCTCTGAAAGCTGTACATGGTGCTCCAGCGTAAGAAGATGTTGAATGGTGTGTGGAATTCCAAAGAGGAAACGGATTATTTTTTTATTACTTACCTGCGTCCAGCTTGCCTGCAGTTACTTGTCCCTTCACCAGGAGAGCTGCCAGCCTTAGACATACATGAAGACACTAAGGAGTCCCTTTCTTTTATCTTTTTTCGCTTAGTCCTTTGTCAAAGGCCTGTGGTCCACATGGTTGCCATGGAGATGGGTCTGGAGATGGATGACACTCCCTGTACCTGCTCTGAACTCCCCTTATGAAAGAATTATGAACATTGTCTGTTCCCGCTCAGGACCTACGAAAGAGATGCCGCGAAACCGTTCGCTCGGCTGTGGTCCCAACGCGGTGATGCGCGGTCCTGGGTTTGGCCGATGGCGAAACATAACTTGCGGAGCACAAGATGCAGGAAGTGATGTGTTTCCTGTGGAGGGCGGAGCTGGATGTGACACCGGGACCTTTGCAGATGCCCGGCTGAATGGATGTGAGTCAACGGTGCATCAAAAAAAGAGTTATCTGGTGTTGCGCCATTTTGCGATTCCTTACTTTGTTGGAGGATGTGGCGGAAACCGTACGAGGAATGATATGTGCATCTCATTCTTCACAGTGCTCTTGGGTTGGAAGCTGCTGGAGGTTTCCAGAAGGGGAAAGTGACTTTTTCCAACCATCCTTGCATCCACAGTGAGTTACTGCTTGTCCAGGGTTGTGGTGATGCAGCCTATCCTGGAGACATCAGCTGCAAGGGACCCCAGGCATGAGATGGTCTGTGGAAGGGCAATTACACACACACACACACACAGAGGGCAATTTAGAGTCACCAGTTCACTTGAAACATGTCTCTAGAGTGTGGCAGGAAACCAAGATAAACATGTGGAGAACATGCAAACCCCACACAGATGGATTCAGTTTGCTTCCCTTAATTTTCTGCAATGAATGTCTCTTATAAAAATATGTAATCATATGTACAGCAAAAGTAACCTAATTATTTAGACATTTCCTGTGCGACAGTGACGCAACGCAATGAGTGGCGTCCAGATCTGGACGGTCCCTAACCCAGAGCCGAGAGGAGGGACAGCAAGCTGAGGGATCGATGGGGTCGGTGACTGAGCTGACGGCAGACTAACGGGATTAGGGCTCCAGTGACTGGCTGATGGACAGAGAGAAGAGACAATCCCAAGAGGAAGACGCTGTCGTCCTGTTACAGGAGCGTTAATGGCAGCTACATACGGAGCGCAGAGGCGTCTGAACCCTCAGCATAAAGTACCTATGATTAAGACCCCAGACCAAGGCCATTCGCCTTCCCTCCAAAGTATGGGTCCCCACGGTGTTCTGCCATCACTCTGATCACCACTTCTCAAGATGGGTTTACCGTGTTACAAAATTTATTTCAGCGCATTTCTGACATGTTTCACTGATGTATGGATGAGTGACCCATTGTAAGTAGTGTATTTAGCAGTGCAAGTCACCTTGGTGAATAAGGTGTGTGGGCTGGTAACACTACATAGTGTTCATCGGAAGTCAATTTGGAGAAAAGTGTCTTAATGTAATGTCAGCATCGCCTGCTGACGGCTCGTTTCCGGGCTGTGCTGACGGTCACGCCTCACTGTAGCCCCCGTGAGACTCGCCATGGCTAACAAATTCCCACCAAATAAAAAAATACAAACCGTCGAGGCGATTAGTGCGTTTCCATAATCCAGTTAAACTTGTTCCAAGCCACACCGGGTCGTTTGCCTGAGACCCCAGTGCTTTGCAGGATCTCATTTGCAGACAGTTTGAGAGTCACTCTTGTAATTTAAGCCTGTAATCGTTAACCTGTTAAAACTAATGAACTCTCTTAGTGTACCGCATTTAATTTTGTACTTCCTACGGCTGCCCGTATCCACTTGGAGGCTCTGGCTTTGACCTACAAGATGATGATAGGATGAGCACCCCTTTACCTACAGGGCCTGGTCACTCCATACACTGCAGCAAGACTCCTGTTGGCCTCCACCTCTGACCATTGGGCAGTCCCACTCGCAAAGGGACCGAAAGTGACACTTCGCATGCTTTTGGTTTTTTTAGGCTCTGATGCCATGGAATGAGTTCCGTCTCTCCCTCAGAACTGCTGAATCCCTTCTGACATTTAAGAAAGGTATCGAAACATATCCCTTTGACTCCTCCCAATAATCTGTCACGATCACCTCCGGATCGCCTGTCTGACTCAATTCTGTAAGCATCCGCTCGTGTCAAAAACACACCGGTTTTCCTCAGACGAATCAAGAATCTTCATCTAAAGCTGCGGCGGAATACACCTTTGTTGTGCGTTGCATTGGAGAGACGCGTCTGCTAAATCAATGAACGTAAGTGTCTTGCGCAAAGAGCGGCAGGGCATGCAAACGTCTTGGTGTGTGATCGTGACATGTTGTATGATTATGTCTGTAAATATATGTGGTGTTTCCATCCTTCTACTTACATTATAATCTAGAGACACTGGTCCAATGCAGGGAGGGCTGGGCTGGTCTGGAGCCTATCCCAGAAGCCCAGGGCCTGAGGCAGGGTGCATCTTGGATGGGACACAGTGCAGGCAATTTAGATTCATCACTTGGTCACACGTGAAACATCTCTTTGGAGTATTAGAGGAAATTGGTGCACTTGGAAGAAGCCCATGCTGACATGCAGTCTTATCGCAGACAGACTGAATCGAACCCACATCCGAAGGACCAGCACCTCCCTGCGCCGACATGCTGTAATTTTCGTCCTATCGAATCAGTCAGAAGATGGTTCGGGTACAATGTTCTGCTGCTTGCCCATACGGCAGGTCCCCAGATTGTTCCCAATTCTCAAGGCGATGAAGATTTTGCACTGGAATTCAGAAGCAATTTACCAAGCAAGGCTTAAACGGGCACAGTGGGTGGCATAGTGAGTAGTGCTGTTGTCTCACAGCGCCTGGGTGGTGTGAAAGGACGTGGGTTCAATCCCCACTCAGCCTATGTGAAGTTTGCATGTCCTCCCTAGGTCTGTGTGGATTTCCTCTGGGTGCTCTGGTTTCCTCCCACAGTCCAAAGACATGCTGTTCAGATTCACCCATAGTGTGTGAGTGACAGAGAGAGTGTGTTCCACTGATGTATGGATGAGTGACCCAGTGTAAGTAGTGTATCTAGCAGTGTAAGTCACCATGGTGAATAAGTTGTGTGGGCTCATAACACTACACAGATTTCATTGGAAGTTGCTTTGCAGAAAAGTGTCTGCTAAGTGAATAAATGTAAACACCTGCTCTACACCTGTCCAGCAGGCATTTGAGGATATCTCAGAAGTGAAGAACTTCCCCAAAGAGCTCCAGATCCCCATGTGTGTTTCCACGGCACGTAACACCGCTTGTGTGCCAGTGCCTCACCGTCCCCTTAGAATGAGAGAGGAAAAGTAATCTTTAAATGCTTGGGAGCAGAGAAAAGCTGAATGTTTCAGTTGAGCTGCAAGTTCTCCTAAGCAGTGTGCCTGTGATCGGCGCTCATATGGAGGATCTCAGCAATGTGTCAGAAAGCTGGTGCTCGCTAAGCCTCTCCTCGAACCAGCCCTTTTTCCTCAAGAAGTGCTTTGGATGAAAGGTGGATCAGTGGATGGATAGATGGACAGCTGGACAGACAAGTCCTCGCGTTTGGAAAGTAAAGGTGTGTGTCGTACTCTCCTATGGCTCTCAGATCTTGGTAACCCAGCGAGCCAAAGGGAAGCGACTGCTTTAGAATTTCAGAGTCACTCTAAGCTTAATGTTTTTGATGAAGAAAATGAATGTGAGACTAAAGTTCCCTTTGTTATCCAATCCCATTTTTAATTTTTTTTTTTTTTTTTCCCCCCTCCTAAAATTAATCTTGTTGCTTTAAAATAAAACATGGGTTGGGTCTTCGAGGGATTCACCAGATGTTGGTTGGACAAAGCTGTATGAGTCATGGAACTGAGTGCATGGAAAGTAAGTCATAAAAATGATTTAGCATTTAAATTTTATTTAAATATTAAATCTTTAGTAGTTAATGCTATACTATAAAATCAAGGTATGTGTCTTTAAATACTAAATTTTATTTCATACCTTTAATTTTGACAACATCATTCTGAAAACCCTGAATCCTGATTTGTAGGTCATACCCACTGGAAGGATGCCGCGACTTCTTGTGAGCAAAAATGACGAAAATCAATATTTTACGACCCGTAGCGTGATTACTGAGGAATTCTGACTGTGGGAACACATTAAGTCCAAGTGCACAGTGCAGCCAGCTCTTGAATGAGCAATTTGAAAAGCTTTCCTGCCGCAACAGATGCCCTCAGTCTCAATGTGGAGGTCTGCTCTATTTTCTGAAAGCGTTCGTTGCGTCGCTCTTATTTGAGCAGAATTAACCAGGGCTGCGGAGTCGGTGCACAAAACCTTCAACTCCGACTCCAGTGACCCAATAATCGCTTCCGACTCCGCAGCGCCGCCCAAAAGTTGCACGTTATTTTGGGGTCGACTCATCCGGCGAATATAGGCCTAAACCTGTATTACACCTCTAGTTTTTGGGGGTCAACTCATACGCCTGATGAACGTATACGGTACGTTTAGTCGGTCGGTATATTTTTACCGACTCCCGCTCCAGTAACCCGGTAATTGCTTCCGACTCCACAGCACTGGGATTAACGCACGTAACCGTTGAGAGGATTGGATGGAGCGCAGTGACAATAACCAATGAGATGGAACGCATGCTGTGCTCCTTGCCTTTATCCTTGACTTTGGCAACGTGCTCCCCTGCCTCCACCGTCCTGCGTCTTTCCTTATTCGCCCAGGGAATTGTGGGTTGAGAAACGAAGCACGTGGACCCGGGCCGGCGTTTCCCGTGCTTCGCCAGCGCTGCGATCTTGGCAAACACGCTCCCCGTTGCGTATAACTTTATCGCTGCATTTCCATGCTTCGCAAAGCAGCTTGTGCGGTAAACTTGTTTACTCGTATATTTTTAACGTGGATTCCACGGTCCCCGGACGCTTTTGTGACTATCCGTTGAGCTGTCAGTTACTATTAGGGGCCGTGAAGAAATCGAAGAGACGGCTCTGCGGTAACGTGCCGCGGCCTTCAGCGAGACGTCTCCACCGGGTGTACCTGGTCTCAGGCTCTTTGCTTCCTCAACAAACCTCCGATCCTGCGTCGAGCGCGTAGGTATGGATCACGAAGGGATGCGTGAAAACAGCATTAAAATAGTTTACATTCCATATTTTTGGTTACAAATATTAAAGAAAATACCGCCGTTAACATCTGTCGCGATTCCGTCCGGGAAGCGGGTCTCCAGACCCGAGTGCGGAGGCGCACAGGATGAGTGGATGATTCTAGAGTCGTGGTCGGGAAACTGGCGAAGGTCACCGAGGGGCGGACGTCGTTACGAGGAGAATCCGAAAACCGTGAGTCGAAGATCAGGCGATGGGTAGAGGGAGACGAAGAGGGTTAGGAGGTTCAGGAGAAGGAGGGTCGAGGAACAGGAACAAGGACAGGGAGGTTAGGGAAGAGGTAAGCAAACAATCCGAGAAGCAAGAGCGAAGAGCGAGGCTGAACGAGGTTCCGCGTCTTCCTGCGCTCCGGGCTGTCCTTTTATGCGCCCGGACCCCGATCGGCCGCAGGCGTCGCTTGTTGCCGAGGTGGAGGGCGCGACATCGTCGTCCTGCGTGAAAATATCGTTCACTTTTGGTATTTCAACGAATGCTAGGTGACATATTCACTGTGCAAGAACTGATTATTGTTTCTCCATGAGAAACAACGGTAATCCCCCCCTCGCAGAGGGAATTCACCCAACAGCATGGTTTCGCTAAGAGAATTAACCATGTTACGTGAGGAAGGGGTGCACTTGATGCTGCGCTGCCGTTATTTAGGCTGGGAAACGGTGAGGACGACACACTCCGCTGCTCTGTTTACCACTCGTTCATAAATCCTCTCCATTGTGGCCCCTAATTATTAGAGGGAAATCGAGTTTGCAGCAACACAAGCATTCCTTTCTCTCTCGATTTTGCCCGTACACCCCCTCAGGGACACAGTAGGTCGATGACAGAACTGAATGGTTTCCACATCACTTTTTGGAGCCAAAACGAAGAGGTGTTTACCATTTTTTCTTCATCACAATCAAAATTCTATACAAGTCTTAGAGCTTTCCTGGGAAATTGGCCCCGGTGAGCCGCCCCATAGATAATCAATAGTGTTGGTGTGCCCCCGTCGCTGGTTCGAAGGTAATGTAATGCATATCGGCTGCTTTCTGCTCCCCCTACAAATATGTGCCTTTCATATCTGTCCGAGAGGAAAGAAAAACACTTCAGGGCTCAGACCCCAGCGTTTAAGAAGGGTTTTCAGCAAAGGTTGCGTTCGCAGCAGACAAAACACATCCCCATGTCTGTGCTGAGCCTCTAGGAGCAGTCTTAATGATGCTTCCACAAAGAATGTGCGGCACATAGCATCTCAAATTGGTATCTAAGAGCTCCGTGGAAACCTTAGGGAGCCGTCCTTTGGTGTGGCTGTTCGTGGCGTTCTGCAATGAAAGACGGGCCAGGGAATGAAAAGCAATGTATGGGAGGGGGTGTGCTGAGACCTATCAGATGCTGCACCGCAACGGGCTTTGTTGACTCTCCGAAAAGGCTTTGTTCTTCAACAGCTCGTGACGCGAAACAGACGCCTCCGAACGGAAGAAATCCTTCGTGAGCTGTGGCACAGAAATGCGCAGGACGTACAGTGTGTTTGTCATGCTGAAGGGTGGTCGGACAACAGCGGGTCGCGTCCAAACGGTATGCAAGAGACGTATGGATGATCGTGGGATGGACTAGTCCAACGAGAAGAAACGGAGACTCTTATTCACTGCTTGAGGTTCTTATTCCAGTTTTTGTGTCACATTTCCAATATTTAGTTATTTTTTTAATGAAAATAGTTGTTACAGTACCTGTGGGATTTTAAATCTTAATATCATTGAGAAACTGAACAACGAGGTGGTCTCGTGCATAAGGTATTAGCCTTGCACACTACAGGCAGGCCCCAGATTACGAACAGGTTCCGTTCCTAATTCTGTCTTTAAATCGGATTTGTATGTAAGTTGGAAGTGAGGTATGGTAGGTATCTAACGTCAGTTTGTCAAAAGTTTGTGTTAGTAGTGTACCTTTCTATGCCTAAGAAACTCTCGTGGATGCACTACACACACACTGTCTGAAGCCACTTGTCCCAAATGGGGTCGTGGCGAACTGGAACGTAACCCGGCAACACAGGGCGCAAGGCCAGAGGGGGAGGGGACACACCCAGGACGGGATGCCAGTCCATCGTAAGGTACCCCAAGTAGGACTCGAACCCCAGACCCACCAGAGAGCGGGACCTGGCTAAGGCCACTGCGCCACTGCCCTCCCCTCTGGATACACTAAAACATTTTTAATAGAACAATACTGTGATAATAAAAATAATACAATGTAATGATGTGGAAATAATAACAATAATAAATGTAACTACGTACAGTTTTTATAATAATGAGACATCGAAAGAGATAATAATAGTAATAAATGTTACTAGAGTGTTTATAATAGAGAGAAAGACATCGGGACAGTCTTTTACGTGCTCCATTATTTTCGCTTTGTCCTTTAAAATTGTCCCGATTCTTGACCGACTGTGCCATGGTTAGGAGGGTGAAGACAAAAAAATTAAAGCCAGATACAATAACACATGAGACACTGGTAACAGCAACGTGGTCCAACTGAAAAGCAGGAAGCCTTTGTCCTTCCTTGGGCTCATGAACCAACGAACCGCTGTAGATGCGTACAGTTTTGATGTGCGTTACAAAGTAGTGCTGGTTTGTTATTATGAATCATTGTATGCAACTCAAATTTTTAATATGGAAGGCTTTATGGGAGGCGATTCGTAACTACGGGTTGTATGTAAGTCGGACATTCGTAACCGGGGGGCTGCCTGTAACACCAACTCAAAAACAGAACCCCACTCGTTATATGAATGGCTCTAATAATGCCAACAGTAGACGGTTACTGAACTGTTAGTAGAGTTTCTCTAAGGACAGAGGCAATTAGCTCATTTGACTTGAATTATATTTTGTATGTCTACTTCCCCGAAGTCATTTTTGTGGGTGTGAGCGGTGACCCATCAACGTCATGAAGTGGCAGTATGGAGTGAGCCTGATGGACCCAACAGCAAACAGCTGATGTGGTCTCTGAACGTCCTGCCCTGCGGGGAGCAAACAGCGTTATTTCCCCTGCGTGATGCATGTTGGGAAGGAGCCCGAATATCCGTGCTGAATTCAAAAGGAGCATTTCAAACCATACGCTGAAATCTGAGCCCATTCATGCTTTATTGATCCGTTTTACAACACCGATAGTGAAGTATTATTCCAGCTGGATTACAGTATGAAGGGGGTGTGGTGGCGTAGCAGGTTTGACTGGGTCCTGTTCTCTAGTGGATCTAGGGTTCGAGTCCCGCTTGGGGCGCCTTGCGGCACACTGGTGTCCCGTCCTGGGTGCGTCCCCTCCCCCTCCAGCCTTGCGCCCTGCGTTGCCGGATTAGGCCCTGGTTCACTGTGGCCCCGCTTGGGACAAGTGGTTTCAGGCAGTGTGTGTGAGACTACGGCATAGATCATATCATTTCATAAACTTCCTTAAAGGACAAACTACTGAAGGTTTTTTTCTCACAAATGGTGAAGTCACCATATATTAGTTGAGGTGTTATCACCACCATGCAACCAAGGGCACACCATCAACATCAGGGATGACCGCTGCTCTTCCAGTTTTTCCCCGGATTCCACACTCAGTGGATTTTCATTACTCTTGCTGTTACCCTTTGGAGAGAACATTTTATCACCTTGATTTTGTTTGTTAAAAATCTACAAAATTGTTATCTTGTAAGAAACACAATTTGCTGAATCATAACAGGATCCTAAGAGCTCTGGACATGTGCTAAACCATCATTTACCACCTTTCTATCAAAGGAGGACCAGCACGTTTTTCACATTGCTTGCCATGAACCAAAATCTGCTTTTCCTTCACGCACATGAGTGTTTTTTTTTTTTTTTTTAACCGTATTGAGACCATAACTAGATACAACGTCCAATGAGCAGCTCGACCTTGGGGCCTCTTTGCTGCAGAGCCGCTAAAATGTGTTACCGTAAAAAGTGGGTTCAATTTTTATTTTCTGTTTTGAGGAAGAGGATAATGTTCCCTGGGAGCACTCTGTTTTACCTCGCTTCCCAACATAAACTGCAACCCAGCCATTCACTGACTCACACATAAATGTGTTGCAGCTGGAGAAACGGCTCAGAAGAAGCGTTTGTTTGTTTGTACATTTCACTGCTGCTTGAGCTTCCAATTTTTCCAAAATAAGCTCCATCACAGAGACTTCCAAGAACATCAACAGAGACGCTGAGCTGAGGCTAAACGTGAGGTCAAAGCCACCTCGGCTGACATCCATAGGCTGCTATTTTGTACACGGAAAACACCTGGAGTCCAACGGAGGGAAATGCGCCTTTTACTGCTTCCAGCTCTGTGCAGTTTGGTGGCACTGGAGTTCCTGCAAGTACAGCGTTGTGAAAAAGTATTTGTCCCAATCCTGATTTCTTTTGTTTTTGTGTATATCTCACACTAAATTGTTTCAGAAATTAAAACAAAAACTAACATAAAACAAAGGCAACCTGAGTGAACACAAAATACAGTTTTTAAATGATAATGTTATTTATTGAAGCAAAAAACTTTTCCAATACTAACTGGGCCTGTGTCAAAATGTATTGTAGATTCCCCCGAATCTATGAAACTGAATTCATAATGGGGTTCAGCTGGACTAGAAGCAACCAGGCCTGATTACTGCCAGCCCTGTTCAAATCAAATCAACACTTAAATAGAACTTTTTCAACAGCATTACGTTGTGTGAAAGGTCTTACCCAGTAATAAACTGCCGAAGTTGAAAGAAATTCCAGAAATGATGAGGAAGAAGGTGATTGAAATACAGTCTGGGAAGGGTTACAAAGCTTTTTCAAAGGCTCCGGGACCCCGAAGAATCACAGTGAGAGCCATTATCTCTAAATGGAAAAAACTCGACACAGTACTGAACCTTCCCAGAAGCGGCCGACCTTCCAAAATTCCACTAAGAGCATAGCGACGACTCATCCAGGAAATCACAAAAGAGCCAAGGACAACATCGAAGGAACTACAGGCCTCTCTTGCATCAATAAAGGTCACTGTTAATGACTCCACTATCAGAAAGACACTGGGTAAAAATGGCATCCATGGAAGAGTGGCGAGAACCACTGCTAACCCAGAAGAACATTAACGCTCGTCTGAATTTTGCCAAAACACACCTTGATGATCCTCAAACCTTTTGGGAGAATGTTTTGTGGACTGATGAGTCAAAAGTGGAACTGTTTGGAAGACAGGGGTCCCCTTACATCTGGTGTAAACCAAACACAAAATTCCGCAAAAAGAACATCATACCTATGGTCAAGCATGGTGGTAGCAGTGTAATGGTGGGGGGATGCTTTGCTGCTTCAGGGCCTGGGAAACTTGCAATAATTGAGGGAAATATGAATTCTGCTCTCTACCAGAAAATCTCTCTCTCTCACACACACACACACACACACACACTTGTCTGAACCGTTTTTCCCATACGGGGTCGCGGGTAGCCAGAGCCTAACCCGGCAACACAGGGCACAAGGCTGGAGGGGGAGGGGACGCACCCAGGACGGGACGCCAGTCCGTCGCAGGGCACCCCAAGCAGGACTTGAACCCCAGACCCACCAGAGAGCAGGACTCGGCCCGGCCCAACCCACCGTGCCCCCCACCTACGGAAAATCCTAAAGGTGAATGTCCGGTCTTCAGTCTGTAAACTGAAACTCAAGCGCAACTGGATTGTGCAGCAAGACAATGATCCAAAGCATATGAGTAAGTCCACCTCCGAATGCCTCAAAAAAGCAAAATTAAAGTTTTGGAGTGGCCTAGTCAAAGCCCTGACTTGAACCCAATTGAGATGCTGTGGCAGGACCTTAAATGGGCAGTTCATGCTCGAAAATGTGGCTGAACTAAAGCAGTTCTGCAAAAAAACAGTGGGCCGAAATTCCACCACAGCGCTGTGAAAGACTGATCTCCAGTTATTGGAAGAGTTTGGTTGGAGTTATTTCTGCTAAAGGTGGCACAATCAGATTTTAAGTTTAAAGGGGCAATTAGTTTTTCACATTGGTGATAGGCATTGGATAACATTTTTTTTCTTCAGTAAAAAAAAAAAAAATTCTAAACTATTCTTTGTGAACTCAGGTTGCCTTTGTCTTATGTTCTATTTTGTCTGAAGATCTAAAACTACTTAGTATGAGACACATAAAAACAAGAAATAAAGATGGGGGCAAATACTTTTTTCACAGCACCGTACAGCATAACGTACAGCGAGAACTTAATACTCCAAGATCCTACCTTAACGCCATTGTAAAGTGAGCTGAGAAGGACCTGTTGTGCAGCTTGTTGGACTCTATCCTGAAAAGGGATGTAACAGCACATCCTTCAGTGGGTCTTTATTTACATCTACATGTATTCATTTAGCAGAGGCTTTTCTCCAAAGCGATGTACATCTCATAGAAAATACAATTTCAATATTACATTAGCAGAATGAGGGACAGATGCAAACGTGTGATTCTTAAGTGCAGTTCTTTTCTTTCTACTATATGAAGCAATGTTCATTACACGAGTAGCTGCATAAAACTTTATCCGAACATCTACGATTCCTGATCGCCTTCCTAGTAATATATATATATTTGAGATACACAAACATTTACATTACATTACAGGAGTAGCTGTATAAAGGTTTATCCAGACATGACCTTAAAGTTATGGTGCATGAACATTTACACCTTATATGAATTTAAGATATCATGGGTGAAGTGAGTCTGGAAGAGGTGAGTTTTCAGACCCTTTTTAAATGTGGAAAGGGATTCAGCAGTTCTGAGTGAGAGGGGGAGGTCGTTCCACCACGACGGAGCCAGAACCGAGAACCTCCATGCTTTACCTTTCGTGCGTGGATCCACCAAGCGGGCAGATGTGGAAGAGCGTAGCGGTCTGGTTGGGGTGTAGCGGATGATCAGGTCTTGTAGATATCTGGGAGCAGTTCTACTGATGCATTTGTAGGCCATTACCAGGGTCTTAAATTTTATCTGGGCAGCTATAGGAAGCCAATGCAATACAATCACTTTATTACTAATGAAGCCTCACAGACAGACCCATGAGTACTTTCTGGAGACGGGAGCAGGCTCATGATCAACAGGGAGTTCTGTGTAAGTCCCACTGTAAAAGGTCCACAGGTTTTGAGTTCCCTTCTCCAGAACCCCTGCGAGAGAGGTCGTCTCCTGAAGCACAGTAAAATGCCCTGCTGCGCGATGAAAGCAACGTTAAGCATTCTATAAAAAAGTGAAGCTAATAAATGATGTAATAATGTGAAAGTAGCACAAAGAGCACAGGTGTCAAAAGGATGGTGCTCAGCTTTGTGACTGACGGCGCCACTCGTCTGCAATGTTTCACGTACTTTTCATGCTCCGTCCACGCGTCAGCACACTCATAGTTGAGCGGCTGTCTTGCTCCATTACCTTAAATAAATGACATGGATGACGACGACTCCAGAAAGTAAGGATAATGAGCCTCGTAATTAGAGTCCCGCTGGCGTAACCGGAGTCAAGTGTGGCTAGTAATGCGGAGTCATCGAGGAGCAGCGAACATCTCTCGTTTGTGCATCGCGCTGTCGGCTCTCGTATCGGCGACCCTCGCCGGGTCACATGGGCCAACGTGACGAACCTCGGTCCAGAGTTTTGCTCGTGTTCAAGACAATTCTAGGTCGTAATTACAGTAGTTTCAGGAGTGATGCAATGCAAGGGATGACCCTTCGCCCACAGCCTTGTTTCAGATGCTCTTCCAGGCGGCGCTGCATTGTCTCACTCTCGCTTTAACCGGGACAGATTTTTTTCCTTCATTGATTACTGAGAGCTTTGAAATGGTTTTATTGATTAAGCAGAGCTTTAAAAACAGCGAGCTGTGCACCTGCACATTCTTTTCATGCCTACGTAATGGCTGATGTGGAATTAGTAGAGAATTAAATGCCTCCTTCTTCTTGCTCGGAGTTTTGTATAAGATTTGTTAGTCACAGATGGAATGGCGTCTTGCGGCCTCAAAGGAGCCCTGTTTATAAGGATTGATCTTAATGAGTGAATGCGAAATGGAAATGAGCTTTATTAGCCATGATGGATCCCATGGGCTGGCAGAAGTGACAGGCAGGCCTTGTGCTGCTGGTGGCCTGGCCTGTGGGGCTGTCGTGTGGTCGATGCTGGGATGGAGAACGCCCCCCGTGGAGCTCGCTGCGGCTAGCACGAAGCAGTAGTGTAAAATCACGGTCCAGCCGCTGCGCTGAGGACTTGGCGGCCATTCCCACAAATCCTGGGTGCGCCCTCGCCGTCATACCCTCAAACACGGCAACATAAAAGAACGCGTCTGAAGCTGTCCAAGATACACATAGTGTATTAAAACTGCACACTGCCCCCGCTACACAGGACTGCTCTTCTAACTGCACTGCTGCACTTGAGCAACCAGATGAGTCCTTTTGATCCAGTCAGCAGACTACTTTTAAAGGGTATTCAAAACCAAGGATTTGCTTCACTGTATCTCTTATTACATAATCTGTGATATTTTGGGTATTCTTCTTTTTTTGCTCTTAAGAATGTAAGGATGATCACGCACACTAAGCAGTGACCCCTTACAGCTGAACAGAGTCCTTCATTGATACATTTCTCATTAAAAATGCTCTATTTTTACATGCGGACCTGTCATAAAATTCAACAAAAGAACTGAGAATTAATTCATACAAACACATCTACCTCACTATTCACATTATACTTTCATTTTAGAGGAGCTTTGCCTTTGTTGCCAAGTTTACTGATGTACATCAGTATATTTATGCAGGAAAACAAGTGATTTTTACCAGATTTGGCACATGGCCTTATGAAGGATTAATCAAAGAAAGATCTTTCTCTGAAATGATATTCTGCAGGATATTCCGCATATTAAAGTGATTAAACCTCCATTGAAGCATGGAACTATTCCCTTGGCCAGCAGACAGAAGACAGGAGGGAAATGGTGGAGACACACCGCAGGACTTGCTCTAAATTCCCTCCCAAACTGGGATCCCTGAAGGTCAGTGATGATCCAGCTGCTGTGTGACACTGACATCTGGATGCTTTCTTAGGAAGGCAGAGGGCCAAATGACAGGTGTGCAGTTACCCCTACAGCAAATACACTGCAAAGGTATCCCTTAACTCCCTCCAGTCATTCTCAGTGTAACAGACTGGCTCCTTCCACACACACACACACACACACACACACACACAGCTAAGCAGGGATCGAACCCGTGTCCAGTCATGGCGGCCATGTGCTGCGAGACACCATATCAACCTGTCCAGAGTGTGAATTCATCCCCACTGTTTTCATTGAGGGGGGGCACGGTGGTGCAGTGGGTTTGACCGGGTCCTGCTCTCCGGTGGGTCTGGAGTTCAAGTCCCGCTTGGGGTGCCTTGTGACGGACTGGCGTCCCGTCCTGGGTGTGTCCCCTCCCCCTCCGGCCTTACGCCCTGTGTTGCCGGGTTAGGCTCCGGCTCCCCGCGACCGCGTATGGGACGAGCGGTTTCAGACAATGTGTGTGTGTGCGCGTTTTCATTGATTTATGTATTCTTTGCTCTTCTGTTTTTATACATTAAAGGTTAGGGTCAGTACAGGGTCAGTTAGTTCAGGATTATTTAAGTTTACAGTACATACTAGGTAGGGAAGCGCTGAATGAGCCCAGGAAGACAGCCATACTGTATTTTATAGAAATCACTGGAGGGAAATTGCCTTGTTATAATAACTAATGTTAACTTTTGCAGTAATTGTGTTTATTTTAATGTGATTTGGGGATTTTTTTTAGCACACAAGTGTCAATTTTGGACTGGGGAATCCATTATTATTACCATTGACACTAATCGTAAGCACATCTTCGAGTTATGAGAATTCAGCTTTTTAAGGGTGTTCAACTTTCAGGAACAAATTACCCTTTTTTTTGGGGGGGGGGGGGCACAAATTTTCCCCGGGACCAATCTATATAGCAGTAACACGGTAAGAAACAGTGTAATTTACGGAAGGTGACGCTCAGTTAACAACATGACATGTTCATGCTCCGAGCAGCTTATTTTTCCAGGAAATCGCTCAATATTAGCAACTAAGTCGATTTAAAGCAGTGAAAAAATCATGCATAAATCCTGCACTCACTCAGTGACATTAAGAATAATAAGGGGGATAAAATGAGCAGTTCGCGTTCATCTCCGTCTCTGCAATATAGGACAAGTATGAACCGCATCCGCTTATGATCTCCTTCCTTGCAGCCAGAACAGTTCGCGCTTGTGGAACCATAAGCGAAGGATCCCTATTAACTCATTTACAGAGCCGGGATTCAGGGAATGAAGCCCGACCAGCGGTCCAGCGGTCCTACAGCAGGAGCCGCACCGCAACCGAGAGCCGCCGCGGAGGCTGTGACCCCAACGCCACCTGCTGCTCGTGGCACGTTAATATTAATTTAACACGTGCAAGTGATTTGCAGCCAAACTATTTTCCGTCTTTGAAATGCCCTCTCACGTAAAACATCCATTTTCTGCTCAGAACCGCACTTACTAACTTGGGCAATAATGTGCCGTCTCATGTTTGTCAGCGAATTCACCGGAAAAAGAATGACTTCATTGCGAGTGGTGCAGCGGCGCGCGCGAGCTCCGCGTTCCGGTGGGGCAGGGGGGTGTTCCTTTGGCGCTGGAGCGAGCGAGCGAGCGAGTGAGTGAGCGCGCGCGCGGCTCCCAGTCGGCGCTCAAGGAGCGGCGAGCGCGCGCGGTGCCGGCGTTCGCGTCCTCCGCGGGATTTTCACCCACGGTGCGTCCAACCCGCGTGGCTCCTTTCCACGCAGAGCCGGCGGTGGAGGCGCGCGGAGCAGCCCACGCGCGCGCAGCCGCCGCACCGGGTGCCACAGGTAAGACTGCCGGTGCTGGACGTGCTGAGACTAGAGCGAACTGACACCTCGCGCTGAGGAGCACCTTAGACTAGTGGCGCGCGCGCGGATGGCTAACGTAGCGGGCTGAGGGGCGACGTCGGTGTCGCGGGATTTCGCGTCGCATCACCTGCCGAGTCCGCGAGCCGCCGCCACACATGACAGGTAGGACGCGTTAACGGTAACTGAAGCGTCGGTCAGTCTGTCAGAAAAGCTCAGCTTTTTTTGTCGTCGTTGCTCCGCGTCACTCCGGACTCCCGCCCGGTTTCGGGAAAGAGCGCGAAACGGCGTTGCGCGCACGCGTCTGCGTAACTATCAGGCTGTGAGGCGCGCGCGAGTGAGAATTTCCTGCGTGGCCCCGGTCTCGTGTGTGTGAGAGGGAGAGGGAGAACCTGCCTGCGCCGCGCCGTCCTCGTGCCTGAGAGCTCGTTCAGCCCGCGCGGCTGCCCTGTGATATTGCAGTATTAATAAACACGGTGCGTTTCCGATCGATCAGGCTGCGTCTCTGACTGACGACGTGAATTGGTGCCTCGCGCTGGAGAACAGCACAGCGGCTTTTCTTAACTTGGCTACATTACTGTTCACTTCGTTTTCATAATTTTAATGTAAACAGATGTGGATTTTCCTCCTTTATGCTTGACCGTTACTTACATCATCATGACACGTTTGTCCAAGGTGATTTACACTGATTTGCTCATTTACCCAGCACGGTTTCCTTACTCTCAAATGATCCGTACCTTGATCGAGGCTGTTGCAGCAGCAGGACGTCCAGATGACAAGGTGAGAAACTCTTAACAGCTCCGCCACCTGCCGTCCCACTTCCAGTCATACACGTTACAGCAGTAATTTTCACACAAGAGGCACAAAATGTGCGTTGACCAGTTTTACTCCCAGTGGAACATGGGTCTTCTTCCTCGTGCCTTTTCGGTGCTACCACGTGGTATACGGCAGAGTAAAACCTCAACGCTTCTCCTGCTTCCAGCCATGAGCCGAGCCAGCGGAAATCCCTTCTGGGTCAGAACCTCACACGTGTTGCTTCTAGTGTGTGAGTGACGGAGAGAGAGAGAGTGTGTGTGTGTGTGTGTGTGTGTGTGTGTGTGTGTGTGTGTGTGTGTGTTCCACTGCTGTATGAATGAGTGACCCATTGTAAGGAGTGTATCTAGCAGTGTGAGTCACCACGATGAATAAGGTGTGTGGGTTCATAACACTACATGGAGTTAGTTCATAGGAAGCTGCTTTGGACAAAAGCGTCTGCTAAATAAATGAAAACCACATCGCTCGTGCTACCGTACGCTGGAAGCCTGACTCGATCAGCGTTGAGGTCTCCACGCGCAGCGCTCCATGTTTGGCAGGACCTTCCTGCGAAGTACGTAGTGTGTGTTTTGAACGAATGATACCGTTAACGTCGTATGGCTCGGAATTACCGGGAAGTGCGAGGTGAGCGTGAGCCCGTGTGCCGAGGATCCTAGTCGAGTGCACGGCGATCAAGCTGTTCCCATAATAAAAGATGAGATTTGCGGGTGGCCCTGAAGATATCTTTTTATGAACATGTTAATGAGCAGAGTCAGTCATTCATTTGTGCATCAATCAGGCCTTTTTGTAATTTTCCAACACTCGATTGATTAATTATGCCTTGAGCTGCACCTGGATAGAGGCCAGATGCTACTCCGGTACATTAGTGTGGATTTGTCTGGGTGATTTGGTGGCTGTTGCGCATATCAGTGAAGCTGGTGTCTCCGTCTTTCTGGTTAAGGACAGTCAGTTCATGTGCGTTGGCAGAATCCCAAGACAGTTTGACATTTGAGGTGAACGTCCTGACCAGCGCGAGGTCCTGCGGTCAAGTCGGTATTCAGCAACTCCAACCAAGCCGCTACTGCGTCGGGTACCAGAGGCCTCAGCTGTCGTGGTTTTTCGACGAGACTCTGCCCAGCAAAGCTACAACCTTCCCCTGGACGCGAGGCTGTGATGTTGGCGTGACGTCCGTGTGTCTCCCCACGTTTGTTGGCGCTGGTTCAGAACCAGGACAGGACGCAGACTCTGGACACACTTATTTGACACTTGTTGCAGGGGCGTGATAAATGGTGGCGTGCAAGAGGCCTCCAGGCTGTCAGGATGACGATTTGTCCCCTGCGACGGAAAAGCGCCGAGACGGTGGCGCTGATGGCCTGTGAAGTGAGTTTTTGTGACACGTTGTGCCCTCGTATTGCATAAATATGAGCAGCTCTGGGAGGGAGCGTTTTTCCAAACAACTTTGATCTTGGGACACGTTTGTCATCGGTGCTTGAAATGTGGAGTCTTTGTTTGAGAAAAGTGGTTATTTGGAGTCCCAAGACAATTGGTTGGCTATGAGAGGGACTGCTGCTGGGATTGTACTGCACTGAAGCTACGTGTCTTTGGGTAACAGTCATTTAATAGTTGTGTAACTTATCTCTGTAGTTCTTTTGTACAAACTAAAAGTGTCAATATGTGTCAGTGTCCATATATGTGAACGTGTGGTACATGTGGACCACACGTTCACATATATTGACATTGAGATGTGATTGTATTACAGTTTAGAGAACCTATACTGTACGGACAGTCCCCGGATTACAAACGAGTTCCGATCCTAAGTCTTTGTCGGATTTGTACGCAAGTTGGAACGGTTAGGTACAGTTAGTATCTGTCAGTCAAATGTTTGTCTTAGTATATACTGTAGTGTATGGTCTACTTTTCTGTGCATAAAAAAACATTAAACACTTCCAGAAACACTAAAACATCTTTAATATAACAATAGTAATGATGTAACAATGTAATGATATGTTACTACAGTATTTATAGTAGAGAGAGAGAGGAGGGGGAAAAAGAGTGTGTGTGGGTATTAAAAAAAAAAAAAATTAAAGAAACTTTAATGTTTGCTTTTTTAATATCCATTGGCGGTTCACTTGTTTCCGAGTGCTTTATTATTTCCACTTTAGTTCTAGTTGCGATCGTTTTCTTTGATGCGTCACCATCGCTTGCATCACACCTACGCTTTCATGCCGTGGTTAGGAGGGTAAAAACCAAAACATTATAGGCAAATACAGTAGTGCACATGAGACACGTAACAGCAATGTGTCCGACTGAAAGAAAGAAATTTTGGTCCTACCTTGGGCTCACGTGCCCATGTGCGGACGAACCGCTTTAGATGCGCAATGTTTTGGTGTGTCGCAAAGTAGTGCCGGTTTATTGCGAATCGTTGTATGTCACTCAAATTTTTAATGTAATAGGCTTTACGGGGGGTGGTTCGTAACTACAGGTTGTACGTCAGTTGGACGTTTCTAACCTGGGGTTTGCCTGCATGTGAATTACGATAACCCATAAGCTGCGTACGCCACCTGTTTGACGTTTATCACAGGCCCATACCATAAATGAAGCCAGTGAGCTGTTGAGCGGGGGCAGGGATGAAGACTATTATTTAATTTGTCAGCCTCTGATTTGGAGGTGTACATTTAGCCAGAGGAAAAAGCACAAGGTTGACCCAGTTTCTGGTTACAATTTCTGGCTACCTTTTTAATGTATGTTGGAAGGTCTGCCTGGCCTGAAACAATGGTACCTTCAGGTCAGTCCCAAGATGGAGATGGAAGTATTCAAACAGGCCCCTTGGAGTGCAAGGTACTAAGCCGTTATTGCGGCAGTGGAGTCCACAAGCTGCCGTTTCACATGAACTAGGAACGTGCATCCCACAGCTGTCGTGACTGACCGATGTCCTACTCGTGCGTGGTGTCTCCATGGAGAAATACATCTGCTGTAGCACATGATTGACCCTGTGGGTCTTTTCTGTTATTTGTAGAATATCAAGCAAGAGAAGATACTGAGGAAAGCGCTGTGGAGTCTGCGTTACAGGCTATAGTGGTCTGCGTTTGCTTTTTTCGGATCATGCAAAATGGGTCTGCTTAAAAAGTGAAAGATGCTGCATTTAAAAAAAAAAAAAAAAAAAATGAAGTTTGCTTCAGCACATGATGCGTTGGCACCCAAGGCCAACGCATCATGTGCTGAAGCAAACTTCATGCAACCGATAGCTGCAGATGGGTAGTGAGTAGCAAGATGATTTTCAATACTGCAGAAATGGATATTGAGCTTTGCCAAAGCTTACCAGGCTCCTTGCAAAATAAGCCTGACCGTTCTCTTCTTTTTGTCGTGCGAGTGTGTCAAGAGATAAACTGTCACTATTCTGAGTCTTGCGGGTTTTGTCAGCACGTTTCCGGGGACTGTAGACCCCCTATTAACATTTTACAATGATTGATTTCCTGCTGCACCAGTTACCCTCGTGTCCACTTCCTGTCCATTCCCTACACCCACTTAAAAGTTCATTTGCCATCTTGTCCAGCTCCTCAAACTTAGTCTGGATCTCAAAACGTGCGTGACATTTTATGGCACCTTTTCATCATTTCTCTTCCCTGGTTGCTTTGTGTGTAGGATCCAGATGGTGGTGAAGAGTAGCACAGAGGGAAGACGGAGGTACTGAAGAAAATGGAACGTTGTTCGGTTGGATATCCTTTATTCGTTGACATTTTGTAGAATGTCCTCCCTCTTGAGGGGATCTTTTTTCACATGGAAAGTAGCAAACGTGACAGTTAACACATGTTCCGCTGCCACCAGCCGCACAGTTCAGATTAGCTGAAATACAGAGGTGTGATGGTTTGTTATTCTAATTGTTTCTGTGCCTCTTTGAACTGGCATTAACATTAGAGAGCTGTGCAAATAGGTGCAATAATCGATACTTTAGATTGAAGCATCAACCAAGCAACTAAGATACCAAGAGTTACTCTTTGTCTGAGGCAGCATGGCGAAGCGGTAGGTCCTGCTCTTCAGCCGTGACTTTGGACAGGGGCTCTGTGTGTGGAGTTTGCATGTTCTCCCTGTGTTCGTGTGGGTTTTCTGAACTCTGGTTTCTCTGAAGATGTGTTCCAGGTGAACTGCTGATTCTGATTTCCACTTTGTGTCTGTCTGTGTGTGTGCGCACATGTGCTTCCCCTGTGATGGACAGGCATTCCATTCAGGTTGTACCCTACCTCATACCCTTTGCTCCTTGGATAAGATCTGCCCCACCATGAATCTGCATTCGACAAGTGATTATTAATAACAAATGGCTATATATCAGTGAATTTGTTGGTTTTCATAAAATGTCAATGCATGCTACACCAGACAGGGCAATTGTGTAAATGTCTATACTGCTGGAACCCTTGCAAATACATTGAACGGTTTTTGATTACTGAGTCATACAGGATTCAGGAGCTTATGGGTCAGGAAAGCATGCTGTACTTTCAGGATGCATCTGCTCTGTGGTCTGTCAGCTGGAAGTTGAGAACGCATCACGTTCGACTTGAGTCGCAGGTGAATTTTGATTTTGATTCTGAGCCCCTGCCAGTGAGGTTTTAAGTCCTACTCGCCCATTGTATTAACCTCCTGCCCTCCCTCACACCCGAGTCCAGCTGAGAGGCTGCCAAAGCAAACTGTAACTACAGAGCATGTCCTGTTTCCTTTGCAGCACACCATGTAGGTAGCGTGCTGTTAGGTAAGGAGTAGAGCCCTGCACCAACCCTGGTAGAGAACAGTCTGAAGGAGACAATATATGTGTTTTGTGCTACTCGCTTGAGCCACGCAGGTGTGCACCCTCCACCCCATCTCATTTTGCACTCAACATGTGCACCATTGCTGTGTCACTAGGGTGAGCTTGTGTACAGAGAAGGTTTCGCTGCCAAAGTGCTGCCCAGGTCTGAGCAGAGCAAAGCCAGGATTAAACCATGAGGTCTGCTAAACGTGTCACGTTCTGTGCAGGGCCTGCTTGGCGAGTGCTTGCCGCTGTGCCGTGGGAGTCTAATTTGGGAGCCGTGTTTACGGCAGTTGTAACGCATTGTGGGAATTAAATTTTACTATTGCTCATAAAGTTTGTCGGAGATGACAAACACTACCAGGCCTGCTTTCTGAATGTAAATGAAGTTCCTTTTCAAGTGAATAATGTTAAGAGCAGTTAGTTACAGCAAAATATGTAGAAGTGCAGTGCTCCAAGGGATGCACATGTGGGGTAAAAGTATGTAAAATGTCTTTCCTGAAATCTCTGGAAAGGTCTTTTGGATCCTAATGTGGAGGGAACCACTTTTTCATGAAAATGATTCCCTTGGAACAGTGAGTACTTTTCTCACTGTCTGTGTAAGGCTGTTTATGTTGACTTTTTTCTTATAGTGGAAACTGTTTGCCTTGAGTCCCCTTTCAGTAGCTTCCCCCCAGTCACATTAGAATCTGAAAGCATTGATTTGACTTTCTACTGTGACATACGCATCTCTTTAATGACTGCCTGATAACCAATTTCATAGGTTCTTTGACATTTTGACTCTGCTATTGTGTACCGAAAGGTTCCTTCATTGCAATTCAAACACCAGTTAAACTCAAGGTGCTTCACTGAAGCTCTTGTCAAATTGCTTCGTTTGGAATGAGATTGGATTAAGGGTAAAGGGTGCGAGTCAGAGCTGGGAGACGGCTTCACCTGTGCCGCATTTCAAACAGGTTCTGGTGCTCCTCCGCAACCCTCTTGATCATCTTGGCAGATCTATCATGTTTTATTTACTATGAGCTATATCAAACCCTAATTCTTAGTCTACCTCTGACTGTAGCCTGCTTTTATTTTTACTGCTTTGCTGATATGCCATAGAATGTATTATTCAAAAATTTTATTATGGTGACTCCAAGTGTCCCATAGTGTATTCCCATGTATGGCTGTGTATGATCACCCGATGATGAACTGCTCTACCATGGAGGGTGTACCCTGTGCCTCTAGATCGCAACCTCCCTGTGCTGGACAAACAGTTACTGACAGTGGATGGATGTACAGATAGACGTGCATAGTTAGGTATATGAGCCTTTATGTACATGACTGTCCTTTAATTTTTTTACAGTTTTGAATAACCTTATCCCAGAAATTCCTACATTTAGAGGCTGCTAAATTCCACATTGTCATTTTTATTGGGGGACAGCTGAGTCACCACCCTCAACTAAAGTGCTTTAAAAGTTTTTGGTAATTGAGGAAACTGGTTTATGGTAAATGACTTTATATATAGGGTATAGGTTTGTCGATTGGCAGTAATCATCTCCAAAATGGCAAAATGTGGTATTTTTAAACATGAAGTTAGTAACGCTTTAGTACAATATTCTAAACCACCAGTGAAGCTGAGAAGGCAGTAAAACCGTAAGAATATACAGTATCAGGCCCACTGCTATTCCTGCCAAGTTATGGTGATCAAGCTTATTTGCCTCCTTTAGCTCTGTTTGTAAGTTAATTGTGATTCTATAAAAATGACACAGTGAAAAGCCTTGTTTCTTGTCCTTTTTTCTCTGCATTCATCACTCTTATCCTCCAGGCTCTGAAGTCAGTGTGGTTGCAGAATTGTAAACTTGCCTTTTGTGAACTCCTTAAGTGACAGACTTATAGATAATGCTTTCCATTAGTGTGCCTCCTACTATGTGTGCATTCTGCTTTTGTGTCGCACTCTCTTCTCTCCACAGAAAAAACAGGTATCAGATGTGGCTACGCACCTTTTTCTCACGCACACAGAAGTCCTTAGTGAATAATGGGTGTAAAGGAGTTTGGTTTCCTCTCTTTTTAGCTCTTTCAAGGAACACTTCCCAACAGGCCAGGGGCTTCATTGAGCCCCTTCATTGTCTCTGCATCTACAGCTCCCTATTTTCTCCACAGACATAGAGGAGTAATGTAGCTCCGTTATAGAAGAGGGTGTAGCTCACTGGTACAGTGAACACTTTAAGTGTCGTAATTTTAATCATCAGCATCTCCAGACAGGGATCACCATTCCGCTCTTGCATCCTTGAATGCACTGCTTCCACCAGCAGGTGGTGTAGTGGTTAGAGCTGCCTTGTGCACTTGAAGGGCCCAGGATCAAATCCCATTCCCTACTGTACTATTTTCCAGGCACTGACCCTAAATTGCTCGGTTTGAAATGACCAATATGTGTAAGTGGGTATATAAATAGAAGTTGCTTTGGTGAAAAGCTAAACCAGTTAAACAAATGTACTCTGTTATCCCTCCATTACTTGAAATACAACATTAGTAAATTCTTCTTGAGTCCTTTGGAGGTACAGACAGGAGAGAAATGTGGAAACCCCACCCCCCATATGAAGAATCATGTTGATGCTGCATGTGGACTGAATGGGTAATGATGCCACGTCAGTGCCAGCCCCCCCAATGGATACCCAACTGCCTGAGCTCATCAGAATTTCCCTTAGCCTATGGTTTTGTCTCCCCCCCCCCCTTCTCCCCTTCTTTCCCGTGATTTGTTGCCCGGTTCTCATGTGGCTGCCAGCAGCTGCCAAGCAATTTGTACTGACCTTGGTCCTTGGGCATATTTACCCGGCCACAGTTTCCATTGGCAGAGGGCAGACCCATCTGGGACGGCACACTTCTAATCCTGGCCGTAAGGCGGCCTTCAGCGAAAGTCTGTATTTACCAGTCAGGCTTGTCATTTGGACTCTGCGTGATGCGCACTGGTCACCGAGCGCAACTGGGATCTGTCGGCATCATTTGCGTCATTCCATTTGGTTCTCTGTGCTAATGTTCCACAAAATGCCGTCTGTGCCATCATCACCAGGACTCCTCACTTTAAGGCCCACTTTTTTTCTGTGGGCCTGGATTCATGGTTCGGGCTGAGCTGAGACTCGCAGGGGCTCCGACTGGTGGGTTTTGTACCCATGTTGTTAAGGGGAACAATGCTTTACATTCTTTATACAGTTTCTTCAATCGAGTTTATTGTACTGCTAGAACCAGGAATATTAGCTGGGAAACAGTAGGCTGATACTGACAGACAAATACCACGTCTCCCTATATGGCAGGCAATTTATTACTGCTTAGTAATCACATGCTGGGCTGCAGAATGTGAAAAAGCAAACAACAATGCAGAATTCTGATTAACGCACGGAATGGGTGCATGTTCGCCGCAGTAAAAATAACATCCATTTCTGGTTTTCAAGTGCTCTATTTGGAGATTTGTTACCTTCTGCTGCTGTACTGAGTGTTCATATCCAGCATCCTGTTCAAGGTCATTTTGTGTTACGCTTGTTTTATTGAATGTAAAGGTGCATTTCTTAAGATGCCTATCAGTCATTGTTTCTTGGCAGTGGGTGGGAGGACAAGGGGTTTCCTGGTTTTGCACACAAGAAAAGAATGTGCAACCAACCGCATAACTTTTTCTTCTAGGTGTGTTTAAAAGGGAAGTGTGTTTCCAGAAGGTCATTAACAGTGGTTTACGGGTGTAGATTTATGGGTAGTTTCCCTCATTACAGCTGGGGATAATGATACCAACCTCAGGCACTTGATGACTAGGGACTGTGGTGCTGATGCTTGCTTGATTGATTGATTGATTGATTGGTTTCTGTGAGAGTATCTGTAATAAAGCCAACTAGACTTCTCCTGAAAGTATGTTTTAAGGATGCCAAATTGTTGAAAATGGCAACCAGTAAAGTATGTGGGACATGAACACCTGAAATGGGAAGCCTTTCAGTTTCACTTTGCCAAATTCATCCATGAGCTTTGCCATTGCACCTTCTCCATTTACATTTATTTATATGACAGATGCTTGTTTACCAAGCGACGTGACTCGGAGCACACGGCTTCGGTGTGAAGAGTGAAGCATCCACATGCATGTTGACTGTGATTTTGAGGTCACAGATGGAACAAATGGAACTGCATTTTCCACATTTCTAAATAGACTCGCATCACTGTCTGATCTCTTGTGTTGAATGCAGTATTTGGTAATTGTGAAGCATGACCCCTGTTTGTTTTAATGGGGATCCAAAGCAGAGCCATAGCTCTGTGTATTTAGGAATGCATGATGAAAACTACCAACTCTCTCCAAATAGACAGCAATATAACCATAAATACTGCAGCTAGACTGGGAGACAAGTCCTCTGGTTTTGTTTTTTTATATCCCCTTGTATAATTTCTTTGAAGATCACTCACTTGGCTGCATAGTCTTTTGCAATCATTTATATGAGCTTATAGGGACAAAAAAGAAAGGATCATTAGCACATATTCAGTAACAGACAGTGTTTTGAAATGGTGTCTCTCTGATGTATTTAACCCAGATGTTAAAGAATCCGTTTAGAATAACATCCGTCACCTAAGGCTTACAAATTACTGTAGGTAAAACACTGGATGCTGTGCAGAGTTTGTGCTGAATGCCCACACACAACTTTGCAATGTGGAAATGTTGATGTTTTGCCATTACAACATTATGGAAATTCTTCTTGCTGGTTGAACAGTTACTAGGCTTAGATGTGGTCCTACAAACAGTTATGGTAAGTAAACCCTTTACAATAAGTAACCTCTGGGTCAAGTTGCATGGCCATTTACTGCAGTGTGCTCACCTCTGACCTCCAAAAGAATGTTGGGTATTGGGTGGCACTGTGTAGTGGAGGTGACAAATATAAGAATGTGCAACATAGTGTGTGCACACACACTCAGCAGTGCAGTTGTATAGGTGTGGCTTTAGGGGCCACAAGGGGATTTATCCCTCACCAGTGTTGACACAGTGTGAAATTGCGCCTCTCTAAAAAGTCTTGCCACCTATGAATTTTTAGCCACGTGGCAAAGGTTTAAAGTTGTCGCCACGGGTCTCTGGAAAGTGATTAATCTGACCGGCTGGTTCAAGGTGGCAGAGCATTTTGGTCCTTCAGTAGCGAGCACTCTGCAGGAAGACATTTTATATATGTGGCATAAAACAAATCATCTGAACAGAGCTTTGCTCACCAATAGCGGAGAGTCCCCTCATGCTCTTTTAGAAGTCTGTGTTGAACTATTTACCGAGCATTTATTACCCCAACAGCCTAATTACTAGACATAACGTCTCCCCTGTTGGCACTTCAGAGAGCACGCGTGGCTCTGAGATTTATGTGGAATTCCCTCTGGAAGTGGAATTGTGCTGCTCTGGCCGTTAGGAACCCATTCACGCTGCCTTGACTTTGATGGCAAATGACGTGGCCTGTCAATACTGCTGTCCTCCTGCGTTGTTTGGCTGCGGGGAACCTATGAAAATTCAATTGCACAGGGCCTCTGAAAAAGAAAGTTGAAGAGATGGGACCCAAGGCAGCTCAAACTGTGTGTGCCTGCCTGCGTCCAAAGACAAATGCACTGTGTATGACTTTTAAGGACATTTAACTCATCTGTATACTTTTTACGTGCTCCTTTTCACTACACTGGCTCCTTACCTTGTGAACGCATCTCAGACCACAAGTCAGTTTGTAACTCTGTTCTTAACTTGAGTCACTTCCACCTGTAAGTCATAAAGTTACTGTTTGTTCTGGTTGCAGGACTGAGGGCAGACTGAAGGTCAGTCTAGAATGGAGCTTTATTTGTGATATGTTTAAATGTTATGTTGTGGTCATCTTCTCAGGGTCTCCGTCCTGCTGGGGAAATTTTTAAGTGGCTGATTGGCGAATGATGAGATTTTGTACATGTGTTCTCTTGCTGCAGATGTCCTTTCATTTATTATGCTCAAGTTCTGTTCAAAAAAAAAAAAAAAAAAAAAGAAGAAAAAACTAACACTACCATTAATTCACCTATTATCAATGACTGCTTGTCCAGTGGAGGATCATTGGTGTCAGGAGCCTATCCTGGAAACAGGAGGTAGAATGTTGCCTCGACAGAAGGCCAGTCTGTTAGTGGGACCATTTTTATTATTGTGCACATAAATCTTGGAGCCATGTGTGCTGAAGAGGGAATGGGGAGACATTATGTTGGGTCTGAGATGTGCTCATTTTTTATCGTTCGATTTGTAGAACAAAAAAAAATCAGTATAATGAAACTTATCCAACCATGCCTAAAAAAAAAATTGACTTGCACATTCTGTGAGTGAAGCAGAAGTGCAGTATTTTAGTTGGTGCCTCTCTACCATTGGCTGTTTCCTGTTGGTTTTCTCTCTTTAATATCAACTGGATTTTTGAATATTTGTTGCCGTCTACTAGACAGAAAGAATGTACAATTAGTTTCCGAAACTTACCACCTAGAAATATACCCATGAATTACCTCATTAAGTGTCTGATAATCATGAAGTGTTTTATAATGTGCTGAAATTACGGATGAATAGTTACATAGGTGTTTTACAGTGTTTAGGAAAATGGCTTTGAGGTTTTTGGGTGGGCTGGGAATGCATTATTTTCACCATATAAAATTATGGAAAACAGGCTTACGCTTTGACATCTTGGTATCTGCGCTATTTTCCGGAATTAATTAATTTTGTTAAGCGGGGGATTGCTGTACTAGCAGTGGAAGCAAACAGGTCACATGGATGTCAGATCCTCCTCCAAGCAGTCAAGTGTAGCTCTGACATCGACCGCTTATTAGATATACAGACATAAGGCAGTAAAAAAAAAAAAGCCTGATATGAGCTTGCCCTTCTTTATATGCACCAGTGGACCATTCACAAAAATACTTCCTTGCTAAGTAATTGTCGGAGGAAATTTTCTGGCGCTTTGCATGCTGGCTTCAGTTCCCAGTGCCTAACAAGAATTAGCAAAGGGCAAAAGCAGAAATTAACTCACATTTTCATTTTAATGTTCTTCTCAGGCTCCAGGAAGAACGTGCTCTGAAGGTCGTGGTGGTGAACTTTCCTTAACACCCTGCCTAAATTCACCATACATACAAGGCAGCTGGTCAGGGGTCATGTTCCTGCTGGATTAACTGGTTGGTTACCTGGAAGATGTCTCTCCACCAGGCTTCTTGTAGGCTGGGGGACATCTTCAGTTGAGTGTGTGTTCAGTCAGTTGCTATTGGATGTGTGACACAGAACTGATAACCCTGTGGTTTATGGTCAAGAAGACGGGGACTTGTGGAGGTGACCAAGGGAGTCAAATTACATTCTTTGTATTTTTAAAGTGAGACTGTAGTTTTCCTTCAGTGTACCATGGTTCATTTCCAGCTCCGAAGTCGATTTACGCAGCTTTTCCTTCACTTTGTCACTTGTCATCACCGTTAGGTGTGATCTACCACATACTTCAGTTTTATGTTGCGGAGCATTGAGATTTAATGCATGTTTCCTTTACTAAAGTGTTGAATTTTTCTTTTCTGTTGGTAAAAAATAGTCTTTCCACTGGAGGAAGTTATGTACTTTGGTCCTCATTCCCACATCTCGTCCTTGAGTCAAAAATAAAAAAACGTAAAATATTTTATTGCTAGGACTGCTGTAAACCAGCTTCTGTTTGTAAACTGTGGATTATTAATGTGTCTCAAGGTAGACCACTGTAACTGTATATGTAGGATACCTGTAAGTATACTGGTAGAAATGCTCTCAGTGAAACATGGAGGTGTTCCAAAGGTATGGAGATAATGGAAAATATAGTAAGGCATTAAGAGGCCTTGTGGTTGGCTCTTTCAGAGCTCCTGAAGAACATCTTCATGGAGCCATCTGATTACATCAAATGTCTTACATATGCATTGCTCAGCAGCAAGCTGGGCTCTTTTCAGCTTTGGTGTAAAATCCAACCTTTAGCAACTAACTTGTAGACCTTTTTCTTGAGTGGAAGGGGACTTGAGGTTTAACATGACTGCTTGAGAAAGACCTAATCTGTGCCATCACACTGTCTTCCCCAAGGTATAGGCTTTGCCTTCAACCAGGTGCAGGGGTTATACATTTATGATCAGATGAAGGGAAGAGAAGGTGTGTAGGTGCTCTTTACTTCACTTCATATTCTGTGAAAAAGGCCCTGGTCTCCGTGTGAATTTTGGCTTTGTTAGTATTTCACCCTCAAAAATGTCGATATCCTTACTCTGCAGATATACTAGAAAAGTTCATTGTCTGAAAAGCACTCCCCATCTTCTCAGCCAGTGTGGTTCCTCCTGTGGGCAAGTTAGAGGCTTAATCTTCTCCTGACAGATGAAATAGGGAAACTCTCCTCCTTCGTTTTCCTCGCTGGTTGAATCAATATGGCTTTCGACTCCTCTTGTAGAACATTCTGGCATCCTTACCATGCCAGTATTACACACGTCGGGTGGCTGGTCTCTCAAACTGAGCAAGTGTGTGTTGAAGCATTCCATGGTGAAATCGGAACAGCTACCCCTGTCCGTGCCCATGCTTGCATGTCCATGAGACCGTACAGTTACAAAGAGGTTTGTGCTGAGATGGGGTGACACGAGGTCACTGCAGGACTTGTAATTCTGAGCATAGCTGGAACAGAGGCTTCCTCCCAGATTTCTTCAGGTGTTCAGACATAATGGGACACCAGCAGCTGACACCCGAGGGATGTGACTCTGTAGGAAACCAGTTGGCTTGAAACAGAATTGTGTCAAAGTAGAGGAGACTGATTTGAGTGATGTATCCAACCACTGAGCTTTACACTGGGTCCTTTAGGTCTTTGTGTTGTGGAGACTGGTTTTGTAATGTTTTTTTTATTTAAGCCACCCAAGCCAGAACACCTGTCATTGTTTACTGAGGAACGTTGTAGAATCATCTGGAAAAGGCTGGCATGCTCCTTGCTGAATGCTGCTGTTTAGCCTGCATCTGCTGGAGAAGGTGAAGCTCTACTGCATTGTGATTGCGCTCGGCGTGCAACTTCCATGCGATTTCGCGTATTTCCATGCATCTCAACCGTACCCAATGGTGGCAAAAGCACACTAGGAAGAATTGGGTGTGTAGCTTCACCACACTGAATTTTTCCTACAATGTTTTCATAATATGCATGCAGGGTATTTTCGGAGCTCAAGGCCTTAGCTGTTTGATCTATGCCATGTGTTGTAAACACAGTATAAAAGCAGCTGCCTCTGACCCCCAAAAAGGCAGCTTTATTTGGTGCGTGCATGGCATTGCTGGGTCCGCTTGTTGCTCGCATCATTTCAGTACTCTGCCCACTGATACACGACAGGTGTTCCTCCTTGAGCCAACGGGACGTTGCAGTGGGGAAGTGAGCATATTCATTGAATTTGTCAGTGTGAGAATTCTCTCCAGTATTTATACATTTATGTGCTTAGCAGATGGTTTTTTGTACAACTTCAGTTTTCATACTTTTTGCTCTATAGCCGGATATATGAGGTGGCTTGCCTTTATTTATCAGATGGATCTTGCATTAGTCTTTTTCCTCTTTTGTCGTGGCTTTGGTGATCATGTGCTGAGTGTCATAGTTGAAATTTTGATGGAATACAATATTTCTTCAGTTCTGTTTGGTCTCTCAGATATGCAACCACCACATGAGTTCCCAGAATTGAGCAGTTTTTATTTTCAGGTGCTTGAACCAATTGAAATCCAAGTTGGCAACTCAATATGTCATGGGAGTTTTTTTTCTTATTCTCCGCAATAAAGTTAGACAGCAGTGTAGTGATGACAGCTACAGGAATGAACCACAGGGAAACCCAGCACAACAAGAGCAAACAGTTGAGTTGGGTTCACTTGAAAGTTTATGCCCCAGGATGGCAGAAGAGTCCCGCTCTTAACACTTTGCTCAGGGTATGTGTTTCAACAACGTGGTGCCCCACAAAATTTGTTGGCCATTTTAATCAGCTTTTGGTTCTGTTGTTTCAACACTGAGGAATGAGCAAGAGCTGGGAATTGGCGTACATGGAGGCAAAGACATTTTCCTGGCCATGCGGTTCCTTTGTTCACAACCGCATTTTATTCATCTCCTCCGATGGTTCCCTCAGATTGGCTTCAACAAATGAAGATGAGAGAATGATGTGCGTTTTGAGTATTGACTTTGAAATGTGTACTTTGGAGGGGGGGGAATGTAATAATATGCATGTTGGGTTCAAATTGTGTCCTTCGTTGTAAGCAGTGGAGATGAGATTTCAATGAGGCTGGCACACGTCATGTTCGGGTCCTCCTCTTTGTGGGTTGAGGGAGGGGTTTATGAAATATTTTGGCCCCCAAGCCAGGTCACCTGGAAGAGCCATGAAGTATTGCCTGAAGTTGGGTGACATTGCAATAATCCCCCCCCCCCCCCCCCCCCCCAGATGTGCAGGGAAAAGAAAGAAGACCTTCGCACATCTCAGAACATTAGAGAAGCCCATATACAGTAAGGAGGGGAGGGTTCCTGCAATGATGTTCGTTCCAGAACACAGGAACACAGCTTGTGCCTCTGGTGATGTTGGGCGTTTGTTTCCATAGAAACCATTATTTCCCTGTGTGGCTGTAATTATTTGATCATCTGCTCTGACTTGTATTGTCTTTGAGCCCTTGTTCTTGGATATTGATTTCAGGTGTGTATCAGTGCCACTGGGCTCTTTATGTTCTTCCAGGGAAAGCAGCTGCACTGGGCCTCAGCGGCAAGCCCCGATCCCAAATTTCCATAAACCATCCAGAGTATAGATCCCTGCCTGCCAGACATCCAGTCAATTTGTCAAGCTGCCATAAATGCCTCTGGTTGCTTCCCAGCTGTTGAGCTATCACGCGTAGAAGTGATCAAACAAGCCTTGGGTTGATTGTTCTGATGTGATGCGCCCTTGGTCCTCCATACCAGATTAAAAACTTTGCACCCAAGTTGCAGTGATGGAGCAACACAAACACGTTTTGGAGTCTGGCAGAAAATGCTTTACCCTGCAGGCCTTGCTGGAGTACCGTGCATTATCACCCCCGAGTCGCCAGCTGTAAACACGTCATGTTTTGCCTGTCAGCCCCCAAACGGTCTGTTCACGCAGGCTGCTTCCACAAAGTGTCTTGGATTACATTCACAGCATGCGCTCAAGGGTCTGGCGTGAGGCTCTAGTTGATGAAGTGGGCAGTTGTTGCCTATCTTTACATTTGTTGCTTGCAGGCAGCAGCGCGAGTGTGGAGGATGGTGAATGCATTTCATGTTAGACCTCGTGAGACCCAGATCCAGGTGTACCTGATCCAGCCTGACAGTGCTCAGAACAACAGGTGTCCAGGTGGCTACGTCCTGTTGCCTTGGAGGGATTCCTTTTCACTGCTTTTGGCAAAGCCTTCTTGGTTTGCTCAGGGAGCATGTAATTAGGGCTACAAACAAACAAGAAGCTGGGCGACAAACGGGCATCAGTGCTTCCCCACTCTGAGCGTTCTGGCCGTCTTGCATGGAGTCTTTGCCGATTGGCCCCTTTGCAGACCTGACAACTCCGTCGTGGTGGATCTGCTCAAAGTCCAGACTGGGGCAAAAGTTGTCGTGCAGGCCAGTTGCCTACAGATGCCTATTCATCATCTCAACCAGCCTTGTCAGGACATGTTTATTTTTGTGGATTTTGTGGCTCACGGAGGACAGCTTTAGCGCTGCTGTGTCAGTTCAAAGAGTGTAGAATATGATGTATCTGCTGTATTTCGAGTTTGGCCCTCCCTAAACTGGAAACGGGGTCAACTTTTGCAGGGTTTAACTTGGTCAAGTGGCTCCGTCAACAGCTCAGAGTGTTGACGGTAAGATAAATATGAGGAAACGATCGTCTTGTTTTCATGTGGGTTTGTTTTTTGCGGTCTCTTCTTGACAGTTGCATCTCTGCATTTGGTTATATGCTCCATAATTTATCCATTTTCATTTTGAAGATATGATCAAAATTCAAGTTCAACTGTTTGATGTCTACACTTTAACAATTAAAATGCTTATTAAAAATGTAGAATGATTTAGCAGATTGTTTGACTTGAGACTTTTTTCCTCATTCAGTTTCCAAGGGAAAATGCATCAGGTCAGTAACATTTTCTAGTGGTTTTTATACCTGTGTAAAACTTTTTAAATGTGTCACCCATTAACTTTATGATCGGTAAGCATCCAGCTGCTCTGGAGAAAGGGCAGTTTCAGTTGTTGCCCGGCTTTTTTTTTTTTTTTTTGTCTCCTGCCTCCTTCCCCTCACCCCACATTTAAGAATATCTTTCTACCCTCCAATTGCCAGACTTTGTCTGCAGTCTGATTGGTGAAACCACGTCCATGTAAGCCTGAACTGGGCATCATGTTTATGCTGGTTTTCCCACAAATTTGAACTTTTCTTGAAATCATTGTGGGGAAGTCATAATTATGATGTCAGGGAAGGGTAGACGACAGATTCTGTCCGTGGCACCCGGTGCGGTGGCATTTGGGGCTGTACTGTACTGTGCCACTCTGAGCCAAGTTGCTTCCAAGGAACAACACAACCTCTAAAAGCAGAGTTTTTTTTTTTTTTTTTTTGTTCCCCCCCCCTTCACCCCCCTTGTTCTCTCTAATTCCCGTAATATCTGTCCGTGGCGGTTGTATTCCTGTTTGTGTGCGAAAAGGCCGATTGCAGCCCTTCCTATTTTTGTCAGGCTTGTGAGAAAGTTTGGAGTGTTTTACCATATTCCCTGTAACGGCCTGTCGAGAACAAAAGGTGGGGGAGACCAGAGGAAATACGACTTTAATAGTTCCTGCCATTTAGGCAAAGTGTTTACCCTGAGGCTCCACTTGAAGGGGAATCGCGTGGATTGCGCTCCTCTTCCGGCAGGTTACTGCGGCGCTGAAGCCGACTCAAATGGAAGAGTTCTGCTCACATCTCGGCGTAAGCTGCGTGCTCACAATTTATAGCCCGGGACTTGCTGCAAATGTTTGCCATGCTTCCCCCCCATGTTGTCAAAATCGGATGACCAGTTGTTACTTGTTGTTGGATAGCAATGTGAAATGAGTCCTCAGTCTATCTCATACCAGCAGGAAAAGTGTAAGCAATTACTGAGTATCGTAAAATTGCATAGCGAGAAAAAAGTATGCACACCATCTGCTGACATATCACAGGCACGCTAAACATTGTAATTCCATGTTGCTTTTGTTAACAGTACAGGGAGAATTAAATTGGATTTTCATTGCTTTCGTTGGCTTTTGTTGTGAAATCTCAGTAAAATAAAAATGTACTTGAGGGATAGACATTTATTAGTTTGGTGCATGTAGAGCTTCATGCTGTGATTCTTCAAGCTTATCTATTGTACATTTTTGCATCAACTGTATGTTTCATGAAGCAGGTGTGCACATGATTTAGACTTCTGCACTGTGTGTGTGTGTGTGTGTGTGTGTGTGTGTGTGTGTGTTCATCACCTGAATGTTGGTCTTACAAGATGCTAGAAACAACCATCAAAAAAAAAAGAAAAAAAAAAACACCAAGGCCTAGTGCATCTCCCATCCAAATAAAGAAGCAGTTGCCAAAGCATGGAGCGAAACGATAGCAATCACCCCCGGAGGATCAGCAGGGCAGCTGTCCAGGCCTTGGCTACAGCGAGCGCTATAGTCTGCGTCACGCAGAACATTTCATTTCTCAATTGTGCAGCTGGTTTCTCCTGTTAAAGGGCCTCGCTGAAGCAGAATGTCTCGATTTATTTAATTTCTCAGTTGTTGGCCTCTTTATAACCTAATGACCTTAATAGGAATTGAATGTGTGTGTGATGACAAGGGCTTGGTGCGTGACTGCAGCTTGACGACTGCGCCTACAGATGACTGCCCATGTCAGATATGTGCAAATTGTGCTAAATTTATAGGTATCCATATTTGCAGTGTTCTGATGGCAAGAATGCAGGTAAAGCCAAACCCATCGATTGCAGGTATGTTCAAAGGCAGCGAGGCATGATTCGGACCAGCTTCAGGATTACGGGATCGGTCATGGGACGTTGGTGGCTATTTAAATAATACGAGGGAGATGGGTACTCTCAGCCAGCACTCTGCCCTCCAGCCCCTTTGGTTAGTTCAGACGCTACTCTACATAATTCTCAGCCTGGCAATAAAGTTTAAAGCTATTTGCAATAATGCAAAAGGCGGTATGTTGGCGGTGTTTTGGAAGCTCTGCTGTTTGTTAGTTTCTTAGCATTGATTTTATTGTATATGAATTATGGTTTCACTCATGGCAGCGTATAACCTGTGTGATCTCTCAAGATATTGTGTGTGGCTGCATTGAATAATGAGCCTATTTAGCCTCAAATTGGGATGGACAGTGATTTTTTTTTTCCTTTTTTTTTTTTTTCTCCCCCCATTTATTGAATGTTCACAGAAGGAAGAGAGGTTTTCAAACACTTAGTTTTATTTATTTTGAATTTCAATTTGTTGGCTTGCAGTCCATCCTTATGGTTTTTTTGAACTTGCTCTGTTACTCTCAGCACTTTGTTTTTGGGAAACACCCAACAGTTCTAAATGTAACCCAGCCTCCTCCTCCTCCCCCCTCCCCCTTGACCTCAAACTTGTAAATTTACAAGCGGTCAGCCTTTTTTTTGGGGATTAATCACTTGTGCAGGGCCTGCCCCTGTTTTAAGCAGCTGTGTGGTTTTGCCAGATTCCCTCCGCACGATTGCGGCTCCTCGGACCCTGGCGAAACGAGTGGTTTTTGCCGTGCGAAGAGTTGCTGCTCAAATTCCACATCCAGCTTCGAATGGGAACCGTCTCCCTCTTATGTGAGAGTCTAAAATACACACGGGAGGCTGTCGTCCAGACAGACTTTCCTCTTAATTTGAAGAGTTTCCCAACCCCCTAACTCAGACTCTTTCGGTGGAACTGTGTTGCAATTGTGGCTCCTGGGATTGTGTGTGTGGGGGTGAAGCACTGGGAGGGAATAAATCAACACAACGGTGCCAATCTCACGTTTGCAATGATAAGGTTTCCAAGCTCGATAGACCCACTCTTTTGCCGGTGCGTTGTCTCCCCCCGCCCCGTTTCATGCCGAGCTCCTCGGTGAGCCTGTGTCTGCGAACAGAACTGCTGGCATAGGTGGGCGGATGGGCCCCCTTTCCCAGAGCGTTCATGGTGCAGCATGTCTTCCTGGAGCCTGCGGAGTAAACGGTTCGGCTCGGTTGTCGCGAAGACTTTGTACTCAAGGCTTCGAGTCACCTTTGTCCACTGCCTGCTCACTGCAGAGTCAAGTGCTCTATTTGATGTATCTGATGTGTTGTCCACATATGGACTCATATATGATTTATTTATATACAAGGGCTGCTGCTTGATTTTTGTTTTCATAAAGATGTCCGATTGTGAGAACTTGCTCATTTTAAGTATTTTGCTGTGATAACGAATTCATTCAGATTTGTGTACAAAATTCTTCAGTGTACCTCCTGGCAACCTTCTGTGTACCGCACTTTGGGAAATGCTGGTCTAGGTATGAGCCGGGTAAGCCAAACACTTCCTGTTTCCCTTCGCTTTCTCTCTCTCTCTCTCGCTCACTCTTTTCCCCCACCCTCGGTATGGGTCCAACTTTGGCAGTGTACTATAAAGCTGGACGTGTGAGAGGGCAGACAAAGTGGCCTCATTATTGCCGCCATCCCCCCCCACCTCGGCTTGTGTCCAGGCGGCCTGTCGTCTGCTGACCATTAGTCATCTGTCTCTATCACCCTTCACACATACATCCTCTCACCCCTCCCAGCCCTGGCACACATGGAATTGCAGTGTTGCTTTACACCAATGCCCACCCCCAGTCCTTAGCAGTCACAGAAAGCCAGCTTTCAAATGGTATGTATTTATTTATTTAATTTTTAGTAAGATCCCTGTATCCCTATCCCTCCAGTCTATTTATGGATCTTTTCTGGCAATTTGGGACAAAGTCTATGGAATTGGAAAGGGCCTTTTTTGACCCATGGAAGTCGTTTACCTTGCCCTTTTTAAAGCAGAAGTACAGTAGGTGTTTGAAAGATTGTTTTGGAAATAAATCAGCAGACTAATGCTGCTGCTGTCTGTGACTGTGAATAAATTAAGTGATGCAAAGCTATGGCTTACAAATGGTGTGTGACACACCAGCAACGGCACCCAACTGCCTGCCACTTTCACCGTTATCCAAGATGTCAACATGGGCATCCACGTTTATTGAGAGGAAGGCTCCATGAGTGCATGGGCTGTTTTTTTTTTTTTTTTTGGCTGGATGCTTCCTCTCCGAGTATCAGTGATGAATATTACATGGCTTCGTTTGGAGGTTTCCAGCTTTCCACTGACGTCCTCGTTCGCTCTGGAATGGCTTTTTGCTGCAGTCTGGCAGGTATCGCCCTTCGGTGTGAAGCTGGGGAGTCTCCTAATAACCTCACCAGATGTGGAGAACGTAACAGTGCGCCACTGCTTATCTCATGGTTCGGGGTGTACATGCGAAAGTGCTTTTTTAGGTCGCAGGGCTGGGAAGGTTTACTAAAAGTGTGGTGGGAAATTTTCCGCTCGTTTGTTTGCTTCTTTAGTTAACGCTGTTATTACTACGAAGCGGCTTAGAAGTGTTTACTCATTTAAACAGCTGTGCAGTTTTTGCCGTAACAGTTCAGGGTTCGGACATTGCTCAAGGGTACTACAGCAGGAGGTAGTATTTGAACTTGCCTCCTTCAATAGACTATTACGGTACGAGATTCGGGAGCACCGGCGCCTTTTAGATAAACTGAACAGGGAGACCTACGATCTCCACCTACAGCTCGCTGGCTCCGTGTCTCTGGAGGGCTGGGATAAAGTAGACGGAGCCTCTGCTAAAGTACCAGTGTACAATCCGCAGAAGATCTCCAGGAATCGCACTCGCCAGACTATTACGGTACGAGATTCGGGAGCATTGCATCCTTCAAGTGAAAGGCGGCAGCTGTAACCGCTACGCCACCTGCTGCCCTTTCTCCATGTCTGACATTCCTTCAGTGGCTGGCAGAAAGGCTTGAAGCCACATGTACACGGGCAGAAGTCGACATTATTTTTGTAACACTGTCTGGTAATATGAGGCTTGCAACTCCAAGCGTGGACTCCTGAACTGTTACTCAAACCATCTCGTCTCATTGCTTAGGGGGAGGGGTCGGTTTTGTGGCTGTGTCACCTCTCTCTTTGCCCCCCGTGTCTCTGGCCGCTGTCGGTTTTTCTTTTTCGTCTCAGGTCCGCTCAACCGGGAGCTGAGGTGCACAATGGAGCGAAGGCATCTGATGTGGTGATTGGCTGTCAGTCATCGAGTTTACTGACGATTTATCAGGCTACATGGCACCTGTGACTAACATCAAACCGTGACGTGTTCTTGGCTCTCCCTTTGTCAGACACCTCTTGCCTGTGGGTTAGTGTCATGAACATGAAACCAAGCCAGATAGACATTTTAGTGCCTTTTTAGATTATTCATCTTCCACAGTGTAAACTTGAACTAATATTTCCAACAAGGCCCTTCTTAAAGAGGTGCCATGCTTTTGTAGGGCATGCAGAGAAGACAAGTTTTAAACAAAATATCAACTTGTCTTCATCTATATCGTCATCTTCTTGATGAGGCGTTGTGGAAGAATCGAAGCTTTATTTAATAAATGTGTGTTCAGACACCGTAATTTCACTAAAGGTCTTTCCACTGTTTATAGTAAAATGCAGATTTCTTACAATATTTATGCATTATTTGACATTACAAAAATACTGTGCATTTCTTGTTAGATATTTTGTCTGGACTCGTGAGATTTTACATTTTAGTTGTATTACTTTTTTAAAAATCTAACTGAAATGACCACAGATGTCATTGGTCACATCACTGGTTCATGAGAATTGCCACTTTCCCTTGTTTTTCACCTGCTGCATCTTTGCCCACTTCCATGTGCCCAGTGTGTGATTGTGGAGGGTTTGTCTCAATCCACCTGATCCAAATTTAACAGTACTGTTTCACCATCATTTGGGAGTGCAGCGGACTTGGCTGGGTCCCGCTCTCTGGTGGGTCTGGGGTTTGAGTCCTACTTTGGGTACCTTGCGGTGGACTGGTATCCTGTCCTGGGTGTGTCCCCTCCCCCTCCAGCCTTGCGCCCTGTGTTGCCGGATTAGGCTCCGGTTCGCTGCGGCTCCGGTTCGCTGTAGCTCCGTTTGGGACGAGCAGTTTCAGACTCTGTGTGTGTGCTTCACCATCAGAGGTGAGGGCTTTTTTTTTTTTTTTTTTTTATTATACATATATATATTTTATTTTATTTTTTTCCTCTCCTCCCTGCCCTGTTGGGGGGGTAATTGTGTTTGCATACCTATATTGTTCCAGGGAATTGAATCCCTAAATCTCATTTAGAGCAAATAACCAAATGCAGCCTTGGCCTCTAGGAGATAAGCGCCGATCTGTTTCAATAAATATTTGACAGGCTCTCCTACTGCATGGTAGTCGATGCCATTTAGGGTTCTCATATGACGAAGCGGTGCGATCAGAGTAAAGCTGAGGCCATGTTTGAGTACCTTCCCGTCTGAGTCTATGTACAAATTAATGCAATGACATCATTGTAATATGCTGAAGACAAAGCACTGTTGAGTGTGCGTTGATTATTGTGCGTTCTTTCAGTTTAGGGTGTGCAGTGTGGTATTGGTGCGGTAAGCAAATTTGTTGTGGCCGAGCAAGGGGAATTATTCTTTCTTGATGTCAGATTCAGTTTGTTCACACTTTTGTGTGCACTTGAAACTAACATTTTTAAAAAGAAAATACTTTTAACATTTCCTAAATCAGAATTCTAGTAAAATGTTTTAACCCCTCCCCCTTAGTTTCCCCTTTTTTTTTTTTTTTTTTTTTTTTAAATTATTTTAAATATTTCCTATATGTGGGTGCGGTGGTGCAGTGGGTTGGACCGCAGTCCTGCTCTCCGGTGGGTCTGGGGTTCGAGTCCCGCTTGGGGTGCCTTGCGGCGGACTGGCGTCCCGTCCTGGGTGTGTCCCCTTCCCCCTCCGGCCTTACGCCCTGTGTTGCCGGGTAGGCTCCGGTTCCCCGTGACCCCGTAAGGGACAAGCGGTTCTGAAAATGTGTGTGTGTGTGTATTTCCTATATGTTTTGACCTGATCAAGTTTCTTTATTACCTGAAATATCATGAATGGACTGTTGTTAATTGGGTTCACTCTTCCCGGAAGTGGCGTTGGTGCGACGTGGGATTGCAGACCTTGACGTGGTTTTTGAGAAAGGTGGCTGGGTCCGTATCGCTGTTTGCCCCTGGAGGTCCGAGCCCCGATGCCATTTGACTGCTAATTGCGCTGTGCTCGCGTTCCGATTTTCATTCCTACCGCCATCCCTCCTCGCTTCCCGACCTTGAATTTACCACACTGTGATTGCACAATGTCGCAATCTGCTGTAAATCAGGGCTACAGCAATAAGGCCAAGGGAGATCTTCGGCTCGAGCGTCTGCTTTCCGTTAAGGTGTTGCGCTTATCGTGGAATGCTGATAAATAGTTTGATTTAATGAAATGTATTTCCTCAGTATGCATTTTTTTTTCTGTTTCAGTTGGCTTTCTCTCTTCAGAACTACGTTCTTCACTTTCCCAGGCAGAAGGTAAGGACCGGAGGGTTGCGAGGTCTCCGTTTGTTTGACATGGTCCCCCGTGGAGGGACCTAACCTTCTGCCGACAGCGAAGCACATGAGCTTTATTGCATGTGTCACGTTCTAGCAGTGGACTCCATTCCTTGTAGGCTTGACTGTCATTGTGATGCTGCACACTGCGTCTTGGTAGAGATTAGAATAAATCCTCATCCCCTAGATCACTGCTTCTACTTTTGGTCTTGTTGTCTCTGGAGAAACATTTCTTTTGCTTCTCTCACATATTTTACACAAAACACCTTGACTTCTTACTCAATTATAAAGCTCAGTGTTTCACCACAGCAATTTAGGTTGAGTACCTGGCTCAAGAGTACTACAGAAGACCCCCTTTTAGTTTTTAACAATAATTGCATCAGGTTACAAGTCTTTGCCCTTAATTCCCATATGACTTGTTTAAATGGAAGTGAGAGAGATTGCTGAGGGACAGTCGGGCCCTTGGATCACTGCTGAGGGAACTATAGCCAGTGAAGGAACACTGACTTCTGGTCCAGTTGTTAGAGTAGTGCAGACGGACCACACTTATTTGCTGTGTCGTGGCACAGCGAGTAGCGCTGCTGTCTCACAGCGCCTGGGTGGTGCGAGAGGACGTGGGTTCGATCCCCGCTCGATCTGTGTGGAGTTTGCATGCTCTCCCCGTGTGTGTGTGTGTTTCCTCCAGGTGCTCTGGTTTCCTCCCACAGTCCAAAGACATGCTGTTCAAGTTCCCCATAGTGTGTGAGAGAGAGAGAGTGTATGTGTTCCACTGATGTATGGATGAGTGACCCATTGCAAGTACTGTATCTAGCAGTGTAAGTCACCTTGGTGACTAAGGAGTGTGGGCTGATAACAGTACATAGATTTTGTTGGAAGTTGCTTTGGAGAAAACAGCTGCTAAATAAATAAATGTAATGTAAATGTGTCACTGAGTGGCCTGTTGCTGAAAATGATTGTTTCGTCAGCAGTGTTAAAAGCGTCATCAGTTTGGGCCTATTGAGCAGACCTCTTCTTACTGGGACCGTTCAGATGGGCAACTCCAAAACATCTGAGTACACTTATCTCTGACTATAGTTATTAATGCTCTTTTTCACTTCTTGCTGCAAGCGAGAAAGTGGCTTGTGATACCAGGCTCTCTTGTGAGAACTGGATTGGTGTGTTGGTGATCTCCACCTGGAGAGCAAACCCAGTTTTGTAGCATACATCAATAATTTCATATATATATTGCGATGTACATCAGTATGTCTCATAGGGAACGAACATTGCCGAATACTGTGGGCTTCAGTATGTTTCACATGTGTTTGGGTGCTTTTCAGTTATGTTTGTTTGGTGATGAGTGACATTCGATGGGTGTTTCCCTGAAGGACAGTATTGTAGAATAGAATAAATGTCTCTGTCTCATTTGTATTCTCTTATTCACTGGAAATACTGTAGTCTCTGTGCAGTGCAATTCATCAGTGTGTGAATTTTTTTTTTTTTTTTTTTTTTTGCCTGAAAAAATTTTGAAAAAAGTACTAAATGTGAAAAGGAAGAGATCTGTTACAGGTAAGGTAAAACATAACAGGCAGCGGGTATTGTAGTGGTTAAAGTTGTTGCCGTATAGTCTAAAGTACCTGGGGTCGAATCCCTGTTCTTGCTTTTGTGTAGTTTTGTGTTTTTAAAAAAAAAAAAAAAAAGCTTGGGCTTATCAATATAGTGCGACTTTACCGTGTATTACGTCAGATGTTTTCCAAGCGGTTTACTGACACCTGATCAGCTCAGTCGAAATAAATAATTATTTTACTAATTTTCTCATGAATACCTTTATTCATAATAAATCAAACTTGGTTTCTCTCAGATTAAATTTTGTCTCTGTCAGTGTAATTAAATCGTGTTAAAACATAGAGTAATTGATAATTAGTGTGTACTGTAATTGAAAGAATACTGAGTGGCGCTGGAAGGCAGATACATCAGAGCTTGTAAACACATCTGAATTAATGCTGGTAATATCCATAAATTGGCCTTAAATTGATCAAGGCAGTCAATAGTCTGAACTTGAATCGTGCTCAAGGGAGCTGAGAACTGAAGGGCGCAGCATCGTCTAGTTTGTTGAAAAGCTCTCAGAGGTAATTCGGCGCTGTTTGGTGCTTAAATGGGCAGGCTGTATAACACGGGCGCTGTATTTCTGTGATTGTATGGATGGTAAATGAACTCGCAATGGGTCTCGTGCTCCATGATTATGTTCTTTCATTCATTCCCCCCCCCCCCCCCCCCCCCCCCCCCCCATTTAAATGGGAGTGATCTTTGACAAGACTCAAGTGAAACTTACACCTGCATGTTTTCGGAGGCGTGCTCTGCTTGAATGTTAAAACTAGCATGTTCTGCAAGGTCACGTTGCAGTGGGGCTTGTGCTTTTGAAATATTCTGTCGTCTGGAAAATGTAAGGAATTGGCAAATTGCTTGGATGCTGAGCTTGTGCTTGTTTCACCCTCGATTCTGCTTAGTACATTTGGCAACTGTCGCGTCAGCAACTTGTAATAGTGTCTGCTGTCACTACAGGAAATGGGATGTGAAATGACTTGGTCTTCTTTCATATTTTTTCAACGTTAGATATTTGTGTGGTTGACACAGCCTTATGACCGTGCCTGAGATCATCAGTCAGACCACTCCTCTCTGTCTTGTGTTATACCTGACACTGACGGAGACCTCCGGTGCATACAGGCAGGACATTGCAAAGTGTTCAACCATGGACCTTAATTATTACATTTATTTATTTAGAAGATGCTTTTCTCCAAAGCGGCTTCCAATGAACACTATGTGGTGTTATGAGCCCACACACCTTATTCACCAAGGTAACTTACACTGCTAGATACACTACTTAGACTGGGTCACTCATCCATACATCAGTAGAACACACTCACTCTATCATTCACACACTATGGGGGAACCTGAATAGCATGTCTTTGGACTGTGGGAGGAAACCAGAGTACCCAGGGGAACCCACGCAGACACGGGGAGAACATGCAAACGCCACACAGACTGTTGGGATTGAACCCACATGCTCTCGCACCACCCAGGTGCTGTAAGACGGCAGCGCTAATTAAAAAAATAAGAAAAAAGTGGTCAATGATGATGATATTCCTGAGAGGCTTTAATGGAAACTGAGTTGTGGGAGATGATGCATCATGACCCCTTTGTGCTCAGGTGATTCCACAGCAATAGGCTGACAGCAGTTGTCAAGTATGTTGATGTAATGAGACAAGTCGTAGGAAACAAAGACTGATCACACTCATTATCAGAATGAGATCATGCTATTACCATGCCATTTGCATGAAGTTATTAAATGCCATGTCACTAACGCATTATTCTTACAAAGGCCACCTTGTCTTCCAGGACTACACACGATGGGATAGTTCCCTCTGGGATTTCAAGTTGGTTACTGGGTTTCTGCAGGGCTCAGTAAATCAGTGAGATATTTTTGGGGTACATTTGGTGCGTCTTCGACAGTGGGTTTGTTTTAATTGTTCTGTGTGATTACACCGTAGCAAAGGCAGGACAAAGCAAACAGCCAAGGGTTTCTTCAGTATATTATAATGACATGTTGTCACAGATACAAGTGTTTTAATAAGCCACCCCCCCTTTTTTAAAAAACAAAAAATAAATAAAAATTTTAACTGAAGCAGATTTTTGTAGTTATGCTCAGGGCAACTACAGTTTTATAGGCTTGTGAAGGGTTTGCAGAACCTTTGGGGTGAAACCTCTCAAAGTTGCAGCTACAAGTTTTCTGAGATCAGCATAAGTCATTGTCACCCCAAGAGTATGTTGTAAACTCTTTTATTATAACAGTCTGTGCACTACCTTGGGACAAAGCAATTAGTTCAATATAGGATTGACAATAATAGTTACCTACAACTGTACTAAAGCTCATTTGTTTACTTTTTATTGTCAGAACCTATTTTCAAGGATTTGTAAGATGTTTATCTTATGAACAGTAACCCATCCAGAGGGCAAGTAAACAGTGGTGAAACAAGTACAGGTTTTAGCTTCAGTCAGAAGCCTGTAACGATTCTTTCGGTATTCTTCGAAAACTGAGTATGTTCTTACTCATATGCGCAGCTGGCCGGTGTGGCGAGGTCACATTTTTAAGGGTACGAGGTCTTCAAGTGTCTCCTTGAGCAAAGAAGCTGGAAACACAACTGTGTTTCAGAATAAGAAGACTGGTCTCTGAACCTATTGGTGTGGTGAGTGCACTCTGTCATTAGCACTGTCGCTACCATGAAGGAAATGGCCCTAAACAACTCGAGCATCCTTCTCATGAGGAAATGGTGGTAATCGACTGAACAAGGTGCCTAATAAGATTATTACTCATCCTGTGGATTTCCTGCCCATGTCTAGACATGACTGCATGGTCACTTCCATGGAAACTTCAAGTGACTTTCACTGCATTTTGGAAGTCATCCAGAGTTTAACGTCTGTCTTCTGCCTTGATGTCTCAACCACATGCTGTTACAGCCACATGTTATTGTCACTTATAAGTTGAACTTTCCAGACCAGTGAAGAGATTGTACTACATTGTGTTTATCTGGTGCTGAATGGATTACTTTCTAGAATGCCCAGGAGAGGTGGGCAACCACTGGCCCGTGGACCCCCAGAGGTTTTTTTTCTCCCTCAACCTTCAGTTGGGAGTTTTTGTTCCTTTCCCTGGCAGCCAGTAGGTATACTTATAGCTCTATAATAAGTTCTTCATTATGGTAGCCATTAGTTGACTGTCTTCTTTGTTTGTATCAATTTTTCTTGCTGTATGCCTGTGTTAAAGCGCTCTGTGTCACTGTGTGAGAAGAGCGCTCTATAAAAAATAAAATAAATTAAGATGGTCATTTTAAAGCAAATTAAAGTTGTCAGAAGCAGTTGTCTATTTTTACTAGTTTTGCTGTTGCTTCTGGTAGACGAGTAGTCAAAAATAAGGAAACGCTGAAAGTGGACCTGGGTTCAAAGAAAGGCAGATTTAGCCCTTTGGCTCTGAGCTCACAGTCTGTCTGCTAGGCACTTTCTCAGAATTGAACCACTGCTGTGGCTCAGTGGAGTAATGCACAGGAAAGATGCAAAACACACACACACACACACACACACACACACACACACACACACACACACACACACACACACACTTACTTTCTGAACCGCATGTCCCAAGCGGGGTCGCGGGGAACCGGAGCCTACCCAGCAATGCAGGGCGTAAGGCCGGAGGGGGAGGGGACACACCCAGGACGGGACGCCAGTCCGTCGCAAGGCACCCCAAGCGGGACTCGAACCCCAGACCCACCACAGAGCAGGACCCGGTCCAACCCACTGCGCCCCAGATGCAAAACATTAATGTTAAAATCAATTGAGTTAGGTGAGTTTCTAGAATAAAACCCGTGCGATGCTTACAGAGTGTGTGTGTGTGTGTGTGTGTGTGTGTGTGAGAGTGTGTGAGTGAAAGTGCTGTCAGGTTGAGTCTGACACACAATGACAACTTGTGGTTTTCCAGGCATAAGACAGATGCGAAAGGTTGTCCACTGTCTTCCGAGCGTGTGTACAGGGTGCAAACACTTGGAGAAACGAGCAAATGCAACACACACTCAGCTGGACTTGAACGTGTGTTCAGGAGCTGAGAAGCATCAGGCTTAACCTGTGTCACCATACCCCACAGAGTAGAGGTGTATTCCTGGTGTGTAGCATGGTTTCCTGCTGCTTTTGAACTGTTTGCAGTTAGAAATGTCATCAAATATCTTTGGCATTAATTACCATTTCATTACTGGCATTACTAAAATGAACTTCCGTATTAGCGATTGTGTATTTGTCATCCTGTTGAGCAGAAACCTTTGACTTTCAGATATATATTGTGTCCTCGTCTGTCACATGAAGTTTCTCCTTGAATGAAAAAGAAATGAATTCATCATCTTAATGCAGATTAATCTGAACTTCTGTTCTTTAATTTGCTTTCACTCAGTTGATACTTCCTTCCTTGAAGTCAACAGGAGCGCAAGGACTTTCTGTGTTTGATTGGAATTTTTCCTTCATTCTGTCTTTGAGCTCATGACTGAGCGTGGAAATCGAATTTGCCTTCTTACTGGTCTGGTTTGCCCTTCTCTAAAGGGCTCAATAGGAAGCACTGCTGCCTTGGCGCTCCGGGTCATCAACATGCTTCTCCTTTCCTCACACAGGTAATTGGGTATCTCTAAGCTGAGCTCTGTGTGTGAGAGAGCAAACGCAGCTGGAGTATGCAGCAGTGCCCTGGAATAGAGTAGAACGTTAAAAAAAAAAAGCTTCTGTTGATTTTAGGATACTACTGATTACCATGACTGTGGTTTAAATTTATGGCCACATAATAAGGGGGGGCACAGATGGAGTAACAAAGAGCCGCTCGTCATTTAAGATGACAGCTAAACAGCCCACCTTGACTTCTTAACCTATCGATGTTTATGATCCCATCTCAGCTTGTCATGGTTGGCCTTGGGGAATCTCAATCTTGCAGGCAGCCTGTCTTTTGCACTGCTTTGATACAGTGGCATAATATGTGGCAATCAAATGTTGCTGTAATAGTGGAGTAATAATAAAGGGCACTGAGACAGAGGGAGATGGGAGGGCCTTGAGGCAAACTAATTGGCATTTGTGAAATATGTAGTAGAAGTCAGAGAAAATGAATGCTGAAGAGCACACTTCCATGCTGTAGTTGAGATATCTAGATAACTTTCACTCCCCCATTTATGTAGTGTATACACCAAACTTTTTTTTTTTTTTTTCTCTCTCTCTCTCCTTATTCTTAAATTTCCTGTTTCTTATGCTGAATTTCAGAATTTGCCTGTTCTGGTAATTTGAGTTGATGTGTCAGTTCTCATAATGAGCCTTTGAAATCTTGTGGTAATGAATACTTTAAAAATTAGTTTTCGTAAGCGGCGTGCTTCATTATGGTTATGAGGGAGAAATATTTGACCTGTAGTTATGAATTGTATGTACTTTGTGTATTAATTCTCACTGTATAAGGGGAAAGGGTAGTTTTTACAATTGTCCTGTGCAACATAAGCCTTAAATTCACCCAGGAAATCATTAATAAACATCGAAGCATTAAAAAAAAATACCAATCTAAGTCATTTTTAGGTTTTCCTTTCCATTAAACACTATGTGCTTCTACTGCAAAGCATATTTCACCATAATTGCAATGTGAACCAGCTAAATTGGAGTAAATTTTCCCTCAGTGGTCCATTCTTCCTGTTCTTTTGTGGCCAATTGTTGAATGAGTGCTTTTGAATGAGCGGTGGATAATTTGCTGTGTTCATCCTCATTCCAGGAGTTAGGATCACAAGTGGATGGACCACCTATGAAGATTGAGCTGTGAAAAGGAGTGGAGGCCTGGCGAGAGCCGAGCATTTAAAGAAAGGAGGGGAGGAAAAAAAAAATCACTGCTCTCTACTCATGCATATTCCACCTTCTGCATAGTTTGTGTTAATTACCACACCACTACTCCCCCCCCCCCATCACACACACTGTCATGGGTACAGCTGGGTTCCCGTAAAGAAACCATCCATGACTTGCTTGGGTCTGCCAGCATCCACTCTGCACTGCTGCATATTCATATCGTAAATTTACACAAAGTTCCTCATTGTGCCTGAAGGAACTGTGTTAAATCCTCAGCCTTCCAGACAGCACATAGCTAGGCTTCGACCTGCATTCAGAACATAAAGCACTCTTAACAGGACTTGCACTAATTAACATGATCACTGCTCTAGTTCAAGAGAAGCTGGTGCCAACGGGGTCATTTCGTAGATAGCGTGACATAAAATGAGGTCTTCAATAGGGCTCTTGTAATTGAACTTAATCATGACTCCCCTTTAGCTTTTCCCTAATCTCTTTGTCGACCGGGCACTGTCTGCTAGATGCTGAATGTGTCGGATGTACAGGTCTTTGCTCTTGTTTACCGTCACAAAAGAAAAAAAGCTCACGTAGATGAGGATGCTTTAACTGGCCCACTGGAATTGACTGCTGAAAGTGCTGCGTGTGAAGAACTTTCTCACAGTGTCTGAGAAACTGTAAACCCTGCAGTACATAATTATATTTTGTAGAAACGGTCCTTTCGAAGCCCAGAGGGTGCATGCGGTTGGGAACGTGACGCAATATTTCTCTAACACAACTCCAGAGTAGCAGTGAGGAAGGAGCAGCTGCCCACGTCAGGGGAAACTGTGATGACAGGCCTTGCGGGGTCAGGTGGGAAGCCGACACGTCTGGTTATTGGAGTGAAGGAGCGCCTGTCAAAACTGAGCGTGAAAATTTGACCTGATGGAGCTTTCATTTTTTTTTTTTATTTAAAAATATTTATTTTTCCCTCACTCTCTCCCCCACTGTTTACCTGCGCATTAGTGTAGGAGTGTTCCCACAGCTCATTCCTCTCTGATCTGGATCCACTTTTTGCTGTTGCCCATAAATGAGTCTTATTACAAAAGAGCCATTTTTACAGTCTGGGAATTCTCCATAATTAAAAATGCCACAAGGATCCACTGTTTTGTTTTAGTAGAAAAGAATGCAGGGAAACGAGAGCTTTTTATTGGCAAGATCTCAGAGGCGATGCTTTGTGTCTGTTTGCAAGTTGTTAAGATGTAGATGAAATGTGTCCCTGTGCTGTTGATTTGAACCCTCTTCTCCTGGAAGGAGAGTGAACGCGAGCCAAGGTGTGTACGTCTATAGCACTGGACTGTGGTTGTCTGGCACAGTGTAGCACATCCATTGAAAGAGGACCTCCTGGCGAGGCCGACTCTCATGATGCGGCCGACTGCAGCGCACGATACGGACAGTTCCGGTTAAGCCATCCATCGTCTTTCAGCATCCCGAAATCCCATATCCAGCCTTGGACGATTAGTTCGTTCAACACATTATGTATGAATGCAAAGGCGAGCCAAGCATCTGGAATGGTTACAGCAGCTTTCGGTTACGGCAACATTTGTTTTGCGTTTCCCTGACACAGTGGTGCTCAGGATGGGAAACGTGGCCTGTTGTAACACGTTGCCGTGGACTTGTCGTCATCTGACGACGTTGTGATGAGTACAAAAGGGATTAATGACTCCGTGCGGTCTTGATGTCCTCTTTCATGCATTTCAAACACTCTTTAGGGCTTGGAGGGTTGTGTCCATGTTGTAGTGAGAACAGATCGGAATTGAATTGATCTGCTCTTTCTGTGAAGAGTCCAACGCTGTATTAGTGTGTAGCGTGTCATCGAAATGGTGCTAGAACATTTTTTTGTTCCTCAAAACAAGCAGTAAACGGTGTCCATGATCACCATTCCCGTTGCCTCTCCCTGCAGAAGAGGATATTGTGGCTAATGGTACGACATCTTTGTCCTTCTGTGCGTCCCTTCCGCGTGGGGAAAGCACAAAGCTGTTGTCCATCTGCAGGGCAATTTTTGGTGTAAAATGCACTTGCCATTAATTGGAGAGTGAAACTGGATGAGTTGGGGTGGCCTGACATGTGGAAGGCCTGTTGCCTATTTAGGTTGGAGGTGATGAAAGAGCAGTTCCAAGCTTTGGTCATGCACTTGCGGAATAAGACCCAACCTCAGAAAGCGCCGCACAGACTGTTTGTACTGCAGAGAGAAGTGATTCAAGGTTTTGTGGATTTTGTCTCGAGTCCCTTACGCATTTGCTGAACTAGATGAGCAGGAAGAGTTTCTCGTTATCCCGAGGCGTGCTGTAGAACCGTGCACCGTGATGTAAACACTGTAGGAAATGCGTGACTTGAGGGCCAATCTGTCTTCTGCAGAGGAAGATTTGATTGAGGGGAGAAGGTTTCCCCCAGAGTGTTCATTATGCAAACCCTTTATTACGGGGTTATAGAGGTACTGTTTTACACAACGGCAGTGAAGCACATGGGTATGGAAGTGCACCTTATCAGTTGAAGCGCTGCGCCTGGGCTGAGCTTGTGATTCCTCGCAGGTCTCCTGCTGCCGCAGCTACCCTAGAGTCTTTGTTTACTTTGACATTCATGACAAATAGCATTTAAATGAGAATGCCTGGCCCACTGTCCTGCCCCAGATTCAGTGTATGTAAGTACGTGGCTCTCGGGTCGTGTGACGCGCTTATCTGTAAAAACTGTCTGGATGCCCACCCTAGCTACACGTTCACTTTCCTGGTACCCTAACACCGTACAGCATTTCGAATCTCTCCCTGTGCATTTCCCTTTTTGAGGTGTGAAAGTGCTCCTATTAACCCCTTCCCTCGGCCTGAGGAACCGCTGTCGGGACTCGGATGGGACGAGAATACATTGCAGAGGAGGTGGGCGACTCTGCTGTGTGTGTGGGTTTTTTTCTTTTCTTTTCTTTTCTTTTTTTTCATGCCGTGTTGGAGACAGTGACGCCCAGCGATATCGCTGTCACCACATTGATTTCATCTTAATATATGTGCATAATGAGAACCTAAAGAGATGTGTTCATTCGTGAGACAATCGCTGTAGCTGACAGGTTGTGCAGATGGCTGACAAGGTTCCTTGCTGTCTCCTCTTCTATTATTTATGCTTTTAAAAGGCAGCCATGCTTTCCCTTCAGGCGAGCTGTGTGATGGAGACTCTGTGGAGCGGGTGCCTGTGTGTTTAGAGTGGATACCTGCGTGTGAAAGTGTACTGTAGGAATAGCGCTCTGCTCGCTGGTATTGACCTCTTCATTGTCCTTCCAGAAAGGAAGCATTAAAATTTCATCAATGCAATGTAATCTTCCTTGGGGGAGGCATCGCTGTCATCTCACTCCCCCCCCACTTGGACTACGAGGGCTGGTGGATGTCTGTGTGTGTCTGAAGAGCAGTGGGAGGCTGGTGTCGGAGGCCTCCTGAAATCTGTTCTGGAATGGTGTGATCCACTCCTGGCCTGTGCTCTGATAGGACATCACTGGCTGCTCATACATGGCACTAACAAGGTATGAATGGGGTGGTGGCCAACTAACAAGGTAAAATCGTATTCCCACAAAAGCCATTCTCAGATGCGCGACTGCTGCCCTTTGCCGTTCCTCAGTGTCCTCCCCGTGATGGTGTGGATGCCTGCGATCAATAGCTGATGGATGGTATTGCATTGGAAGTCTTGGCCAGGCTCAGTAAACGGACGGTAGGGAACACATCCGAATACATTCCCCCCCCCCGAGCTTGAGACACTGGACATCACAAGCTAGTTCATGTGATTCCAGAGAAAATGTTGTGTGCGGTAATGTTCCCTACTCTTCTTAGCACTGTGACAGTTTTTTTTTTTTTTTTTAAATATTTGTCAGCAAATGGTGGAACACGCCTTCCGTTTGCATGGACACATACGTGGTTCAAAATCGTGCCCGGCGTTCTCTCTGAGCTCAGTTTTGAAGAGGGGGAACTAGCGGTGAACACTGGTGTTTCTATGCCGCTGCTCAGATGGATACCATTGTGGCTTAGATGGCAGACGAGGATCCTGTGCTGAGTGCGCTCCATAACACGCTGGAGCGTAGTAAAAGTACGATTGGGTAATGGGCAGCTCTGCTGCTGACCTCAGAGCAGGTGCTGACTGGAGCAAAGGAGCAGAGGTCATAGAAGGCACCAAAGTGGAGAAAACTCTGAACGGTCATGTAATTGTCCAGACGGGGACGTTCATGAGACCATGTGTGGTGGACCTCAGGGGTCCTCCAGGATCTCATACCGAGTACGAGTTGTAGCCTTTGCATGCAGTGATGGGTTTTGCTCGTCGCTTGTTTCACCACATATTTATATTAATCTCTTGCAGTTGTTGTGAGCACTCGATTTACACAAAACTTAAAAATTCCAGCAACTGTTTACATTTCTTTCATCACTTTGCCAACGTTTCCAAAGACTTCACGGGGGATGAAATTTGGTTGTATTGAGGACACAAACTTCAGCCACTTAGACTGACAAAACAAAACCTTAATTTGCATCAACAAACTAATATTCTTTTTTTTTTTTTTTTTTTTTTTTTTTTTTTTTTTTTTTTGGTGGTCTTTCTCCTTCCCAGGTTTCTGCTTTATTTCTGTTCTCCAGCTCTTCATGAGGCTCTGTGGACAATACAGTATTTGGTCTTCATCAAGCCAACCATGGGGTACTCGACTAGGGTTAACCCTAACCCTAAACCTGTGTCCCTCTTAAACTTTTTCAGAATGAACCGAATGGTGTTGCATAGATGGTCAGCAAGAAGCGTAGTGGTTCGAGTACTCTAAACATAAAGGACTCGGCTTCAGATTCCACCTCATGCTGTTGTAGCCTTGAGCAAGGTACTTACCCTGAATTGCTGCAGTAAAAATTAACCTGCTGTTTAAATTGGTAGATCAGGTCACTTCAGAGAAAAGCACCAGATGTAAAGTAAAATGGGTGTGAAGATGGGAGTCTCTCTTCAGTGCTATTAAGCTTCAGAATGTATTTTTTCTTTTATGAACAAGGTGGGGACTGTTGTCAGTGTGTTGGACCATTTCGGATAGCTGTAAAGGGAACTGGATGTTTAAAATCACATTCTGTGTGTGAGAGAGAGGGAGAGAATGTCTTGCAGTGAAGCTTTGCTGGTGACCCCAGGTTATGCGAGCACATGAATTAAGAATGAATCAAGACTGGCGCCAGGGCAGGGAGAGCAATAAATTGCAGCTGCAGAGCAACGTGCCTCCTCTAACCTTTGACCCCTGTCTCGTGCACTTCTGGATCATCTTGACGGGTGGGTTTGTGCACTTGGGGAGAGGGCGACGGCGTGTGAATCAGCTGAGATTACATGGCGCATGTTAATGCTGGTCTCTTCAGCTCTGGCGGTTGGCTCCTCGTGCCGGGCTCCTAATGAGATTTGATTTTAATCCTGGCGTGATTTTACAAGATTACACCTCACAGACTCAATGCTGGTGAGGATGAGAAGAGGCTTTTTCAGATGAAAACCCACAAAGCTCTTCAACATAATCTGAGCATAATTGCATCGCAGCCCTGTTGCTGCTCTCCTCTGCTGCACGAAGGTGGATTTGCCAAAATCGCTGTGGATGTTGAGAAGAAAGGCTGGTGTTGGATGAACCCGATTGTAGACGTCTGTCTGACATCTTCCCCCTCTCTGGGGGCCAGAATGGACCACAGGTGACACCGTGCACTTCACATGGTAAACTTGAGATCTTCGGAGCCGTCTCTCTCAGTAGAGCTTTCCTTGGGTCTCCGCTCAGGGGAAAGAAACAAAAGGATAAAAATAAGGTGGTGACTGTCATTTGAAATTCAAATGATGTAATAAAACGGCATGCGACCTTGCGCAGCTTCTGATTACATGCCGGAGTTCACCGTGCTGATTCCCATCAGTACAAGCCTAGAAAAGTAGAAACAACAAAGACTGACTGTGTCATGTACCGCGCCGTCATTTTCATCATTATTTCAAAGTATCCGCAATCTGTACTGCAAATTACTGTGCTTATACACAGTCTGACTTCCCTGCTATAGCAGGTTGGTTGTTCAAAGGGTGCGCAAATGTGAAAACAAACTTTAGTCTGCAGTGCCTCCTTATTACAGATGGGGGAGGGGGAGGGCAGCTAACAGGTCTCGCTTAGCCTGTTTGTATTTGCGTTCGCCGCCCCTTTAAGAACACCTCCCTCAGCGTGGTGAGTAACCGAATTAGTACTGCAGTGGTACCTGCGGCCTTCAGCGCTTTGCTCTGCCGTCAGTTACCGTGACAACCAGGAAGCCTGGGTCATTTTCCTCAAGCTCCAGTCAAGCCTCCGTTAAATGATAGTCTGCCAAACTGGCATTTAAGGCCTTTTTTTTCAAGAGCAAAAGGCACCTTCTTCACACAACGGTGACAGCACTGGGAGAGGTTTCTGGAACCCCCGTTCGCCGAGTGCCATTGACATGTTTGCTCTTTACTCTGAACTTACCCCTTCATTAATCGGTACGCAAGGTACGTTTCAGAAGCAATTTTTTTTTTTTTTTTTAATGCAACCCGTAACTTTCAATTTTTTTTTTTTTTTTGTGCGCAAAGTGATAAAGTCCCTATGAGGATGGTAGCTTGTCCCACATACCTAGAAAATAGTGTTTTACATCAGTGCTTTTGGAGATGCATTGGCAGAATTACCAGTTAGAACAATTTGACTGTGAAAAACCAATATTCATGTGGCCCACAGAGGATGGAGTCTGACAACCCCTTACTGGTAGACCATCCCCGGGGATGTGGTTTTGTTAATACTGGTCTTGGAGGTCTTCCCTGCTGCTTCTACTGTGTGTGTGTGTGTGTGTGTGTGTGTGTGTGTGTGTGTGTGTGTGTGTGTGAGAGAGAAAAGGGGCCTTGATGTTGTGACAGCACTTCCTCATATTTGTAGTCCGTCCGTCTTCCGTATAGTCAATATGACTTTCAGCGTACCATTGAGACCTTGTTCTTCGCTATGGTTCACTTTTTTTTTTGATGTTTTTCAGACATTGTAAGGTTGAAGTTCTCCACTGAGGGCTGAAGAGTAAACATAGTATGAGTGCCCAGTCAAAAGAACATGTTCATTTGGGTGCATGTAGAGGGAACCCTGCAGCGAGGTGGCCGTGACGAAGCATGTGGCCACATGACATCAACGTGAATCCGTGACGGTTAAAGCGACTTGTGTAATGGGGGAACTCTTTGGAATGCGGCTCATTTCAGGCGAAGGGCCTAGTGGTGCAGTGGAGGCAGATTGCCTGGTTCTTCTCATACAGTTTGTGGTTCATGCACAGAAATTCTGCAGCTCTGTCTGTCCTTATGGCTTCAGCACATTGTCTCTTTGTTGAGACTGATCTCTTGGACTATTATAAATGCTATGAGAATGGTCATAATTTTTATAGTGATAGTATTAATATAGTATTTGGTAGTTATTTAGTACTTTCTTCTGTTGCGTTGTGACTCACTTCTGTCATCTCAAAGTGCTGCGCACCATGTCTGTTGTTCCTTTTCCAAGCGGTTCACCATGGTAACAAACTTTCTCTGTGAGGGTAGATGCTGTTAGGTATGGGAGCGGGCAGCTGGATTCCCTGTATGAAGAATGAAGTATCTGTAGTAATGGATCCCGTAGAGATTTCAGAGATCGAAACAGTCAGTCATCGCTTCAGCAACGAGACATGATTCGTTTTTGCGTTCTGCAGACTTAAAACGACATGTCACTCATGGCTGTGTTCACATGGTGACTGTAAACACTGCTTCGGCATCATTAACGGTTCTCTTTACTGGGGTTGTAAGCTTGGTGTGGTTAAGGTCTTCAGATGGACCATATTTACCTGCAGTTTTGACAAACGGTGAAATCTCAGTAAAGGTAGCCTTACACTGAAGTCTTTGAGGTCGCTTAAAACTCCAATTAGACATTTCTTATGAATATCCAGGCTGTTGTTTAGTGGTCCGGCTGAGTCGGGCTTTAATTCACCTGCCAGAAACTGGTTGTATCCCAACAAACTGAACTCACCTTTTGTTTCAGAGCACATGTGGAAGACTGACTGTCAGTGACAGTCCTGCTTCTCATCGGCGATGATTTTTTTTTTTTTTTTTTTAAAAAAAAAGCCAATATTGCAGAACTGCTTCTAACTGACAGTTGCTTTCGATGGTCAGTGATTGGTCTGTGACTTTCTCATTTTCCTGGCTTTTGAATGTCTGTGTATTTGTCCATCCATCTGTGCGTTATTTAAATGCCATCCAGACATATTTTTGGCAAAAGTCAGTCATATGTAATACATTTTAATATTAAATGCTTTTTTTTCTGGAGTCTGATTATATGTTGCCTCAATGAATAATGAATTGCACAAAATACCAAAGGGATTGCACAGTGGTGCAGCGGGTAGCACTGGTGCCTTGCAGTACTTGTGCTGTGCAATAAGTAACACATGAATGATGTCCTGAAGTTGGACCTTTCTGGTGGGCCATGTTGGGCCTCCTGTGGGACCTGAAAGTTGGTGGTTGAGAGGCATCAGCTGGCCTTGTCTTCATGTTTGAGCCAACAGGCACAGGTGAGCTCTTTCCACTAGGGTTTTGGCGTCTTCTGTGGCCAACATATAAAGGGATTTAGGCTGAAGACTGGATATTGAGGGCATTTTTGCTTGAGCCTGGGTCAGTGTTTGGGTTTTTTTGGGTTTTTTTTTTTTTTTCCTTAAATAAAGTTTAAAGGGGGGGGGGGGGGGGGGGGAAACTGCTTCTGGGTGACTAATTTGATCTTTACTCATTTACTGTATAGGAGTAAATGAAGCATAAATACTTCATTTATCTGACACTTTTCTCCTAAATGACTTGGTTATTTAGCCATTTTTACAGCTGAATAATTTTACTGGAGCGATTTAGGGTAATACTGTGCTGAAGGGTACTACAGCTGTAGGTGGTATTTAAACTTGCGACCGTTGGGTCTAAAGTTAGCAGCTCTAACCAGTGCACTACCAGCAGTCAATGTGTAACAGTACATAATTGTACAAGTGTGTGTTTAGTGCTCATTGTGGGTTCCGGCGTTTCCTGTCGTCATATCTCCTCAGGAACGGTGCTCCGAATTTGGTGGCCTCATTGACTGCCATAGGTCAGGATGCTGAGTGGTGGGGGGGACTTGGGAAAAGGTTGCTGTGAGCTGCCATCTGTTACTGTGTGTGTGTGTGTGTGTGTGTGTGTGTGTGTGTGTGAGTGTCAAATAACAAACAGATCCTACAAGTGACCTGCTGTGCGTTAAATATTACTTGTTGTTTAACGAGTAAAGAATGTAAAATTAGTCAGTTTGTCTCACTTTCATGTTCACTTCACACAGTTTGTTGCTTCATATGTTGACTGGTGTTTTATGTACACAAACTGTAGTGGTAGCATAAAAAAAAAAAAAAAAGATTTGTAAAGGATTTACATTTTACACTTGTGTATGACACTTTGTTGCTGTGAAATTCCTCACCCTATAATGTCCATTCATTTGGAATTCCACTTAATTCCAAATTGTTCACAAGCTTTTTGTCACATCTGTATGTGTGGTACTTCTCGCAATTCTACTGTTGTACTGCATATTGTTTCGTGGTAAATGTCAGTGCGATTAGGTGGCACAGCGGGTTTGGCTGGGGCCCACTCTGTGGTGGGTCTGGGGTTCAAGTCTTGCTTGCGGTGCCTTGCGACGCACTAGCGTCCCGTCCTGGGTGTGTCCCCTCTCCCTCTAGCCTTGCTCCCTGTATTGTTGGGTTAGGCTCCAGTTCACTGCAACCCTGCTCGGGCCAAGTGTTTTCAGCCTGTGTGTGTGTGTGTGTGTGTGTGTGTGTGTGTGTGTGTGTGTCAGTCACTGCGGTTATTACAGAACAGCAGGGTCCTTCCACGCCTCACTTCCTTGAGTGTCTCCTGTGGGCAACACTTACATGTTTCCTTTTGTTTCAGGTGTGAAGACCAGACCTGAAGGGTGGATACAATTGGCAAAGAAGCTGCTGACACACACCTGGTTACATAATCTTTTTTTCCCCATGTGGCCATGTGCTGATGTGGGTGACCTTTTGACCTTCCTTTGACTTCCCAATTTGTCGTGACCAGTTTGTCCCACAAGGCCAGTGACAGTTCCATGGAGTGAAGAGGAGGTGCATTTTGGGGACATGGTGTGGTTGGCTGCTTGTAGCCCCCCCACCGGCCTTGCCCCCCTTGCTTGAGTGTACTTTTTTCCTTGCATTTATGGATAGTTTGTCATCTTGTCAAAGGATGGATTTAACATCAGAAGCCAGCAAGCATGGGAAGAAAGCAGCAAGTCATAAGCTGGAGGACCAGAAGAAGGTAAGACCAGCGGAACTCTTCCTTCATGTTCTCTTTAGCATCTGTCTTTTAGTGTCTTCAACAGTAAAACTGCAGCAACATTTCCATGTAACCACGAATAGCAGAGGTCAGTGTGAGTTTCTCTTCCCCCCCCCCCCCCCCCCCCATCAGTAACCTGCATGAATGAGACCTGGCAGCACCGTACAGCTGGACTGTAGTCTTGACCTCTGATGACAGTGAATAGATAGTCAAACTCAGGGGGACATTTCCTGAAACTTGATCCTTTTCTCTTTTAGCCAAATTTTATGTCTTTCTTTGCATGTGTACTGTATAACCTCACACTCAGTTAAAATACTAAAATATCTATTTAAAGAGTATCAGTCTGGACAGCTGGTTAGAGCTGTTGCCTTTAGACCCAAAGATTGTTGGTTCAAATCCTCCCTCCAGCTGTCATACTCTTGAGCAAGGTACACACACACACACAGACATTTTCGGAACCGCTTGTCCCATACGGGGTCACGGGGAACCGGAGCCTACCTGGCAACACAGGGCGTAAGGCCGGAGGGGGAGGGGACACACCCAGGACGGGACGCCAGTCCATCGCAAGGCACCCCAAGCAGGACTTGAACCCCAGACCCACCGGAGAGCAGGACCCAGTCCAACCCACTGAGCCACCGCACCCTCCTTGAGCAAGGTAGTTACCCTAAATTACTCCTGTGAAATTACACAGCTCTATAAATGGGTAAATAATTGTAAGCAGATTAACACTAAGTTGCTTTGGAGAAAAGCATCAGCTAAATGAATAAATGCAAGTATGACAAGCAGTTTGCAGTTTGCCCGTCATGCAGACAGAGCTGCTCTCACCTAACGTCACTCTTGACTCCCTGATGCTCTGTGGATTGCCAAGGTCAGGCTTATTCTTACCTGTGAGGAATGGTGTTTAGTCACCATCCCTGCCGTGGGGGTGTTCCGAGTGTCAATTTCCTCGATTCCTGCCATTGACGAATTGATGGAAGATCCCGATTTGTCTTCACGATACCTTTTCATACATGGACATGACAAAATCTCGAGCGTCTTTATTTTGGCACATGACAATGTCCACAAGAGAGACAAATGCTGAAGTACAATATATGTGCGTGTCTGACTGTCCAGAGTAGTTGCTGTTCCCCTCCCCGATTCCTCAGTGGATAAAACTTGTAGATGTTGCTGACTTCTGCGGAGGTGATATTATTCACTGTGTGGGTTCTCTTGAGTAAAAATATACAGGAAAGTCTTGAAAGGTTATTTAACTCATGACTAAATGGCTGAAGATGATTCCTAATTCCCATTCTGCTGTGTTAGACATTTGTATATAAAGGTATTTGTGAAGAGCAATGAGATTAGCTGTCTGAATTCCAGGCTACAAGTGGAGTTTATTCCTTTTTGTATGCTTGATTTAATGCAATTGTGATTCCTTTTGGATGAAGGCTGGATTCAGGCCTCTTAGAGAGGAGAGTATTGATCTGTTTGCATCATTCACAGATTAGTTGTGGCTCACGCACAAAAAACCTTCAGAAGGAAGTGTGAACAAAACAGAATAACTTTTCAGGCAAAGCTGGTGAGGAATCTCTCATTATGCAGTAGAAACCTCGCTTGCTATCAGTGCTGTAGAGTTGGAGTCCAAAGCAATTATTGGGTTACTGGAATCAGAATCGGTAAAAATGTACCGACACCAACTAAATGTACCTTATATGCCAGTGTATATGTTGACCCCCAAAAAGTAGAGGTGTTCTATAGGTTTAGGTCTATATACGCTGGATAAGTTGACCCCCAAAATAATGTGCAACTTTTGGGCAGTGCTGTGGAGTTGGAAGCAATTATTGGGTCACTGGAGTCGGAGTTGAAGGTTTTGTGTACAGACTCCACAGCCCTGCTTGCTACTGTCACGTCTTTTCTTTCACGTGGAATGGAGAGGAGTGACTAGACTAGTCTCAATTGGCTGGAGCGTTGGGTTACTGTTGAACTGGTTGGTGCGAGCTGCTACAGCACTTGAACTTATTTTGAGGAGAATTTTCATCAGGCTGATTTATTTATTTCCATTGATTTCTGAGACTTTCATTATTAACGGTTCATAGGTAAATAAGTTCATGTGTAAAATAAGTGAATTATCTGAACAAACCTGAACAAAGGCCCGGTTACGTTAGAGGATATAAGGTTGTATGTTGAAGAGCGCTCAGGACGCTTGGAGTCCAGATCTGTTTCTGCTCTAGCAAAACTGTGCACATTTTTGGACGTTAACGACTTGCTGAAGAGTCCATTCGATGTGGGTTGACCCTGAAGCTGGTGTCTGTTTCACCACATTGCTGGAACATTTTTGAGTGATTAGTTTAGTACTTAACTTTCACTCTTGACGATCACAGGGCTGCATTTGTCTTATCCATTTTTCTCAGACATTCTTTGTGGTTCGAGCAAATGTACTCCTCACTTAAAATGACACTTGCTGTAGTTCGCTCATCAGGACGTGTTGCTGCTGGAAGGACTTTCAGTTCCAGTGCGGCGCTCTCTCACGTGGACCACAGAGATGGAAGAGGCCAAGCACATGGTCCTGGTTCCTGTCACAGCTCTGCACCTATGAATATTGAAAGGTCTGCTCAGCACTAGGATTCTCTGTAGCATGTTCTGGAACAGGGTTATGGGAAGAAAGCGCTCTCATCCCAGTGGTAGTGTCAGTCACCTGGCTCTGCTCCAAAACAAAGGCAGGCTGCTGTTTCTTGGCTTTCTGGAAATCAGAGTTCCCTGAGCTGTTTTACACTCAAGCTTTTCTGAACCATCTAAGGAAGTGATAAATGGTACAAAGAACAGTGAGCATGATAGAGGAGGAAGTTCTCAAGATGTGATGACATTCTTCAGGTCCTCATTGAGTGTTTGTTTGCAAAACATTTACATTTAGCTGACGCTTTTCTCCAAAGCAACTTACAATGTTAAGGTCACACTTATTACATGCTTACAATAATTTACCCATTTATACAGCTGGGTAATTTTTAACTGGAGCAATTTTAGGGTAAGTACCTTGCTGAAGGGTACTGTAGCCAGAGGTGGGGATCAAACCTGCGACCTTTGGGTCCAGGCAGTAGCTCTAACCACTGCGCTACCAGCTGTCCCCACATTTACATGTCTTTATTTAGCAGATGCTTTTCTCCAAAGCGACATACATCTCATAGAAAATACAATGTGTCCATTACATTAGGAGGAACGCACTTAGATTAAGATTCATATGAACCAGCGTTCATCACACGATTAGCTCCATAAAGCTTTATCAGAATATCAACGATTCCAAATCACCTTTCAAGTAATTTTTTTTTTTTTTTTTTTTTTTTTTTTTGAGGGGGAAAAACTAGTTGAAGACCAATAATGAATAAGTTGTTGAGGAAATGACAATTCTCATTACGGAATGAAATAATAAAAGGTCATCCAAACATCTGCAGAGAAAGGAAATACTGTTTTGTCTGGGCAATTATTTTGATTAAGCAATTAGCCAGTGCTTTTGTTTGATGCTACCATTTATGGAGCAGTTTTATAGCAGTAAATGCTACAACAGGAACTTGTAAATGATTTCTGGATAATTTTACAAAATCTAAGTTTTACTTCAATAGTGCTGTATTGGAAGTTACTATGTTAAGTTTACAACAAGTTCGTTTAAATGTTACATGTGCATCCTCTACATCTGTTTTTTGAAAAACTCAATAAGGGAATATACATAGAATAGTCTGAGAACTCACTCATGTGGGGCAAGGGTTCACACTTCACGGTAATGCTCCATCTAGAGAGCTATCATCTCAGTCTCTGCAAGGACAGCCTTGAAGCCTTCATTTGTTTTCTCCATTCATCCCTATGGCTGAAATTTTAAAGATCATAAAGAGTTCGTCCTAAAAATCATCCAAAGAAAAGCCTGTTTTTTTCCATGAGAAAAGCCCTGCACTCACTGGACCTTTTTTCAGGATCTCCCTCTCTCTCACATCTAGAATGAGAGACTTGAAGTAATATTTACTTCAAGCTGAAGGAAATGTATTGCATTATGTTTGTTGTACTTATGTCCTAGAAAATGTTTTAAAAAAAAAAGTTACTTCTGACTTTGTTCTCATAAATATATAATTCCGAGAGCCTCGCGGCCCTTAATGAACTGAAAGGTTTGTATTCCACACCGTTATTAGTACAGTGTCGTTAGCCCTATGAATAAACAAGAGTGCTTGTGTTATTGATAGTGTATTATGGGCTTTCTGGGCCTCAGTAATGCAGAGGAAATCTGACAGAAATGTAATATTGCTGTCCTGCGTTGCATCAAGGTTTATGTTGAGTCAAAAAGCGCTACATAAAAGCTCATTAGGGGGACAAATTGGTTTCGAGAGACATCAGCCCCACAATCACCCCTCCTGTGCGTGGAAGACACCTGCTCTCCATTAGTCCTTTTTCCACTGGAAGCGATTCACCATGAATACAGAAACAAGGCTCACAGGCAATCACGTTGGAGAGGTTCTGGATAGAGGGGACCATTCATTCACATACTTGCTGGGAATGGCAATCGGCCGGCCAGGGGGTGCATTGTTAACGTGTGTGGGTACGGTTACTTTGATCTCAGCTGTGTTTATAGCTATGAATTATTCATGAATGGGAAAGGGGAACATGCGAGTGGTGCCCACTTCCCACCTTGCGTATGGTCCATCTTCTGCAGACGTGACCTCCCATCCTTGCACCCATTCTCAACACTTTATTGACACGATCAGGATTCGGAGGTCAGGGAGCCACAAGTGCTGGTGGCATTACTGTGACAGTGATTGTGTCACCAATGGTGAGACTGGAATCCCACAAGGCTTTACCTGGTGCTCTTTTCCTGTCTTCAAAACTACTGCTGAACTGGGATATGGTGGCATGGTATGACTTTGACACAGTCAGTTTCCTGATGTGAGCTTGGGTTTGGTCTTTCAGGTAGCGCTTGGGCATTTGTAAGGATGATCTTGAGTTCTGATGTCACATAAATGTCATTAGTTTGGACTGTACACACTTGATGCACTGAAACAGTCTCCCTGACTCCACGTTGTACCTTTAACAGTTGAACTCAAATTTCATATCCCAAGTGTCCTTCCCCAGTTACCTACAAAGGCCAGATAGTGACAAAATTGTTTTTGGGGGGGTGAATGTTATCACATCCCTAAATCAGCTTCAGTTTTTAAAAAAAAAAAAAAAAAAAAAAAGTCAACATTGTTTGAAGCCCTGTTTAACCCTGGTGAAGAGGACTGGATTACCCTGACTGTACCTGCATCAACAGCATCTAGTTCTCTGGTACCTTTTTGGGGGGGGGGGGGGGGGGGGTCATTGGAGGATACTGTAAAAACTTTTTGTGTACAAGCTCTGAAGAGAAGATGTGGGTCATTTACTGTCTTAAGTGTTGAAGAAAGCGTTGCTCAGCCAATGAAGTGCTATGGAGGTATATGAATCTAGATGATGTGGCGTTCACTGTGCATTGCGCTAGTATTGTGTGTCAAGGGTTGTGGCTAGCTAAACCGCTTCTAATTGTTCCAACAGAGATTAAAAGAAATGACCCACATATTTTCCTAACACAGCTTGAACTATGTGTGATTTGCTCCAGGATCTCCAGAGCCATGCTGGAGGTACCGTTGGGTTCCCTGGGTGGCAGTGAGAGTCAGCTGGGACCTCATCCAAAACCTGGCTTGCCTTTTTTTTTTTTTTTTTTTTTTTTTTTTTTTTTTTGTGGGGGGGGGGGGTACTTGGCTAAATAAAGACCCTGTCAGATTTTATCACCAGGAAATCTCTATGTACCATACCAATGCTCACAGCTGGCCCCTACCTGGGGCTCACGTTGGCTTGTGTGCGATGACATTTTCCATGCATTCTTGCCTTGTGAGGTGTGTGCATGGAACACAGTGTGAAATATAGTGTGTGCTCAGTGAGTTTAATTAAATTTTTGCTCACATGGTAAGAGTTGGATATTTTAGAGTTTTAAGTCCTCAGCACTTTACTGTAAGTAGCAATTAACTTAAATTATTGCTGACCCTAGATAAACTACGCATTGACAAATTTTCAGAAACATTTAATAACATTAACAGACATTATTCAGAAACACAAATGTGACTTAATTGTGGGCTCTGAGAATATCAGCTTTTACTCCCTTTTGTGAAAGAACTTCAGAAGTCCTATCTGGAGAAATGAGTGCTGCCAATGTAGGACGAGCAACTAATATCATGGTAAGAATTCTGAGGCTGGTTACTTGATGGGATGTGTCAGTGATGTATTTTCTCTTAAGAGCTTTTGTGTTTGACTGGTTACTAGGTGTGCTCATGGATTTGTCAGACACTTGCAGGTACATGCAGAGTAAATGGTTGAGGTCAGTGTAAACAGTGACTGCCTGGCACTTGAGCTTTTGGGACTTGACAGGTTGTCACAGTAAAGGTTGTCAAAATGTCACATTAACAGGGAAGTAAAGGAGGAAGGAAGGTAAGTGAGGCCTCCAGATTAGAACTGTCTTTACAGTGTAGTTCTGGAAAGGTTGTGAAGATCTTATTGTTTCTGCTTTGTGTGTAAACATACTGCTGTCGTTTTGACCTAATATCTATGTCGAGGATGAAGTGGAATAATGCAATGTGTGACTGGGCCACAAAAGGCAAGGTGTTGCTCAACAATGCTCAGGGTAGCATTGGTGAGGTCCAGAAAAGGATTTATTAGTTGAAATGGATGTAAAACTGAGCCAAACAGGTGCTTCTGCTCCAGTTGTTAATGACCAAAAGCTCCTTTCTTCTCAGCCAGAAACAGCTGGTCCTTAGAGTCCCATAAGGGCAACTAATTATGGAGAGACTTGAACACAGCAGGTTGTGGGAGGAATGCCCTGCTGTGTTGTCTTCCTGTGTTCTGGTGACTTGCGTGGACAAGTGTGATTTAATCACTCTTAATCAGCAAGATGTATTGTTCACTAAGCAAACGCATGGGAGATATGAATCTGTAATCAAACATTTAGGAGGTCGCCCTCCTTAACTGAAAACACACACGATCATTTGTTAATCAGGCTGATCCAGTATGTAGGCCAGCACTACATTTACATTTATTCACTTAGCAGATGCTTTTCTCCAAAGAGACTTACAATGGATACTACGTAGTGTTACTAGCTCACAGACCTTATTCACCAAGGTGACTTACACTAGGTACTAGGAATGTTCACCTACTGGTTGGATATGGTAATTGTGAGGTAAGGTAACATTACTCCCTCGTGTAACTATACGTATTTGCTGGTGCCCTTGTTGATCATTGGCTAAGGGTTGATCATGGGGCTTGGTGCTCTCAACCCTCTGCAAACCTCAGCTGGTTCTTGTCAAGGAGCTTCAACGTATGCAACGTATTACCTGTTTTGAATAGTTGGGTTTAGGGACTTTGAGATGCGCTGCCTCTTGCGCCTAGTAAAAAGGTGTCCGATTGCTCAAATATTTACTGCCGAGAACTACATATTATGGTTTGATTTACAGTTTAGCACCATAGATTTACAGAAGGTTTATGTCTCAGGACTCTAGATTTACAGAAATTTACCGCTTCCTTTCAGATGGCTTCTCTTGACTCTGCTACTGGAGGCAGCTGTAGTGTGGAAGAACCTTATTCATTGAAGTGCAAGGTCATGTGTCCAGGAATGCTCAGATGGACACCTCTGGTTGAAAGGTAGTGATCGTAGATAAGTGTTCCAAGTAGAATTTCCTTCTCAAATGTTTTTCTGATTGGCCTGACATGAAATATTGATCCTCCTGTTTGCTGAGACCTTGGTGAATAGCACAGGTGAGCTGGTATACTAGTGATGGTGACACCTTTGCTGGAGACATTAGTCAGTTTCTCAGACATGCAGACTCCATTTTTGACAGAAAGCTTGGGCAGGAATGGTTTGGTCTCCAGAGCTTTGATGGGCTTTTGGATAATGTTTTCAAGTCCTCATTTCAAAGTTTGGGAAGGGTGAGATGGGGCATGTTAAAAACAAAGAGTACCCATAAAGCCTGAGGCTCATGTGTTTCAGTTCTGCTGATGGATCTGGTTTTCCTCTTCAGTCATATGAGCTATTGATGCAACTGACACCCCTTGCTTCGTTGTGTTGCCTTTTGCAGACTGGGGTCACTCTCCCCATTTTGTGTCTTATTCGTGTTTCTTTGAGTTGGAAGTGATTCACTCATCTCAGCTTGCATGGATTAACAAATGTTTTGTTATCAGCCTTGTATTGAGGCATGCTCATTTTACTCATGGCTACGCATGAATAACATTTTGGTACAATTAGATGAGATCTTTACCTAGGACAGCTCCAACATCTGGCAGTATTTTCAGAAGTTTTGAGGAAAATCAATGAGAGATCATTATAAAGTCAGTATGGACTGGAAAAATTGTTTAATAGCAGCATCAAGTAAGAAGCCGCCATCTATTAATTAGTGACATTCAAAAAGGTTTCATATGTAGAGTATCAAGTCATACGACTTCAAATAAAAGGGAAGTAGAATGGAATGTGTGGTGAAATAGCCTGTTAACTGCAATAACATTTCAGATTTTTTCACTTAAATTTATATATGTATATTTCAAAAAAAAAAAAAGACAGAAAACTGCAGATGTTTTCTGCAGCATAAAGTTTTTTGGAATACCTTGCCTACCTCTTAAGAGAAAATAAGAGCAATATGGGGCAATACATGTATGGAAAACAGATGCTGGTTTTTGTCATTTCTGGAGAATGATATAAGACTTCTGTCATTGTGTCAAATTGGTGAACTGAGACATTTGCATATTTTCCAGAGTCAATTAAATAGGCCTTAATTTTTTTTTTCCCTCTATTATGGTAAATCTTAAAGCATGATAAATTTAACAGGATGTGACAATTGAAGTCTGTTTGTGAATGAGTAGAAAAGCAGTAGAATTTATAAAGTGTTGATTATTTCAGATGGGAAGATGTCCAAAGCACATTCGCTGACATGAGGGGCGAGTTTGGGCGAGTTATGTAAAAACTCACCCACTGCTGAGACTTCAGCGGTGGATGCTTGCCACGATGTGCATCTTTACCAGCATGGAAACCATGATTGGCTGTTGCCACAACGTGAAATTTGCTGCCTCCAGGGGGTCTCGCACCTTGTTAAGCATGCCTTAACTGGAAAGAATGAAACGTTGTCATTCAGAACATAAGTGTCATCGTTCAAACAGAGGAAAATGTTTGACTGCTAGAAGAGGACAAAGTCAACTGATTTTTCTGTGGTTGCTGCTTAATGTATCTGTAATTGACTGCAGAAGCTGCAGGTGGAGAGTGGTGATTAGACCGGAAGTTGACAACCCCTTATTACGCCTCCTGAGGTGTGCGTCGTGTCCACTCCCAAAATTGCACCCACCTCATTACTTTTGTCCCAGAATTGCAGCTTTTCATTTTTCTTAGCCTTCATAAAGCTTGTTAGTGGAGAAAAGGCACAGCAGTCATTATACCTGTCATTAGAGCAGAAAAGCTGGCCTGCCCATTTCCCCTCAGACCATAACAGCACCATTGATTCCATAAGGAATCAACACTGAAAAATCATTCACTGGAAATGCATCATTTTGACGAATGTTTGCACATTGAGGGGAGAGACTGTAAAACAAGATTAGCATTCCCTCTTTTTTGGCTTTTCACTCAGGCAACCACTGGGTCATAGTCTAATGTGTAGAAGAGTTTGCAATCAAAGCTCAAGTGGTTTGTCTTCAAGTTGGGTATCTCTTACCAGGTGGTTTCACATGGCCCCCTGTCTTCTCATCCTCATTCTCTCTAAACTGGTGTTCCATAAGACATAATGTCACAATTCCCTTGTTTGTCTTTGCATCTTATAACTTCTGTCACTACTATGCTCACAATACCCAGTTTTAATTCTCCCGCCCAATCTGCCAGATGTATCCCTTTGCATTGCAACTTGCCTTTTGGAGTCTGGTTGGGTGATTGACCTCCATCCTTAAGACTTTCAAATGAGATTTTCCATCACCTAGCAGGTCCATACAACTGTTGGGAACTTTCCTTTGCCTCTGGTAACCTGACCCTGTGCACAAGGGGTTCAAAATTTGTTTGTAGGTTCTTGAGTTTAGGCTTCAGTGTCATGGAATGAGCTCCCTCTCTTTCTCAGAACAGCTGATTCATTTTAGAATTCAAGATGGGTCTCAAAACTAATGTCTTTTGAATCACCTTCTCTCCTGATCTCGCAACAGTTTCATAAATTTGCATCATACGACCTGTCAGCATCACCTTTGTATTTCTTGCCAGAGTCAATTCAATAGGGAGCTATTTGTTTAATGTGCAGCAGCACAAGCAGCATTATCAGACACACAAACATTGAGAGTGGCCTGTCTGCATCTGCTCTTCGCCAGTTTTGAAACGCACATTTGTTTACTCTGAGCTGTATGTCACTTTTGAGAAAGGGCATCTACTAAATGTAGATGGTCAAGCGCACTTTTCTTACCATTACATGTTAAATGAGTGCGATTGTATCAGTGTGACAGATGAAGGCGTGGAGTTTTGAACTGTCGACTGGGTCCACCGTCCAAAATCCCAGTCGTGGATCCTGTGCGTCCGGTTTCCTCGACCCAGTCGACAGTCATCAAAGTAACAGGCAGCTGAAGGAAAACAGGCGGCCTGCTGAGTGAGCCTTTGAAATGTGAGATGCTGCAGGGAAAGTGGATTCATGGAATTTATTTTAATTTTCATGTTCAGACTGTAGATTCTTGACTAAGAGCTGCACCTCTAATAGCTGCTCTAATGAAGCTCATTCCTGCTCTAGTGTGTGGCTCTCAGCAACACCGTCCTGGACCAGGGAACCGAATAGGGACCGGATGGCCGCTACAGCCTCGGTCTTCATCTCTGTATGTGAAACCCGTCATGGAAAAGGGATCCTTATCCTCAGTAATCCGGCACAATTACGGCTCTTTACGAGGCTGTCAGAACCGCAGCTCTCGTTCTCACTCTGAGTCTCAACTCTTTTATTCTGAATGGCTTTTCTACCCATTGAATATTCCTTCTTTCCTCAAATGCCAGAAATATGGCCAAACACATCAAACATCATGAATGTTCCATTATTTTAGAAATGCTGTATTGACAATGGTTTCTAAAGTCCTGGGCTTTTAAAGATATTGGAATTCAGAATTTGTACAATTTTACTAAAATAGAGACAAGAAGTGTCCATCTGTTTTTAACTGCAGCTTTTTTCTTTTTACTGCCACTTGTTTTCTGCAAAATCACAATGGTTTTGTTGCCAGTAGGGATAGCCTGCACTGGCTACACTCACTCTTCCGTGTGTGTAAAAATATGTAAGTTTTATTTTGTGTGCGTTAAGTGTTCTTTAGCATATTCAGGGGCGGTTTGATAAAGATAAATATGGTACGAAGGGAGGCCTGGGCCACATCTACACTTAAGATCCTATGCAAATGATTGTACCTTGTTTTGCCGTTTGTCCTCCCCCTAATTTCCCTAATTTTATTCCTGTGCAGTTCATTTTGATCTATAGTCAAATATTTGTTGCAGTTCCTGCATTTTATACTACATTTTATTTGACAGCTTCTTGTTTTAGCGTTACATTATAGTTATGATTAATAGGCTTGTCATAAATGTTTTATTAATGCAATGGATACCAAGTACTTACATTACCAGTGTTATGATGGTAAAATGCTCCTGGCAGGCTGAAGGCACCCAGTACATTAGCAGTTAATGAATCTCTGATGGTACTGTATATATTGCTACAGTTTATGGCTCAAATCTCAAGGGTTGTCACCCAGACTCTGTAGCAGTAATGAAGTACTAACATATGTAGTTGTGCCATAATGAGATCTGTTGTACCTCATTACGGGGTAATACATAGACTGGCAAATGCTGTAATGGCCTATGGGGTTGTTAGTTGAAAAGGATTCCAGGTTCAGTAGATTTAAATGGAATTTTATTGATAAACCAACTGAGGAAAGCTGAATCTTCAGTCCTTAGATTTATTTTTGAGGAAAAAATAAGTTGCTGTACCTTTGCAATATTGTGGTGATTTTTAGATGTGTGCAAAGTTCTTCTTCAGGTTACGTCAGAGTAGTTTTTACCATTCTGCAGAATTCAGTCTTAGTTTTCACTGCGATCTGTGATTTGGTGCAATAAATTGCCGTTTATAGAGCATAAATGTGTGCTGTATGATGGAAATTTGAAAAGATTGTGTTCCTGTGATGACTGAACGTTCTCTTCTGCATGAGGCCACCGCTTCAACCTTCCTTGTACTGTTGCACAAGTGTTGTATTTCTGGTGGATGAACTTTCCCTATCAGTTAATGAATGTCTGTTCCATATCTGTCGTCTTGGTTGCCGTGGCGACACATCTCCTTGTGGTTGGCTGGCGAATGTCGAAGTAGCTCTGGATGATGTACAGGGAGAGGGGCATGAGGGCCAGTTGATCAGAAGAGCCCTCATGGGGAAATAAGACCCTTTGTCACCGCTCTGGCACTGAACCCCCCCTCCCGCAGTGGAGCTGATGAGATAGCAGATTGTCTAGATTTTTAATGTTTGCTGGGGTAAACATGGTACACAAATGAGTTGATTAAAAGATTGATGACAGTTGTGATGTTTTCCAAGGAAGGAGTGCTTGGCAGGACGTTTATTTTCTGCACATTCCAAACAAATGTCTGTGCATGTTTGGGGTTCTGTCTTTAATTTTCACCTCAGACATGTCCAACAAACAGGATGGGGCATCATACAGGCCTGTTCGGTGACCACAGCCTGTTCTTATTAAATGCTGAGTCCAGGGCTGCAGCTCGGCTTTTTGGCCCTCAGAAGCAGGAATCAGTCCAGCGCATCTTATACTTCTGTCCTGAAATTTAATACAAGTGCATGTGCAGGTATCCTGAAAAATATGACACACACAATTTTCAGGGATCCAGACTTACGATGGCCATTTGATTAACCTTATAATATCGATATCGCAGCGACTGTTCCATCTGCTGTATGAATTAATGTAACTGAGTGCTGATGGTGTCATATGACGTTAACGCATTATACAGTCATGCACCGCTTAACAACTGACCACATATATGTCGGTGGTCCCGTAAGATAATGGGGCTGAAAAATTTTTATCGACTACTGACGTTGTAGTCGTAACATCGTAACGCAGCATATTGCACGTGTGTTTGTGGTGGTGCTGCTGTAAACAAACCTACTGTGCTGCCAGTCATATAAAAGTATAGTACATACAATTATGTGCAATACCTAATACTTGATAATGATAATAAATATTTGTTTATATTTTATTGTGAGGGGAAAGGCATGAGTACAAACCCCCTGAAGTGTTTTGACATAACCTCTTCTCAGCTCCCAGAATGCCATTCACACAGCGCTTAAGCAACATACTGCCCAGAGCCAAAATGGAAAAATTGTATGCATTTTCCCTTTTTTTTTTTTTTTCTTTTTTTTTTTCCCTCCTCTTTTCTTTCAGACCCTTTTAGTGGCATGTATTTTGACCAGTTTTCAGTGCATCTTCCCACCTCTGATTACAGGAATGTTTCTGCTGCACTTGTCCTCCAGATTTTACTTGAACTCTTTCCTTTGTCACAAACAGATGGCTATTGCTTTACCTAAATAGCTGCCTCAGGGCTCATTTCTCACCTAAAAATTCAAATTTCTTTGTGAGATGGAGGAGAGCTAGATGAAGGCCAAGTAAGAAATTCGGTAAGAGGGTCAAATGTTGTCCGGGCTCCGGAAAGGCTAATTCTACATGGTTTGCAAAGAACCAGATCATTATATTTAAGTTACCGGATTATAGTTATTAAACAATTCCTGTGTTTTGCTGTAGGACAGATCTTATTCGGTGCAGGTGTAATCTCCAGATGAGTGCGTATGACTGTGGTTCAAGGGCTCATTTCTGTTAATTTTTTATTAAAAATGGTCTTATTTCCTGCATTGAGTTTGAGATGCAAATGCTTTACAGGAAAATTGTTGAGTCAAGCTAAACATTAGTATTGTACAGTTCTGTGCAAACACAGGCAGTTATGTTGAGGTGCTGAGTGACGCAGTTTGCTGTTATGGAAGTGTCTTTCCAAACTTTGCAAACACAATGAGTTAAAAGTAATCTTGGCATCGCTTACTAATTCATCGCTTCCTCTCTTTTGATGCAGCGTTCATCAGTGCGGGCTGCGCCGATTTGCCAACGTTCAGCTCTGTACGCATATTGCGTTTTTCCTTCCGTGACAAATCGGAGATTTAAATACAAATGTCCTGCCGAGCGTCTTGAGATGGAGTGGAACACGGAGGGAGCGCTCTCATCCCATGGTACCGTCGCTCTCGTGTCTGCACAGACTGCAGCCTCATCTGTGCCACCTCTACTGAATCGCAAGTGTTATCTCTGGCGAACGCGCGCACTGAGCCGTCTCATCTGTGCCGGCTGTACGCGCTTCGTCACGTGCTCCTCTGCCAAGGTGGGAGGAGAGCTGAAATATGCATGCGAGTGCTAAAAATATTCAAACTCAACCTCCATGTCACAGTGGTATTTTTAGGAGATACTGCTTTGAGGGTTCTGTAGAAATTCTAAATTTTTTTTTTTTTCCCCCCTCCCCTTTTTGTTCCACTGCTGCTTATTTCAGGAGAACGTGGGCCTGATTGTTCTTGCTGTCGGCGGGAGGGAGGCGCTCACGAGTTCTCGGTGCCAAGTTCTCGTCCTCTGTGAGCACTGACGCTTTTAGTGCTGCAGCAAAGGGTCTCCTGAATCGTAAAGTGTAAAAACTACCGGTTGACATTTGTCACAGTTGAGGAAGTGATGGAGGCATGACTCACGGGAAGCTCAAATCTACTACATGCGGTGGAACCGGCTCCGCATCAACTGGACTTCCCCGTGGGTCTCTGTGCATCACTCAGCCAGTCACATTCTCCATTAAAGCACAGATGGCCAAGATTTAGGATTGACAGCCAACACAGTCAGTGGCAAAAGCAGAGCGAGAGGGTGACCGTGTTACTGCTGCTTTTCTTGAATCTGCAGCATCACAATATTTATTGCTACACACCTGTGGAGAAGAGTGGAGTCTATGCAGGTATATCTTTTCATTCACTTTTTTTTCCCCTATTTTCCTCATGTTAATATTTTCAGTGAATCAGTAAAAATTACACCATTCTTTTAAAGTGAAGTGCAGAACTATTGGTAACTCAGCATTTAATGAGTTTTACAACAAAAGTATGCAATCGGTGGATATTTACCATGATAAAGACACAATAGCGTATCTTTTTTGTTCTCTCGTTAACTGACAGCAATTCTGCACAGTGAGTCTTGAGAATATGAAAACAAAATAGTCCTAATTTAAAGTTGTTTCTGAGTCTGTAAGGCTTATTGTAACAATTTCTAATTGGTGTATAATTAGTATTTTCAAGGATTTAATTGGCTAATTTTTCATTAATTGTACTGTATTGTCACCAGTAAGAGAGGTGTAATTGCATTTTACATCAAAACCCTGCAGATATTTAAAAGTTCTAATCTGTATTCAGCAAAATAGTGGTGGTGGTGGAAAAAGTACTTGAGCTCTAGGCTGCTACCATAAATCTCTCCATAATTTGATTAATTTTAATGGAATTTTAATGGTCAGCATCAGGAGCTGACCCCTAAAGCAAGGTTTTTATTCTTTGGGGGGCGGGCTCATTCCAGAAAGAGGTTTTTGTCATCAGAGCATTAATGTCTCGCTGCCACGTGACTCATATTGCTTCACTTTGTCCTCCTTTTTAGTGATTAATCAGTTTTCTACATGCTTTGTGTTATGGTTCTGCTGCTAGTATGATACTCATGATTGTATGATTTCTGTTGACCGGTTTCAGTGAAAATATACCATCAGGTGACGACAGTGCCGAAACTTAACACTCATATCACACCACCTAAGGCTTCGCTTATAGATTGACCGTAAAATTTAACTGAACCAGTGTAACATGAGGACAACACGGGATGATCTTATTCAGCGTGTGTTTCACCAGCCGTTCTGATGTGGCTTCGTGGCCATCAGATCATGGGGAGAACGATGTGGATGTTCAGGCTTCTGATGTTACTGTTATTATCTGAAAAGGTGCTGTCCACAGGAGTTGTCCTCTGACCTTCTCAAGGACCTTTGACCGAGACATGTACTGTTTGTTATTGAGCGGGACAGGAGAATATAGATGGTGCTTCACAAATGGTCAACTTGCACGGAAGCAATCGACACAATTGCGATACTATCCATTGCAAGATACGAGCTGAATTATTTTGTGACTCGAAGAATGATTGCTGGGAGAGAGGCGTACGACTGCACATGAGCACTTAACCTCGTAGTCTGAGCTCACGTACAGGCAGTCTCCGGGTTACAAATGAGTTCCGTTCCTCAGTCTGTCTTTAAGTGGGTTTGTGACGTAAGTGGGAACAATTAGGTATGGTGGGTAACTGACGTTAGTTTGTCAAATGTTTGTCTTAGTATGTTGTGTACTGTTCTATGCATAAAAAACATTAAAGAAACACTTCCGGATACACTAAAACATCTTTAATATACCAATACAGTAATACAACGTAATGGTAACAATAAGTGTAACTACAGTATAATAGAGAGAGACAAAGAGAGAGATGATAATGTTATTGCTGTCATGATGAAGAGAGGACACAGAGGAGGCTGGACCCAAGTGCAGTATCGTTTATTAAGAATCACAGGACTAGACGTGTTCTCGTGGTTGAAGACAGGCGAATTGTTGGTTGGTCGGTGAACTCAATGGAGACGAGGATCCAAGATCGTGGTGGAGGGACAAGGCGGGTGATCCTTATCAAAGAGATGTGGAACGGGACTGGGGAACGAGTCGGAAGAGCAAAGCGAGGTAGGTTTGAGAACACAGAGGGGATGGTTGTCTCGAGTGAGATTCCGCTACTGGAAAGAGGTTCAGAAGTGTCTTTTATAGCTGCGTTCTCCCATTGAAGCTGCTGGTTGAGGTGCGGGGTGTGGTTGTGACAACTACAGTATTTATAATAGAGAGAGTGTGCGTGTGTAAAACATTAAAGAAACTTTAATATTCACTTTCCAATGTTCCTTGGCATTTCACCTTTTCCCAATCACTTTATTATTTCCACTTTAGTTTCAGTCGTGATTGTTTTCCTTTGATGCATCACCATCATTTGCATCACATTTACGCTTTGGTGCCATGTGGTTATAGGAGGGTAAAAAAAATACTAAAGCCAAATAGAGTAACACACGAGACACTGTTAACACCAACATGGTCCGACTGAAAAGAACGAAGTCTTTGTCCTACTTCGGGCTCGCTGCCCATGAGCCGACGAACTGCTGTAGACATGCAATGTTTTGATGCCAAGCCAAATCGCACCCGTTTATTACAAGTCATTGTACGTAATTTGAAATTTAATATAATGGGCTTTACGGGTGGCGGTTCGTAACAACAGGTTGTACGAAAGTAGGACGTTTGTAATCCAGGGACTGCCTGTACTGTCGTTTCTTGACTTGTGTAGGGTAGCTCTCTGCTGGTTTATGTTGCCCTTGGTCTAGTTCAGAATGCTTGGTGAATGGCTTTGTCAATATGCAGAGGCCAAAACAATTGTTTGCTGTGGGGAAAAGTGCCATATGCCTTTGCGGGAACGGTCTCTGTGTGACATTTGTTTGCTCTGCTTTCTTTAGCGCTGCGTAAACAAGCCAACTAAACTCTGTTTACTGTAAACATTCAGCTTGTCCAATTGACCAGATGTTGCAGGAAAGTTCAGTTGATTAGACCTCAATTACCCAACCAGAGCTATCTCCAGGGTCATCTGGCTTCCTGAAATGTCAGTGTGGTCAACCTGACCTTTGAAAAGATTTTATTTCCCTGTGAATAGCAGACTGCTGTCGTCCTGCCTGGGTGAGTTTCCATCAATGCTTGTGTTGGTGCCACTGTTTGTTTGGCAGCTGCCAGGAGAAGCGTGGAAGCATGTTGTTTGTGTCACCTAGTGGAACAGGGCTGTCTCAGAATTGGGGAACATCATGTGTAACATTTCATTGCGGGAGGTGTCCAGGCAGGAGGTTCCACTCAATAAGCTTCATAGGGACTAAGATGAAGAGTCTGGTTATTTTCCTTCAGGTATGGACATTTTTTCTTGCCATGGTGTCGTTTGCTTGTATTTGAAATGTACTTGCTATTCGTAGGAGTGGTTCCCTTGACAAGTTCAGAAAAACATCCCATCCTAAACTGCAAGCTCTTGAGGACCCCTTGAACAAAACATGTTTTATAGGCACATTGCAGGTGCAGGGTGGCGTTCTTGGAGCCTAAGCAAAATAAAATCTGGACACCACTTCCTTTCCAGGGCTGAACTTCTAGCCCACCAGTCAACGCCCCATTTGCACCTGAGGAATGTTTCAGTCCTCCACTCTCCTTGAGTGGTCTCTCCTCTATGATCTCACTGGATATGTATTGTGACAGAGATATAGAGAGCATGATTTAGGCATCCCATAAGGCAGCTTGATATGTAACAACACTCTCATGTGTCATATTAATGCATATTCATGTGTAGAGCGATATGAATACTGACTGCTATTGAATCAATGATGACATGACCCTTTGGACTCTTGGGAGGTGATTTATTTGCTTTCATTTTCCTTGGAGCAGGGTTTGTGACCCCTTTTCTGGGCTGCTCTCTTGCAATACAGATAATATATGGTGGATATTACCTTTACCCTGGACTGTCTGATAAAAGCGCTATGTAATAAATGAGGTTAGGTTTACAAGGGCATTGAGCCTCCCTTTACTGAGATGTGGTCAGCAGACAACACATGGCATTACCGATATGTGAAAAATCCGGAATAGGGTGCTGAAATGTGCTCCTTTGATCAGCTAATTCACACGTTGGAATGCAACAGGCCTGCTATCCATTATGTTCTAGAACATCTAATGTTCCCCTTGTGATGAGACCCCACAATCTGTGTTCTTAAGCTGATGAGCCAGACTTTCCCTCTTTAACCACAAAGTGAAGTGGACAGACAGTGAAGTGAAGGGGTGGGGTGCAGTGTGGTGCGGGTCAGAGAGAAATGAGGTGAGTTGGACTTCCTTCCCTTTCTGTGTCATGGGGCCAGTTGGACTGGAGGTTCCGATCTGGGTCAGCCAGCTGCTGAATTTAACACCTTGACTGTGGAACGAGTTCTTCTCTTAAGGGTAGCAGCAAACGGCAAAGTTGAAGATGCAGGTTTGACGGCTGAAGTTGTTTATGTCCCTTGAGGGCTTCTGATCTGTGACCTTATGCAGAGGTTTACACTTGAATTATGCCCATGACAGCATCCAGCTGCGTGCTGCTTTGGGACAATAGCTTTAGCTAAGCAATGAGTAATACTGATATTTGTAGCGCACTCGTCCTTTGCTGCACTCCTTTTTCTACAGACATGTAAGGAGATGCTTTGGTTTCACAAGTATTGCCACAGGACAGTCTGCAGTGACTCCACATCCCTGTACTCTTCCAGAAAGCACCTGAGACAAGCGAGCTCCTGGCTCTGTCCCACGTGCAGACGGTATTCTGAACATGTGTGGGCAGATGTGAGAAAGGGACCGAGGGATCACACCGGAAGCCTCCTCCAGCCGCGTTCAGCTTTTTGTAGCCTCCTGGAGACCATACCGTTTCAAGTCGGCAGGGATTCTGTATTGTGCCGTTCGGCCTGACGGCGAAGAACTTAATCTGCATTTAAAGCAATGCCCTCCACCCTGAACATTTTATACTATAAATGAAGTTGTAATAAATTTCACATATTTGTTCCCAGTCTTTAAAAATGTGCTTATTCTAATTCCTTTAGTCTTTGGGCATTAAATGTAGAGTTTCAATGCCAAACCGCATGGTTACTATGCAAGTTTACATATTGGTACAGTCACACTACTCAGTCACTAATAACACATTTTTCCAGAGGTGTCAGTAGATGAGGCTTATTCCTTCTTTGTGCTATAAATGTACAAATTAAAATGACTCATTTGAATTTGCTTCACTTATTCCCTTGCAGCGATCAGCCATCGTCTTTAATGTGACCATTATTGTTGAGCTCAGCATCCAGTGGCCTGAGCATCTGTGGGCCCGATTGTGATTATTGATCACTTAGATGTTCTTTTTGCACTGAACATCACTTTACTTCTGCAGGTAGCTGAGATGTAAGGAAAGGGAAGGAGACAGGTAAAGATATGGAATTAAAACTGTAGTTGGTAATACTGGGTTTAATATATACGGACTTGATGAAGTGTGATACTAATTCAATAACCACAAGTCATCGTGCCCCCCCCCCCCCCCCCCCCCCAATCTGGGGCACTTTTTGACACTGTACTCTCTGCCTAGTTTGTGTCATTGCTGTTTGGGCTTTTATTGAAGGGCCTTTCATGGTGTCCTAAGAAAAGTGTGGAAAAAGACTGTTGTTGGAACTTTCTGTAATTGCCATTAGCCGTATTTTTGAAGTGGTGAATATAAAATAGCAGCAATGATTACAATTTATTTATTTTTTTCATCATGTTCTTGTCAGCTATTTCCAAGCACTTGGAATCAGAATGAAGTTTCTGTAAATTGCAGATTCTGTGATTGGCTCATAATTAATATGCATCACAGCATCAGCATACTTAGGATTTGCATGTTGTTTGATCATGGCAAACACACTAGACAGTTTGCTCTGGCGGTTGCTTCCAACAGGCTTCATTTTGATTATGGAGACCATTTAAAAAAAAAAAAAAAAAAAAAGCTTTCTGTCATTCAAGCAGCGTGTTGGGTGGGCAGGTTATTACAGAATAGACAGTGACATAAGTGACATTCCCTGGCATAGAGATGGAAGTGCTGAGTGTGTCTCATTGCTGATGGGAGGTTCATCTGACTGCTTGCTTCCTTCTGGTGATAAGTCTGACTCTTGTAGGAGTGACCGAGCAGTTATGAGGAAAACCATGAAAGAACGGTGAAAACTGTGATAAGTTGCCCATGTATCAGACCCAGCATCCTGCTGGCTAGTGTCCCTTCTTGAACTGAGCAGATCTCAGAAGCCTGTGGTCTTGCTGCCAGACATCTTCTTCCTTTGAAGCTGCCAGCAAAAAAAAAAAAAATAATAATAATAATTCCTGCACAAAGTCTGAGAAGTGCTGATGTAAAGGTTAACCACAGTGAATGATGGGAGGCAATTTGCAGCTGGCGCCGTTAGCATGTGCAAAGGGGCCTAAGTGGGTTGAGTTGCGTTCATCTTCCGCTGGATGAAGAATGACTTGCTTGTCCTGAAGTGACTCTGCAGAGCGCAGCAAAGCGATTAGTACTTGGGGAAAAAAAAATTAATTTTTTTTTTTTTTTTTTTTTTTTTTTTTTTTTTTTTTACAATGAAGGGGAATATTTGTGTCACATTAAGCTGATGCACATGAGCTGAGATTTATGGCAGTAAACAGATGAACTATAGATGCACGGTCCAGTGTCCTTGATGCTGACATGACTCTGACACACATACATATGAATTAAATGGAAATGTGATGAATTAAACAGCTGGGTCCTCAACATAATGTGATTAGTCATATTTTTCAAAACTTTTTTTTTTTTTTTTTTTTGGGTGTACTGTTTTCCATTAACCTCTTATCCTAAACAGGATGTTGGTGTCTGGAGACGTAGGGCTCAACACGGGGTTCGTCTTGGATCGGACACAAGTCCATCACGGGGCAATTGTGCACAGGTTGTCACCTGAATCAGCAGTACACAATTTGTGTAATCTGCCCTAGTGATGAAATTTAACAATGCTGTAAATCGTGGTTAAACTTCCTCATACTGCAGGCTCAGGACAGTGTAGGTGCAGCCTGGATCCACAGAATCTGAAGAGGTCCACATTGGCTCTAATATCTGTCCTGTTTTGTCTCTTCAGATAGGATGGGAAATATTGGGGAAACCCCATCTGAATGCAGTGTGAATGTATAATGGAGTCAGACTCGCATGTTTACTCTCGGTACTCCTCCTGTGGCAATTGTTTCGCCGGATTGTTGATTTATTCAACACTTTGCACGATGCTTTGTAGTGGTGTGTGTGTTTTTTATATTTTTCTCTTCCGAAGTGGTATTTCAGGACTGTCACTTTTACTTCTGAAAGGTTGGGCCTGTGAGACCAGCTTTTCTTGATCTAGGCAGGTGATTCTTGCAGGAGATTTTGTGAGCTCACCGGGAATGTCCATTATTTGCTGCTGGCGGTGGCGGCGGTGAGCTGTGTTTTTGACATTCTTTGGTGCAGCTAGTACTTGTTTGGTACATCTCGTTCTCTGAGTGAATTATTGACTGACCCTATTTCCTTGTTGTTGTTGTTACCGTTATCATTAATTTGTATTTCGTTCATGCCTTGGTCCAGCTTCTTACATCCCTGGGTACACTACACAAATCCTCTTAACCATCAACACAACAGAGCTACATAAGTGGTTACAGTGGCTGCCTTTGGACCCAAATGGTACAGGTTTGATTCCCAAATCCAGCTGTAGTACCCTTAAGCAAGGTACTTACCCTAAATGGGCAGCACAGTGGAACAGTGAGTAGCGCTGCCGTCTGTCTCACAGCGGTTGGGTTCGATCCCCGCTCAGCGTGGAGTTTGCATGTTCTCCCCATGTTTGCGTGGGTTTCCTCTCGGTGCTCTGGTTTCCTCCCACAGTCCAAAGACCTACTGTTCAGGTTCCCCCATAGTGTGTGGGTGATGCAGAGAGTGTGTTCAAATATGGATGAGTGACCCTTTGTAAGTAGTGTATCTAGCAGTGTAAGTTACCTTGGTGAATAAGGTGTGGGGGCTGAGAACACTGCATAGAGTTCATTGGAAGTCGATTTGGAGAAAAATATCTGTTAAATAAATGTACGCATATCCAGCGCCATGATTTTGCTATCCTCTGAATATTCCTAATTTTTTTTAGGAGTAACTTCCTGGCTACAGTTCATTAGTGGTAATAGCAAGGTTAACGGTATTGGCTTCAGCAAAGTCTTGTGCTTGGTTGTCAAGTTATTAGTCACCTTTATAAAGATAGTCCTTGACAGCTTTGCTTTGGTGCTTTCACAGCTCGACCCTGAGGAAATCTGCCATGGTGATCCTAGGGTGTGGTCGTTGATGCCCCGGTGGCACGGTGAATTGTGGCAGTACTGCGCCCCTATGTGGAAAGCTGTGCTGGTTCTTTTGTCTGTTTATGTGCGATCCAGGTAATTGGACCTGCTCTGCTCGAGGTTCTTCGTGTGGCCTTCTCCATGAATAGTCCAGCAGGCTCCAGTTAACTACATGGTAATCCTGTGCTACTGAGTTCTGAAAACTCTCTAGGGAGGATGGTGTGGTACATATGTCTACTAGGCGCCTCCCTCCTCTATGTCCAATTTGCTTGTGTTTTGACCTTTCATGTGTTCTGCGTCCTTTGGTTCGTTTGTGGTAAATGTTGGTACTGATTATCAGTGCAAATACTACTTTAGGAATTAGTTCAACAGCAGGTTACAAGCCTTGCGAGGTACTTGTCAGACTTGGGGCTGGTTTTTTTTTTTTTTTTTTAAAATTCTGCTATGTTAGTCAGCACTGTTTAATGTGTCCTTAATTTAATAATTTGGGTGATTTTTATTTTTAAGTAAAATTACTCATTTAAAGTAATGGAAATTTGTTCCCTAGTGTATGAAAATTTGATTTACAAGCAGTTCTTATGAATGCATTATTCCATTTGTGAATCATAATGCACAACCTACAGTGCATTGGCTGGTAAAGCAGGAAGTTGGTCTTTGCCTCTGCATCGCTTCCCTCCATTTTGCTTTTACCATGCGGTGCTGTTGCCATTGTAGTTTTACACAGTGTATCTCATGGCATGATAGCAGTGGATTTCTCTGATAGCGATTCAAGGCGTTGAATGCAGTTTTAATGTATGATTTAGACAGATATGCACAATTTGCTGTCAGAAAAGCATGGATTTCTCACCGTGTCCAACAACAATACCGCACACGTCTTGAGTATAGTAAAGCCATTCCCCACATACGTCTGAGTTTTGTTTATTTTTTAACTAGTCTTTTTATGATTTCGCCAAACACAATACAGTAGTACATTTATCATTCTTTAGTTTCTATTTTTACCAAATGGCAACAGAGAGAGATGTTGCGATGTACACAATGCCAGGATATCGTCTGGCGGTCAGTATCGTACACACGCAGCCATTGGCGCTGGTGGACATATGACCAAGCGTAATTTTTATATTTGCATATATTTTTTTTATTTATAAAGTTTTTTTGTATGTCTGAATAGTTGTAAGCTCCGTAAGTTCTAAGTAGGAGAGAGGCTGTAGTGTGGTAAGGCTGTTACTGACTCATCCAAAGCCGACTTCCTCCCGACTTCGAGAACCACTTGAAGATGTACACACACTCATGCTCGTATGCATCTATACATGAGCAGACTCAGATACGTTTGTACGCACGTATGGTTGCTCATAATCTCATCTGTGTTGTGTACACTGTCATTTACACGTAATTTAACAAAGCAGAAAAACTGGATTTTCTTTTCCTCTGATGGAACCTTAGCTTCTCTCATCGGTTTTAAACAAGCAGGCAGTTATGCACAACCAATTTGTAAAGTAATGTGGAACTCCACAAATAAGTTGTGAAGTTCTAATGGTGCTTATGGAATTGAATAAAAAAAAAAAAAAAACTGTAAAAATTGTCCACCCCATAGCTTGGACACTTCAACACATAAGGGACCAACAAAGAGAGAGGAACAACAACAAAATAGAGCACCATTGGTCAGTTTTTAGTCTTTAATTGTGCAGGAAATTTTGGCATTCTGTAGTTTTCTGAGCTCTGCTTATAGTGGTGTTTGGGTACCATGTTGCTTGGGATTGTTTTGACACTTCACCTGATGTTGATTTGTTAATTAAAAATGTGCAGATAAACTCACACTGTGATCGAATTATATCATAGCTGCTTATTTTTTCACATCACATTTTTGTAAAATCTCAACTTTTATCACTTTTTCCTTATTTATCACTCTGGACATAAGAATTGCACTTTTTCAGCAAGACAGAAGTTTCAGAAGTACAACTGTTGGAAGAAGAGCACAAGGAAGGGGCTTGCTCATTGGATGTGGCAGCTTAGCAAGCAAAATCCTGAGAAGGTTTTCAGATTCCACAAAGGCTGATTACCACCGAGCTCCAAAAGAGGTCGCTCTCACCACGGACATGCCTGCCAAGCTTGCGATGAGGTGACGGCTACCGGTGCAGCCCAGTCTCTCAGAGCTCCAGTGATGAGCCCCGTGCTTCGAGCTGTGCCCCCATTGGTCAAGTAACTCTGAATCAAGAGCAAAGACTGCTTTATTTGTGCCCCGTTTCATTACGCCATTCCCTCATTCCCATTGCAGTGCCTTTATGACAGTTATAGGAACAATATTAGCTTTATAAATGTGCCAACCCAAACGAAAACTGTTGGTATTCTGCCTGACTCTTCTCCACTCAGCGTGGAGTGGAGCACTCATCCTCCTTCGCCTGGGAAATCTTCCTTGCTACCATTCATGCCTTATTCATGAGAGTCTGTGTTCCCGTGAAAGATACCGATCTCGGTCTTATTTGCTAAGCAATTTTAGAAAGGTAGCCTGAACCACAAGCTTGATGGATCACTTTAATGCTGTCTCCGCCATGGCTTCCAGACTGCTGTGAACATAGGACCGTTAGCCTTTTTCGCTCAAGTCGCAGGCATGCTTCTTTCTCGTACTTCTGGACCCGGAGTTGTTTATGTGGTGCTCTGTGGCTGTAGCCATAAGGCTTAAGTTTTTGAGCAGCTTAGTACAGAACCTGATTTTATTAGTGGAATACCGAGATTCGTTTATCCTGCTCGCGCCAATCAGAAGTTACGATTAGCTACCTCCGAAATCCGGACATACTGGAGGATAACATGAGTCCTAAATAACGGGGACCCACCCTGGCAAGAACAGCTGTCCGAAATGTGGAACGGAAACACTAGTAGCTGCAGTAACACAGTACCTTGACCGTGTGAGGAATGGAAAAACAGCCCAGCCTGCTGGCAAAAGTATCGTGTCGAGCACTGTGGCCTTCTGGCCAAACTAGCAACAGGCTTTCTGCACCTCTTTGGCCAAATGTTATGCTGGGAAACCATAGAAAATGTCCTAATTGGAGACCTATTTGAGGTTTTTCTGCTAAGAGCGCTGTAATGAATGACATGTACATTTTTCATTCTCCATGCGTCCCCCTCTACTTATTGGTTACCCTGTGAATTACAGTGCTTACAGTCTTTAGGTACTTTTGCCTGACCATTGCATTTAAGCTGTCAAAGTTTATGATGTCATGGTACCATTCAACCATTTTACTGCATTTTCTATCATTTCTTACTGGGAAACACAACCCTGTATAACAATCTGCTTGTTACCCTTAGAAGAATGTTATATTTCTGCTTTGTAGGAGGAAAACACAACAGTAGCAGTGGGTTTAATTCTGATGGTGGAGCACACCTCATTCTTGCCCATTATATACAAAAATGTTTACCCTGACGCTAAGGCAGATCCCCCACCCTACTGTGCTACTCTTGTTCCTGAGTGCAGGCTGGGCATAGTAGGCTATTTTGCAAGCTTCCTTCCATTTCTCCTGTATGAAAATGCCAACTAAGCAAAAAGCTTTCTTGTTGTTTCAGCCTGACCAACCCTAAACCATTCTCTCTTCATGCTCTGTAAAAGTTTGGATTCAGAACTTAGCACTCCCACCAAACTGGTTAACGCATCAAGACCATGAGTAGTGGCCACCTTCCAAGACACATTAAAAATAAAACGTGGGCTTGATTGTAAATGCCTTCGACCGTCTCTTCCGTCCATCAAGGGGGACCGCCTGAGTGGTAGCTGTTGTGGGTATGGATTTCTCCTTCATTGGATGGTGGGACTTGGGCCCAGGCTCGGTGTTAGCGATAGCATGTGATTCTCCGCCCAGAAACTATTTCCATGATTAAGGAATAAGGTTTGCTGCGTGTTGTTGCTTCCTGGGTAGAATCAATCGTGATTACCGATGTCAGAAGGCTGGCGGAGTTATTCATAGCAGCCTTGTTGTGTTTGATTGGTTTAATCGTTCTGTTTGATGGATTGGAAAGTGCCACCTGTTGGTGATTCTAGGTTTGTGTACGTCACTATTCAAGATGAGGTAATGGATAGCAATCTATATGCGTTACAGCTTTTTTTGCTTGTTAAACATGCCAACCTGCTTGTACCATTGTCTCACTGTATCGTGACAGGTTCCCTAGGTTTGTTTTCAGGAACCTGTTTGATTGAATGCATCTCTAATAGACTTGTTTGAGCCTTTGAACAGCATTGGCGTGTGTGTGTGTGTGTGTGTGTGTGTGTGTGTGTGTGTGTGTGTGTGTGTGTGTGTGTGTGTGTAAAACCCTCTGTACCTGTACTGGTCCCATGGCTTTAAATGCTTGCCATTAATTTGATTGTCCTGAGACCAGTGGGCCATCCATTCCATCCTTTGTGGAAACACAAGTGTCACATTTCGGGAAACTGTGTAGGTCTGGTTTTCTTTGGTTGTAGCCAGACATGCGAGCTCCAGGCAGCTTGGCTAGCAGTGCTGTGACCCTACAAGGTGAAGCCTGCTTCAAGGGGGAAGAAAGTTCTCCCAGCAAAGTCCATTGTCACCTTCCAGTAAATCAAGTAGAATCAACCATCTCACGTTAATGTGCTCAATGAGTTAAAATTGTAATGTTTCTAAACCGAGTCACATGTCTCAGCAGACTTACCGTTGAGCTTGATCGTGTAAGTCTGAACGGCTGATCCATGTATCGACAGCTCTTGAGTTTGTCAGGTTTCTGAAGGATTCATGGAGGTGTGCTTACATGACTGTGAGGTCATGTAATCTCATTAGACCCCGGGGCACACGTTCTGACCTGGCACAGTTTCAGAGAGGGGAAAAAGACTTTCAGTTTTGCAAGTCTGTTTTCTGAGGTTCAGGACCAGCACAGCTGCACACATATAACAGCACTTATACACAGAGCAGCGCTTGGTGCCACTTTAACTTTGTGTATGAGCACACATTTGTGATCCAGTGTTGCCCATCTTTGATTGGCATGGCTGTCTATAGCTGCAGACCTGTAACTCAAACTAATTGGAAATAAAAGGGCATAACTTTGATCACATTTAGCTACTTCCTTATATGGATAGTCTGACCTTGAGCTGTACAGTTTCCCTCTGGATGTCAGATGTGAAACCTGAAGCTCTATCTGTGAAGTTGTCATACTGATTTTCACCCAACAAGCAGAAAGACCACTAGAGCAGCTTAACCTGGAGGTCCATGAACCCCTTGGGGGGGTCTCCAAAGTTCAAACTTGCTTTGAAAATAACTCTGTGTATAGGACAGAAATTGCTCTGGAGATGACCAGTATTCACTGCGTTACACTGAATGCAATATTCTGTTTTATAAACATTTTTCTTTGCCTTTCATCAGATTCTTGTAGTGGTGTGTGGCCAACACAAGGCTGTGAACCTCCTGATTTACTTCCTGGTCTTCTAGTAGATCACCTTTTTCAGGGCTCAAGGAACAGTTTTCAGTGCTCCCACTTTTTCTCCGTACTACAAAATGTATTGCAAATGTCTTGTAAACTGTGGTGTATGAATACAATTAGATTGTGACCTCAAAACATGCACACATGGACATCCAGCATGTGTTTCTATCCACATCATATAAACCCTATAAAGTTTTATTGCTGGAGAATGGACATGGTTTGGGATTTCCTTGGGAAAGACCAACACTGCAGTTTAGGGAGTTCTGTGCTATTTCTTTTCCATCCTCTTGAGTCCGCTGCTTTGGGGACTTGTGCTTTGTTGAGGCTTCTGATGTAGTTTCTGGAACAAGTTCTTTCAGGACAGTCATTTGAGAGAACAGATGATCAAAAGCGCTTTAGTTTTTCATGGTAAACGATTTTAAAATGTACACGATTGTTGTTGTTGTTATGAAGACGAATTAGGTGCCGGCCAAGCCTGCGAGCGGTCCTTTTCCCCCCCTTCGTGTGACCCATTAATCTGTAGCATTTGGCCCAGTGGTCATACGGAGCTCTGGAAAAAGACAATCTGCTGTCCTTGTGATCTGTTGCATTAAACATGGTCTGGAGGGAGTGAGTCAGGACACAGCCATTCCCTTTGCGGAAAGATGCCTCCTTGAGCTGCACTTCGATGGAAATTGTGTGCAGAAATGTTTACTACCGTTGAGAAAATGCCTCTTTGTCTTAAACAGGTCCCCTGTTTCCTGCAGGGATTTACTGAGAATGTGTCCACATATCTCTCTCATCCAGAGGGAGGATGGAAACTCTCTGTGGCCTGCTGCCAGGCCATTTCCATAGCAGGTACAGTGAAGTCAACCTGCTGGCCTACTGCATCTTTCACCTGTGCCCGTGGTGGGAATGCAGCAAGAGCCTGAGAGCATATCCCGTTGGCTCCCACTGGTTCATATTTTAGTCGTGTCTCCAGTCCCTGGCTCATAGAACTAACGCAGTTCCTCATTCACTGCACTGTCAAACTCTTACCAGCTTGGGAGAATTATGAGCTCACAGGAAGAACACACAAGTCACGCTGTGTTACTCGCTATTGGTAGCTGCTTGTCCATCTCGTGGTTGCGGAGGTCCGGAGCCCATCCTGGAAACACAGGACACAAGAGTTGCCGCTCGCTCTGGATTGAACTTCGTTCCATTGCGGATGTTGTGTATTAGCATAAAAGAACTGCACACTTGAGAATGTGTGCATGGCCTTGTTTTACTAATCTTTGTGGAGGTATGTTTAATATTCCCATAAAACAAAATGTTTTTCAAATAAAGTACTGAAAACGCAATGTTTTTCAACTTTCATGATCTTTCAATACATGTAATTTGTTGTAGTGAAATGCAAATCTGTTAAACCCCCACAGTGTTAGGAAGTTTGTGTGTGTCTCGAAAGTTTGAGTACTCGGGCAACTTTGGGTGTACATGGTGTGGGATGATCTGGAGAGAAGAGTGAAAGCGATGCCACCCACCGGTGTCTTGCATCTCCTCAGAATTTGCTACAGAGGAGCTGGAAAGATGTTGGCTTATTTCCTGCTGGGTTTATAACAAGTGTATTCAAACTTTTGCCTGGTACCCTGTGTCTGTATACACATTTATAGACATTTCTGTTTAGCTCATCATTCACAACTGTGGTATCTAGGTTGGCTCATAGGGCCTGATGGGGGGGGTCCTTTTCCCCTCCCAGTTTTTCCTGTATGAGGTTGTCCAGGATGGTTGAAGTGACCTTGTTCTCGTGAAATTTGTCCTTGTGCACTTGAAATTTCGCCATCTAGTCTGTGGCATGTTACAGACAGGAGACCCTGAATACACCTTCCAAAGGACTAGCAACTTAGTAGTAAATATTGCTTCTCTAGCAGAGGCGTGCTGGCAGTGTCACTTGGTGGGTTCACACATTTACATTTATTCATTTAGCTGATGCTTTTCTCCAAAGCAATTTACAGGGTTGAGGTTACAATTATTTACCTATTTATACAGCTGGGTAATTTTACTGGTGCAATTTAGGGTAAGTACCTTGCTCAAGGGTGCTACAGCTGGAGGTGAGACTCAAATGTGCAACCAGTTTGGGTCCAAAGGCAGTAGCTCTAACTCCTATGCTACTAGCTGTCCCACACAATTTCAGTATGTAATACACAATGTGAAAAAATGGATGGTGTGATGTCATCACCCTCTTGATGTCAACAGCTTAATGGCTTCAGGTGAGTAGTGTACACCATTTGTACTATGGTGTTTCGTGTGAGGCGGGAAACTTCTTACCAGGTGTGAATTGGCACATTTTCCCGGTTGGATAGAATTAAAGTCGTCTTAGGCTGATTTGACTTGGCTGTTGCTGTGTGAACCTTTGAACGAGACTTCAGAAAACAAACTTGATGGCTGTAATTTATAGAGCTATATGTGCTGATAAAAGCAGGGTAGATTATAGTGGTGAAGAAATTATAAAATAGTAATTTGTTTTATTGGTATAATAAGTTGAATTAATCATCTGTTGAACATCTTTGGCGTGCCAGGTAACTTAATTGAATTTATAGCAAATGAGTGAGGGGAGACAGAAGTTTTCATATTTCACGTCAGATGTGATTTAGCAAGATAAGCTTTGCAGCAGTACCGAATAATGAGCTGTATCGGTAATTTAATTCTACAGTGTACAGAACAGGCAGAATTCATCAGCTTACTGCCAAGTATGAATAGGAAGAAATAAATCTGCACCAATGGGCACTGATGGAGGAACAGGTCTGCTTTTTAAAAAAAAAAAAAAAAAAAAAAAAAGCCATGACCTGTACAAATGCCCACTGCCAGGAACCCTTATAGGCAGGAGGAATGGTCACATGGCCTGGTTTCTCAGAGCAGCGTGAGAGTCAGACGTTGGAAACGATTCGATTTGACATCGGCTGCTCTGTTGCATGACTTCTGCATGTGAAAGTGAAAGGATGTGTGTTACATCTGTTCTTACATACGTAATGGCACACCTTAATCTCCTCGCCTTTATGTTGCTTTCTGAAGACTAATTATCATGTTCTTGAACTGTTGGTTGAGTTTGTCCATTGCTGAGTAAATAGGCTTATGTTTACTGTCATAAACTGTACATATTCCAAACTTAAGTGGTAAATGTTATTAAAATGTACTGCTGCCTGCAAGTTCAAAGGCTGTATAGTAAAACGGAGATTGTATGAAATGGCAGACTACTGCGGTCACAAATGGAAACGTTGCTGCCGAGTAAAGTTAATATGAGGATATTTTGAGGGGTTTACTTCAATACTGTTTGGATAGCTATCTGAGGCCTATTTGTAGACTCCTATGATGAGAGGAGGTGAAAAAAAATACTACAAAAGAATGCAATGACTCTCTGAAAACCAGTCAGCACCTTCTAAAAGAAGAATTGTGGCAGCTCTAGAAACAGTTCAATGCAAAAGGACACATCTTTGCCTGTCAAGTCTTACCCGTAAAGATGCCAAGGTTGCACTGCTGCATTAGAGCTTAGAGTTGGGCTGCACACCTTTCCACCTCCCGCTGTATCTCCAAACCTCCCTTGGCCCTGACAGACGCAACAAATTTGTGGAGAGATGAGAAATTCTCAGTCTTTGTCCTGTCAGTTAGTATCTAACCACATGGAATGGAAACAAACACAATTTGTCTGGTGCTCTTGCACAACATTGTGGACATCTTCCAGGGTTTATTTTGAGTTGATTGCCCCTCCGATTGCTGAAGTAGTTTTGGTGATGACTGTCTCAGTTGGAAGAGAGACATCTGAGGAATTTTTGTCAATGGAAGAACCCTGGAGGACCCAAATTAGCCTTCCTGCTGAGCTGACTTTGAGGGCCATCTTGTCTGCCATCTCTCCAGCCATGATGATGTCACAGCAGAGTTTGTGCTACAGAGATAAAACCACTGAACCCTCCCACTGAAAACGCTGTCCGCTGGTGAAGGTTGCCATTCATCTTCATGATGCTTAATGCTACTCACTGGATTTTCCGATCCCTGACTGAAAAATTGGGACTTTTGGATTGGAGTCCGTGCATCCTTTGCTTCCTGCTCTACAAACATGGAACATTGCTGTTGACCTGGACCACAAATGTTGCAGTAGATGTCCTGTGGTAGTCTGCACTTGATCAAATACTTAAATTGCCCCAAGAAAATATTCTACTGTACAATGAATTACATTGTAGGTTGCATTGATTAAAGTCTGATCAACAGTTTTTTAATGAAATAATATTATGTAATGCCTCCTAAAGCTCATTTGTATTGTGGAGGGTACATGGTTCCATCTGTTTTATTCTTTCTTCCTACAAGAGCTATGAGACCACTAGAATTGTAAAATCAAGTTGATGCAAAGGTCACATAAAAGAACGTGAAAACCTTTTTATGAGTACATTTGGCAGTTTTCAGATTCTCTAGGTTACCGGTACATATTATGATTAACTGAACGCTGTGAGCAGTTTCTGCTCCTGTTTTTTTTTTTTTTTTTTTTTAAATATCTCATCTCAAAAAAAGAAAAAAAATTCACCCATTTAGCTTGGCACCTTCAACTAGATCTCCCTGCAGTTTCATCTGAAATCCAGACACAGTACTGTTACTGCAATGCATTGGCATGCAATGAATGATGACTGCTGAGACCCAGAAGTGTGGAATTCTGTGGTTAGAGAAAGGAAGTGTTGTCTGGTCACCCGGAGTTCACGGTCCTTGTTTTAAACAATGGCTGCCACACAAGCATCTTTCCTTTCTCCTAGGTGGTCTTCATGAATGACAATTCTGAAGGGGATATGTACACGTGATACTTTGCAATAGCAGCTTAACAGCATTCATAGTGTATGCATTGACCTTGCGTGTGTAGTAGCGGTTATTCCAGTTCCACTTTTATTTGCCTTGTATGCATGAGACACTTGAGGAAGTCACTTCAGCTTTTATTGGCTATAATGGCATTATAAATTGCGGTCACGGATTTTATATAGTTGAATGGCAACAAGATATTTCTTTTATCCTTTGTTTTACTTTCTGTAGCACTTAATTTATTTTTAGGAATTGCTGACCGGAGCTTGTTATAATGATGAATAAATAGTCTTTTGGGAAATGATCATGAAAATGGATAGCCTGAATCACAAATGCAATCACTGTACAATGACTTCGTTGGATTTTGTGTTTTGAAAGCACTTGAGGAAATAAAAGGAAAAAAAAAAACAAGCAAAATAGAATAATATTAACCAGTCAAGAAAAAATAAACAGTAAATAAGTTTGTCCTCAAACAGTTAAACTGAGGAAGGAATATAATGAAAGCGCGTTTAAGATAATAAGCAGTTCACACATGAGCACTGCAGTCTCATTCAAGGCTGCCATTTGAATAGTTTTTCATCATCAGCATTATAGAGGCATGCATTTTTGTCAATGTTTTCCAATATATTCCATTATAGCCTTCAATAATGTAAAGGGAGTGGGAGCTGCAGACATCGTGAATGATTGTAATTCATTACACGACCTGCAGTTCTCGCCTTCATTAGACTGTAACGAATAGCTTGGCTTACTTGCGGGCGTGACCCCAGGGTGAGTGCAAATGTGGGCTTAATGGTGTCTCTGTGAGTGATCCTGAAATATCATGTTTAAAAGGCTCAAGGCCCTGATAGTAGACTGAACTGTACGCATGTCTGGACGTGTCTGAGATAGGAGGCGCATCAGGCGAGCCAAACAGCATTCCAATACATTCAGAGTGCCCACAACTTTTTAGCTGGTGTGCAATATTCAAAGGAAACTATTTACAAGTTTAACTTTTTATTTTACGGACACAAGAGGATTGTATTTGCTGAGGAGGCTTGGGTCACGGGCAGGGAAATGCTTTCACTCTGTCTTTCTTGCAGTGCCTGTAAGGATGTGTAAATTTCCATTGAGCTCTGATCTGTATAGCTAGCAGTTTTGGTTGCTCAGACTGCTTTGCCTTCGCCCAGTGCAATCTTTTCATGGTTTCTACAAAGGGGTCGGAGTTTTCTTTGAGGTCATCTTCCCATTCCTGACAGAGCCACAACAGAAGTGTGGTTCACCCGCCACTTTTGTTCCTCATTACAAATTGGAAGCTGTCCCTCTGCAACCCGGAACGGAAAACAAGCACTCTCCTGTTATTAAAAGATGTTTGTTTTTCTCTCAGACTGAAAATCTTATTTCCCCCGTCCGTCCGTCCCCCCCGGATTCTTTGTACAGGCACCCCTAGACTTATGCAAATAGACTGTTCAGTCCCCTTACGTAAGTTAAAAGTTACTTATGTTAGATTGCAGCATCCTTCAATATTGTAGTCAATACAGCTAAACCTTGTTACCATGCTATAGACGATAATCTTTGTCCACCTTCATCCATCCTTTATTTTTAATTTAGTCTCTAAATTAATTGCTGTATGCTTGCGAGACTGTTCTTGTTTTCTTTCAAGTGCACATTTACCACCAGGCATTGTGAATAATGAAATGAGTAAAATGTGGGGGGGAAAAACACTACGCTAACGAGAGCAGATACATTCATGGCTCAAAACACGCAGGAACTGGGAAGATGCACCCTTGTGCCTCGTTTGGCTATGCCAACTTAGTGTATTTCAGGTATTTTGCGTAAAATGAAAGCGCTGTCTGTAAACGTGTCTGCCAGGACTACTTTTTTTTTTTTTACATAAATCCGGATTTGCATATGTCAGATTGACATAAGTAGAGGGGTGTCTGTATGTCACTGGTGACTGACCTTAGGGCTTGTCGTTTTTGCTTTTAATTATTTTATTGAAATAGGAAAATTTCTTCTCAGATTTAATTCCATTGTTACAATTCTCAAACTTGCAGCATTAAAGACTTCGAGAAATAGCTAGCCACCCATGACATCAAAAGGGAATCCGTATAGCATCACCTAGTATATTGTCCATACTTTAAATCAAGATTTATTGCTCACAGATTCACTTCTTAAGTGATAGTTAAGGAGAGCTATTAAAAATTAAGATATGTTTTGCATTATAATAACTGGTGTCTGATTTGTTGCTGAAATATTTCTCTACATTTTTCTTGATCGTCAGAGGTGAAATGGCCACAGTGAGACATGTCCTAAATGGTTAGAATTTTATCAGTTTGAGGTTTTTTGGAATTTTCAAGAAGGCACATAAGGCTAAAAGAAAAAACTGGATTATTACAAATTTGTACAATCTCACTATATGTTATGTGTCTCAGTCCCACAATCTGTTGCAGTTTCTTAACTATCTTTCATAGCCCTTTGACCTCCTTAACAGGAATACAGACCTTCCAGGGGTCTTTTCCAACCAATCCCAGCAGAACAGAATGTACTGGTAATGGGTTACTTGTAGAAATTTCCACAGCAGAGCAAAAAAAAAAAAAAAAGTGTAAGATAAAACAAATCGATACCATACAATGATTAACATAATCGACAGCTCGTAGCACAGCGGTTAGAGGTGCTGCCTTTGGACCTAAAGGTCCCAGTTTCAAATGTCACCTCTGGCTGCAGTATCCTTGGGCAAGGTACTTAAAGTAAATTGCACCAATGGAATTACCCAGCTTTTCGCGTTGGTAAATAATTGTAGGTAGATTAGCGAACGTCACTTTGGAGAAAAGTGACTAAACATAAAGAGAAGCTGAGGTGTAATTAAAGTAGTAAGCATATGAATAAATTGTGAGGAAATTGTGGAAAAGTCAAAACAGTACAGAAGTCCTCCCTTTTGATTCTAAATACAGCCTTAAACAATCCTGAGGAAGTGTAAATGGTGATTGCCACCTGTGATTACAGTAAATGCAGATGACAGAAAAAGTGTGAAATGATTACTTTTTATTTTTCTCCTTTAATTTTTTGTAAACAAAATTCAAATGCAATTACATCACGTGTTACTCGCTGATGGAATTGTAAACATTCCAGGAGAGGGGCCATACATGGGGTGACAGCTCTGTCAATAACAGCAAGTACAGAAGTAAGATGCTGACCACAAATCACAGCACATTGTGTAACATTTTGTCTGGTTCATGATGCGAATATGTCATGCAATAGTATGGTAAGAACAAACAAGCAAAATAAATACAGCATGTGCAAAGCAGTCTTAATTGAATTTTAGTTACTGTAAGGAGGTGTACAGTCACAGGGACAACAGCCAGTGTGGGCACAGGTTTCATACATTTTGATTTCACCACACTAGATTTGTACATCATAGCTTATGTTACACCTCCTGAATATCTCTTGTATAATAAATGTAGTAAGCCATTTTACACAGTTAAGAATAGGCTTTATATGCTCCCTAGCAGGTGCGGTGGCACAGTGGGTTTAAGTCCTGCTTGAGGTGCCTTGTGACGGACTGGCGTCCCCTCCCGGGTGTGTCCCCTCCCCCTCCAGCCTTACACCCTGTGTTGCCGGGTTAGGTTCGGGCTTGCTGTGACCCCGCTTGGGACAAGAAGTTTCTGACACTGTGTGTGCACGTGCTCCTTAACACTAATTAACCATATTTTGTTATGGTAGTGTTCAAAAGAAGTGTACAACAAGAAGTGAGAAAGTCATTTACAGATGTTGACAAGGTGTGTCACACAGGACTATTGGACAAATTAAGGCTTCCACAAGAATGCTGAATTCTGAAGGAAGCCATAATCTTTTTCTTTTGACTAGATCAAGTGCTCTATCAGATCATTCTTTTCTAGATGCCCTCGATTCCAAGTAACTTCTCCTTTTTTGGAGCTCCAGTTCCAAATTGATCTGAGAGACAAGCAAAAAAAAAAGAAAAACTGAAAATCAAAATGACAAAAACACTTGAATTCACTGTGCTTGAACACAACCAGGTTTCACTACGAGTTCACAAAGAAACGTGCAAATCAGAAATAGACTATAAACCGTTTGCCAAGCGAAAAAGACGATAATGCAAACAGCATGCATAGGTCAATTGTAGACCGTTGCTGCGTAGCTGAACTCAAGCTACAGCTTAGGTCACGGAGAATGTCCGTTCACTTCAAAAAGCGTCAGCTAAATGTAATAAAGAAACTTCAGAGCCTGTAGCCAACGGAGCAAGGACTGTATCAAGACTAAAACAACGGTCTGCCTATTGAGTAGATCACACCTGTTGCAGCCGCCAGGTCATATAACCACGTGTTGGATTGTCTTCTGCTGGATCTGTTCCACGCAAAACTGTTGCTCTTAATTTCGTTTATTTTTATCCTTCATTATCAAGAACTCCTGTACTGTGTCGAGCTTCAGTAAATGTCTGCAAGTCTCAAAGAAATCAGGAGATCTTACTTCTGTCTCAGTTGTGGCCAGTGGGTCTGGCCTTTTGGACTCTTGTTCCAAATTGTCTTTGCTTTCAACAATCCCATTTGCGACCGCATTTGTCGCAATTGATCTTTTTCCACGTTTGAGGTTTTTGGAATTTTCAGCAAAAAGGCAGAAATAAGCTTCAAAAAGATTTTTTTCAAATCGGTACGTTCTTGCTAGATGCTACTCATCAAAGTCCATCAACTGTGCTGCGCTCTCTTCACAACCTTTTATAGTGTCTTTGCCCACTTATCAGGAACACAGACAATGCAGGTGTCGTTTACAGCCAGTCCCAGCAGAATGCAATTGACCGGAAACAGGGGCACTTTCTTCTAGAATCTTCTGCAGTAGACAAAGGAAAGAAAAGGAAGGCATGCAAGTACAATATAATGGAGTAAAAACAAAAGGGACAAATGAATACCATATAGTGAGTAATAGAATAAAGAATGAGTAAAGTATGATTAAGGTAGGTCATAACGATGTAATGAAGAGTTAATAGTAAGGAAATTGCGAAAAAAGAAAGTACACTCCAAGAAAGGCCTTCCCTTGTCCTTAGTAGTGAAGCTTGTTGTGATCATAGGCACTGGTGCTAGAGGAAAAGAGGGCAGCGAGGATGTGATAGACCCGCTGGCCTGTGGTTTTACTGTGACCGCTGTTGTAATACGTTTGCCGCTGCCGTACTGCACATCGCTGTCGCTCCCTTCGCCTTAGGCCCTGGATGAAACTTTGTGGGATCTGGACGTGGACTGTGACATGCTCTCCACAGGGAGGGGGGCTCGGGACCCACTGAGATGAAACTCTCCGATTGCTCTCTGAGGAGCAAGGCATTCTCATGTGTTCACGTTGTTGGTTTTAAGCCCGGCTGAGTAAAATTAATGTGCCATTCGTCATGCAATGAGTCCTTCTCTATGGTTTTCTAAAAATGAGTGCAGAAGATGGTCGTCCAGAAATGTGAGCGTCGAAGCTCCGCTGGAGGCTCCCTGTCATTATGCTGTCAGCACTAATGTACGGTTTGAGGGGAGGAACTTCCTTGGCACCGTGAGAGCGCTGCTTCTTGTCCGAAAATGACAAGGAGCAAGAAGTGTGCCTGGGGTCTGACGGTCAAAGGACCGCGTATAAAGGAGTATGTTAAAAATTACGAATCCAAAAAACAGCATATTGGTGCGGATATCCTGTGCTCTTTATATCAAAATCAATTGTGCAGAATGCTCCTTCACATTGTTACTCACAATCAAATTTGAAAGACTGAGCATGACGTCTTAACTTGTACGCGGTCACTTTGGAACATGGACATGCGTGTCTTCAGCAGCCGACACTGCTGGTAGCTCAGGTAGAACCATTGCGACTTTTCTCTTAAAGCAAGTCTGCTCACTTTTTTTCTTTTTTTTTTTTTTTTTTGGACTTTTTTTTGTTATGGTAGTTTCTGTTAGTTTCCTGTAAAGCTGAAGATTGTAAAGCTCCAGCAAACACTGCGGTACCAGGACTGCTTATTCAAAACATTGGTGGTTTGGCCCTAATTGTATTCGTAACATTTTACTTAAAGTATTGCAGCAATGAATTTTTAATATGTAAAGTTTTCAAATAATCCTGAAATGCACGGTTGCAAAATTCATGAGACTCCGTAACGTTATCCCTCGGTTAAACTCTGTGGGTGTGTTTGTTACCCGCTCTTGGCAGCGGAGATGTTCTGAAACGCTCTGACTTACGAATCGCAGCAGCTTCCCCAGCCTGATTTATGGTGTGTTTTTTCAAATGGGCTTCCTTTCTGCAGGGATTTGCTCCGATGGTTTGTCGAGGCTGAACAAAGTGCTTGTTGGAGTGCGGCACCTTGTCACGGTGGCAGAAATGCAATTTGTAAAAACTGATCAGTTTCGCCACAGAACTTGCTGTTTCCCCTAATGTATGTCTCTGAAAGATAGGAGGACTGTCTTGTTTACCCTTGACTGAAAAGATTTACATGGTCATTTTGCCAATTTTACACACACTGTTATTGACCCATTCAGCACAGCAAGCAGAACTCGTGATGTTTTAAGGTGGAACTAAAAAAAAAAAAAAAAATTGTGTTGCTATGTTCTACGGAGTCTCTTACAAACACCTTCGCCTGATAATGGGGAGACTTACGTCGTTTAAAAAGAATTTAATCAAATGGAGAGCATCAGTTATCCTTCTTTTACTCTCTTTGGATCAGGCACTTAATTTGGAAGAGCAGAGACGGGGATGGTGGAGGTGAACTCTGTGAAATCCCTTCCAGGCCAGGATCAAACGTATAAAGGACTCATTATATTGTATCTGATAAGATCAGGCTGCTCTTCTTACCCAGGTCGTGGGAAGTTCTAGAATACCGATGTCCTAAAACACATTGTTTTGCTATGGTTGTGCAGTGGAATTTAATTACCACCACATGTGAAGTATCTTTTTATATTTAGGAACATCAGGATGCACCTAATTGAAGGTTCTTGACTGGTGATTCTCTGTTTCTTAGCATTGAGTTTTATGATGTAGCAGATGATCAGGTCTATAAGAACTTCTACAGAAAGAATTGCGTTTGACTTGCTGAAGCGTTCCCACGTATCTCTCTACATTGGCTTCCTATAGCTGCCCGGATAAAATTTAAGACCCTGGTAATGGCCTACAAATGCATCAGTAGAACTGCTCCCAGATATCTACAAGACCTGATCATCTGCTACACCCCAACCAGACTGTTACGCTCTTCCACATCTGCCCACTTGGTGGTCCCATGCATAAAAGGTAAAGCGCAAAGGTTCTCGGTTCTGACTCTGTTGTGGTGGAACGACCTCACTCTCACTCAGAACTGCTGAATCTCTGTCCACGTGTAAAAAGGGTCTGAAAACTCACCTCTTCCAGACTCACTTTTCCCATAATCTCTTAACTTCATGTAAGGTGTAAGTGTTCATGCACTATAACTTTAAGATCATCCCCGGATAAACTCTTACACAGCTACTCCTGTAATGTAATGCAAATGTTTATATGTATCCTTTAAAAAAAAAAAAAAAGACTAGGAAGATGATTTGGAATCGTCGATATTCTGCAAGTTTTATGCAGCTACTCGTGTGATGAACATTGTTTCATATGGTGGAAAGAGATTAGCTGCACTTTAGAATTCCGCATCTGCATATAAGTTTCTCTTCCTGCTAATGTAATGAACACATTGTATTTTCTATGAGATGTGTGTTGTTCTGGAGAAAAGTGTCTGTCTGCTAAATGAATACATGCAAATGTAATGATGTGTGTCCAGCCTTCTTTGCATGACACCCATGGTGTAAAGGGCAGCTCCAGAACAGATCGGAGCGTTGTTGTACACACCACACCATTCAGTGTGCAGGATTTTGGTACTACTGTGTACTACAGTTGTCATGTTCGTCAAAACCAGGTCTGGATATGTTGAGTGGTGCATCTGAATTTCATGTCGCCTTACGGAGAACCATGCATCAAAATGTCTTCATTGTAAAAAGCTGTATGTGGACTTTGGGAACGGCTTTGAAATCTTTTTGTGCCGTGCGCTGATTTGTTGTCCATGTTGTGATTTGCTGTTGGGGGAGGCTGCTTCCTCAAGGAGTCAACATGGATGTGCTTTGCGTTAAAAACCAGAACTGCATGTTTGCTATAGTTCTGTAATGAGGTGCATTTGACGTGCTGCACATGAAAGGACTGGTCCAAACCACACATGTAAGGCATCTCATACATGACCAGTGTTGTCATGTGAAGGCGGTATTGGTGGGGAGGCAGCCTAAAGTGACCTCAGCTCGGATATGGATCTGCGTGGTTGTCGGCGAGATGGGTTGACCTCGATGTCCGTGGTCAGAGGGTTTTTGGGGAAAAGCAAAGGAACTTATTGGAACCACTGACGAGCAAGGCATAGGTGCTCAAATGAAACTGTCGTTGCCAGGAAATCTTGAAGATAGGTAGGTTACCTCTTCAGCGAGTAAATCAAAATAAAAAATCTTTGCAAGGAATGAATCAGTTTAGTGTTTTTCACTGCAGAGTGATATTAGATTCATTAGTCTCGCAGATTATTGTCAGAATAACCACGGCCAGAGTGAGAAACACAGTGAAGGAAATGAAAAAGTCAGGAGGAATATGCTTGTTGCCATTCCCTTTGGTCATCGCAGCCTAGGTGTGGTAAATAAGAACTTTACCCTTGCTGAGACAGGGTACTTCCCCAAGGGGAAGCTTCTGGTTGTCTTTCTGATGGGAAAATGTCAACACACATGTTGCCTTTGGCAAGGCTTCAGAATAAAGCAGTTTCATTTTGTATTGCAATTTATGTCAGACATACATTGCTCAACATATAATTTCCCTTTGACAACACGAGTGTTTTTCCATGGAGACAAGCCAGCGAACATTAAAGGCGGATTGTGCTGAGTCTTTGAGATTTGATTGCAATATGAAGGATTGTCCCACACAACATACTATATATATGTGTGTGTGTGTGTGTGTGTGTGTGTGTGTGTGTGTGTGTGTGAGAATTGAATCAGATCTTTGTAGCTGCTCTTGCAGCAGGACTGCTGCCCTGCACACACAGCATTAGTATGTGAGCGCTGTAGTGTGTCATGGACACTGTACCACTAAATGGCACACTTACTCATGTAGTGCTGGCCAGACTGTACTGTTTATAGTACACGCTACATGTAGCAAGATGAGGCAGCAGGGTCACGCATGGAATTTAAGTGCACAACCACGTGTGGGCGTGCTCAGTGATGTACTCAGTGATGTGCCCTGCAAAAGTTGTCGCCACGGTAACAGGTAGCAGGTAGGGTTGGGGTTACAGCTGCCACCTAGCACCTGAAGGCCCTGCTTCAAATCCCACTCCAGATGTACTGCTGGTGAGAAGGTCTTTTCCCCAAATTGCTCCAGTAAGAATGACCAACCTTGCATGAATGGATGGATGGATGGATGGGTGTTTATGAGCCGTTGTGGATAAAAGCTCCAGCTAAATGAACGAAGGAAAATGGTAACGGGACATCCTGTAGTGAGACTTTAGGCTCTGTGTGTAGTCTTTGTCGCCGAGCGTTACGGGACCCTTACAGCGACCGCTTCTGATGGCGTGGAGGAGGCAGCTGCGATGTGTCTGCACGTGGAGCATTCGCTGGGGTTCAGCGCACCCAATCCGCACCCCCACCCTCCACTCGTACGTCACGTGCGGTCTTTCACTTCTTAGGGAGTTTACGTTTGGTTTCCAGTAGAGTGTCTCGGCAATAACCGTTGGCAATGCAGGTGTCCGACTGCTGCGCCAGCACCTCTCTGTGCAACGCAGCGTAGCATACGCACTCTAGAGGGAAGCTGGGCAGCTCCTCCACCAGGTACCGCTGAGGTGCAGCATGCAGGCATATGAAGGGGCAAGCACAGGGGTTCTACTTTAGTACGGAGCTCCAGCTGCTCATGCATATTTATTCTGCGGAACTGGCACGTTGCTACAGCACCGGCGGGATGGGGGGGCTGAAGCAATTAGAAGCCGTCTTTTGGAGAACATCCCCCCGTTAGCGAGCTGTGGGAGGGCAAGTCGATGGCTCGGGTGCCTGTCTTACTGGGCCAAGCCAGTCGCACCAAGAACATCTTGCTGCGTGTCCAAACATTCTCGTGGGCAAAGAAGAATGCTAATGGATGTTACCTGCTGTATGATGCACGGTTTACTGACCACACATTTCGATTCTCTGAACAGCTCCTATTCAAAATTCTCATGCTGTGTTAGACTTGCCTTGTCATGCTCTAAATGCATGGCTTTGGGAAAAGAACATACTGGTAGTAAGGTTATCGGTGTGCGTGCGTGCGTGCGTGCGTGCAGAAGCCTTTTGCAACACATTGGTTCAGATGACTTTTTGCAGATTGTTGCTCCCTGACAAACGGACAGGAAATGGGATGTATGCTCAGTGTGGAGTGGCAGGAAATCAGTTCGAACCTCCCTGAACTGCAGCACTGGCGTTTAATGCGCTACTGATGCATTGGATTAAAACGAAGCAAGGAAGGAGAGGATTTGTTGACCGCGTCTCCGTCTCGTTGCAGTGAGATGAGCTTTCAGTCTACAGGATTGTGCATCTTCCTTTCAACATGACTGTGACATTGAACAAATGGTAGCTTAAAGGGACTCCCTTTGATTTAAAAGCCTTGTCCCTCAAAGTGAAGTGTAAGAAAGACTAACGGTAGTTGGGTCTTCGTGGCTGTGCCATCAGTGGCCGTTTATCTACCTGATAAGTTTCTTGTCATTGTTGACTGATGGCTCTTGTGGCGTCACTTGGTGTCCACTCATAAACGTGGGAAAGATTTAAAGACTCGGGATAAATCTGCCTGCTGATATCTGTGACAGCTGGATGTGTGGGTTGAAGATGTACTGGGGAGGTATGGTGGCGCAGCGAGTAGCGCTGCCGTCTCACAGCGCCTGGGTGGTGCGAGAGGATGTGGGTTCTATCCCCACTCAGTTTGTATAGAGTTCGCATGTTCTCCCCTTGTCTGTTTCCTCCGGGTGCTCTGGTTTCCTCCCACATTCCAAAGACATGCTGTGCAGGTTCCCTGTAGTGTGTGAGTGACAGAGAGAGAGTGTGTGTGTGTGTGTGTGTTCCACTGATGTATGGATGAGTGATCCATTGTAAGTAGTGTATCTAGCAGTGTAAATTACCTTGGTGAATAAGGTGTGTGTGTGGGCCGGTAACACTGCATAGAGTTCTTTGGAAGTCACTTTGGAGAAAAGTGTCTGCTAAATAAATGAATCTAAATGTATGTACCAGAGTTTTAATAAAAAGCTCTCAGTTGCTCTTGTTAAACACACTTCCAGATCTTTTTCTGTTTTATTTAAGAAAGGGAGTTAAATGGTTTTGTGATGAAAATCAGTTTATTTAATTTGGACTTTGGTGAATGCTAGACATGAACCATAGTTTGTTTCCATTGTCTTTCCCCCATATATGAGCTAGAACATGTTTTTTTTTTTTTTTTTTTTTTTTTTTTTTGTTCCTCCTCCTTTTGATTGTCTTCTCAAATTTGTTTTGATTTGTCGTGTCACCATTGTTTGTGCCAAAGAATTATTTGAAAAATAAATGGCATTTAAAAAGAAAAAGGGGGTGAAGGGGGGTGAAGTTGACCTTGTAAAACCCAGAACCAGTTTCCTTCTCAGAGTTATAAGAAAAGTAAAAATCATTTTAAAAAAAAAAAAAAAAAGCTCCACCCATATTTTTGGAAGAAAGTTTTTCTGTTGACATTTTTACTATGCAATGGCAATGATGATAACAGATGCATTGGAACCTTGACGTCCATGTGTAGTAGTTTTTACACGAAAGAGCACTTCTCCCCTGTGCTGCCATGAGGTTTCATCCTGCAGGATGGGAGCCGAGGTCTGGTTCTATAGCAGATGCTCTTATCCTTTTCTAGCCTACTAACGCCTTTAAGAATGGGACTGAAGCTGAGGACCCCTCCGGAGGAACATAGAGAAATAAATAAAGTAAAAGCATTAAATCTTTTTTGTTGCATCAGATTTTTTTTTTTTTTTTTTTTTTTTTTTATCAACTTATTTTCAAAAATTGCGTGTGCGTTACCCCCTGCAGCCCATTCGCAGACCCCCCCAAGGCGCTCATAGGCTCCAGTTCAGGGTCGCCATTGTTTAGGGAGCACATCTCTGGTCCTATGGAGTACACGGGTCTAAAATATATCGGAAGCAAAGCGCTGGACCTGTAAGGAGCACAGAAATGGAACTCGAGCCTAGTTCTATAGTTTGTAGTGATCTGGTTCTGCAGGAAACGCGTCCGGTTATGTGGAATTTATGTGGAATGTTCTTTCTATTCCTGGGCTACTTGGTGGTGTTCAACACCCCGCTACAGATTACAGGCAGTCCCCGGGTTAAAAACATCCAAGTTACATGCGGCCCGTAGTTATGAACCACCCCCCCGTGAAGGCTACTATATTAAAAATTTGAGTTGCATACAATGATTTGTAACAACACACGGGCCCTACTTTGCGACACAAAACATTGCGCTTCTACAGCGGTTCGTCGGCTCGTGGGCAGTGGGCCTGAGGTAAGACAAAGATTTACTTTTTTTCAGTCGGACTGAACAACAAACATCCACACCTGCCCAAAATCAGAGCAGCTGCATATGAAGAAGCCGCACCTGCACACACCGGTTGCGGAATCTCATTTGAGAAACCCGTCTCTCCAGCGCTCTCGAGTGAACCCGTGACAACCTACCCGTCAAGTCCTTCGTTCTCCACAATTCCTCGTTCCTGCTCCCGACACTCGCGTCGCCTCCTCGACCACGACATCGGATTCTCCCCGAGACCCACGTTCGCGCATCGACCGACCCGCACCTGTCCCCGACCGCGAATCTCGCCCGCTCCCCCGTGTACCGACAACCATCCCGCAACTGGGTCCACACACCTACCTCAGTCGCCTGCCCGCTCGGTATGACAAAAACCACATTACTGTTAACTGTCTCCTGTGTGTTACTGTGGTCGGCTTTAATTTTGTTTTTACCCTCTTAACCATGGCACCAAAGCGTATATGTGATGCACGTGATGATGCATCCAAGAAAAGAATCACAATTGAAACTAAAGCGGAAATAAAGCGATTGGAAAAAGGTGAAACACTAACAAATATTGAAAAAGTTAACATTAGTTACTTTGTTTTTTTTTTATACTTGCACGCACTCTCTCTCCTCCTCTTTCTCGCTCTCTGTTATAAATACTGTAGTAACATTCATTATTATTGTTGTTATTATCACTGCATTGTATTAATGTACTATATTAAAAATCTTTTAGTATTTCCAGAAGTGTATCTTTAATGTTTTTTTTTATGCATAGAGAAGTACACAATATACTACGCCAAACATTTGACTAACTGATACCAACCATACCTAACTGTTCCAACTTACATACAAATCTGACTTAGACTTTGGAACGGAACTCATTTGTAATCCAGGGATTGCCTGTAGTGTGCTTTTACCCCTGTGAGCCATTCTTTCAACCCTGCTCCCTGGTAGCAGAGCTTGTGGACAAGTTTTGAACCAGTGTGGCTCTCAGGGATGCTGGTGTTGTACAAAAGACCAGTAAAGTGGTTGTACTCTTTGGAAAAACCCAGAGTTCTGTGTTCATTCTGCTTTCTTGCTTCGATTGCAGCCCTTGTGCGTTTCATGGAGACATTTGACTTCATACGAGGAGTCCAGTATCTCTCTTCTGGTGACACATCTAGCCAAATTGTGCATTGTGACATTCCTCTTGCGGTGTTTCCGACCATCAGGGGGAGGGTCGGTCTGCGTTTCCTGGGTTATCTGTCCACGCTCTTAGGGGGTGGAAGGTTGCTGAAGAGCTGATGCGCTCTCCCCGCTGCTCATGAAAGCGAAGTTAAATGAAGTATGGGAAGGGTCTTACAAAGCTGCAGCTTGTGGGGATTCAGGCTCTGATGGCGCACGTCTGACGTGTTGGTGCTGTAATGACTGCGTGCGCTTCGTACGAACGAGCGTCCCTGCGCTCCTTGTAGGTGTCCTGTCCTCCTCTGCCCTTAGCTGGTTTCTGGGTGCACTTCCTTCTTCCTCTGCACTTTGGCTCCAGTGTGCATGAGGTTCTGTTACGTTTATTTATATAGCAGATGCTTTTGTCTAATTCAACTTCCAATGAACTCTAGGTTGTGTTACCAGTCCACACACCTTATTCACCGTGGTGACTTGCACTGCTAGATACACTACTTACACTGGGTCACTCATCCATACATCAGCAGAACACTCTCTCTCTATCACTCACACACTACAGGTGAACCTGAACAGCATATCTTTGGAGTGTGGGAGGTAACCAGAGCACCCGGAGGAAACCCATGCACACGTGGGGAGAACGTGCAAACTCCACACGGACTGAGCGGGGATCGAACCCATGTCCTTTTGCACCACCCAGGCGCTGTGAGACAGCATCAGTACTTGCTACACCACCGTGCCGCCCACACCTTTTCCCACTAACGGCCGGACTGCTGTTCGCATGGGGCCGCCATGGGTGCGTCCCAGGCAAAAGTCATTGGCTCGGGTGTAATTTAAACATTTGGTTACCCTCCATTTACTTTTGTGGCTTCCTTATTACTTAGCTTGCTTGTTTGTTTTATTTGCTTTATTTATTTTGTGTAGTTTGTGCTCAGTGGAAGAGAAACCCATCTGTGACACATTTAAAACTTGAAATCAGATCTTCCCGGAAAACTGATTTCCTTTGAATGTATTCAGATTTCCTTCCCTTGAACGTATTCAGTCTTTGTAGAATATTCTTTCCTAATTTTTTTGTTTGCTTACACATTATATAAATTCAGGTTCATATGTTTTTCCCTGTTCTTACTAATTTAACAGTCAGTGAGGAACATAATTTGGGATTTGTCTCAATTAAAATTCAGAGCTGTGAACGATTTAATCTTAGTGGTAATTTCACAGCTGAGCGGCAGCAGCACATCTTTGGAGGGCGAGGGTGACATCGCGTTCCCCTTAAATTAGAAAATCCCTGGATCGCTCATACGCTGTGGTCCGAACTACGTCCCAGAATTCCCACTGCTCTCCCGTGTCCGTCTGCATCTCTGGCCGTCCTGCAGCACTTCTAGAAGTGCGTATGTCGCCATGTGGCGACGTCTCTCCTTTCTTCGGGCATCTTTTCCTCCTTCCTCACCTTAGGCCGCAGAGCTCTACGGGACATTCGGGACCACGTTTGCGTGTAATTTGGATTAGAATGAGGAAAAATGTCCTCGCGCCGTGACGTGGCTGGCTCCGGGACGGCTGGCATCATACTTCGGCAACGTTTGAACCGTTTTGCTGTCTGGCGTGAAATACGGCCCGTGGCTCCTCGTGTCCGCGTATTGTGACAAGACCGTGTGTGTTTTGCTTGGGTGAGAAACGCACAAAGTTATCTTGCCAGAGCACAGACGGCCCCTGGGTTTCTCGCCCACAGAAACAACATCATTAGAAGGAGCACAACAGAATACGAATGAGAAACGAACAGAACGAGAAGCTGCTTTGTTTGCGGTCGTCGGGAACCTTTCGCAACGCGTTGGAGCTCCGTGGCGTCGCCGCGTGACACCCGGGGCCGTTAACCCAAGTTAAGGTGCGTTGACGTTACCTTCGGCGAACCGCGGTATTTGCTCCATCTTTGTGCTGAGAATCACTGGAGCCGGTGTATCGGTGTAGCTCGCTATGGGAATCGAAGCGCATTCCTTCCGGATAAGTAAAGTAGCCTGATGGTGGGGCTGAGAAGCTGTGAAGTGCTGTGGACACCAGCGGAACGAAAGGATGCAGTTTAGTCCCATGAGAGAACGGCTGAGTGTGACCGAGGTCACGGAAAGGTAACGGTGAGCGAGACGGTCCTCTGGGTGCCCAGGTTTCGGTTCTGTGTCTCAGGAAAGTTGGCACATGGGACACGCGGAGTAGAGCTGGTGTCTCTCAGCTCCTGGGTTCAAATGGGGCTTTGAATCCAGCTCCATCTGTGTGGTGTTTGTATGTTATCTCTGTATGTTTGTGTGCATTTCCTCCAGGTGCTCCGGTTTCCTCCTGCAGTCCAGAGATGTTTGTTTCCGGGAAATTTATGAGGGGGGGGTTGCCTGTAATGGACTGGTATCCCATCCAGCACGTACCGTGCCTGTATTTCTGGGGTAGGCCGCAGACCACCAAGACCCAGCACCAGCCATGCAGATACGCACACGCACGCACGCACGCACGCACGCACGCACGCACGCACGCATTTTCAGAACCGCTTGTCCCATACGGGGTCGCGGGGAACAGGAGCCTACCCGGTAACACAGGGCGTAAGGCCGGAGGGGGAGGGGACACACCCAGGACGGGACGCCAGTCCGTCGCAAGGCACCCCAAGCGGGACTCGAACCCCAGACCCACCGGAGAGCAGGACTGTGGCCCAACCCACTGCGCCACCGCACCCCTTGACTGCCATGCAGATATTGATAACAAATGGATGAATTACTTCAGTCACTCTTCTTTAAATTTGCAGACCTTTATGGGCCTTCACTCAAGTATCATCCACATGGCATTTGTCCCCCCCCCCCCTTATCTGCACGTTTGTGCATTGTTTGTTACTGCCACAGTTACAGGGCTGTGAGGTTAACAGTGGACAGTGGCTGTGTGTGCAGTTAAGGAAGTGCCTTTGAACCACGGTATCAACAGCAAAGGGCTCTTGAGCGTCATCCATGGCTCTGTCACACTTTGGATCGAGAATCCCAAGTTCTGGCACAACGCGCAGCGGAAGGAGGTTGCGGGACGCTGAGAGCGCCGCTGTATCGTGGCCGAACGCATTCTGAGGGCAGGCTGAATATCCCGAGGACGTGAGAAGAGTGCAGAGTCCGAGCCCAGAGCTCCCGGTCTCCCTTGTTTGGAAGCGCTCTCCCTCTGCGGTGGGCTGGACCGCAGGTACTACTGAGGGCTTCCCCACAAGCCTTTTATGGTCTTCTTCCACATAACCGTTCCCGCCTGAGGGACAAAGTGGCCGAGCTGCTCATTAGGTACGCCGGATTAGCTTCTGACCCATCTGCCCGGCTCTTTGACAGGCCCTTAATTGGTCACCCAGAGGAACTGCAGCTCCTTTTCTCCTTGGCTTCGCTTTTGTCCGAGACATCGGCGAGGAGATGCTGACCGTGGGACGTCACTGCGCCACCTCGCTGGCACTGGAGCCAGAGCAAGAGCGGAGGTTTCGGGGTGCTAGTCACATGTCCGGTGCCTAAGCAAGACCACCCCCTCCCTCTCTGGGGAAGATGCGGGACAGTGGGGTTCTGCACTTTGTAGAGCCATTGCATGTACAGATTCAGTCTTTTCTTATTAAATATATTTTTGAATGGGCCTCAATACTACAACGGTTATGTTTGGCTGGGGGGGTGTTCCTAGACGCTTTGATGGCGATGGTGTTCGCTGTCATGCAAATGCGTCTTTGTTTCCTTAACAGGACTGCAGGACTTACCTCCGCGGCACCGATAAAGTCAACTGTTTTACATGCGGAATTGGATTTAAACCCATCCATTAGGGTAATCCTATCATATTCCATTGATTTAAATCCATTCAGCGCCTTAATCCCATTATGTTTTACATGGTGATTATGAAATTTCCAGAAATCGACTTTTGCACAGATTGTGTAATTTGTCCTGGGGTGTAACTGTGTCGCTGAGATGGTGGGTTCTGACAGTGAGCTGGCGAGGCGGTGGAGGACTCGATGGTTTCCTCTCCTTGGCGGTAAGTAGAATGCCAGGGTCCTCCAGGTATGAAGTGGTGCGAGGAGCTGCTGGCCTGGGGAGATGTATGGTTCAGCCGAGGCTTAAATCTCTCCTAAACGTGCTGTCAACGCCCTTAAATCAGGGGCGGAATCTTTCGAGGAGATCGATACGAATGTTTACGGCAGCGTCCTGGAGAGTGACGGACGGCGAGGTACCCGCTTTGCGGGAGATGCTCTGACTGATTGTGTCCCTCCTCACGTCTCGCCTGCGTTCTTGCATCCTTGCAGTTCTCCTTTCCAAGAAGTGCACCTTAATCTGCTGTTTGGTGCAAAAATAAGAATGAATTATTTCCACCCCAAGAAAAGGGATTTCACTTTTTGGGATTCTGAAGGGTCATTTTGGGACTTTTTTTTTTTTTTAACTTTAAAAAAAGAACCTCAAGTAGCCCTCCGTATAGACCCAGTTTGTTCTTTCTTCAGGGCTTCTCTGCAAGAACCTTACGAGACAGGAGTGTCTGAAATCATGATTCAACCACAGCTTTTATTACTGTAAGAGTCCACTCATGTTTGACCAGAAGACCTCAGGATGTTGCCAAAACATGCATGAACCCCTTAGCTGATTTGTGCGGAGGGTCTCTCTGAGGTGTGTAGCAATGAGCGAAACGCTTCACTTCTGGTGGACAATCCAGTAGGGCACGAACAGGGGGAGAGTCTCAGGAGGCTCATGACCACTGATTGGTGTCCTGCGTGAGAGACTCTGGTGGAGGGTCATGTGCTTGATTACGGGTCGGGGTAAATAACGTTCCTCGGTGCTGCCTAGAGGGAGACGTAGCGTCTCGATATGTTTTCGTCGCGAGAAGAGCCAGTGAGATCTCGGTTATTTCACAGCTTTTGGGTGAAGATATTCGTGGTTCTCAGAACCCTTGGGCTTCGAGTAAGAGTTAGAGCGCTCGGTGCATTTTATGAACGAGTCGGTCCCGGGAGCATTTGGAGTGTTGTGCTGCATAAGGTCTCGCTATCGCTCCCGCATCCCTTTCGATGGAGCTGGCCGAGATACCGTCCTGTCCTGCGGTGCCGCGTGGTTTCGGACAGCCTTGGCTACTTCCAAGTAAACAGGAAACGGAGATAACAGGCCTGTGACACCATGAAGAGTGTCCCAGTGTCCAGACAGGATCTCTAATGTGGGCTTTGAGCACAGCTGTAAAGGTGCCAAAGCCAGAGAGGACAGAGAGACAGCGGAGGGTGGCGGCAGGGAGCATCACTAGGGCCGGGTGGACGACAACGCGACGTCGGAGACGTGTAGTGAAAGAAGGTGCAGAGTTCGAGGAGCCACCTGTTCCAATAGCCCCCCCCCCGAGCAATCCTGCAAAATGCAACACAATCCGAATGTGCGTAAGGCAGAGCAGACGCAGTGGTTAAGGGCACCTGGCCACAAACTGGTTAACGTAATGAGACGAGGGAGCGCTGGCAGGCGGAGTCTTTTAGCTGCAGCAGCAGGACCACATGTGGAGCCGTTGTAGAGCCGCTGGGGGAAACGTGTCTGTAATCACCGGCCTTGTTGTGGGGGAAACATCTGCGCGAGACGTAGCGGGCAGGCAGCGCGCACACAGGGGCGGCTGTAAAACGTTTAAAAGCATCCTGCCCCTCGTTATCATCCGTTTGCTCGGCACACGGCCCTGTCCGCAGTGACTTAAGTGAACGTGCAGTTTTTTTACCGCTCGCACGGTAAGTAGGATATTTACCGGAACAGTGTACGGTTCTTCCTTTCCCTTTTCTGTGTGATTCACTCGCCGTTTCCCCGCACACATTGTGGAGAGTGGCTGTCATGATGACTAAGAGTGCTGTAGGAAGAAGCAGCAGGTGGTGCGGTGGTCATGGGTTTGTTTCTTTTTTTTTTTTCCCCCCCCCCCCCCCCCTCCATGTGACTTTACAATGAGTTACCCACATGCACAGCTGGATATATTTTACTGTGTCAGTTCTGGGTAAGCAAGATGTTAGGATGTAAGAGCAGGAGCGGGGATCCAAAATCAGGATCTTTGATTACGATGTGACAGCTCCGATAGTGATAGCATCTATGGGGGGGCCTCTAGACTGAAGCAAAAAAAAGGCGATTTTATAGTCGCTTTCGTTTTTCTGAATGCACTTTTCATCTATCAGAACGTTAGTCTTGAAGTTGGAACTCTAGCTCACACGCGACTCCTCCGTACCAGAGAGTCAGTGCGGCCCTGCTGCCGCTGCCTCTATTCACACTTTACTGTGCCGTGACTATATTGGGCGAGGTTTTCCACCTCCGACCGGGGCCACAGCCGCTGGCACCGCTGGATGCTTTTACCCTGTAAGGCCGGGGCAGTGATTCTGTTTAGTGTTGTGCGCGGGGTAGAACGGGTGCCAGTGTAAGCCACCTTGGAATGTGGGCAGCGCGCGGTCCTAGCGGAGAACCTCGGCCAGCGTACGCCGCGTTGCATTTCTGCAGGCTGTCCTTGGAAAACCAGCGTTACTGCGAACGGTGGCGGTTTTGCACGCTGATTGCTTGAGGGGTGGACAGGGGCATGCTGGGAAGTGCTAATGTCTCCTTCCACTGCCCAAACCATGAGTTTTGGGTGAACTGGTGTGTGTGTGTGTGTGTGTGTGTGTGTGTGTGTGTGTATATATATATATATATATATATATATATATATATATATATATATATATATATATATATATGAGTGTGTGCTCAGCTGCCCTGCGATGGACTGGTCTCCTAATTCAGGTTGTACCCTAATCCTCACACTGCACGCTTCCAAGGTGGGCTCTGGACCACTGTGACCGAGCGCTGGAGAAGTTCTTGATAATGGACGAGCGGTCGGATGGATGGCATTTCGGCCGTAGCGCGATTCCCTCATGTCACGGGGGCCAAATGTTCTGCCTTCGGCTTCAGTGTTGAAGGAAACTGGACGGTTCGAGTCAGCGAGCAACTGTAGCGCGAATCGTTTTCCGTCTTTTGTCCTTGACCTGTCTCGTGAGCTGTTTCCTTGAGGGTCTCTGGGTGCGCATTTAGGATATGCGCATCGCGAAAGACGGCCGTTGAGTTCCCAGGAGCTGCCGCGACTCTTTCCCACATCTCGTGCCCCGTATGAGTGCGACTGCAGTCTGGTGAGGCTTCGCATGGCGGGTTCCCGTCTCCCACGTTGTGCAGCTGCTCTCCTTGAAGTCCTTAGAGTTTTGCTGCAGCTGTTTGTTTTTGTGTTGGGCTTACGCTAAATCCCGAGTCAAGGCCCGTCCGCTCGCTCTGTTATGATAGCTCCTTCCTCCCCTTGCTCACGTTAATGGTGTGTCTCCTTTTATGTTATTTTTAACCAGCGATAGACACATCTGCGTGCTCTGCATCTGCTTGCCGTTGTGGATGGGGATCCCACTGCCAGCCCTTGTGGACCTTTATCAGGGCCAGCTGTTGAAGACCAGGAAGTGCTGACAAACAGTGGGACCTTTGAGAAGAAACCGGGGGGGCTGTAACAAAGTCCAGTTTGTGCAGAGGGACCGATGGAACGTATCCTTCCCACTGGCACAGGGTGAAGAGACCCTCTTTCATGAGGTGATGAGCATCACCGAAAGTTACCGCGAAAAAATGAGCTTGGGCTTCACTTCAAACATGGAGTCTCTGGTTTTACTGAAGTAGCTGACAGGCTACGGGGGGGGGGGGGCGCTGTCAGTTGTGTGTGGTCTGTAGGAGCAGGAAGACCAGCGCTGTGCTCACTGAGAAATGCTGGGGGGGAGGTCCTTGCAGGAAGCAGGATGCGCGTGTCTTTTATTGTGGTGCTTGTTGCGTTTACAGTGCTTTTACACCCCTAAACATGTGAACCCACACGCTAGACTGCACTACACACGGGAGTGTTGCGGAGCTCATTTTAGATTTCATATAACGACATCTACCGATGCGATTGGGGCACGACTGGAGCGATGGGCAGAGCAGCCCTTGGACTTGAACTCAAGGTTCAGATCTCAAGTCCTGCTCTAGTAAAAATTACCCAGCTGTATAAATAGGTAAGTAGCTGTAAGTCGCTTTGGAGACAAAAAGAATAAACGTGATGTTAACAGGGTTCTACTCTGCGAGCAGGAATGTAAGTGACCGGTCCTGGGAAGTTTGGCCAGCGAGGGGCCAAATAACCGAGGTGCGGCGTTCAGGTCCCCACGGGAAAGACGCTCCGCTGCTTTACCGTACCCATCCTCAATTACCGTGCTCGTATGGGAACTCTGCGTGTTATGGATACAGAGCTTGTTTTTCTTTCTGCTCCAACAGCCGTGCAAGTGAGCGATAAACCTCTCCCTGGGTACGGGGCCCGTTCGGTGGGTGTGGGTGGCTTGTTTGGAGAGCGTTTTCCCTCTGGGGGGGTCCCTGCGTGTCCATACCCCTGCGGGGAACTTTCTTTCCAATGGGGATATGTTCTGGACCCTTTTCCTTGTTTTTTCGGAAAGCGTTGCCATTCGGGACGTCAGCATGTGCGTTAGCGCTGTGCTCGTTCTTGACTCTGTGTGTGTGTGTGTGTGTGTGTGTGTGTGTGTGTGTGTGTGTGTGTGTTTGGAAGCAGGAGGCATCTCCACCACGATGTGGCCATCTCTTTAGCTGGAGATAATGATACGGTTGTGGCCTTCGGTGGTGGAGCGTAGCACCGTGGGTGCGACACGTGGCTTCCTGGCTCGTGAGGTTTATCGCTGCCCTGCTTTTTGCCCTCACACTTTCTTTGCAGCATTGCCTCTCTTAGTGCGTGTGTGCGTGCGTGTCTGCACTGGAGAGGTTGGATGCTGTGAGGAGCTTCTAAAGCCCCCCCCCGAGAAGGTGACAGACAAATAAAAAATGTGCAGGATGTGCGCTGGGGTCAGCTGTGTTGACCCACTTGACCTACTGCCCTTGTTTGGTTTTCTAAAGAGGCTGTGAAGAGCAACACGGCTCCGCCGTGGATGTCAGGATGCCGGGATGTCCCGTCTCGGTGGTGTTTCGAGAGCCTCTCCTCGCAAGTATGAAGCCCCGGACCAAACGCACGGGATCTCTCCGTATAAAACTTCTCAATCGGTGCATCGGGGCACGAGCGCCAAAGCGCGGCGTCAGGTGTCCGACTTGGACGGCGTCTCGCCCCGTGTAGAGATTCGCCCGCTGTGCAGCCGAGCGAGGCTCCGAGGGGTCCCGATTGCGAGAGACGCGTTCCGGTACGTGGCTTCCGTGACCTGCTTTTCCTTGCCGTATCGCGCCGAAGGAAAAACGTTGCTGTCTCCAGTAAGTACGTCTTGGCCTCGATCGGGGCTCCGTGAGGCCGGCGGAAAGGAGGGAGGCGAGTGTTCTGGAGTGAAACTGGTTATTTGATGGGCTGAGGGGGGGTCGTCGAGACCTGTCCCGGCGTAACACTGAGGCTGGGAGCTGCGTTTCGACCCAGAATATCCCTTTGCTCCCACTCTCTGACTTTTCATTGTCGCGGGTCACAAAATCATTAAACCAAAAAAAAAAGAGAGAGATTCCCCCAACCCAGTGCCTTCAGTGGTGAAAAATAGCCAGGAACCAGACAGACGGCTTCAGCGAAGGGATTGTTTCCGGGCTAAACGTTTTTCCAATGGCTGTTTGTTTTGGCGAACGCGTAAACCCAGCCCTCGTCCTTTTTTTTTTTTTTTTTTTTTTCCCCCCCCAAACCAAAAAAAGTTATTATTAACATAATTTATTTTCTGAATGCGTGAGCAGGCTGGCGTAGCCTGCAGCCAGGAAGAGGTGTCTGTTTCCAGAGATCACCGTAGTGGAGCAGGAGTGCAGCTCTGGCACTTATAGTCTGGATTTTTTTTTTTTTAAAAAAAAATATGTTATAAACCCCCCCCCCCCCCCCCCCCGCCCCCAAGTCTCTCTGGGCGAGAAGAGCTCTTGCGCGGAAGGAGCTGAACGCCCCCGAGCCGTGTTTAGTTTAGCAGCAGAGGCAGAGCTCGCGTGGAGCAGGAGGTGGGGGGATGAGGGAGGGGAGGGGAGAGGAGGGGAGGGGAGGGGAGGGAGCCGGCGAAGCGCTCCTCTTGCCGACCGCCTCAGAATGACTGTGACCGCTCTGCCTTTTAGGGCTTCTCCTTGAGCCGCACTTCTTTTACCCTGGTCTTCTTGTCGGACGTCAGGAGACGCGGCACTTGCTCCCCCTCCTGACTCACATTTGAGAGCTGGATGGTCTCTTTTTAACTTTTTTTTTTTTTTTTTTTTTTTTTTTTTTTTTTGGCCCCCCCCTCCTGTGGGATTCTCTTGCTGTGACCATGCCAGTGGTCGGGGTGGCTTCCAAACTCAGACAACCCACCGTGGGGTCAAAGCCCGTCCCCACGGCGTTCCTCATCCCCAACCTGGGCAGGAGCCCCACGTCCCGTGCTTCTGACCATCGGGGGACAGACTCTTCTGTGTTCTCCTGTCAGGTGTCAATGAAATCCATCTGCGAGCAGCCAGAGCGGAGGCCCCCCCAGGGAACGGGACAGGAACAGGAGTCCGAGGACAGTAAGGTCAGTGAGGTTGGGGTCAAAGGGCAGAGTGCCGCCCCGTGGCTCTTAAACCTTGATCCTTGACTCGCTTATGCGTGGACTCTGTGTCTGAAATTAACAGGCCTTTTTTTCTGAGTGGACAGCTTCCTGACATTCCTTAATTTGTACCTTTTTGTTGTGTTAATAGGAACGTTATTGATCACTCATTGTCTGGTTTACGGCAAATCAATGGTATGAGCAGTAGTGACATTTGTACTTGGGGTATTCACCCTGGAGTGTGTAAACACAAAGTTTTGTGTGTGTGTGTGTGTGTGTGTGTGTGTGTGTGTGTGTGTGTGTGTGTGTGTGTGTGTGCACGCGCACACTGTGATGCTACGCTGTTCCGATTCCTGCCTATTTGCTGAGCTGTGATGCCCGTTCAAGGCATGATAATCGGTGCTGCTCCAGAAGGACTTTTAAAGAGCAGAATGACCTGAATTGACCTGGAGGTCCCCTGTTGGCATGATGAGTGTGATTTTGCACAGATAACTTGGCGCTGCTGCTACGCCAGCTTCGTAAAGTCACATGAACAGTGGAAGACTGGTAAGGACCGCTGATGTCCTTGAGTGTTTGACCGCTCTGCACAGCTGATAACAAATATTCTCGTTTTTAATAATACTGCCGGCTGCAGAATGGACGCGAGCGGATTGCAAAATACGAGCTGAAACTTTTTTTTTTATAATATTCCCCAAATATATGTTATGCCAAACACAAACCGTTTGTTTTATCAGGTATTGTCACGTGCTTACATGAAGGTCCAGGGTTGGGTTTTCGGAGGGTTAACAACCTTTTTTTCAAGTTACCGTAAACTGAATTGGAACGGAATTACGATGGGTCGTACCGTGCTTTACCTTCTCGGACAAGCTTTAAATCCTTGGGTCACCTGTCTCGGGGTGAATAGTGCTTTGCTGGGGTAATTAATAGGTCTCGATCCTCTCACTCAGAAGGTGGGATTGATTTCATCATCACACCCCAACATCAAACTAACATCACCATCCTCACCTTCTCCAGCTTGTCGCTCGGTCCATCGTTCTCTGAATTCCCTCAGGTAGTCTCCCCACGGTGGCGACAGCGTTGCAACGTGAAACTCCGTCCTCTTGATTTGTACATTTAACTGATGCTTTCCTCCAAAGTCACTCATAATGGGAGATGTTTGCTGTGGTCATGGAGGTAGGAGGACACCTGGAAGGGGTGGACCCTGAAGCCAGCTGCGGGGGGCGGGGTGCAGGGTGCAGGGAGACACCCCTCCCGCTGTCCCACCACCTCAAAACCTTCCACAGTTAAAGGGACGAAGTCCGTGGCCAGTGACTTCCCTGAAGATGTAACCAATTAGGATCCTCCCAATGGTTTATACACCTTTGTACAGCCAGGCAGTTTTTAATTTTTTGGGTGCGTACCTTATTCAAGGGCACTGCTGGTAACTTTTAGATCCGGAGACTGCCACTCTCACCACTGTCTCTCAGACAGTTCAGGAGAAAGTCCAACTGTGATGAGTGTGGCTGTGACGGTTGCTGAGTTACTATGTTGCCATAGTGATACATTTGTGTCACAGTGTCCCAGTGTCCCAGTACAGAAGGTGGGGTTTGTGCTGATGATCCGATTCTGAATCGGACAGCAGAACAGGGCACCGGCCCAAACTACTACCGAGTGCCACCCTTGGAGTTCTGATGCCAGTTTCTATGAGAAAGTGGACTGGACACAATGTTGGACACCATTCAACATCTCCTGGGTTTCTTTAACAGGCAGTTCGAGGAAAAAGTGCAGCTAGGGTTAGATTGCTGGCATCTCCAAAACCTTTCCTGGTCAATAATTTAGTTTTTTAAATAAGGGCGGAAAGTATTAAAGCTAAATGTCTTTTCTTGGGCCGTGGCCCTCTGCTTATGAGCACAGTTGTGACCAGAAGTCTCTTTGTAGGTGGAGCTACTGGTAAATCTGGTCACCTTTACCACTAGATATAGGACTAATCTGTAATGCTTCATAACATTTTCTGTAATATTTTTTTTTTTTTTAGTTTAGTCTGCTTTCATCAACTGCTTGTCTTACACAGAGCTGCTGTTTTCTGCTATTTTTGTACTGTTCCCAGTTTTAGAGAACAGCTGTGTAACACTCTCGTCCCTGCCCGCGTCACACTAATAAAGAGCAGAAGAGTCGAACAGGTATTTGGTGTGTTTACCCCGGTCCTCTGAGTCCCTGCTCTCCAGGAAGGTCAGCCACAGTCGAGGCTTTCAGGCGGATGTCAAGACGCGAATCCGCTCGATGCCCCTTGCAGCGCGGCCTAGTCCCAGTGTCGGCCACGTCCCTTAGCCATCCCGTGGCTTCATGAGGGGTCTCGGTCGTTGCCACTTGTTGCCAGACCCCTGGATCACGGTGAGACCATGGTGAGGCGGTGGTGCCACTTGGCCACAGCCACAGTGCCTTGATCTCAATTTGTCCCCAGAGATACTTAGATAACTCGAGCACTCTGCCACATGCTGCGCACCAATCCTCCGTGTGGGGATAAGCCCCTCGGGGACGTGGACAGGGGATGTCTGGAGCGTGGCTCCCCGCTGGCAGATTTCTTGTGTCCCGCAGCTCAGTGCAGCTGATTTATCAGAGCGCCACCCTCACATGTGAAACGCATCGCACCCTGCTGGTCGCCATCCTGCCATGTTACCCCTTTCAATGTGCTCCTTCTGGACTCAGAGAACAGGGACCTCCTCCTCCAGGCACTTCTGGAACCTTCATTACCACGTAATCACTCCGGTAATCAGAAATGTTTCCGTGGCTTCTCTTGAGCGAGAATGAAGGAAAACGTCCTGGACAGCAATGTGACTCACGGTAGTTACTCATATGACACATGACTGCCATCAGACCTGCCCGCAATAAGTGTGCAGTAAACTTGTGCATGTTGATATCCTCTAGTTTACTCGTGGATATGCAGGACAGAAGCACCATGCGCTCGTGCGACGCACCGCACTCCCAGCGATGGCTCCGGCCTAGTGCGTGACTCACTGCAGTTAGAAAGAGCGCGCTCGGGAAAAATAAACAGAGCTGAAGCAGACGGAGAGGTGGTCGCAGCACACGGAGCTGTCAGATCTGGCTGTGTCATCCAAACAGCGTAAGAGCGGTTTGCGTCCAGCCGCGGGTGGTCTGGCCAGAGGGAGACCTTATCTGGAAGAGAGCAACACTGCAGAGTGACACAACTGGGAGCCGGGAGTTGGGGGTTATTGATGGTGTCTCCCCCTTCGAATCAGCGTCTCTCCACAAACCCCCCCCCCCCATTTTCAACTCTTCCAGAAACAACAGTACTGGCCCTGCAGAACACAGGCAGAGCAGGTGCCAGTCTGCTAAAGAGGGACTTGGAACGAAATGGAACCTGTAAATGTTTGTCCTCCAGTGAACATTTCAGCAGTCAGCAAATGTTGCTCACGTTGCCACATGTTGCTCCTGTCTCAGGACCAGTCACTGTGAGCTGAAGGTTCCAGAATCTCTGCAAAGAGCTGCTGTACCAAAAAAGGTACTTGACCTTAACTTCTCCAGCAGAGTATGCTGCTGTGGAATGATTTCACCCCCTCTTTGTCTCCTTTTTCCCTTAGCCTTTTTGCATTAAATTTTCAGTGATTTTTGCCAGTAGGCGAAGGAAGTGTTTAGTTGGAATCATTACAGCTAAAGTGACACAACCAGGTACGACTGTGAAGGGGAAGTTACTTTTCACAACAAGAATTGCACATTGTATTATGTTTCACGCACACATTTTCAGAACCGCACATCCCATACGGGGTCGCAGGGGACCGGAGCCTAACCCAGCAACACAGGGCGTAAGGCCGGAGGGGGAGGGGACACACCCAGGACGGGACGCCAGTCCATCGCAAGGCACCCCAAGCGGGACTTGAACCCCAGACCCACCGGAGAGCAGGACCGTGGTCCAACCCACTGCGCCACCGCGCCCCCGTCGCATTATGCTTCATACATAAGAAACTGCATAAATAATGCAGGTGTCATTCCCCCCCCAACACTTCATTTGGATAGCACTACAACTGACTCAAAGGTCTTATCAAATTTAAATTAAAATGTTTTATTTTGTTAAAAAAAAAATGTACAGTGAGATTTGTCAAAAATGGAGAAAATTGGAAAGGGGCAAACAGTTTTTCAAAGCACTGTATAGAGTATGTGTGTTGAGTCACAAATGTGGCTAAGGTTCAGAATAATGTTTGTCCCTTCCTATTTTCTCTTTCCTTAACCTTCGATTCCCCCCCCTTTGTTTCGACCAACATTCTACAAGTATACTTGAGAAACACTTTGCAAGGTGACTGCGTGTGTGTATGGAATCTCTCCGACAGGTTAAATATAACGTGGTAAAGGCGCCAAACCAGGGCCGCGGTGGAACAGGAAGAAAAATAGCAGGGCTGAAAAGGGCCCGAGCGCAAAGTGGCTTTGGGAAACATCCTGTTTGTCCCGGGGGAACAATTGCGGAGGGAAGCTGGCCGTGTGGTGCACGTACACGTTGACAGAAACATCACCTTCCCAAACACATTTTGTCAAGTGCTCCGTTTGTCTAAAAACGCGCTCTTCCCTTCCACGGCGCGGCTGCTGGACGCACCAGACACGCTCCGGGTCGCAGGGCCTGTCCGTGGGGGGTCCCCACTGTGACTGTAGGAATCGACATCGCTCTCTTCCTTCGCTGGTCTTCTGTTTTCCTGTGCATCGACACGCTCGTTTTGAAAGTGGAAGAAACAGTGGGTCCGTTTCAAGTTGAGTGGCTTGAAGTGGACAGTCCTGCTTACCCGTGTGTGAAAACAGTCCAAGCCTTCAGGTCCTTTTATAGTCTCTGTTTATCCTCCATATTCTTTCTTTCTGCCAGCATTTCTCCTCCCGTTTCTGTACCTTTTCAGCCCTTCCTGCCATCCTCTGTCCTACGCTCGTGTTTTCCCCGCTGCACATCTACCATTATTGGAGTCGTCCCTTCTCCCAGAGTCTCGTCTCAAGAGTCTCCGTCGCTCTGTTTCCTTCCTCGCCCCTCACCTTTTTTCTGCTCGATATTGATTTGCATACCATTACCATATAAAAGAGCCTTCCGAGTGCCAATTGACCCCGAGCGCCGCTTCTTGGGCTGGTCCCGTCCCCAGGACGAGACCTCCGCTTGCAGTCGAGCGTAAGTGCAGATGGACTGTTTGTGGGGGGGTGGGGTGGGAGGGGGCCTGCTGAGTCGGTCCTTTGGATGAACTGCGGTGCGGGGCTTCCTGCGCCTTCGGCCACGGGATGAACAAACCTGGCTGCACGTGGACCGGTGTGGCTGGAGACAGTCGGATCTCTGGGATCTTACCGGGGTTTTACTGTAACGCAGAGGTCTCGGTGCCATTTATTGGTTTTCGCTCAGATTGATTCTCCGGGCTTAGTCCGTACCGAAACGGCCAAGGCTCAGTGAATTTCCAAAAACACTCCCATGATGTTCTTCCTTGCGTTTTCTTAAAGGAAAATGTGATAATTGGGATGCGATCATGCTAATATTCTGAAGCATAGTGGCTGTATGGAGTGTGATATCCTGCTCTGTGGCTCCCTCAATGGGCTCTTCAGTTCACCGCAGCGTTGGGTCACGTCACTCACGTGGTTCTGTGTGGACCTGCTGCCTGGATCCACTTTATGGAGGTGCAATGTCCTTAGTTTTTTGTGTGTGTGTGTGTGTGTGTGTGTGTGTGTGTGTGTGTGTGTGTGTGGGGGTTTTTGTTTGCTTTCGCTTGCCCCATCACCTCTCTGCCCTCCATGCGGTGGACTGTGCTGCTGTTTTGATCCATGGGCTGCCTTTGATCGTGCTAAATGGGCCGTGAAAGTGAGCGCGGTACGGTTCACCCCAGCGGTCCGCAGTCCATTGAAGCGAGCGCGCTTAGAGGGGTTCCGTAGAGATTCTCTGCCTGATGGCAGCAAACTTTTTTTTTTTTTTTTTTCCCCCTCCCCTTTCCCCCCCCCTTCATCTGGATGATTAAAGAACAGGTTTTATCATGTGTCCTGCACTGGGAAGACTCACCTTGGTATTTCTAACTGTGTAGTCTCTCCCACGGTGGTTTTCACAAGGATAAAACTTGTTGCTTTAGGCTCTCTGACTCTCCCTCAGCCCAGTAGTGTACATGTACAGCTCCGGGCAGCTTACGATGGCAGTGGGCCACAAGGTGTGTGTACTAGTCAGGGTTGTTTGAGGCTGCGGTCGACTAATGAAAGGTTCTTTAGTCAAAATGAAACAAGAACCACAAGTCAGAACTTCTTCTTGAGCTCCAGGTTCATTGTGCACTGTTCCAGCTGAAACCTGCCCCATGTGCAGGGCCTCCTCTTAACAGACCAAAGTGCTTTAGCGTGCAAGTGCAGTGATTGTGGTTGATGACAAGCGTCTGTCCTGTCCCTGGAGGATGCTGGACACACTCCTGATGTCCCCCCCTTGTTCCAGTAAATCTCATCCGCTATGTGACATCATTTGTGCTTTCGTGGCCCGTTTGTTGCTGTTCCTTCCTAAAACTGTTTGACTTTTTTGGGTTCCCTCTGCTTTGCCTGCTCCTCGCAGCCGAGGTTCTGTTTCGCGTTTTAATAGTTTCGGCCTTGTGTCCGTCGAACTGAAACGAGAAGCGGCATCTTCTTGTCCGTGTTTCCTGACCATTGCGGATTCCCGGAACCACCAAACGTTCTCCGTCCCTCCGGCACTGAGGAACTCCCTCGATGAACAAACTCTTTGTCTTCCACTTGCCTCCTGTTCATAAGGTTGGTTGCTAAGGCGAGTCGGTCATTTGATGAGCCTTCAGGAACCCTGCAAACAAATATTCTTTCATTATTCGCTAAAAAAAGCGGCTTAAGGGCGTAATGCCCACCTGGCAAAGGAACCTTGTCGCCTTCTGTAATGAGAGAACCGATGTTATGAAGGGTTCTGTGTCTTCTGCGACATGTGGTGCACACGCCAATCAGATGTCACTCAAAAGCACATCGCTCCGCTTCGTTTTTGAAAGTTCTAAAGTTCTCTTTCACCTTTGTCCATGAGTGTATTGTTTCCACCCTCACAGAGCTGGCATAATCAGACAGAGGGTCGTTTTTTGTACTGCTATGGAGCGTGCTGTGATTTATAACCTAGAAGACACCTTTAAAAAAAAATGGTTGGACTCGTTGGCAACAGACCAACTGTGGAGACTATTTGTTTTCAGAAGATTTCGGTCTTATCTTTCCGTGGTACTTGGCCCAAGGACGATAAACGCGGTCTCGGAAAATTAAGGAATTAAGGAGTTGCTGTTTGGGGTCAATCAATGCAGAGGAAAGTCTACACTCCACATTCAAGGAGAAAATAGAATCATATCCATCCTAGTGTGAGAAGAAAGTGCAGGTATCTTACACACACACACACACAGAGAAAAGACCACATATGGACACTGAAGTGAACAGTCAGGAGGGGGAGAGCTCCCTGGCTTTGCTGTGGGAAGGGGGGGCGAGAGCAAGTTAAGGAACTTGATATTCCACTGATCTTTACTGTTTTAATTAGGCTACAAAGGGAACGAGAAGCTGGGAATTGAAAACACATTGCCTTCCGTCTGTGAACCTGATTGCTGGACGGCCGCCGTGCCTGGCTTTACTCTTGAGCACGCCGCCTCGCATCCCTGCAGCTGGGGAGCGTGTAGAAATGGTGTGTGTGTGTGTGTGCGCACAGACGCTCGAAGGAGGCCCGTCCTCCTCCGTGTCCAGGGTCAAAGGCTCGCTGATGCTCATTTCCTCCGTTCCGTACGGACCGTTGCTCCTGAGAAACACTTGTCATACAGCGCTTGGGATAAAGATCATTGGCACACATTCAGCAGGACTCCAGCTGTGTGTGTGTGTGTGTGTGTGTGTGTGTGTGTGTGTGTGTCTCTTGTCTTGCACAACGGCCATTTCTCACTGTGCTGATAGGGTTGTTGCAGCAGGACAAACAAACACATACTGACAAAGTTGACTTTGACTTGACTTTGACCAGCACAGTTCAGCCAATTAAGTGACCCAATACCAGCAGAGTTCCAGTCAATGTAAAGAGACAATTTCTTCTTTCTTGCCTGTGAAGCTCTAGAGTCATTGCAATTTTCGTCAGCTGCCAACATCAGAACACTGTTGGGTTGTCTGTTCTGGACCCTTAAGTACACTGAGGTTGTTGGGAGGTCTTAAGTGCATCGCGTCTTCTAGCTACCCTTCCATAAACAGGATTCTTGACCAATAGCTAAGTTGGATGTTGCACAACTGTGTGTGAGGTGCATGTGGATCGGGATTTCGTTGTGAAATGTTCCTCTCAGAGATTTGCTCTAAGATAGAACGAGGTCTGCTCCCACGCCTGCTGACCCCCTGCTGAGGACTGACATCTGGTTCGCCCAGCAGTGGTAAGGAACTCACACTCTTGGCATTCCAACTGGCCAAATCCCTCAACTCTTCGGGAAGCCGCTTCCTTTATTACACAAATCCTGTTTTAGAGTGTCCCCATGAGCGGCTCTGGGCTCAGCCCCTGACGTCCCGAAGAGACAGGAATGACTCCTGATAGAGAGATGGCCTGGCTTTTCCCATCTTCTGGGTGAGTGTATTCCTTTCAGCTCTGGGTTCTAAGGAGCGCTTGGGGATCATTGACTGCTGGAGTAAAAGTGTGGGAAAGGACTGGAAGCACAATAGTTCAGAACGGAAGAAGTGGGGGTACATTTGGGCCAATTGGGACAATAGAACTGTATTGCATGAGCAAGGGCAGAATGCTGACAGTGCAACATGGTGATTCAGTAAATTTTTACAGTACTTTTCCAAGCTTGTCACTGAGAATATTGTAGAGTGGGTTCGCATGCGGCGAAGAAGGACTCACGGAAAGTGTTCGTTACGAACGTTTATCGGAACACCGGCACACAGCGAAAGGTATTGGCGCGAACACAAGGGGAAAAATGCTCTCGGTCTGAGGCCCCCTTTTCCGTATGGACCTGTACCTCAAGCTTTCCTTCCCCTTCTCGCTGTCCGACAGACGCTCGCACCTTCATGATCGCCGTTAGCCCCCAAAACGGGTGAACAACATGAATCACGTTTTACCCACAATTCTCAACTATTTGCAATAGAAATCTTATCCTGCTCAAACGCAGCACCCCTCAAACTTATGTTTATTCATTTAACTGATACTTTCCTCCAAAGTGACTTACAATGTAAAGCTACTTTGAAATTATTTACACAGTTGCCTAATTTTTACTGGAGAAATTTAGGGTAAATACCTTAGTCAAGGGTGCTACTTCCAGAGGTGGGAAGCAAACTTGCAACCTTTGGGTCCAAAGGCAGCAGCTCTAACCACTATACTACCAGCTGGCCCTCTCACAGTTGTGGATCTGCTCCTTTGCTCCACCAAAGCCCAAAACCTTTTCATTGCATAAACGTTTATCTTTTTTTCCATAGTAACTTTACCCAATATAGGAACAGTGACTGTTTCCCTCTTGGCAAGACGTCGCCATTTTTATAGCACGGCCTGCCTAATTTTCCCCCGTTAACCGAATTCGTGACCACATTCGACCTTTTTCTTACCCAACAAAAGTGAGCGGTTGTGTAACTTTCCCTAGGAATTTTAACTTGATGCTGGCCCTGGGGATCCACTCCTCTCCACGTGGCTCCGGAGTACTTAAGTGTTTATGAATTTGATGGCAGAGAGAAAGTGTTACAGCCATATCTTCCAGGTCCTCTGCCTGAAACCCAGCAGTGTATGAGTTGAGAAAGAGAACTCTCAGGATGAGATGGTGAAAAGAGATTCCAAACTGTAGCTGTTTGTGCATTTTTTTTGAACGCAGTCATTTCTGAGCTCTACAACAGATGCCTTTGGGAAGGAGTTGATGGTTGTGGTCTCCTCTTCCCAACCAGATGAGCTGGCACACAGTTTTTCTGACTCCTCTAATTTTTTTTTTTTTCCTTCTTCTTCTTACTCAAAAAACCTACAGCATCTCATGTGCTAAGCACCTGCTTTGGGAGGTGGGAGGCAGGGGAGGTATCTGGCTTTCTGCAGGGGGCTGAACAGACTGCCTGCACAGCTCGTCGTTGCCCTATGGTGTCCCGTAAGAGCTCACCGGGACAAGTCTGGAGGCAGAGTAGGTCTCTTTAATGGCGGCATGAATTCGAACCTCACTGTGACCGGCAGCTCAGCCGGCCGTTCTACTGGGACAGTTTGCTAGTGGATATTGAGCAAAAACATGAAGAGATGTGCTCATCTTGGACATGCTCTTAGAGAGACTGTGCTCTGTGAATACGCATTACCTCTCATTACCTACCCCGGACAGGTTGCTCGTGACTACAGTGAGAGCAAAGCGTGGTAATGTACACTACATAGTGAATGCATAACAGTTATTGCTCATTGCAGAAATGAAGATATGAAGAATCAGGATGGGTTTGTAGTTGAATTGGATAGTGGAGTGCTGCAGTAGTTCATTAGGTAGATCCAGGGAACTGTTGCAGCATGTAGTCTAAGGCTTGTGCAGGTGCCTTTGGCTGCACTGTAGTTGTGTGATCACTCTTCCAGAACCTTAATTGAGATCTCAAGTGTTCCCCCCCCCCCCCTTTCTTGATGCACCAAATGTTTGCTTTCTTTATAGAAAGTCACCTTAAGGCTGAGGAATTGTAACAGGTGCTCTGGAGCCTTTCTGGTTGTATTTCCCCAATACGTTTGGAATCCGGTACATCACCTTTTTGGGCTTTGAACACACATCAGAGAGAAAGCACACGTCAGAGTTGTCCAGCTCCATCTTTTCATTGCTCTTTCTAAGCCTTGCTCTGCCAGGTCTTTCAGATTCCATATCTGACTGAAATCCCGTCAGAATTCCAGGTCTGTTTCAGGGGCTGTTGATCGCGGCCGTTGGGTGGAGGAATTTCAGCTCCTCTCTAATATCCTGCAGTCTGCACCATCCTTGACGTTCTTGTTTTTACATATGGCTGTTGGCGGGACGACTTGGCTGTTTAGTTATGGAGCTGTAGCAAAATATTCTTCCCAAGATGGGTTTACCAGACGAAGTGTGCTCCTTTCGCAGGCTTTATGGTCAAACGGCCAGTTTTTTTAGAGGATGCATTGCATTTGATTTCTTGCACAGTCCGTCTGAGTTTTAATATGCTAGGAATGTCAAGTTTGCAGCCGACCATGTGACATAAGTGGCAGCCAGGTCTACCCTGACGTTCAGACTTAAATGGTTTAGTAGCAGATGGAGAGGTCAAGTGCTTAATGCCTGCTGGTCATATTTCATGCTTAAAGATCTAGGGTTGCAGGTGCTACACCAGAGCACCTCACACCCACACTGATGTCGTTTGTAGAATTTGGGTGTATACAGCTCCAAATGAACCAGATCCTTGAGCTGGATAGTGTTCCTCAGTTGCTCTTTTACTACATGTGCAGTGACGAAAGGAGGAAGATGCCATGTTCGTTCACTGAATGAACGCAAAATACCAAAAGATGGACCTGAGAAAGTTTGTCAGTTTGTTTTGCAGTCTGTTGTTACCGTGAACTTTCATCTGCACATCATCATATTGGCCACACTTTGACCTTGTACTGTTAGGCAGCAAAGTAATGCATGAGATACAGAATTTAATGGAAATCTTTAGTGACGTAACTTTCTTTGGTGCGGTGCCTAGCAGCGGTATTCTTTTGTCGAGTCATAAATTGTCTTTTGAAATTTTGCTATCTGTGACATTTTATATCAAAGCCCTGAAATTCGAATGTGATTGTTGGCATTGTTTTTAAGTTGAAATCTATATTTTAAAGAAAAATTAAAAAAGAAAACTGGAAAATTCAGTTTTCATAGGTATTTGATAGCCGACGAGAAACGACTCCCCTAATGAGGACACCAGATACGACAGAACAAAATGTCTCAGTGCTGTTTGTGATTCACCATTTATATGAGAGTTGGTTGTGCCTCTTAATGCTTTCTGGGGAAAAGTCACTTTTTCAGAGGACAAAGAACTTGGCAGTATGATTGTTGTATTCTGGCTGTGTTTGATGGTAATTGCCCATTGTAAAAAAGCTGCACTGCACATTGAATGGGACATCTCGTTGTGGAATGTGAATGTACCGTGGTACTTGTCATCGACTTTTAAAGAAATGATTATTTACTGATGGGAGCTGATGGGAAACAGGCTTTCAATAAAGAGGTTAAGGAATAAAAGGAAATAACAAGGACCACACTTCTTGTTACGGTTGGATGATCTGTCATCGGAAAGTCAGTCTTTTACCGTGAACTTTGAGTAAGCAGCACATTGAGCGATTATACTCAATTCCTCAAATAACTAAACGATGGCAATACTAATGATATACACAAGGGTGGCAGGTAACCTAAAGAAAAGACTTAAGCTGTTACTGATTCAAGTTTCAGGAAAGTCACTGCTGTAGTTTTTTTGTTTTGTTACATGGTACTACTCTTGAGTGGCTTCTCTTAAAGTATCTTAATGCAAAAAAATTGAAATTGTTTTTGGATACATCTTTTCTAAGCCACATAATAATAATGATAAGGCTCTGGTTGCATTAATGCGCAATGAGGGAAAACTGGGTGTTCATCTCTCAGTTTTATAGATGTGTATTTTGATATTCTTACTGTAAAAACACTTAATCTTGAAGCCGTTTGTACTGAGTTTGGATTTAACTGTTGTTCAGCAACAACATAAACCATAATAACTCCATTCTGTTCATTGGCTTTCTGTGCCCCCCTCACCCATATCATGTCACAGTTTGTAGGACAGGTAAAAACATCTGCAACCCAATACCTAAAAGGTCACTGCACTCTTCAGCCTCTGACCCCTTGGTCATGCTTATCATAAGAGGTTCAGAATTTGAAGTCATTAGGTTCTTGGTGGTTTGAGCTTGCTCACCTCCTCAAATTGGCTGAATCCCATTTTCAGCATTCCAGCAGGGTCTCAAAAAGCATCTCTTGTAAAATAATTCTCTACTGATCTCCTAACAGCTCCATAAATGTGCATCTCAGCATGTCAGGATCACCTTTCTTCTGCCTCCCAGGCTCAGTGTTGTAGGCAGCTACTCATGTAATGTGTGCCAGCAAAAACAGTGGTAGGACAAACAAACTGCTTTGACATCACGTGTCTCCGTCTGAAGCTCTTTGCCTGTTGTGAAATGATCTTTGGTTTACTCGGAGTTGCGCGTTGCTTTGGTGAAGAGTAGTAATTGCAGGATCCGAAAAGCAGCTTTAGCTGTTCGCTGCCAAAGAGGTCAGTACAGCACTGGAGTCACAGCATTTGCTGAAATCACTTTTTCACCCAGTACTAAAGCTGTGAGTGTGACGTGAAACTGCTGTGTGTTCCTCCCTGAGGCTGCTGCTGTGATGAGTTCATTGGTGGTCATTGTAGAAGAATGGCCCTATAAAGTGCTGAATGTTAAATACGTTATTGCTTTTGCAGGATGCAATTCGCTTAATTCAGATTGGAGATTGTTAGCGTTTTCATCAGGCATCTCTTTTTGTTGGGCACCATAAAACACCTTGATTCTCCTTTGTCGTTCCCTGGATTTGAATGTTGGTGTGTGGAGAGCTTCCGGAATCACACCAGACAGACAGTGTTCAGTGTGGTGATGGAAAATTGATAATGACATGAATGGATGGGAGGGTTTGTATCAGAGAAGAGACAAAGCGGGAAATCGTAAAGAGGGAGAAAAAGGACGAAATTCGCTCTCTGCTGATTGGATACTGAAACGAGTCAGTATTTACAATGTTTATCATGCTTATCAGTACTAAGGGTCTAAAGGTTTTGATGACAACATAATAATAGATTGTTTTTTGATTTCCATTTGTAGCTCCATGTTAAGCATAATGCATATTGTTCAAGGATCTCCCCCGAAATGGATATTTTGCCCATGCAGGGACAGAGGTGTGCGTTTCTGTTGGAAAGGGCCTGTGGGTGCGCTGTGATGGTCTTCCTCACCATGGTAATCCCACTGGGAGCCACCCGGCTGCTCTGCTGCTGCTGCTGTAGTTCGCGGCTGCTGGTCGTCAGCAGGAGTTCCGTCAATTTGGGACGGGCGTCCATAGTCGTACTTTTTGGAGGGCCCTTATCTTGAAAGGTTAACAGAAGGAAACCCAACTGCTCAGTTTATCTTTCTCAGATATGACACAGACTGATAACCTGGCCTGAGATTAGGAGTCTCTGGAACTGGTTTAAAGGAACCTCCACTCACACTCTGTTTTCTCTCTGCATCTCGACTGCACATCTTCCTGGACAGTGAACTGAAATATTGTTCATCACTTGCTGTTCAGTGTTCCACATTCTATACAGCTGATGTGCTTTGGGTCAAGTGGGCTACGCAACGGTGTCTCGCTAAGGATTTGAGCGCATGACCCCCGATGCAGAATGAACTAAGTCTCCCGAAAATCCAGGTTGCCAAGAGACTGTGTGCTGCTGTATGACTCACCAAAACACAGGCGATAGACAAGTTATCACTACTGACCAGAAAGTGAAGATGTGATGTTCTGGCCCATATGAAGGTGGGCCTCCATTTCTCCCGGAAATTAGTCACTGTGAGGGCTGCACTTTGAGGCGGTACAGTCTGACCACACTTCCTCCCTGCTGAATCACTGCCGTCAGTGTCCTTCTGATTTTGCCAAAACCACAGCAGTGGTTGGTGGTGCTTCTTCTTTCATGTTCTGAAACACAGAAGAACTCCCTCTGAACCACTTCCATTTATTTATTTAGCAGATGCTTTTCTCCAAATTGATTTCCAGTGAACACTATGTGGTGTTATCAGCCCACACACCTTATTCACCATGGTGACTTACACTGCTAGATACACTACTTACACTGGGTCACTCATCCATACATCAGTAGAACACACTCGCTCTGTCATTCACACACTATGGGTGAATCTGAACAGCATGTCTTTGGAGTGTGGGAGGAAACCAGAGCACCCGGTGGCACAGTGACTTACTACTGAACACTTACTGTTTTCAACATGGTACTTTTGGAGTCTTTATCTTTATTCAGCCTTATTCTCTGAGATTAAATGGGCTGCGATTTCAATGGAAAACAATCTTCCATTTCCATTTTTTATTGCATGATGTTGTGGCTCAAACAGTTATCCACAGTGACACCTTCCTTGGCAGTATTTGCACAGCCTGGTTCCTTTTTCTAAAAAGAGTTCCAGGTTAGCTGTGTCTTACAGAGACCCTGACCTATGACCCTCTCATACCTGTGTGCCACGCCAGGGTTGCTGCACCACTGTGCCACCTGCTCTCCTGCCAAGGCGTGCACAGAAGGGCAGACTGTGGTCCAGATAATGTTTGTCACCGTGGAGCCGAACGCCCGCTGAACCCCTCCTTCACAGCACTGAACCACAGAGGCAGTATGTGAGGAGGAGGAAGAACATGGACTAGGCCCTCCAGCAGAGCTTTGCAGGGGTCATGGAACAAAAGATCTTGGCTGAGGGGAAAAAAATGCAGACAACGGGGTTTTGGCTCCTGCGACACCTCCCTCGCCCCCCACCCCGTTGTACGTCCATCCCGCTCGGCCCCAGCCTGTCCCATACTCCTATCCACACTGTAAAAGAGCGATATTACGTGTTTACACCAGCTGTGGTGAGTTGTAGCACTCTGAGTTACACTAATAGCCCTATTAAAATGCAATCAAAGCTGGTTATTGCATTCTCTCCATGGACAATGACACAGCATTTGATTACATTTTAATGAACACATTTGTTGATGTCAACACAGGTTAAATTTAAGTGTGTTCTTTGCGTCTTTTTTCTCCTCGATGCTATCGGATTAATTACAGGTGATGCCATGTGGAACTGACTGTAAATACTTTCCTTTTCCTTATATTTTGAGACCATTTAAGTCATACTTTACTGTTGTCTTGTCTTCATGCTTGCATGTCTGTCGATTCTCCAGAAAGTCCTTCTCCGTGATTTCCATTGTACTTGTCACTTACAACAGAGCCATTAGTTGGACAAAGATTATTACTCTGTTAATAAATCACTTTCCAGTCATTCCGTTTTCCAAAATACTCAGTGCCTGTGAGAAACGATGAGGGGCATTTCAGTTCTCGACTGGCTTTTCTTGATCTAGTTTGGGGCAGCCGTGCTCCGTGTGTCCAAGCTCCACGCTGAAAGTTGAAGTGTGACTCGGACATGGAAGTAAAACGGCAGGTGATTCTTGCAGGAGATTTTGTGAGCTCACCGGGAATGTCCATTATTTGCTGCTGGCGGTGGCGGCGGTGAGCTGTGTTTTTGACATTCTTTGGTGCAGCTAGTACTTGTTTGGTACATCTCGTTCTCTGAGTGAATTATTGACTGACCCTATTTCCTTGTTGTTGTTGTTACCGTTATCATTAATTTGTATTTCGTTCATGCCTTGGTCCAGCTTCTTACATCCCTGGGTACACTACACAAATCCTCTTAACCATCAACACAACAGAGCTACATAAGTGGTTACAGTGGCTGCCTTTGGACCCAAATGGTACAGGTTTGATTCCCAAATCCAGCTGTAGTACCCTTGAGCAAGGTACTTACCCTAAATGGGCAGCACAGTGGAACAGTGAGTAGCGCTGCCGTCTCTCAGCGGTTGGGTTCGATCCCCGCTCAGCGTGGAGTTTGCATGTTCTCCCCATGTTTGCGTGGGTTTCCTCTCGGTGCTCTGGTTTCCTCCCACAGTCCAAAGACATACTGTTCAGGTTCCCCCGTAGTGTGTGGGTGATAGAGTGTGTTCCACTATGGATGAGTGACCCTTTGTAAGTAGTGTATCTAGCAGTGTAAGTTACCTTGGTGAATAAGGTGTGGGGGCTGATAACACTGCATAAAGTTTATTGGAAGTCGCTTTGGAGAAAAGTGTCTGCTAAATAAAGAAATGTTAATCACACCAGTAAAATTACCCAGCTGTATAAATGGGTAAATAATTTTAAGTGCCTTAATGTTGTAAGTCACTTTGGAGAAAAGTATCAAGTAAATTGATTAATATAAATGTAACATACACTATGGTGAATTTTGTCACCAGTTCACCTGAAGCATGTGTCATTGGAAGGTGAGAGGAAACCAATGTGTGAGTAACTGTAAACTGTGGGACTCTATATGGGGTAGTCTTTATGTGGAAGTTTTGACTTTTTACTTTGTGAAGTGAAGAGAAGAACAATTCATTGCTCATTTTTTAAAAAGAAAAAACCCATTATTGCCTGTTTAGCAGCAATAATTTGACCGTGGCGGATACAGCTTAACCCTCATTTTTTCTGTTTTACTGTCTCTTTTCATAGGCGGCTTTTAATGGATCGTATTTCTTTGTTTCAGAAGGAGCCGTTTTCCATGCAGTGTCTGATTCGGTGTTATACTTCCGATATGGCACAGGAGTACAAGGTAGTCTGAGACAGCCGGTGCTCCGAGATGACTGTCGGTGAAGACCATAATGGAGGGGGCCGATTAAACTCGGCCAGGGGAGGAGTACCTCGCGGAAGGGCAGATATGGAAGTACCGCATTGAGGTCTGTGTTAAGCAACGCAGGAACATGTGGGGGCAGGGGCACTGAGGTCCTTCTCAAGGCTGTATGGTCACCTCAAAGGTGGAACAGGGACCTTCTCTGTGATCTGCCCATGGGGGGGGGCTGCTCTTCACACGGCCTCTGCTGCAGGAGGAAGGAGTACCTGGCTTTCGGGGCAGAACATGCGGTACATTGTTACTGACACTCTAAGTATGTTGCGGGTCATGGGGTATGACCGTCCCTCCCACCCGCTACGAAAGTAACAGATGCTGATCGAAACAAAGGCTCCAAACAGCTGAGTCTCTCACCCGTGACTGAGCACTTATTGTGGTGGAGCTCGGCCGCGGGTTTGACCCGGTGTCCGTCTTCAGCTAATTCGTCGGAGGGAAATCTGCCTTTCTGCATCGGACAAATTGTAGGGTGTGAGACAAGAGTGTCTGAGTTGCAGTTGCAGTCTGGGGGCAGCGGGACATAAGTGGTGGTAGTGGTGCAGAGCACGGGGGGGCCTTTCCTTTTTATGCGATTCACTCGGCATGGCCGCAGAAACCTCCGGTGCTGCTTGCGTCAGCTTCGAGCGCCTGCGTCCGGTCATCCTGTAGCTAGGGCCATGGCGTCACACCCTCCTGGACAGACCCCCGCTCAGCCTGCGGGGCCTGCTCTCCACGCTGAAAGGATGAGGACGGCCCTTGGCTCCGTGGGCATTTCCCCGCTCCGGTGAAATATCGCTTTCCCCCACTGGGGAGGATTACTGACACGTACCACAGAAAGCAGAAGGCTCAGGTTGCGAGGGGATTTAAAAGCTGTCTTTGAGACGCCTGTATCGTTTTTCAAAGAAGCCCCTTGGATGGCAGTTTACATGGGCAGAAATGATTTGGGCCTGAAAAAGATCCTGCCGAGCTGGCGTCGGTGGAATTTGTCCAGCAATTTAGGTTTATTCTGCAAGTAAAATGAAATAAAAGCAGCAGTGATTTACATGCCCACTTTGGAAAATTTTTCTTTGTTTTTTTTTTTTTGTTTTAATAGTTATTGAAATTGTCTGTAACCAATTTTTGTGAAAATCATTAAACCATATTTTTAGTTTATTTTTAGTTAACCTTCAAAGCCAATATTGGTCTGTCTCTAATGATTTATTTTAACCTAATTTGTTTTCCAGAATATGAATGTCTGCAAATGGACTTTTAAAAGCACAGTGAAAAGGTCAGTGGAGTCGTATTCGATGACTGGTGCGTTCATTAAGAGCGATCGATACATTATTTTATGCCAGGGAACATTCTCTTTGCCTGTGTGCTTTGCTGATTGCCGGAAGATATTTTGCTGTCTGAAGGCTCTAGAAACATCCTGTTTTTATTTGGATTTTAAGACTTACTTCTGCTCCCGCCGCGACTCGGCCGTCTCGCTGGATGAGCCTCAGGGTAATACCCTATTATGGACTCCAACCGCTCTAAGCCCATCTTGGCTGCTGTCCCTCTCAAGCCGGTAATACCGGTGCATCACCACCCCGATGGATGCCGCTCCGATGAATTGATTCGGAATGCCAAACATGCCGCAGCAATATGGATTATTTTCCACAGCTTTCCACCTGTGTCATCGCGTAACGCTCCCAGCAAGTACGAATTCCATTTAAGCGATCGCTAATGTTCCCCAGCCAGTAAAAATTCCACTCGCAGAATCAGTTCTGCTGCTTGGCCAATAGGACTTTCACTATTGGCATGATTAATGCTGCCCAACCAATCGCTGGTGATGCTGCCCGGCCAATCAGAATTCTCTTTGCCACATTGGTGACACTGCCTGGCCGATCAAAATTTTGTTTGCAACATTGGTGACGCTGCCCGGAAAACCAGAAGTATCTTTACGCCACTGGTGACTGTCTGGCCAATCAGAATTCTCTTTGCGATATCAGCGACACTCCCCAGCCAACCAGAATTCTCTTTGCAACATCGGTGATGCTGCCTGGCCAACTGGAATTCTTTTTTGGTCATGCATTCTTTCATTGGTCATGCTGCCTGGCCAATCAGAATTCTCTTTGCCACATTGGTGACACTGCCTGGCCGATCAAAATTTTGTTTGCAACATTGGTGACGCTACCCGGCCAACCAGAAGTATCTTTACGCCACCGGTGACTCTGTCTGGCCAATCAGAATTCTCTTTGCGACGCTGGTGATGCTGCCCGGCCAATCAGAATCCCCCTTGCGCTGGCAGAATGCAGGGTCTGTTGCATGAGCACTACATAGCCTGGAGTTGACATTAGCGTTAAACATATGAGAGCAGCACGGTCCAAATATGAGCACAGTAGACAGATGATTTAGAGATGGGTGTCTAGGGTAAAACAGTAGCTCTTTGTTGTAGGACTGTTGTGAAAATAAATCATCTCCTTAAACTGCTGAAAGATAAAAGGCTCTGCAGCGCAGCGATGAATTATATACAGAGTGATAACCTGATATTGACTTTAAGCGCACCGTGTCCCGAACGCGAGGCCATATTAGTGTTATCACCCTTTGTGTTCGTAAGTGTTCAGTAATCCCTTAAATCAACAGCCCATGTGAGAAGATCTCGCTCTTCTCTTAATTTTGGGGGGGAAATGAGTTTATGATTTATTTTTAGGCCTTGTGACTTTTTAAAGAGCGCATCAGATGAATGCTGTTCATGTTAGAAACGTATCATCTCAGTTATAGTGTCGGTGTTCAGTGCTCCTGTTGTTCTCTCCTTGAAAACCCGTTTCGCTCAAGAAGCTGAACCGAGGACGGGGCAAGACCCCATCGTGGTCCTACACTCTGCAGGTGTCCACTAGTGATCCTAACAGTGGTCCACCTTCGAGTCTTTGTGAGGAGGGGACTTGTCACGTTTGTTTGTTGGACCAAGTAGTGGGAATTGTCCAAACAGTCGCTCCATGCGCTCAAGAACGTGTGTGTGTGTGTGTGTGTGTGTGTGTGTGTGTGTGTTTTGTAGCGCTCCTCATGAAGCCCATCACGGTGCTCCAGTGTGGTCAATGATTGGACAGGAGGAAGCAGCGCCGCTCTGCCACAGATGTTGCCATGAGACTCATTTACCCCACGCTGGACAAACATACTGTGTGCTCACATTGTTATTAATATTCGTTGTCATTAATATTCCTCGTCTGTCTGTGCGGCTGCCTTCGGAAGTCTGATAAATGGGAATCATTGTCCTCGTTCCCTCCCCAGGCCAGGCTGCGCTCCCCCGCACCCCCGATCGCGGAGGCACCCGGAGGAGGGTGTAACGTGGGTTCGCGTCCACACTGAAGAGGCACATTGTGTGGACGCAGCCCCGGGCTCAGCCTTCTGATGGACTGTGGGCAGGACGAGCCCGCAGGTGGGCGACACTGTCACTGTCAGAGAGTTGGCAGCGCTGTGAGATGCAGTAAAACGCGACCCACTTCTTTGTCCTGTTTGCCATGGGAACCTGTCACCTGTGTGCTGGATGGCTGGGGGGGGTTTCTTTTTAACACGCAGAGATGGATGCCGCGGATCTGAAAGGAGAGAATGGAAATGTGACATGCAGACGTCTCGAGGGCTTCTGCTGCGTTTCCCGTGTGTCTCGGCACGTCTGACGTTTGGCTCTCAGCTCTTTTCACTCATCCTTTTGCCCTCAGTTGGGAAACTTGCTCACTTTCTGACTGAAGTGATATCTTTCCTGGAAAGAGACATTTATTACACTGCGCAGTCTACACCATCATGTCCAAATGGTTATTTAAAGTTGTAATGGCTCTACGGGTTGCACGGTGGTGCTGGGTTCGAGTCCATCTTAGTCTCTTCTAAAGCTACTATGTCTGTATTTGTTTGAATGGGTTTTCTCTGGCTACTCTGGTTTCTTCCCACAGTCCAAAGGCACATGTTTCAGAGTAACAGATGACGTGTGTGTGTGTGTGTGTGTGTGTGTGTGTGTGTGTGTGTGTGTGTGTGTGTGTGTGTGTGTGTGCGCACTTGTGCGAGTTGGTACCCAGCAATGGATGAGTGTCCCTTCCAGGGTGTACCCTGTTGACCCAACCACCCTCTGGTTCTGCGATAAGCTCCAGACCGTTGTGACCCTGCCATAGAGCGAGAGACTAATGGCTACAGCGGAAAGTGTTCCTGTTCTGGTTGATAGAAACGGGTTTCTGGTCGAAGGCTTTTAAACACAGGTGGTCTGAACGGCCTTGTGGGAAATTGCTTTACTTTCCAATAAAGTGAAGACAGGAAAGCTCTCAAGTCCCAGCTGACTGTTACGTCCCTGGGGTTGCCATTCGGTTTGAACACGGTGACCGTGTCGTTTGTGTGGTGTCCCTTAGCGCTCTCAGATGAACCTGAAACAGCGCTGTGTTCATGGGTCACACCCTCCCCACTTTCTTATTCACAGGGCTTTGAGTGTTTGAAAGTGTAACCGCTGTTCCAAATGCTCTGCTCCATGGTCCTCTCTCTTCCCCGACACCTTTTTTCGTTATGTCCTCACCCTGGACATGAAGACGACCCATCTCATGCGAGCAGCTCTGAGGACAGATGGGCCGCCGCGCCCTTCGGCGGCGTCTGCGTCACGAAGCCCTTGTGCGTCTCCGATGAACGCAGCGATTGGAGTCATTACAGCGCCGCCTTTGCCAAGTATTGGAAAGCGCCGAGTCTCGCCGAGCCCTTTGAACGTCCCTCCTTTGATTCGTCTGCCAGCCTCCCGCCATTTAGCAGTCCAGGGCTCCCTTGCGGCCGCTCTCCTGAGGACGAGGGTATTTGAGAGTATTTTATTGCTCTCACCTCGGAAGCAAAAGACCCAGGTAGAAGAACATTAAGCGGGGTACATAACCTCACTGGCTACAGTTTTAAAAAAAAAAAAAAAAAAAAAAAATACCTTGCTGTGTTAAGACTGTTTAAATGGTTAAATTGCTGTAAGCAGTTTAGCATTTGAACCCAACACCGACCCCCTGAACAAAGGGGTCCTCGTGACTAGTAACTGTGACGTAAGTCGACGGGGAAAAAAAAGAATGGGGACCAGGGTACGTCCGGGGGACATCACCGTGTTGCACTGGGACTGAACGTGCGTGTCGCCGTCTGCGCCCGTTACCAAGTGAAGTTCACCTGAAGTTACTCGAGCGACCTTTGATCCCAGAAGTGACGGATGCAAATGTGCGTAAGGCATCAGTGGATAGACACGCGGTGATTAGAGCGGATAATAGATCTTTGGCGAATGAGAAGTTCCTGGAGCTGCTGACACTTTGTGAAAGACAGGTGATGAAGACCTAGATGTGGAAGATAAAGGCACATCTGAGGGAGGGTCTGACGTTCTCATTTTTCAAGCTGCCACTCGATGGAGGAAAGAAGATCCGTCTTTTTTTAAAAAAAAAAGAAAAAAAAAAAAAAAGACTGGAGGCCCTCTAACTACAGGGGTGTGTGAGGCATCTTGTTCTCTGAGTGTGTTGCCGTGCCACCTTCTGCGCTCTTACCGCGCCTCCAGGAAGCAGCACCTCGACTCGCCTGGCTGGGAAGTTGGGGCGACCTGAGCGGAAAGTCCAGGCTGTGAACGAACACGCTGCGAAAAAGGAGCACGAGGTATTTTGTGTCCAATACGTACGGACGTGCTCCGTGCGGAAGAGGTTACCCAGAATTCCTGGCTAGCAGGTGTACGGGCAGCCAGTGTCACCTCGCTCCTGTTTTTCCCAGCCACCTGTGGAACGGAGGACAGCTGCTCAGTGTGAGTGTGCACACACGCACATGCACGCAAGCAGTCCCTCCTCTTCCTGCTATGATGAACTTCGAGTGCAGGGGAGTTTTCAGAAGGTCCCCAGGAGAAAGTTCTGATTGGTCATGAGCTGCAGAGGGTTCTGTTGGGACACACAGGCCAGGAAAACAAGTCTGTTGAAAGAAACATGCCCATTACACACACACACCCACACACACACAGTCTGCTGACCTCAGATACACACCCTGTACACCTGAACCGGAGTCCTGCCTTGAGCCACAGGGGACCAGAGTGACTCAGCGTGACGTCCTCTTTCCCAAGTGACTCGTCGCCCTTTGATTCAACAGAAGAATGTTGTTTTCCGATGGCGGTGGAGTCCAGCGTTAGGAAGGACGCTACCTGAACACGAGCTGCTTGTTCTAGAAAGATCTGGGATGTGGGCGCCGTGACCCCGGTTCACCTTCTCCAGGGTAAGAGTCCTTCGCCGGTCCTGTGGGAGCGCAGAGTCGGTGCTCAGGTGGACGGCTGTGTGGTGTACGGGTCCCCCTGTTGGTGCATCCCGGTACTGCAATCAGGAAAAAAAGGCCCCAAAAGGGCTCTGCGGCAGAGCTGCTCGTCCCAGGAGCCGAGAGCGTTAACCACGCGGCTCATCTCGCACGCAAATCCTGAGCTTTATTCACCGGACGAATCCTGTGGGTCACTGGCGAATGAGGTGCGTTTTGTCTGCGATCGGTCGCCGTTCCCTCGTCCACGAAAATGCACCACGGCCGTACCGAGAGGCGGTTAATGAACTGCGGGCCCCGTTTCCCTGCCCGCGGATGTCCCGCTGTAAATACACGGTAGGCGCAGCACTCGTAGATGAGGGATACGAGTCGTTTTGCAGCTATCGTTTTCTGCTGGAACGTGTCTCTGGGGGTGCTGGAGATGTGATGGGTGTGATGCTTGTAACGCTGCTCACAGGACCTGGAGGTGCTTGGCTTGCGTTTCCCCCCTGCATCCGCTGGTTTTACACACACACACACACACACACACACACACACACACACACACACACACACACACAGGTGCCACACAGCACTGACTCCACTCTGGGGCGGGGTGTACCCGGAACATGTGAAGGATGAACGGGAACTCGCCCAGGCACAGCGCTGTCATCAGATCCCGGACGTGGAGGCCACGGGCGCTGAGCGACGAGATCCAGTGGCCCTTAGACAGCATCTCCCCCCCCCAAAACCCCCCAGGCTCCCGGTCCCCTGACGCCTGCGGTCACGTCTGGGTCGTGCCCAGACTACGGTCTGCTTTGCGCAGTCCGGGAAGTTTCTTCGGCGGCAGTTTGAGCTGCAGGGTGAGCAGGGGGTTCTGTCTGCTTCTCGTTAAAAAGCGTCGCTGTTGGTTTCGCTCGTCGCTCCTCTTCACGTAGCCAATGACTCAGCTCTTTTTCTGAGGCGCTCAGGAAAATACCATAATCCCACCCCCCCCCACCGCACCACCCCACCAACCCATCCAGCCTCCACAGCCTCTACTTTTACAGAGGACGTCATAAGCAACAGCTCCCCCTGCTGGCGGGAGGCGGCCGGTGCGTCTGTATGGGGAACGGTAGGAGCACCGAGGAGACGGAAAGGATGAGGCTCAGCAGGATGAAGAGGCGACATGTAAACGGAAAGAGGCGCTTACCGAGGAGGAACGTCATGAAGAATGTGGTTCTGCTCATCGCTCTGTCCCTCGTTCGGCTCTCACCCTGTCCGTCGTTCAGTCTTCGTGCAAATGCCAACGCTATGTCGCGAGTGTCTGACGAGTCGTGTCGCGACCCCTGGCGATGACTCGCCTGATGCCGAGTCCTCCTCCGGAGCATCGGGCTCATGTGCTCCCAGCATGCCTCACTCCTCACGGCATTGCTCAGTGGAATCGGTGTTGCGGAGGACCGTGGTGGCAGCATGCCGGCCCAGCAGGTAGCGCTGGTGCCTCACAGTACCAGTGGTGATTTTGGCTGTTGGTTGGAATTTGGCTCACTGCGTGTGGAGTTTGCAGGTTCTCTGGCGGTGTTGCTGTGGGCTTCCTCAGGGTGCTCCTGTTTCCTCCCGCAGTCTAAAGATGTGTTTTGGGTGAGTTAGTGACTGGAGATTGCCTGTACCATGTGGTTGTGAGTGAAAGCGTGTGTGTGGCTGTCCATTGATGGAGTGGTGTCCTGTCTGGGGTACACCCTTCATTCGTCCTGAGCTCTGTGTTTCCAGGATAGACTGTGAGCAAACGTAACCCTGAGACAGTGAGTGGGAAACGAGCTGCGCTGCTTTGTCCAGCGAACGCAGAAGCCCCCCCCCCCACGTATTCCACCAATAAGACGCTTCGGTCAGCGAGGCTCACGGGAGGTTTCCGCTGTGTCCTGATGCACACAGGGTAGAAGCTGTTTCCACGGGGATGTCGCGGAGGGACCCCTGGAGGGAAGGCGGACTCGGATGTGGACACCGTGTGTGTCGCACCTTCCGCCTGGACAATGTTACCGCACTCTCGTTTCTCCTGCTCTAGCGACCGCTCGTAGCGTCTGCGTGCGCGTTATAGCAAAATGCACGTTTTACAGTGATCAACTCCTAATTATGGAGCGGACGCCCTAGAAACGGCGCAGCGCTGCCTAGAGGTGCGAGAGGGTGCCGTACAGGGGCACTGTGCCAGCGACGCCGTCCCCCTGTTTACACCGTTACGAATGCACAATTACAGAGCTCTCTTTGGCGGGAGATAAGGGGCCGTCTTCACGCTAAGTGTCACGCTGCGTATCACGCGTGTTCTCGATAAGCCCCCTAATTACAGCCCTTTTAGCCAGAGGACACGCTGGCGCTTCCTGTGTCACAGCGTTCGCTTTTATTTAATTACACCCCCCCCAAATTACACACACACACTCTCTCTCTCTTCCATACCCCCCCCCCCCCCCACCACATCCGGTAGAATGATGTCCCTCACAGATTTGTCACTGGGATGAGTGTTTGTCTCACAACTGTTTGTTTCCAATAAGCTCGCAAACTGGGATATTTATTGTAGTGTGAATCTGCAGGGCCTCGGATACGCGGCGGTGTGGACGTCTCGTCCCGACAAACGCCTCGCTCCGGGGGTGGGGGGCGTGAGGTAGGGGAGTTGGCAGCGGGTGGTAGATACACTGTGTCTGTGTGTCTGTCTTTGTTTGCGACGGTGTGGCATCCTCTGTGAAATCATCTGTGTGTCGAGTGGGTTCCCGTGACAGCGGGACGTCTCATGGGGGGGGTGCGCCTGTGTCTCTGTCCCCCTCTCTCACACACACAAACAAACATACAGTATACACAAACAGTTACGCATGCAAACACAAATATACATAAACACAAAGACACATTTACACACACACACACACACACACACTAATTTGCATATGCTAATGAATTGCCAGGATGCTGCAGCAGCACATGAAAGTGTGTGTTTGCTGAGTGACACATTTCATTATTAATTTGTAATTTTTTCCTGGATTCACCCACTCTTGAGTTGTGGGTTTGTGTTTGTTTCTTGGCTCATCTTTGACATCGCAGTGCTGCACTCTGAGTGCTGGGAGGGCAGAGGGACAGGTACACAGGTGTGCTGCCCCAGATGAGCGGGGCGCTCCCGGTCCCGGGTCTAGGCCACACCGGAGACTTGCAGCAGACGTCCGCAGGACATTCTGAGTACATCGCAGCTTTTCCCACAGACCCCTCCCCCTCCACGCTCCCCCCCCCCCCCCCCCCCCTCGACGGCGTCGGCTGCCGTTTGTTATTCTGGCTGCTTTTCTGCCGCAGTTGGCAGCACGGAGCGAAAGCTAGCGCTCCCACGTCGGGCCGGGACCTCGCACCCGCTGCCAGCCCTTGAAGCGCGGCCCCAAACCCCTTCAAGGCCGGCGCTGTTTACTCCCACAGGCGCGTGCGGACGCCTCGGCTCCCCGAGCGGCGGGGGGGTGGGGATGGGCTCAGCCAGAAAAAACGGTGCGGAGTTCCGGTGCTGTTCCTAATTACGGGTCGAGCCAAAGCTGTCATTGGGCTGGAATCGGCCGTTTGAAGGGCTCCCGGCGCTTCCCGATTGACACGTCCAGGAGATCCAAGGCAGGGAGACACGTCCAAGTCCCTCCCCAGCTCCATCCCCAGCACCCTCCCCCCAGCTGTGCAGGGACTTCATTCAGTGGTTTGGTTTTTGATGGAGTTAGGAACCTCTCTGCTATGAATTAACTTTCTGTTCCTCTTTTCTCCAGTAAAAAGGCACCGTGGGAGTCGCTCTCGCTTTCTTCGCATTAAATGTGTTTGTTTGTTTGTTTGTTTGGAAATGCTGGTTGTTGCTGTGATCAACCCAGTGCTGCGAGAACCTGAGTGCAGCTGCCTCTCGTACTGATCCCGTACTTCGGGAAAACGAGGGGGTGATGAGCGTTTCATTGAACTCCCTTACAGGAGATTGAGACGTGCGGACGGCAGCGCAGCCCCTGTCCACAATCCCTGTCCTCTATCCACAGCCCCTGTCCACTGTTGATGTAATGGAGCTTTTTGAGTTTTCAGAGTTGTAACTCGACAAGAACTGGACTCTTACGGAACGAAAAGTTCCAGCTGGACATTGGTGTCCACCCGCCATTGTTGACCGAAGAAGACTGATGGTCATGGAGCCACTGACCGTTCTCTCAGGTGGGGTGTGGCTGCTGCTATTTAGCGTGACACAGACCGTACATGTGTCCCTTACTCCAGCCGGGTGGAGTAAAGTTAAACTGTGACTTTACGGGAACGCTGAATGTCCTCAAGGACGTTCTGCTCGAATGCTAACATCTGATGTCCATTACTCCTGGAAATGACGCCTGAGAAGTGCTTCTCTGCTGTGATCAATTCAGAAACATGCGGCTGGGCTGCCTGCTCAGAACAGGTTGACCGTGGAAAACCGCTTCCAGACACAGGTGCCGGGGGACCCCTGGCGATGCCATTTGGCTCTGGACCGGCACATTTCATGGCTGCCATGTGACGACCTTTGAGGATCCGTTCACAGCCATCGCTCCCGTGGACCTGCTCTGCGCGCTCAGTCGGAGCGCGGCCTGTCGCCAGGTGTCGAGTCGTTACGTCTTACTACGGTCCTTCATCGTTTATGGAGGATTTACCGCACTGAGGGTCACCGCGAGGACGCCTCCATTTGAGCGACTCCCAGTGTCTTTCCTGGGACTCCTGCAAGACTCAGGGCCGTGAACTACAAAGCGTTGAGTACTTTGAGCTCCAGCGAAGAGGAAAGGCTGCTAAAACCGACGGCCAGTGGCCGTTGATGACCGCTGGGCGTCTAGAGTCTCCCGTTAAATCTAACGACACGATGGGTCGGTGATCTTGCGCCAGTGGCGCCGCTGCCCATTGGTCTCTTCTGTACAGTAGAGCTGGTACAGTGATTAAGGACACAAGCTTGTGGCCTGGTCACCGTAGACTTGAATCCCACGAGGGTCTGTGCTGTTGTCCCTTTGAATAAAAAGAGAGCTCCTTACAGTGTGAGGATCTTGTGTTGCAAACCCCTGAAATGTGATTTCACTGTCGAGTTCTCCCAAACACTGTCCAGTTTACTGTGTGTTTACCGCAGTGTCGTCTTCTCCGCTCGCAAGGAGAACAGAGAGTCTAGCGAGCTCCCGGCGTTCACCTCTCAAACCCGGGACAGCTGGGGACCGCCAGGAGCGGAGGAGACGTGCTCTGACAGCTGTCCACGTCCGTCTCCCAGACGGCGAGATCCCCCGCTGAGCTTGGCGACTTGAGCATAGGGCCTGCGACCGAAGCACGGCGGCCGAGGACCACGGTCAAATCGCTGCCACATGTTGTTGGTCTCTGGTCACATTGATGCGGTCGATGAGGGGAAAAATGGTCATATTGCTGGAAACTTCCCCCTGAAGTCAACAACAGCAGCAGCAGCAGCAACTTGAAATGAGACACAGACTGATGAGACTGGACCGCAGCAGAGGGATCAGGAAAGGGCCGCGTTTCTGCTGCCGTGACAGTGTTTTGGGGCCGAACTCGGCGTGTCCTCGTGCTGTCGACGCTGGACGCTGTGTGTGGTCTTTCTCACCCTGCCCCGTTGGTTTGAACGCGAACAGGGCTGTTGTGTGCGCCTGCACACACACACACACACACACACACACACACACACACACACACCGAAGCCCTCTTTGAGTGTATAAAACCTCAATGAGCTGCTGCCGTCCTATGTATTTAATGAAGAGATAAACGTGCTCCCTGATTGGCTGTATTCCTGCGTCACGTTAACATTGTTGAGTTGGCGTGTTGCTCTCAAAGTGCTAATTGTGTTTTCAGCCCTGATTGCAGATCCAATTAACCCCACGTGGCCCGATCCCCCCGTGAAAACAGCTCGTCCGCTCGCTCGCTCATCCCCTACTGTGTCACCGTCGTTCTCTCTCGCTCGCTCACTGTGGTCGGCTGCCCGACTTTCCCTGGGTGCCGACTCCCCCCGGTGGAAGAGCCGAGGCACTGCAGGCTGCTCGCCGCACCTGCACTGTGGACTGTGGACGCCACAATGTGATCATCATCCTCCCGCTACACTTCTCGCCACGTTTGCACGCCTCCTGTCCTGTCCTTTTCCTGGGTCCGACCCCCACAACGCTCTCGGAAGTTGAGCCGACGGCCGAACAGACCGCGGTCGTGCCTCTCTGAGAGGCTGGGGGGGCCGCCAGAGGTTTTCCTTTCGAGGGGGACGAGGAGAGCGGGGCTGCGCGCCGAAGATGAGCGTCTCGGCACTCTAGTGCACCTGAGCTGTGCAGCGCCATCCGAGTCCAGCGGCTCATCGCCGGGGGAGGGAGAGCGAGCGGGCGAGCGAGTGCCGCCGGAGCCACGATCGGTGAGCGGAGACATCTGCTTGGCAGGGCAAAATTCAACATCCCGCGTCTTAAAGAGACTGAGAGGATGTGCAGTGAAAACACAAATAAAGCAAGTTGTGATGCTGCTGTTCCACAGCTGGGGGAGGGGGGTATTTGAAGGTGCAGGTGATGTAAACTCTTGGCCTGGGAAGAAGGGGGGGCTTGTGAATTGTGCCAAGCTGAGATGGATTTCACTGCATTTGTTTTTCAGAGCTCCTGCGTTTTGCTCTACCGTGCTGAGAACAGGGTAATGCACCCCCCCACTGTCACAGAGGAGGGCAGAAGGCGTGTGGGGTTGGGAAGGTGGTGGGGGCTGCACTCTGTTCCCCGCAGTTCTATTGCGGTGAAGGACGTTGAAAGTGTTTAGCCTCGATCCCTCGGCCTTCCGTTCGGCTTGCGTGGAAATGTGCCGGCGGGGCCCTCTCCCGTCAGTGAATGGAACCCACGGTCGAACCCGAGTCTGTCGTTGGTGACCGCTGCTCGCTCCTCTTGTTTGTGACATCTGTGTTCCGTGATGGACGTAAACGGATGTGTGCGAACGCTGCTGGTCGTTTAGAGACACAACGGAATCGAAAGGCCAGGACCTCCCACAGGGCTCCCTGGGGTCTAGAACCGTCGATGGTCTAGAAAGGTGGTAGTGGTGGGATCCGTCTTCTGAAAGTGTCATTGCAAGTTTCGGTGGTGGAGGGGAGGGGTTGCTAATAACATTAATTTGTGAACACACACACACACACACACACACTCTGTGCAGTATGTGTGTGTCGGTTCACAGATTGCATATGCGCTACGCAGCACTATGACGGTTCCAGCTGCATTCCGCTGGTTCGGGACCCATGTGAGGGTGACCGAGGGGAACCCGAAATGAGGTTCGAGTCCCGCTGGGAAGGAAGTGCCCCGTTCCCCGTGGTGCCGTGACATTGGACACCGTGGCATTTGCTGAGTCGCCACCAGCACCGGTCCTACTGCTCTTTGCGGGGGGGGTCAGGGGAGCGCAGAGGCTGTGGAGGGGAACATGTCGGAGAGCACGGTGGCGGGAAGCGAGCGCTCTGTGCATCTCCTGGCTGCGTGCCGGTCCTGCGAGCGCGGCTTCGCGGCCACATCACACGATGGTTTGAAGGGCTGCGTCAAGGAGGAAGAAATGTGCTTAATTGACTGGGGTTTTCTGGTCGACCGGGTGAAAAATGCGATTCTTCGGCGGGGGGGGGGGGGACATGTGCAGGCAGCCGTACCGTCCGCTGATCGCTGCTGTTCTCATGATATTAAAGTGACCTTCAGAAAAGACGCCCTCAGGTTCTGCCGAGAGATTGTTTCTTACTGGAAATGATCCCTTTTAGTGAAAAGGCTCAATCGCTGCCGTTAGAACAGCGTTGTAATGTAGTAAATGGGAGCGAGCGAGTGAGCGAAAGCACCGTGTCAGCGGGTGTATGCCAGCTGTGTCCTTAAAGGAATTTTAATTTTTTTTTAAAGTCAGAAAATCCAGGAAGAACTCCCTGTGTGCCGCGGGTACACGAACCACACGCTGCCCCACGCCGTAATGGCCAGCGTAACGTATCACAGTACAGCATCAATGTGTCACACTTGTTCAGTCACTTCCTGCTAGATGTAGTGGAGAAGCCCGTGTTTTACCCTACAAGCCCACGTTTGCGCTCTTCACGTCCCTCTGGTCCCTCTGCCGTTATTCTCCCTCTCAGCGTCGGGGTGCCTCCTTCCGTGCTGTCGCATGCTGGCTTTCCGGGTGGTTAGGATTCCCGGAACGCTGCCGTGAGAGGGGTCTGGCTGGTGTGCGGGTCGCTCTTCTCTTCTGTTAAACGGTGCAGTGCGGTGCGCACCCTCGCATGAAACCCACAGTCATTCCTCACCTAGAAGGGGGCTGCAGCAGCTTCCCCCCCCACGACGACCAGTGCGTCCTCCCGATAATTGGACCCAGAGCGGACGCTGGACTTCTCTCTCTCCCCCCCCGAGGGCCGACCGAGATTCCTCACCATGTGCTTCTCCATCTCCTCCATGTGCAGATCTACACGGACTGGGCCAATCACTACCTGGCCAAGTCGGGCTGCCCGCGCCTCATCAAGGACTTGGCACAGGACATCGCCGATGGGGTCCTGCTGGCCGAAATCATCCAGATCATTGGTGAGATCCTGCTGCTGCCTTGTGACAGTGATTACAACACACACACACACATACACACACTTGAATGGGAATGAAGATGCAAACAGCAGTGACACACACCTCTGAAGAAGTAAACTTCCAAACACTCCCATTCCCTACAGCGTGCACAGAAGTGTCGGTGAAGGTTATTGTGGTGCCATAGAGTTCCCCCCTACACCTCCCCCCTCCCCCCCAACCCCCCTGTGCTCAGGTGCCTAACACAGGTTTGTTCTCTGGCGCATGGAATGAAGCGAGGTTGTTACCCTACAGCATACAGCATGTGTCTCCCACGTGTTCTCCTTGAATTACTCCCCCTGCCCCCCGCCCCCTTCCCCCACGCCCCCACTCGTGCTGAAACAGTACCCCGGCCAGCCCTCGCAGACGGAGCGTCCCGGCTCCGCTCTTGGTGCCGGTAACGGCTTGGCGGCAGCCGCCGAGTTAGCGGGCCTCCTCGTCCCCGAATCCCCAGAGCCGATCGAGCCCCGCGCTGCCCCTCCTGACTCGTTCGCGCTCACGCCGCTCCTCCTGTCCTTCCAGCGAACGAGAAGGTGGAAGATATCAATGGCTGCCCGCGAAGCCGCTCTCAGATGGTGAGTCTCCTTCCTCGTTCCTCTGCCACGCTTCTCGGCACTCGTGCTTAATTGTCCTTGTTTTTTGCGGCCCGGCGTCACTTCATACAGCTGGAGGTTTCACTTCACTCGTTCACACTGATTACTCTGCTCCAAGATGGTACTGCACAGCCCAACCAGGGGACTCGACCAAACAACCTTCAGGTTACGACCCTGTCTCCTTAACCGCTTAGCCCGCCGCTGGTACGTCAGTTATTGTGCATGAGTTCAGTGCGAAAGTTTACAGGTTCTGCTTACCGTGTTCCGTTCGCCTCCAAAGCAAACGCCCGGTCATGTCTTTAGTTTGCCGAGTTAGTTCGTTCCGCACAGCTGGATGGTGTAAGGGACTGTCCGCAGGTGTCTTGTTTACTGCGAATCCAGCTTCGCTCAGCCACGTGTCGCCACCGGTGCTGTTCCGGGGTATTATGGGCTTGCTCGGAGTCTGCTAGACTATCACTCCTGGGGTTCAACAGACTGGTCCTCAGAACCATCTTTAGGGCCGTTCCCGTTGACTGTGCGCCTGCGGTTGCTGTATGTGTTTGCTGGCTGGAGCGGGAAGTGGGGTTTGGTGTGTGTGTGTGTGTGTGTGTGTGTGTGTGTGTGTGTGAGAGAGAGACGAACCAGTGGTGCTGGTGCCAGTGGGTCTGACCCCATCATTTCGTACAAGTTTCCCGGTGCTCAGCTCCCAGTTACTTTCTATAGAAAGAGGGGTTCTTCTTTTCGGCTGTCCTTCAATGACCTTTGACCTCACTTCCTCACTGTGGATGGGCCCGTGTCCAAAAAGAGGCCTTTGGCATGGTGACCAATGCTATGGCATCAGGGTTCGGGGGCAGACAGCAGCAGAGAACTGCTGGAGGGCCAGCGCAGTGGTGCTGCATTATGGGAAGTGCATGGCGTGCCGCACACAGGTCCTGTTCAAGGTGGGACCCCTTTCTTCGCTGAACTGGCCTTTCTTTGTCCTGGTGGGGCTAATAAAGGAAAATGTTACAAACTGCTCTGCTGGGGTTCTGGAAGAGGCTGAAAGGCTGTTAGATACAGGATTTAACGCGGTTCTTTGGTTACTCGTTGGTCTCACGTCGACCGCACTGTGCGTCTCTTTTGATGCACCGCAGCGAACGACTGAAGAAATGCCCTGTAAATCACATGCACGGTAAACATTTTCCCACTGATTCGATGGCTCTCGGGAGACTTAATTAACGTAGCGCTGAGAGGAGGAGGAGGCAGCGGCTTTGAGCTGACAGCGGTACTAACCCTAACCCGGCCCGGCGCTCCCGGCTGATGCGGCAGCTTCCGGTGTCTCGCCGGGATTGGACAAGCATCCCTTCCGCTCTGTGTCCCAGCCCTTCTTTCACAAACACGGGGTGGCGCTGTTGAACAAAGACGGGGAGCTTGTGGTGTACTGGTTAGAGCTTCTGCTTTTGGACCCCAGGCTTGCAGGTTCGAATCCCACCTCCAGCAAGGGACTTAACTTGAAGTGGCCCTGCAAAGTTACCCAGCTGTATAAATAGGTAAATAATTGTAAGTAGCTTTGGAGAAAAGTGTCAGATAAATGAATAAACGTACATGTAGGAAACATCGCTCGAGGTTAAGTAGAATAACGAGAACAGTTTACTGAGGAGAGATGGATTATGGTGGGGTGATCACATCTACGTCTGGCACATCTGGTGATGTACTGACTGCACGGATCTCCAGCGTTGTGAAAAGCGATAGCAGTCGTCAGTGTCGATCGCTCGAACGCAGCAGCGTGAAAGCACTTCGCTGTTTATTTAGTTGCCTTTAGATGGCGGTTACTGGAGGCACTCGTGTGTAGTGTCATTGCAGAGAGACGGAGAGAACAACAACCTCTCATCCAATGAGAGTGTCTAACGAAGTGCTTAATGAGCAATCAGCGGTGTGCGTGAAAAGGGTGCCAATAGTTGCATGATGGCTGGTTTTTTTTTCTTTTTTCTTTTCTTGAACGAGGCTGAGCGAGCGGGTCCGCAGTTATGCACTAGGAAGAACCTGGGGGCAGGGGGATGTGCTGCTGGCGGATGTTCTAGAGATGTGCGGCAGCAGGTGGCGACGGGTCCCCTCCGCCACGGCCAGCTGAGTTCGTGCCGCTCGGCTACTTGCACCAGAACCTCGGTCCCGCTTGTGTTGCATTCGCACTCCTAAAACCCTCAAGTTCTCAAAATGCAGAAGTGTCTCTCACAACGGTTATGCGTTCATGTAAATTCTAAAAGTGAGCGGAGGGCAGCTGGCTGACCTTGAGGTAGGTGTCAAAGTGGAGAGCACCATCGACGCCTTGTGGAGGTGACCCCCCCTCACTTGTTCACAGTGCTCTTTTGTCTTTGGCACCTGTGCGGTGCTCCTTCCATCTTTTCTGGGTTGGGATTTGAGGAGTCATCAGTACTTTTGAATCCTCAAGCGGAAAACCATCAATCTCTTTGTCTGAAGACCTGAGCTGCTCCAACTGCCCTGTGAAGATCTCTCCTCCGCAGTTCCTGGGTCAAGGCTGCTCTGCTGTCCACTGCTCTCGTACTCGTAGAGCCCCATAATGAGCAGATCATCTGCCAGAGGTCTGTGCCTCTTATTCCTTGGCAATCAAGTTTAAGAAAGAGCCCTTATCCTTTCTCCCAAGTTTTATTTTCTTTCCCAGCTTGTAGGACTTGTTTAGCTCTCTGTTTAAAGTGATGATCTTCAGGTGTAAATCAGCAGGAAAATGGTTTGAACCCTAAAGGCATCTTGGGCTATCTGCCAACTTTGAGCTGAACGCAGCAACAGACATTCGTTGAGGATGGAGAGCAGAGAACGGAGCAGTGAGCTTCTCGATCTTCTCGCACCAAGAGTGGTCACAGCCACTCAGTCATTGCACTTTCTGGACTCCCTGAGCGATCGGAAAGCGTAACCCCTGTCGCCCGTCCCTTTCGCCACCGGACCGATGTCTTCTGAGTAATGACAACGTCAACAACCCAGAGCTGCTTGGCTGCATGTCTCCCAGACGTTACAAATCATCTTGGATCAGCAAATCCCAGGCAGACGCAGCATGGCCGACGTTGGGCTTTGCGTTGATCGCTGCATAATTCAGGGCAAATTGACTAGCAGAGTGAATTTTAACGAGGCACAAACAGCCCTGATGAATAATGTCTGTTTTTATCGGGAGTCTTGTTAAGATGGGATGGGGGGATTTTGCAGATGTCCCAACCCCCTCCTCATGTTTGGAGTCGTTGCACGTTTCCAGAAAAACCACCACCCAAAGGGGGATTTTTTTCCCCCCATAAACGACTCGCACACATGCAAAAGTAAGATTAATGGAGCCCATTATTTGTTGTTGCCTACGGAGGAGGGTTTGTTTAGGGAGATGTGCATCATCGGAGTAATTTTCAATTTTTTAAATTTAATTTTGAGTATGAAAAGCAGCTTTCAGACGCGGTTACAGTGATGCACAAAAGCTACGCTGTTGCCTCGGGTTGTATCTTATACCGCCTGCTGTATTACCAGTAACGGTGACACAGTCCATGTGTTGTACCGCCAAGACATCGCATGTACAGTAATGCGCCATGCTGTCATCACCACCGCCTCCATGTCACCGGGTCGCCAGACTTTGACCATCAAGCCTTCCAGTGTCACGAAGAACTGCATTGTGGTAAACGGTGAGCTTCTTGCTGTCGTGAGGCTGTGACGGCGAGGGTCCCTGAACTCCACAGCTTTACTGTAACCACGGAAACGGAGAGGCAGGCTGTCCGGAGAGCATCCGGGGGAGATTGTGTAACCCAGGCTCGCACCTTGCGCCGCACTAACGTCGAGTCCCTACCAGCACGTACCGATGCAGCCGCACAGCTGCTTTTACTTTGCAGTTTATGCGCTAGGTGAGCTGTCTTCACCTGTCCACTACTTAACCTCACCGCAGTGCAACCTGCTATCTGCAAACACCAAGACTTCCTCATGTACATTAAACAACAGGGAAGGGTGGCGGTTTAGCTGCTTTCCATTGAAATAATTAATGTTACCAGCAAGCTGGTAGCTTTTTGGCTTCAAAGGACCACTGTGGAGTGCGTGCGCTCGGAGAGGCCAATTAATGCATCCGTATAAATTGTTGTGGTCACTAATTGGACTGAAGCGACCGCAGGAATTTACGGCGCGTTTCCCTCTTCCTCTGCTTTCGGGATATCTTGTGCGGCGATGTACCCTGAGAAAGTCTGGCCAAAAGATGAGCGAGCGCAGCGTTGTGCCAGGGGTGCCTTGATGCTTCGCCGACCGTGCCATGTCGTTACATTGCGGCAGAAATGGACATCATTCAAAGCAGGAGACTCTCAGGTACTGTTCGTGTCTCAAGGGTCGGTGTCTCTTCAGTGAGTCGGGCGTTTTTGTGCACCACCGTGCACGCAGCTGTAGGACGAGCGTCCAAGAGATAAAATTGCCAGGTTTGTGTTTATGTGCCTGTTTACAGAGGAAGAAAGTATATGTCAGTCTCTCTAGCGCAAATAATAAAATATGTCAGTGGTGATATAGGTGGAGGAGCCAAGTCTTAGATGTATCATCAAAATCTGACATTTTTTCACATTTTAAAATGCTCTGTTGGTAAATTATAATGGGACCAAAATAAACAAAAAGTAATTTGTTTTTCAAAAGTTTTTCAGTTACATGTGAGAAGTTCCCAGTAGATGATCATCAGTGCATCATTGATGCTCAGCCAGGACGTGGTCCAGCGTATGAAGCTGCTAACCGTGTTTTACAGTAAGTGTGACTGTGGTATGGCGCAGTGTCATAATGAGAATGAATCTGACGACCCGTAGTAGCCGTCATTTGTTGTCATCATGACCAGGAAGCTGGGTGGTAAAGAAGTTCGCTGTGGTTTTGTCTCAAGTCGGATGTTTTGCTTTCCAACTTAGTTCGTTTGCAGCTTCATAATAGACAGCACTGAGGTTCTGCCCCACTAATACCGCAGTTCGTATTGCGCAACGTGGGAAAGCGCCTCCACTCTGCTTGTCGTTAATCCTTTACAATAATTTTCGGCCTCGTCGTCGTCATCGGGATGCAGACGGAAAATAGACAGCTCAATTGTCTCTCCGAGGCTTTCCGGGAACACTTAGTCTGTTTCTTCCCGTGTGCCCCAGTGGCCTGAAGCTCTTCCCGAACCCTTCGATCGCTCTTCTCTTCAGCAACTTCGCTCCATTCCAAAATATGAAAGCCACCGTAAAATTATTTGATGATGTGTACATCACAGCACTTCAAGCCACTTGTGAAAACATTTTTTAGTTAATTTGAGAAAGAAAGTATTTAGCGTCAACCTGGATGACCTGAATGGAGGACAGCGTTGCTTTGTGTAGAATTGTGAAATAAAAATAAAATGTAAATATAAACGTAAATATCATTGCAGGTCATAGAAGCAAGTTACTCTCTGGCCAAATGTTTTTACTATTTTAAGATCACTGCCCTCCACTTGTGTCATTTACAAACATCTCATTTTATAGCCATGGTGCTTTGTGTGTTTCATGTTGTAATATTACACTGTAATATAGAACAGATTCTGGTTTCCTTTACCACAAATGTACCGTAGAATTAATAAGAGTTGCTCTAAATATTTGAAAACTGTAATTAAATATGTGATGTGGTAATCACTCCAAAGATTGGGAAAGTTTCCCTGCAGGTTGCCTGGTCGTATTTTATCTCCGCCTACATTACAGTAATGTGCAGTATTTACTTGAACTCAAGTACTGCTACTTTGCCCTGCACCCACCACACTCCTTCATCGGTCTCATTTTTCTTGGCAAACCCATGTGCTTGTACGTTTCCGTTATTTGTTTTTTTCAGGCAAATGAGCACTAAAGTATAACAATGTAGATTGTTTAAAAATGAATGTGTGCGTTACAACAGAATCGAAAACGATGTGGAACTCCAGCGCTTGTGTGGAGACCTTTAGTGAAACGGTGCCATATTTCAGCTTTTCACGCACCACCTTTTGGCTTTGGTCCCAAGCAAACGCGGAGGATTTATGGGTGCTGGTACTGCGTGGAAAGGCTGCACTTGGTAGTAATGAGAGTAAAAAACAGGACCTGAATGTCTGAGCGATCGAGTGACATTCCAGGGACCATGTCTTGAAGAAATGTCTTCCTCCGAATGCCTGGGTTCCCACCGAAGTGACAAAAAGCCTGTTTGCCGAGTGAGAGTCCGGTGCCAAGCTCCCCCTCCTGCTACTCTTCCTGTTGGACTTTGAGTCACCTGCAGTAAACTGCAGTACAGATAAGCCTGCTGTTGGTGGTGGTGGTGGTGTCATCTCTGGGGTAAATGGCCTCTTGTGAAGCTGGAAGTTAAACTTCATTATTACACAAAGTCCAGTTGTCATTTCTGACATTCCAGCCTGGGCTAAAGAAGTATCACTGTGTCCAACTGGCAGCCGAACATTGGTTTTTACTGGCCGCTCGCTGTGTTGAGGGGACTCTCGGGATGCTACGTTACACACAGTTGGACGCCAAAGCGGGTGGGGGGCTAAAATCTGCAAAAAGGTAGATGATATTTGCTCCGTGGACAACGTGGCAGCCTGGCCGCTAATACTTCTCTCTGTTGAGGTTGAAGTGTTGATATGTGAGACCTCTGCTTTGTGGGTTGCAGAGAAGTCAAGCTTCTCACTTCCTTTCTGTCAGATTGAGAACGTGGACGCCTGCCTCAGTTTTCTGGAAGCCAGGGGAGTGAACACGAAAGGCCTCTCCGCTGAAGGTAAGGTGGAAGGCGAGTTGTCGTCTCTCAGCACTGCTCCGCACGTTGCATTTCGTGGCAGTCGGGCTAATTGTACCCAGCACATTGTGGTAAATGTACGCTCTTGGTTGTGACACCATCTGCAAGCCACCACACAACTGTTTCAGACACAACAAAATACTCTCTGTGTGCCAAGAAGTACTACATTTGTTTGTAAAGTCAAACTTATGGCTCCAAGTGTTGGTCTCGTTGGCAGCAGACTAACTGAAAGGACACCCCACGGAATGTCGGAATGCCGAAAATGCAGAAAAACTCTTGAAGGCTGCTCCAATGGCCTGCGGTGTAGCTTGTGACATGTCACAGTCACCTTTATTCACTCGGCACACAAGTATCGTACACCCCCCTTGTGTACACAAGTGCTTCCCACAACAGACGATGGCCTATGGATTCAAACATGCACTTCTTGATGCACAGTCACTTTGTCCAAGTGGGATCAAACGAGACACACATGAGACCTTTCTTCAAATGGTGAGGAGGACACAGCAGTTTTGAGACGGGGAGGGGGGCTCATTGCACTATATTGAAGGGGATGTGTTTGGAGCGAGGAGGACGCACCTCTTGCCGCAGCCGAAAGGAGCAGGTTTAATTAAATTAACAGCGAGTCCCGTATTTGGGCTTTCAGGCTGACACACATGGTCGCGCCACATTTTATGATGCGTCACAAAAAGAAAGCATCGTTTGATGTGCAGAGGAAACACTAGACTTTCCAGGAAAGCAGGGTTGTTGTAATCATCGCCCGAGCTCGGACGCGAAAAGAGCCTCACCGCACGCGTTAACCTTCGGTTTGCCAAAGCCTCTGTGATTTCCTGCTTTTTGCAGAAGAGAGGGTTTAAAGTATGTTGAATGTTATTCACAGTGCCGTGGAAAAAGTATTTGCCCCGCCCTTTTTTTTTTTTTTTTTTTTGACCCTTTGGACGTAAAATTATATGCGATCTTTTTTTTTTTTTTTACCCACTTCTAGTACTGTGTGAATGGTGCCTTTAGCTGCAATGACTGCAACTAAAAGCTTCTTCTAGCTCTTGACCAAAGGGTTTCTCTCGAGTCGCTTTTTACAAACTGATGCGTACCCTGTTTTGTACTCCCAAGTGTATGCTGATAAGGAAATTATGCAATAGAAACACTCATTTGCATGCCGTGTCACACAAAGAGGCTGCCGTATAAATGTTTCATGCAAAATTACATCATCTGTTTTCAAAGCAGTCAAAATGGCAGTTATTGAGACGTTATCTGCAAATGGCAAGCGAGCTGTAAATCAGAGGAGTGTTTTATCTCGCTGGAGAAGGGCTGAAATACATCCCACCTCTGGCACCAGCATCCTGTTCGATTGCTGCTACAGCTTTCCTGCTCTTCACCTTCCACTGGGCTGCACATGACAGACCCCCTAATGGAAGGCAGTGGGTGTTAAAACCAGCTCATATTAACCCACTTTAGTTCTGCACAGAGAGCCCCCCCAATTCAGCCTTGACTCCATGAATCTCGAAAGTCTGGGATTTTGAATAGGAGCTTTTCAGAGTCGTTCAGCTCCAGGACATGAAAGTCTCTAAAAAGATGGGTCTCATCACTGGAGGGGTTTCGAGACGCGCCTCATCATTGTAAGGAATGCTCTTCAAATGACTAAGCTTCAAGTGGTCAGTGCGGCCGCTTTCAAACAGTTGTTTTTACAGCTACTTTGGCAGCTTGATTTGTAAAAACGGGGGTTTGAGGAATTCCTTGTGGTCTGAATGGTACCGAGTGAGAGTTTGTACGCTGTTTGTTCCCGTGGTGTGACGTCTGTCGTCTGCCTGCCCTCGGTAGAGATCAGGAATGGCAATCTGAAGACCATCCTGGGGCTCTTCTTTAGCCTGTCCCGCTACAAGCAGCAGCAGCAGCACCAACAGCAGTACTACCAGTCCCTTGTGGAGCTCCAGCAGCACGTCACGCATCAGACCACCAGGGCGGCGCCAGCGAGTCCCCACAAGACACAGGACATGCAGTCCAGGTACGTTTGGCTGCCCGCTCTTGCCTTCCTCCGGTCTTTCCATGTGGGTTTAAACACTTGAAAGAAATGAATGATTTGCTGCTCTTGTGGGACAGCCTCAGCCTTTTAAATGAACCCACTATGATTTTGCCCCTTCCTTAATGACTGTTAATGCTAATTTGCAATAGTTAACATCAGTGTAATTTTATTCATTAGCTTTTGGAGGAGTTTCTGCAAGTAATCTGTTTTATTTTAAAATAATCCCTTGTGTTGTATGTTGACCTTTGCCAGGAAACGGAATGAATGAATGAAGCTGTCATCTCAAAGGGAAGTTCCGCTTGTTTGCAGCAGCATACAATGTTCAACATACACAAACGTACATCTATACACACACACAGCGGGGAGACAGAGAGGCTGATGAATGTTGGAGAAATAAATAAATAAGCCAGTGTATTTACACAAGTGAAGTGAGGTGTGTTGAGGTAGCACAGAGCAGCTCAGTACCACTCGGTCATTTAGAGGTCACCCCCTGCTGCATGATGGCTGCTGATAGAAAGAAAATCAGAATAAAATAAAGTAAACAACTTTCATAATATGCTGTGTTCTTATTGATAACTGGCATGAAGATGAGATGAAGTTGGCATCGGGAAAGGTCAAGTGATGTAAACAGACACTGGAGGTCTCCCCCCCCCCCTCGATAAGGCGCATTTGTTTCCATGTGGCCTGTCTGGTTCTGGCCTTTTAGGGGCTGTGGGGGGTTTCTGGGCCCCACCAGACTGCCGCCCCAGCGGTTCGCACTCCCTTGTGATCCGAAAGCTATCAATGCCGTCTTTATGTTTTCGTGCAGTTTTAGTTGGTGAAAGATGCTGAACTAATGTGCACTGATACGTCACAGGCAGAAAGTGTAAATGTGGTACTGTTTGTTGTGCAGCCAGAAGCAAGCTGTACCACAGCGTGAGGGTGGTGCTGGTCGTCTCAACGCGGCCATGTCCCGTTTAATCCCCACTGTCATGTGTGGCTTTTTGGTGACTGATGTCATCTGCAGGTCTTTGCTCAGGTTTCCTCCTCTTCTCTAACTTGGAGTTGGACTCACTTTGTCCACCTGAGTTTGTTTTGTCAGGCTGGACAGTCCTCTGGCCACTTGGTCAGACCAGCAGTGGCACGTTGTGGCCTGGAAGGTCCTCGGTGAGTGAGAGCAGCCTGAGCCAAGCAGGTGAATTATTCTGGAGGGTCACAGCAGCAGAGTGCAGCGGTACACCCCATGCACGTGTGTGTGTGTGTGTGCGCAGTTGACCTGCAGTAATGGAAGGGCACGGCTTATTTCTCACTGGTCAAAAGGTTTGATTTGCCCAGAGAACCTGTCCGGACCTCCGCATCCCTACTCCCCACGGCACTGCTGTGTCCATACGTCATTAATATAATATGAGGCCTGCAACGTGCTCTCAGAAGTGTGAAGGTGTTACTGCTCCGTCATCCATTATTTCCTAGTATATGAGATCCCTGTGTAAATCTCAGCGCATTCCACGCATGCATTATGTATCTGTTCACTCGATCCGTCGAGCCGAGACCTTCTCTGACAGGGTCAAATACATATTTAGCGTTGGCACCGCAACAGACAATACGGTCCGATATCTACTGCAATGTGAGAGAGGTTGTTTTTCACTGAATGCTTGCAGGCTCCATTTAGCATTCCAGCACTTCACTTTATGGCACCACTCTCAGCGTTTGATCCTAATCTCTGGATTCCCTGCTCTCCCCAAAGCCATAATTGCATGTTGTAGGGCTCTTCCCATATGGAAAGATTCTGCGTGGCCGCTGGGCCGGGACGCGGGGGTGTCAATGGTTCGGGCGAGGCTGCGGGCGCGTGTAGGAGAAGAAGCCCGGTCCAACACTTTGGACAAGGGGAAGAAGAGGAGGCCGCCGCGGCTCTCGTGCTTCTCGGCTTCTCGGCTTTTTGGCAGTTGCTCTCAGCGCACGTTGGGCCCGCTGTTTGGTGGAGAAGCGCGTTTTCCTTGTGCGGAAAAGACCCCGGACGGCCCGGCGGCTGGATACCCGTCGCTGTGGTAACGCATGTTTGATTACCGGCTGTCTCGGGGAAAGGAGGTGCCGTTGCTGGCGTAAGACTACTTGTTGAATGCTGACAGGAGAGAGGCCAGGATTGCTTCATATTATGCTTCATCTGTCCCCAAGTACGAGACGCGAGACATTTTCCTGGGGAATGACGGGCTTCGTCAATTACTTTGCCCAAAGTCCATGTCATTTGGTGCAGTTGTGCTGAAAGGAGACCAACCGGGGAGAGACTTAGGAGGGTGTGTGAAGAAATGAGCGCTTTGCCCTGTCACACTGTTCAGTTTTGGGTTCGTGTTTACGCGAGACACTCGATTACATTTCAGTTACAGACAATTAATTAAAGGGCAACTTAACTGCCCGTGGAAAGGAATGTTGTCTTTTGCGATGGGTCATTTTAACGTGCAGGTTAATTTCGACTGGAAAGGAGGTTTGATCCAAGAGTTTGGGTCGGTCTCGTCCCCGTGCAGTATTTTCCCTTAAAATTTTGTCACATTTGCCTTCTGTCATATGCAAAATGACTCTGACCTCATTTGAAGCCACCGTTCAAGCACACGTTCATTAAAGAAGATGTAAATAATTTTATACCTTTCGACCTGCTCTGTAAGTTCGAGTGTTTTCGTTGGAACGACATTGTTTTCGCACTTGATGAGTTGTGACTGTCGACTTAAAGTTGAGGCCCTTAGGAGTACTAATACATCAGAACAAAGAAGACGACGCGCTCAACTTGTAGTAAATGAGAGATGGAGGGTGTAGGTTCTCAACCCCCCTATTGTCTGTAGGATTTCGAGCAGTGGTGGGACAGCACCCCTCCAGCTCACCGAAAGACTTCATTTTTTAGGATGGACACGTTTCTTCAGTGCACCAGTATGTAAACGAATGCCATATATATGCTTCTTAAAGTCATTAACATGGGAACTGACGTCAGGCGTATGAATGTATTACGGGTTTTTATTGCGTTTGATGGGCACGTAAACAAAACGCAAGAATCTGATAAATGGCGTCTTTTCATTCAGTATGTAAAGAAGAGCCTTCAGTGCTTCCTTTTTAGCAAAGCAAGTGTTTCTGCTAGAGCAGATGAGTCAAGTGTGATCTTTCTCATCCCCTTTGTCAGGCCATGTGCCACCCCCAACTTGGGTCCTAGTGACAGAGGCACAGCCATTGCTCTTATGGATGGGTGCGCCGCCTCCCAGCTTGCGCACAGAGGGCAGTGTCCGCAGCTTCTGGGTCGTCTCCCGGGCCTCCTCGCTCTGAGCCGTAAGGTCGAGGCCAAGGATTAGGGCTCCGATGGTGAGGGAAACGGCAGACACCTGGTCAGGCACGTCTGTTGGGTTCGGGAGGAGGGAAATGGACCCCTGGAAAAAGGACTTGGCGCCAACAAATCTCATAATCCCGCCAGTTTCACAAAAAAATATAAAATGGCAGAAAATCCCTGTCCAGCTCTCCTCCGAATCCAATGCCCCCTGATTGCGCGGGATATCGCAGCTCATGCACACGTTGGTCTACAGCAGCTCGCTCTTCCGTACTTGTCGTCATCTTAACTTACGGCCCCATTAGCGAAACGGTTAACGTGCCACACGTTATAGTGTCGATCCGAGTTGAACGAAGGCGCCTGTGCGGCTGGTGCGGTGCTGCGAGGGGCCCGCCGGCCTTGTCCCTGCCACTGCTGAGCCCCGGGAAGAAGTGGCACTTTGCAGGTCTCCTTGTGCCCACGGACAGAGGACCTTTGAGGGGAGGGGAAAAAAAAAAGACCAAGCGTGGTAACGGTGGGCAGTATATGACCTGGATTTATCTCCAGTTTTTATATTCTAGGACGCTGGCCCCCGTGGGCCAGTTTGGATATGCCCAAGAAGAACTCTCCATTGTGAGGCCGAATAAAGAGGGACTGTGGGTGTTGAGGGGAGTGCTGACATTCCCGCATCGTGTCCTGTCTTCGCCATGTCGATTTATGCGCCGCTGGATGGACCGCTTCTTCGGGTTTTAATGACCGGGGAGCACCAGCAACCAAGAGAGGCTGTTTGTTCTTAACCAGCCAAGTGGCTCAAAGTGCTCCCTGGTGTCTGATGGAAGGGGGCCGGAGGGGGGGGGAACTGCTGTTGCTGAAAGCCCCTACTACTCCTACATGGTTTCATACATTGACCTTGACTTGTCTTAGAATGATGATGGATGGGTGATGATATATGTGCTCCTCCTTCAGCATCCGGGAATAAAAGTTGACGCTCGTTCACAGAATGTCCCTCAGTCCAGTGTGTCTCCGTGCGATGTTCACGCAACCATTTGAAAAACCTTTCACCAAAAGTTAGATTTGTCTTCTGGTTTCTTCTTAAGCCACCACCCATTACTTTGGGTGAGGGTCTGGAGCATGTGCTGACTACTCCACATTCTGGAACTTCCTGCTATAAATGTGTGGATGGGCAGAGTGTTCAATTTGGTAAAATGAGGCTGATCAGCACAACAATTGAGAGGAATTCCAGAAAGTCTGGACTGCCTTCTGGGAGTTATTACACAGAGCTATGCAATTGATCACACCTGAGATGTATTGTAATCCTGTGATCTTTTGACCTTGTGACCTTGTTTTACATTTATGGACTATTTGATATTTCTCTGTGTTGATGTGACCAGCTCATGTCTAGGTGCTGATTTACAAAAAAACAGTAAAAAGAAAAGGTGTCAAGTCAGATCCCCTCCAAACATCCCGCTGTTTGGATTTTCCTGTGTCAGCATATTTGCCAAAGATTCTGACTCTTTCCAATTCACATCCTTGGGTTTGTGCCTCAGCAGGGGAGACGGTCTCGTTAGGTTGGAATGGTTGTGTTTACAAAGCTGGTGGACGTGAGCTAAATAACGGCATGGTGGCACAGCAAGTAGCGCTCCTGTCTCGCAGCGCCGGGGTAGTGCGAGAGGGCGTGGGTTTGATCCCCTCTCAGTCTCTGTGGAGTTCGCATGTTCTCCCCATGTCTGTGGGGGTTTATTCCAGGTGCTCTGGTTTCCTCCCACAGTCCAAAGACAGGCTGTTCAAGTTCACTCATAGTGTGTGAGTGACAGAGTGTGTGTTCCACTGATGTATGGATGAGTGACCCAGTGTAAGTAGTGTATCTAGCAGTGTAAGTCACCTTCGTGAATAAGGCGTGTGGGCTCATAACACTACATAGAGTTCATTGGAAGTCACTTTGGAGAAAAGCGATTTGATGAATGTAAATGACATAAATTATACACAAAGGTGCTTTTTGTTATTTTGGGTGCCCCAGAATGTCACATGATGCAAGGCATCACTTTACTGTCTATATCGAATGCGTTTCAATAGGTGATTCTATCCATTTCTGTCCATTCTGTGCATTTTTGGCTCATCCTTCAATTCTGCTCTGGTCTTGCATCATGGCGCCAGCACGAGGCGACGTGTTGATTGCTTCTCCTCGCAGACTTGTTAGTTTAGCGTATATTATTTTAGTTTGTGTCACTATTCCTCCAGTCAATTTACTCTCTTATTACTTATGACAGCCAAACACTTCTGGAAATACGTGAAACAGTACGACGCAATTCTAGCGTTAGAGAGCCGAACTCGCTACCTTCGCTCTGCCACAAACAACATCGTGACTGCATCCCACCTGAGGCCACACGGAAGACGCGATCTCGGAAACGGGGCCGCAGGGCCGGCATTCAGGTGAGAGCGAAACGCAGCGGGCTACGACCTCCGATGCCCAGCGTTTTCCTGTCCAACGTTCAGTCTCCGGACAACAAACTGGACGATCTCAGAGGGCGACTTAAATTCCGAAGAGATTTACGGAACTGCTGTGTTTTCTGCTTTACGGAGACGTGGCTCACCGCCAGCACACCGGACCACGCGGTCCAACCCAAGGGCTTCTCAATTTACCGTGCACGTCGGACTGATTCATTGGGGAAAAAGAGAGGAGGGGGCGTATGCTTTCTTATTAACGACGCATGATGTACAAATGTGGAAGCGATTACACAGAACTGCACTCCGGACCTTGAATACCTTCTGATCGAATGCTGACCGTTCTACCTGCCCGGGAGTTCTCGGCTGTGCTCGTGGCCGCAGTTTACATCCCACCCCAAGGGAACACACGCAGTGCGCTGAACGAACTGTACCACGTCGTCCCTAAGTACGAGAACAAGCACCCAGATGGACTGTTCATTATCTCTGGGGACTTTAACCAAGCCGATTTCAGGAACGTATACGCCAAGTACCATCAGCACATCTCCTGCCCCACCAGAGGCTCGGACACCCTCGACCACTGCTACACTTCACACAAAGGTGCGTACCGCTCCCTGCTGCGTCCACACCTCGGACAGTCAGATCACGCCTCGATTCTGCTGCTCCCGGTCTACAAGCAGAAACTGAAGCGAGAGGAACCCGTGACGCGCACTGTACAGCGCTGGACACCAGAAGCGGAGGAAAGGCTCCGGGACTGCTTCGACTCCGTGGACTGGGACATGTTCAGAAACTCATCCTCCGATCTGGACGAGTATGCCACAGTGGTCACGGACTTCATCGGGTTCTGCGTAAATGTCTGCATACCACAAAAAACAGTCTGCTTATTCCCCAACAAAAAACAGTGGATTACCGGAGAAATCCAAAATAAGATCCGCGCGCGAACTTGCGCGTTTCTATCCGGAGACTCGGACGCGTACAAGAAGAGCAAGTACGAGCTCCGCAAAGCCATAGCCAGCACGAAACGGGAAAATAGCAGGAAGGTGGAATCACAGTTTAACTGCACTCAAGATGCACTAGGCTGTGGCAGGGAATTCAAACATTAACGGATTATAAACCAGAAAGGCGGGCATTGACGGGTGCTGCTGTGTCTCTCTCAGACAAACTGAATGCGTTTTATGGCTGCTTCGAGCTGAAAGACCCCCCTCTGCGCATCCCCACAGTACATGATAACGCCGGTCTCACCGCCTCTATGGCACAGGTGAGAAAAACTTTTAGCCGAGTCAACGTCCGCAAAGCTGCTGGACCGGACGGAATTTCAGGGCGAGTTTTAAAAACATGCAGTGAGCAACTGGCCACTATCTTCACGGATGTATTTAACAGTTCCTTAAAAACCTCAACTGTACCCACTTGTTTCAAAAACACCACCATCATCCCCATTCCTAAGAAAAAACAAAGTGAGCTGCCTTAATGGCTATCGCCCAGTGGCACTGACCCCCATTGCAATGAAATGCTTTGAGAGGCTGGTGCTGGGACACGTTAAGGACACCATCCCAGACACTTTGGACCCACTGCAGTTTGCTTACCGCCACAACAGATCCACCGAAGACGCAATACCACACACACTTCACACCATTCTGTCTCACCTGGATAATAAAAACTGCTATGCAAGGCTATTGTTTGTAGACTATAGCTCAGCATTTAACACTGTCACCCCAACCAAGCTGATCCAGAAACTACTAGGGCTGGGACTGTGCAATTGGACCCTGGATTTCCTCACCAACGGACCCCAGCGAGTGCGGATTGGCAGTAATATCTCCTCCCCACTGATCCTCAACACTGGCACTCCACAGGGAAGCGTCCTGAGACCAGTGCTGTGTGACCAGGCACAGCCCCAACGCCATCATAAAGTTTGCCGACGATACCACCATTGTGGGTCTGATCACCAACAACGATGAGAAGGCCTACAAAGAGGAGGTGAGGCTCCTGGCAAAGTAGTGCCAGGACAACAACCTGTCTCTCAATGTCAGTGAAACTAAGGAGCTGGTGACTGACTTCAGGAAACAGGAGATGGCTCATGCACCCATCTACATAGGAGGGGACATTGTAGAGAGGGTCAACAGCTTCCAGTTCCTAAGGGTCACCCTCACTGCCAAACTCACATGGACTGAGCACACAGCATCGACCATCAAAAAGGCCCATCAACGCTTCCACTTCCTCAGGCGTCTGAAGAAAGCCAGGACGTCCACTACAGTCCTCACCACACTTTCTACAGGTATGCTGTGGAGTCCATCCTCACAGGGTGTATTACATCCTGGGGCGGCAGCTGCTCCATACAGGACAAGAAAGCCCTACAGAGGGTGGTCAAACAGCTCAGGATCATCGGCACGCAGCTACCAGCAGTCGAGGACACCTACACCGCACGCTGCCTCAGAAAGACGATGCGCATCGTGAGAGATCGTAGTCACCCCGCACGGGCACTTTTCTCTTCCCTGCCATCTGCAAAACGGCTCAGGTCTATTCGAACCCGCACAGCTAGGTACAGGAACAGTTTTTACCCCACTGCTGTAAGACTATACAACACTAACCAATGTGCCACCTTTAGTAACTAGAGTTGGACTGCTCCACCCAAGCACATTGGTAAATTACTCTGTCACTTTAAGCATTCTCATTCTCTCGTTCTGAGTTCTCCGACTGTTACCATTATCGTTAGTACTGTTACCATTATTTATGCTATTGCTGTTGCACTACTCACTGTCATTGTCATTGTTTTGTTTGTGCAGTATTTCTATTGTCTCTGTCCTTGTCCATGGTCTGTGGAGAAGCATTCGGGAAGAATTTCATGATACATGTACATGGTACTGTATGTATGACAATAAACTTGAAACTTGAAACTAAACTGCCAGGAGCTTCAGACAGCAGTGTGAACATGAGTTTTGCTGAAAGTTGCCAGATCCCAATATGGGCGTCCTTTGTGGCAGGAAAATAAATGCCTCTGTGCGGTGTCTGCTAACTGGGGTTCAAGTGGCTCCAGGCAGGAAATTGAGTCGTAGCGCCGATTCACCGCATAACGTGTGACGGAATGGGCAACAATTCGGTGCTTGGGCCCGTACCGCTGGCCTCGTGGGATCTAGATGCTTTTGCTGTGATTCATTCCAGTGTGACTAGAACACACTGTTATCTTTCACATTTCCATATCTATTAGTGGAGTCTGAAGAAATAAAAAATCAATTTTATGGTCTCTTTTCCTCTATGAAAGACTCTTTCCTTCCTGTGAATCCTGAACTCCATCCAGAGGGGATGACTCGGAGCTGTGCTTGTTTTCCTTCAACATGACTAAGGAGGAGTGTGTCCTCCCAAGCTGTGACTTTATTCGCAAGAATTTCCCATTCCTCCCCGTGGCTCAAGGTTCGTAGAGCAACACTTTCTTCTATTCTCACTCAGCAGCGGGACTTTCACAGGGTCCTAGAGGCGTCTTTGAGGAGCGGCTTCCTAATGGCGGCTAGTCTTGACAATGTCCTGTGAAGGAATTATCAAAGGAACAAACAAATGTTTGGCTTTGGCTCCCTCTACTTTCTGTGCCACGACGGGACGTGTCGTTTGATCCCCTCTTCGTTTGTTTAGTTTTCGTGTTTGGACATTGTGGTGACGTTCAGTTGAACTGGACGGAGTGACGTCATTGAGCTCATTTCTGTGCTCTTCTCTCCCGCGTGCGCAGCCTCACTGCCCGATATGCGGCTCCGGCCAGTCACAGCGGCATAGCGGCTCCTCCCAAGAAGACAACCCGGTGAGTATACTGGGGGCGCTCTTGCACCGCCAAAGACCAGTCTCGCACAGCTCCACCTAGGAATTCATGGCAACGCTGCGTTCAGAAGGGAGCAGCAAGTGGCCTGCTGGTTGGAGCTTGCAGCTGAATGATTGAACATCAAATTCGCACTCCTGCAAGGTACTTACCCTAGATTGGTATAGTAAAAATGAGAATTATCAAAAGATGGACTCCAGGTAAAAATTTGAAAAGGAAAAAAAAAAAAAAACTTGGGTGCTGGAATCCTGATGACTTGCATTCAGACAGAAGAGCGCTGGGACAGGACAAACCAACCAGTTTCAACAACCACTCATCCCACATGGGGTTGCGGGGTGCCCGGAGACAATCCTGGAAATACTGGGTGCAAGGCAGAAGGGGGTGGGGGGTACAGCCAGGATGGGACACCAGTCCATCACAAGGTCAGAACTATGTACCCGGACACAGAGCTGGTTCACACTACCGGAGTAATTACAGGGTAGGCACCTTGCTTAAGGGCACCACAGCCAGAGGCGGGGATCGAACCCGCAACCTTCAGAGCCAAAGGCAGCCGCTCCAACCACCACGCCACAAGCCGTCCCTGAGACAGGGCAGTCGAGCTCAATTTGTGCACAGTGGACTCCTTTCAGCAAAATGCCCTCATCAGTGTGAGTTTGATAAGGAGTGACGTGTATGTATATATACACACATACATATATATGTATATATAAAACTTGCAGCCCGTGTGAGAGGTTTCTGACGTCACTTTTCTTGATCCAACACTTGAGAGCAGTGATGAAATAGTAACCGTCTGTGAGTTCGGGGTAAATAGTAACAGACACACAATGCTTACAGTAAGTTAGCGGTAAATAGGGTTATGCTTCCTGTGCAGTGACTCTCGACACTTTGCAATGGCAAAGATTCAGGAGCAGCTGGTCCCGTTCGCATTATCACACTCCCTACGCTGTACACGCTACACTGTACCCCCTTTGAGAGCCCGGCCGTGGGGACTATTTTACCAGTTGTTCCTGGTTCCATTAAGACCGTCCGTTCCCAGAGGACAGGGGTGCGAGACGAGCCTTTGACGAGCTCATGCGGTGACGATGCGGTACTTTCCTTTCATGGAAGTTTTAACCAACTGTGAACACACACTGCGCTCTGCCTAAGTACAGTCAAGTGAAAAAAAGGTAAAGCCTCAGACAAAAAGGAGCTGTTTGTGGAAGAGGTTCTTGTGTCCCTTGTCACTCCCTTCCTCATGACCCCCCAGTGAACAAAGTGCTGTTTGTCATCTCCGCTAATAAGTGGGGGAAACTTGCATTGTGAGGTTGTCTCTTGTGGACTCCCTGCGGGCAGTGCTGGGACAGCGAGGGGTCGCGGGGGCAGGCAGGCAGCCGGTTGGCCGGCCGGCCGGGGCTGTAAAGTGGGGGGTGAATGAGCCCGTGGGGGCATGTTCACTCAGTGAATAAGCGGTCTGTTGGCGCCACTTTGCTCTCCATTCTCAGACTTGAACAGACGGTTAGATGTCGCGACACGTGTGCGGCTTGTGCGTGGTTCTGTTCGGTGTGCTGTGCCTCAAAACACATTCGTGGTCACTGTGTTCTTGGACCTGCGAGTTCCCCACTGGGTCCTTTATTGAACCGGGTTTCATTTTGAGCATCTACGTGTGTTCCTTACACAAGAATCACGCGTGGATTCCGGACGCCTTCATTTCTGCCTGCGCCCCAGATGAGTAGCTCAAGAGCTGCGAAACACTGTCGTTACCCACAATGCCTCCCGTGCCGCTCATCCAGCCCTGTGGACCTGACCAGAACCTCGAGACCATTAATCAAACTCCCCATTCGTGCAGCAGGGGGCAGTGTTTGACAGACACCAACACTGAATGTTAATTCGATGTAGAACATGGTAAGCGAGAGTACAGCAGATACACAGCGACCCGTGCAGGATTCAGCTGCATGTTTCACCTCTTCTGACATTTCTCATCCTACCTGTGTGTTGTGTGTAACCTGGGTTCTGTTAAAAACACCGCCTGTGCAGTGCAAGAGAGGGGCAACGATCGGATCACAATGGGGGCACACAGACACACACACACACACACACACACACACACACACACACACAAACAACGTGCAGACTAGAGTCACCAGCTCATGTGAAAAGCATCTTTGGGCTGTGGGAGGTAGCCCACGGGGACGCAAAGCGAAGGCGCAAACCCCACACAGACCAGCCAGATTCGAACCCGCACCACAAGTCGCAGCCCATGAGCTGTGAGGCCTCAACAAATGTGTGCAGTGAATGAAAGGACGACATACCTCTTTGGTGCTCAACAGGCCTTCCCTTCAGCGGGCGTTTCGGAGCGTAAGCCTCAAATCGAGGGCGAGGAACGAGACTTGCATGTTTCATTGGATTTGTTTTACCGTGTTTTTTTCAGAGCAGTGAGACAAAGGTACAGGGTCTGAGTCGCCTGGCACAGACAAACAGGGTATCATTGTGGTAATTCCCCGATGCCCTTGAGAAGCTCAATAAACCATGACTTCATGGTCACAAAGCAGTGAGGACTGAAGGTAAATATCATCTGGAGTTTATGATCACTCCAGAAATATGGAGAGAACTGAATGTGCAGCTGATAAAAACCTTACAAAAAAAACCAAAAAAAGCTGCACTTCTGATTCCATGTTTATATAATTGATTTAAAATATTACCCTGGTGATAAACCCGACCAAGTAATTACATCTAAGGTAATCAAAAGCTGTTTCCTACCACCGGATTTTACTTACTTAATTACATATAAACATTGATTATGATGCTTTTAGGAGGTCCTTAATGGAGCAGCTTTTCTCTGAAGAGCGCAAACAAATTGAGACAATTATTTTAAATATGTCACTTTCCTCTGGGCCCCCGACCTGTTGGCCACTGCCCCTTCTTCCTCGACTGCTTTGTATGATAAAACCGTTACCGCTGCCACGACAAGAGCATCAAGAACGATTTTTCAACACGCTCTGGAATGAGCTCCGTCCAGCTGCTATGCCATTGGCCAGAGATCGGTGGTATTACTATGGATATTACCATGAATTCGTACTGTTACTGCACCTGTCACAAGGTCCTTAATGGAGCGCTGGGATAAAATTGACTGTTTTTAGGCTTTCTTTGGTCTAACAGAAAGTATTTAGTCATGTGGTGTATTTCCCATCATCCTCAGCGTGTCTCCATGATACCGTAACTTTTATGCTTTGCTTTAGAAATAGTTAATCCTTTTTAGGTACACAACTGTACGGATATTTTGTGCTGATGTTTGTGTGTTTTCGTGTTTGTTCCAGGCTACCAGGACCTGCCAGGGTCTCAGCTGCAGGCAGTGGCACCACCAGCAAGGTCCATGGTGCTTCTAACCTCAACCGGCGGAGCCAAAGCTTCAACAGCATAGACAAGAGCAAACCCCTGCAGTATGCGAGCGGCAACGACAGAGGTGGGCTTTGCCTCCCTGGGTCTCGGTGCTGTCAGCGACATCAAAAAAGCAGCTTCTCACAACCTGCATGGCCGGAACTTTGAAATTTTGCTGCTGTTTTACGCTTACTTCATACCGTGTGTCCAAACTTGGCTACGTGAAGTAACACAACCTCTTTAGTGTCCCCACCCCCGCTCCAGTCTGCTTCTACCTTCCACGTCAGTCCTGCCCCAGTTCTCACAGGTCACTGCAAAGATCAACATGCTCTGCTTAGTGCCTCCCCCCATGACCCTTTACTGTATTCTGCTTCGGGTTTGTTTTGGCTCTTGCGACCCACTGGATTTATACGACCTTGGGACCCATGGGCCAGCAGTAGCCGACCCGTCTGCACGGGGGCCGCGCTCTCGCGGGGGTCCCGGCTAAATAAAGGGCAGTTTATGTTCCGTTTCAGACCCTTTGATGGATTTCCACCCGCGGAGAGTGTTTCCTGTCCTTGAAGTACCGCGCTTGTAGCCGCGGCGCTCCCCTGCTGCTAGTTTATGGTCCTGCCCCCTGCATCTTGGAGCACTTGGCTCTCTGTCACCGTTTGGGGTGTGAGTCTGGGTGTTGGTAGCCAATGGATGCGCCGGGCCTGGAACTGCCTGCCGCGTGTTCCTGGGGCCTCGAGATGGTGTGAATTACATGCACGCACGTGCCATACACCATAGTCACACCCCTGCGACCGACACAACGCTTCGCAGTTGACCCATCGGGAGGCCCTGGGGGTGACGTTCGAAAGCCGCACGAGGACAGGCGTCAGTGCATTCACATACCCTTAGCGGCGAGCAAAGGTTCAAGGTCCGCATGGAGCTGTAAATTGCAAGATGGAAAGCTTCTTTTTAGAAGAAGAGAGCATAACTCTTTGTGTGAGAGACTTTGTAGTGCAGCAATAGAGCCTTTCACAGCTGTCTCATGTTGAACATGTGTCATTAGACCTCAGCCCTTCACCTACTACAGCGACATGTGTGACACCACTTTTATGCTCCAGATGTTCAAGGTGGATGTGAGTCACAGGTAGAGGTACACCCACCAGGTTGGTAACACACACACGCAAAACGAAGAGAACTCAGTTCTATTTTTTGATGGGCGTTGCCATCGCGCCCTGCTTGTTGGAGTGTGTCACTGCGGGGGAAGACGGAGGCGTGAGGCGCGACATTCCGCTGCCCTGGCGCTGCGGAGAGTGGTGTACGGGAAGAAAAAAAAAGTGTGCGTTGCCATGGAAACCTGCCGTGGGTTCTCTCATGGGCTCGCTGGCCGAAGGCGGCGCACGAGTTCCTGAATGGCGCCTCTGGCGATGTTAGCGGAGCATCGGGAGGTGGAATGTTCCTTCTTACACCAGCCCCGCTAATCTTGGTCGCTTTTTACACCATTATGTACCTTGCTGTGTACCTGCTGTGTTTGCCCTGTTAGGGCTGCAGCCCAGTTCCCTTCTCAGCTGGCACGTCGAGCGCTCTTGCTGGTTTTCTAAACCCATCTTCGTTTCGGCAGCAACCTTTCCTCAGCATCTCATGGGAAACCTCACTTTTTGTACAAACAAATGTCAAACACTACGTTCCAGAACACACACGTGTACTTTGCTTCAACAGTTTCTCTATAAGGTGTTTTTTTTTTTGAATTACGGAGTGGGATTTTGTCTGTCTTTAGTTTAGCGGTAATCATGATTACAGCTATGTTGACATGTTGTCATTTTCTTACAAATCTGTAAACGGACTGTTTTGTCAAACTGCACCTGCTGACAAGTAAACTGTTGAGTTTCATCTGCACAGTAGTGTGAGTCCTTGGAAAGCGTGAATGTGGTATTGCATGATTTACAATTGTAAAAAAAAAAAAAAAAGAAAAAGGGATGCACAACTTGTTCTTCTCTCCATCCAACCAACCAACCAACCATCCATCCATCCATTTTTAATGACCAATTACTGTTCCTTGTTTCCCAGCTCCTTCCAGAAGTAAGGGGTGTAAAACTGGATGCACCCTGGACAGGATGGCGGTCCATCATAATGTTTCTTTTCTGAAGCCGCAGAAAAAAAAAAAAAGTAAAGCCCAAAAAAACGAATGAAAATATCACGCTCTAATTTTTTGAAACACAAATTTGTCCCCATTTGTTCCACCAGAGTCAGTGACGAGCATCCCATACCTGGCGGGTATGAATGGCAGCTCCCCTCCACCGCCCTGCGCTGATGGCCAGCAACCGGTTTCTGGGATCCCGTGGCGCAGCAAGTCGATGAACATGAAGCACAGCGCCACCTCCTCCATGCTGGCTGTCACGCCGCCCAGTCCAGTGACCTCCCCCACGCCTTCGCCGCTCTTCAGCCCCACCTCTGGCCCTAACTATGACCGTCTCCGGCCCCCGCTGGCCGAGGCACCGAAGGCGGTCAGCGGGGGCCAGAGGTCCATGCTGGAGAGGTTCAAGCTCATCAACACGCGGCCGTCCACCCGGCACCCGCCCTTCCCCGGGCCGGGTTCGGTGACGGAGCTTCCTTTGTGCGAGGAGGAAGTGCTGCTCGAATATGGGGAAGAAGGACTTATGGGCCCTGGATCAGCCTGCAGCAGTCCCCGCCAGCCCCTCAAGTCCACCAGCACTGGCCTGCTCAAAAGCTCTGGCAAGGCCTCTGCAGCCAAAATGACTATCCAGCCCAAGGAGAAGGAGGACAAGGCCAAGGGCAAATCTAAAGCCAGTACTCCCAACAAGGAGGAGAAAGAGCAATCTGTCGAGCCCTCGAAGAAGACCTCCAAGATCGCCAGCCTCATCCCCAAGGGAGGAAAGTGCTCTGCGGTAAAGAAGGAGAGCCCCGCCCCAGTTTCCAGCGGCATCCCCAAGCCCGGTGTGAAAGCGTCACCCAGCGGGACCAAACTGGCACCTAGTGGGGCTGCCCTGGGCGCAGGGGGCCGCGAGGGGGACGCGGCAAAGCCGACCAAGGGCAGTCAGCGGCAACTTGGGGGGCCGACAGGCCTTGGGGGCCGACGCCCCAGCATGGTTTCCTCCTCCAGTACCTCGGCGCTGAGCCTCGACAGCGCCTCTCCAGCGGCAGGGAACGGGGTGGTGCAGCTTCCCCAGCAGCAGCAGCTCAACCACCCCAACACGGCGACTGTTGCCCCCTTCATGTACAGGTGACTGTCTGCAGTATACTAGCAACTGTTGTAAGTTCTTGCAGGACTAGCTGTGAATTTACCAACATCTTTAGAGATGAATAAATCCTAGAGCAGATATTGGGCTTTGAGTGGGTATTAGAATGGTTTTGGGACCCCTGCTTTTGAGGTGGCTGCCGTTCCAGCTGGAGTCCCTCACAGAGCAGAGGCTGCAAGTGAATCATCATCCAGGGAGATGGAACTCATGTTAATAGTCAGGAATGTGTTCGTCACACCTACACAAACATGGCGGCTTGAAGGCGGCACGGTGGCACATGGGTGGTACAAGAGGACGTGGATTCGATCCCTGCTCAGTCCGTGTGTAGTTTGCATGTTCTCCCTATGTCTGCGTGGGTTTTCTCCCACAGTCCAAAAACTTGCTGTTCATGTTCACCTGTAGTGTGTGAGTGACAGAGAGAGAGCGTTCCCCTGATGTATGGATGAGTGACCCAGTGTAAGTAGTGTATATAGCAGTGTAAATCACCCTGGTGAATAAGGTGTGGGCTGATAACGCTACATAGAGTTCACTGGAAGTCGCTTTGGAGAAAAGCGTCTGCTAAATAAATAAATGTAAATATTTGACCCCCTCCACGTCGCCTTTGAACCTTTCACCAGCGGTGTTGGACATGAAGGACCAAACAAATGTGTTCCTATATTTCTTTTTCTCTCAGGAGCATCTCCCTAGCCTGTGTCATAGACAGAATACAGGGATGTCACTGTGTACTTCATATTTTCCACTTTGAAACAAGCTGAAGGCTTCTCCGTCTAATAGCTGCAGGGTGTATTTCAAGTTATCGTAATCTAACCCCTTGGCAGTGTACTTGAACATGTTGGATACCTATGTTGCCGTGGGCTTTTACTTATTCACGCACTGGTACTTCTTTCCCTTTCCTGTATAATGAGGAAAGCTGGAAGAACAGAATTGAGTCTCATCTCCATCTCCCTCAACAATGCAAATGTCCCTTTCAAAGCTGTAGCGTTTTTAGTGTCAACACCAGTATGTCAGAGAATCGGTGCAACAAGCCCTGTGATTGGTGTCCACGAGGTCCCATCTGAGCAGCTTTCCAAGTTCTCCTTATGGCAGCCGTGGAAAAGGGGGTGAATGGGATGAGTGAGGACAGTGAGGCACAGCAGGTGGCACCATGGGTGGAGCCGCTACACTTGGACTCAAAGGACTCAGGTTTGAATCCCACCTGCTTTGCTACCCGTAAGCAAGGTACTTAACCACGAATCACTCCAGTAAAGGTCACTCGGCAGTATAAATGGGCAGCTGGTAGCGTACTGGTTAGAGCAGCTGCCTTTGGACCTAAAGGTCCCAGATTCAAATCCCACCTCCATCTGTAGTACCTTTGAGCACGATACCTTAATTTGCTTCAGTAAAGACTGCTCAGCTGTATATAGCAGCAAATAATTGTAAGTAGGTTAACATTATAATTCCCTTTGAAGAAAAGTGTCAGAAAAATGTATAGCTGAGTTGACTCAGGTTGGAATCGCCTCGTACAGTCAGACTAGAGCTCAGAACAAAGTGAGCAAGCCTTGACAGAAGTGTATCACACCAACAACACTGAAGGACTTTCCACTGACACTAGCTGATATTGGGGTCCATGTCAGAAGACACTTCGTGGAGGGTTTGCGGGGCCTTTTCCTTGGTGCTACCAGAGCTGTGGTCCAAGTTCTCAATGTGCTCTGGTTCCACTCGGTGCTTTTTCTATTTTTGCTTTTGTTTTGGGCACAAACTGGTCTTCGGTTACTGGAGTTCAATGAACTTTTGTTCCCTGTCTGAAAGCGTCTGGCGTTTCCATCCAGTCGTTTGGTGGTTCGTACCGGAAGGTTCGCTTCACGTCACCGATGCCCTCTGCTGCGTCTTCGCACCGTCACTGATCCGCTGCGTTGCGTCTCTCTCTTCCAGGACCTATTCCGAGAACGACTGCACCAGTGTGGCTCCCGCCGACCCCTGCCTCAGCCCCTCCAAGACCGACCTGGTCTATGGAAAGACCGCCAAGCAGTGCCTGGAGGAGATCTCGGGTAGGTAATGGGAGCTGACATGTGTCCTCCGCCAGTAGCCCCCGTCCTCGAGTAGAGAAGGAAAGGTCAGCAGCGACACAGAGGGTATTGTGGGTATTTCTTATTCCTCATGCCTTCACAGCAGGTTAAGTTGAGGAACAAGACAGTATGTCAAACCACAAGCTCCTGGAGATGACAGCAGATGGCTTTTTGCGCAGCCTGCCACACATTGAAGCTTTGCGATGAGCAGATTGTCAGCGTCTCTTTCAGCCCCGCCTCCTGGGGGATCTAGCTGAGGGGGAGAAGCGCCGCTTGTCCTTCACCAGTGCTGGTAAAGCCGGTAGATCCTGCGCTGCTTCTCGCAGGGGTGACGGTGGCTTCTTCCGCCTTTGATTGTGCCGAGCTGCTGCGGCGACCGGGCTGCAAAATTGTCACCAGAGCACTCCCGTTTGCGTTTGCTGAACCGGCAGATAAAGAAGGGTGCCAGCGGCAGCAACGACACCACCACTTCTTTTCCTGGCACGCTGCGCCTCTTTGTAGCTGTGTGTTGTTGGGAAAGACTGAGACTCCAAATTGTAGGAACAATCTAAACGGTCTCTTTGGTGCGCCGCGCGGACCAGTTAAAGCGCTTGCCGTTCTCTCGCACAGATGGTCAAATTGCACAGCAGTGTCTGGAATGTTTCGTCTTTCTCTTGCTGGACTCTAATTACATGGAGCTGTGGCCCTTTCCCAGCACTCACACTGACCCTGGAGCTGAACCCTGACCGCCGGACACTGACACACAAGCACACCAGTAACGCAAAGGCGGCCGACTGATTTGGTGAAGTCATCTCTTGAGCCCCTCAACTCTTTTTACTGTAGGATTTAGACCCCCTTCACCCTGGTGTCCAGCACACACATTCATTGTGATCTCCTCTCATCATCGGTATTTTAAGCGGCGCGATACTGTGGCTGTGTGAGTGCGAAGTTCTGCACTACTCTGTGTAGTGATACACACCGGTGTGCGTGTGCGTGAAAGTGTTACGGAGCCTACACACCCACAAGCAAGTCCACAGCTGTTGTGAGACCGAGTCACACCCCTCCCCGGTGAAACGCTGTGCGACTGTGCGCTCAGATGGATGGGCTGTTGCTCCTGCAGACCCGGGAAGCTCCTGTTCCTCAGTGCTCTTCTGCTGCCATGGTAGCCAACCGCAGGAACGGGAGCTCAGGTGCGGGGGTCCAGACTCTCAATGCGTTCGGGGGTTACTGAGGTTTGAGTGTTGGGTTTGTCTGAATGAATCAGCAGCAGGAGTGAGATTAAACAGCAGCTGTGCTTCTCAACTGTGGATGAGAGAGAGAGAGAGAGAGAGAGAGCATCGGCACCTCCCCGCTCTTCGAGATGCTGAGCAGCCAGTGAAGGAGCACAGGGAGAGCGAGTGTAGAAGAGGACTGAAGGTGGGGGGGGGGGGAGGAGCAACATGCTTTGCGTTCCGGGGGGGCTGGACGAGCGCTGAGTGACCAGAAGAATGCAGTGTCTGGACACGGGCTCCCGCTGCACTCGAGGACGAGCAGAGCAGCCGGCTGCGGCACCGTCCTCGGCGGCGGCTCAGGAGCAGAGCTGCCGGCACCACGCCGGAATAGAAAAAGTCTCCGCCCAGCGCTGAGCGTGATGAGCATGTGAGGAGGAGCTAACAGGTGGAGCCGCGGTTGCAGAGCACACCGGAGCCACAGAGACGGGCGGCATGAAGAAAGTGGCAGAGTTCTCCGTCTTCCAGGGTGGGAGCCCCACCAGGCGCAGCTCGCCGGCCCCCGACAAGCTGCATAAGCCCAAATCGCTTACAAACCTGTTCTTGCTCGGCGAGGGCCGGTCTGAGGGGGGCGGAGCCCTCGAAGCGGGTGGATCCTCGGCCCCAGGGGAGGTGGGATCGGGGGCTCGCGCCCGGTCGCTGTCCCTCTCCCTGTCCGGGGTCCTCTCCCGTTCGGAGCAGTCGCTGCTGGCGCGAACGACCAGGGGGCCGGGGGGGCAGCAGAGGCGGGGCGCGCGCGAGGAGGGCGGCAGTGGCCGACAAGATGACGCTGGCGTCGGGTTCTGGGCCGAGGATGAGGCGGGGTGCGTGCGTGAGGGCACCGCCCATTTGGACCAGGAGGTGATCCTCACCATGCTGGGCGACCTGGAACAGGCTCTACATACCCACCCGCTCCGTAAGTGTGACCCACACCTTGGTGAAAGACGCACACACACACACACACACAGACACACACGCACACGCAGAGTGCTTCCTCCGGCAGTCTGCCTCTGCTGGACCCTGAGATGGATGCTCAGATGGACACATGTCAGTGTTGAACTGTTACTGTCCGTGAATTGGCTAGAAGAGGTTCCTCAACAGTCATGCTGCTCTGTCACACAATTTAAATGCTAATTTGACTGTTGGACTGACACCTACAGTTGATACATTGACCTGTGACTCGTGACTCCTGACACCACCATCCCTTTAGCAGCGGTGATACATCTGAGGGCGCTCAGTGGGGCTGTGGCATTGACGTGTGTATCGCTGCATACGGTACTAGGGAGCGTGTGCTCGCGGAGCTGTGTAATGCCGTGGGGGTGGGGGGTAAGCACGGAGCTGAGCAGGGCCCCCCCCCCTTAAGTTTTTGTGAAAAGAGCAGGCAGATGGGTGCTTTGGTTGGCAGAGCCTGGGTGGGATTTTATCGTGGTTTTTTTTTTTTTTTTTTTTTTTTTTGCAAGCGGTCGCATGACATGCTGAGGGGGGTGTGGCGCAGGTGAGTGAGTACACGGCTCCAGCTGTAACATGGTGGGGCGTCCACTGTTAAACAGGGAATGAGAGCGATAAGTAACCCTAGTGTACAGAGCAGTTGGCGTGGGGTGGGGGTATACACGCTGTCTGAAACCACTTGTCCCAAGCAGGGTCGTGGCGAACCGCAGCCTAACCTGGCAACACACACAGGCCACAAGGCTGGAGGGGCAGGGGACACATCCAGGATGGTACGCCAGTCCATCGCAAGGCATCCCAAGCAGGACTTGAACCCCAGACCCGCCAGAGAGCAGGACCCGGCCAAGGGTGGGGGTACAATTCAATTAAATTCATTTTTATATTTTTATTTTTACACAGCTGTGGCCACAAGGATCATAAATCCTTTTCCATCTTACTCTGTTTTTAGTAAATGGTGTTATTATGGTCTTCCTGCAATTCACATGTCGCTTTGGCGCTTGTGCTGAGTGCGTCACACAAAGTAGTGTGTCCACTCAGTAGCTTTTTACATCTTTCGGTGTAGTGAAACAGTCAGGATGTACAAGCCCCCTACAGTAATGTCATCTTTACTCCTGACTCGCCATCTATTATGCTGCCTGCTTCGATGTATTGATGTCGACATGAAAAAGGTGAAAGGATTACATCACTTATTAGATGAGACCCTTCTGGGAAACAGGCGTCCAAGATGTTATGGGTCAATGGAAGGTCCTGTTGTCCGTGTGGACGCTTTACCGCGGTGCTAGTCCTGATGTGTCAGTGTGGGAAGTCTAGGTTGAGCAGAGAAGACTGTAATCTTGGTCCCAAATGGGAGGGAAATAGTGTGTTTCTGGGTGGGAGGGGACATCACCTGGGTGGATTGAACCCCCCAGATGAGCTCAGAACCTTTGTGACCCACTGTGTGTGTGTGTGTGTGTGTGTGTGTGTGTGTGTGTGTGTGTGTGCGTGCAACATACAGCAGATACGACCAGTGATCATTTGCGGGGTGTTTGTGTTTCCTGTTGGTGCTTCTCCATCTTTCATGTCCCTAGAACTCTCACCCATAGGGGGTTTATTCCAACGTGGAGCAGCTTCCCACTCTGTCTGTCCAGTCCTGCTGGAATCCGGACCGTTCCGCTGCAGCCTTTGTGTGAAAAGGGAGTTGAGACGTATGATCTGAGCTCTGGGTCAGTCGCTCGCTGAGTCCTGTTACCACCGTGGCTCGTTGGCAGTGGACGTGCAGCCTGTGGCCAGCAAAGGCGGCGCCAGCGTGGCACTCGGGGCGCTGCAATCGACTCGGTCGCTCCCGTTTAGCCCTTGGCTCCGAAAGGTCCCGCTCCTGGGTATGCGGTGGCCTACAATGGATAAGGCGCCTTTGGGAGTGTATGTTGACAAGTGTGTGAGCGCATGTCGTGTGATGACGTGAGATGAGAAACGCGGTTGTCGGACACGCAGATGGGTGTGAAGGAGGGACTCCTCGCAGCACCTAAATTCGCAGCAAAGGTCTTCAGAGAGGCGCTGCTACAGCCGCACTTGAAACACTTTTTATGAGACAGAGTGAACAGAAGCGCTTTTGGAAACAGCTGCACGCTGACAGGCAGCAAATCCCTTTGTGCTGAAATGTGACAAATCTCAAATCCTTCCCAATTAGGTCTGGCACACATTATTCACTCTATTCTTTATGCATTACGTTTAAAAAACAAAACAAAAAACAAAAGCCACATTTTCTGCGTGCCTCGACTTCTGTGAAAATTTTGCCAGCTCCTTTTGACGCTTTTGGCACCTTCGTCATGCGGTGAACGCCATTGGTGTCACTCGTGTGCAGCGCGTTGTCATTCGCTCTTTACGCGTTGCACCGAAATCCTCCGCGGGTGAGCGCGTCAGGAAACGCATGTGCAAATGTGGAGCTCGGCGACTGTGTGGCGGCTCTGCCGAGGACACGAGCACAGTGATGCTCGCTCTTGGAAGATACGCCGATGCGTCTCCGGCAACATCAGCTTCCGAGTGATGAAGGGTGACCAAAATACATTCTCTTATTTACCTTGCCTTGCGTCCCATCTGTTGACGCGACCATCTTGAGTGACGGCAGCAGGCGCTCAACTGCAAAGACATGCTGCGCCCAGGTGGATGTGCATCTCTTGTTTCGGTTTTTCGAGTCTGTGTTGCAGCAGATGGGTTGTTTTACGACGGTGGGAATGCGGGAGGCCGCTCTGACCCCTGACCTCCTGACCCCATGCTCTCTAGGCGAGGACCCCGAGACGAGGCGGATGCGAACGGTGAAAAACATTGCCGACCTGCGGCAGAACCTCGAGGAGACTATGTCCAGCCTGCGGGGGACACAGATCGGTCACAGGTGGGTGGGGACAAGGGGATATGCTAATTTCTTGGTGTGGAGTGTCTTCTTATTGGTTCTCAAGGTACTGCTGAGATGCTATAAGCAAGGAAACAGAGATTAAGAAGCAATGAAATTCATGCATAATTTGTCACGGGGATTTGTGTTTTGATGATGAATCCTGAACTTTTGCCCTTATGCATGCAATACCTCATATTCATGTCGCTCCCATTTATGATTTATGATTGCTGTTGGTAAACTAAGGTATCATTTTGAATGAACAAGCTCACTGCCTGGAACTTTGTCTTTGTTAGTCCGAAAAAATTTGATAGGCAGCCGAGCGAACGAAAAATGAGACTCGGATGACTCAGAAAAGCATGAAATAACTGCAGGAGCGTGTGGTTGAACATAAAAGTGTTTTTGTGTTTGAATTGAACTGAACTGAACTGAGCCAAAGGTGCAGGATGAGCAGTTGGACCATGAGAAGAGCGATCCTGTTCAATGGCTCTTTGAATGCCGTTGAGGTGCTGCATGTCTTGCTGCCGCTGGGCCTTCGGTGCTGTCCAACATGAAAGAAACATCAGGGCGGAATCGTCAGCCTGACAACGCATCATCACATTGTCGCATCGCACTGACTACCGTCCCCTTTGCGGAATGCGGTCGGAGACGTGTTTGGGATGAGAAGGAAGCAAATGACAACTCGTGCAATGAGGGGAATGACAAATGGCAATCGTGCGTCGCCTGGCAGACCGCTGCCGACACTGCCGCTCCAGGATGTCGATGGGGTCGCCGGCAGAGAGCCATTGGTTCCCGAGGGGAGCGACTCCCAGTGACAGAGCAGGCTATCCTGCGCTCGGTCATTCAGATGCCTATAAAGGTGTCGTGGAGAATCGAAAGACCACCAAAGAGATGCAGCTGAGCGCAAGGCCTTCACCATGTGAGCGACACAAATGGCATCCTGCAGGAAATCTTAATTTACGTTTGTTCATTTAGCTGATGCTTTTCTCCGAAGCAATTTACCGTGTTATGTTACTTAAAATTTTTTACATATTTATACAGCTGGGTAATTTTACTGGAGTAACTTAGGGTAAGTACTTTGCTCATGGGTACTATAGCTGGAGGTGGGTTTCAAACTTGCAACCTTTGGGTCCAAAGGCAGCAGCTCTAACCACTACACTACAACCTCTCCCCTTAATTCTTAAAGGAGCCCATTAATCTGGATAGGGTCATTTTAAAGAAACATTTTTGTCTGTATTTTTATTCCCATCACGACCGCCGATGTACATGGAAACTGCTTCGCATAGTTTGTTCTTTATGACATGAGCTCGGTGACCCAACCGTTCCGAACGTAGGGTTTTCAACCCCTTTACCTGTTTGTGGCCAGCAGGAAATTGAGCCGATTTGCTGGCTCTGGGGTCTCAACCTCCTCTCGTTGGGGATGCCTTTGATTCCAGACACAGTACCCAGCTCAGTAAGCGCAGACTCGCCTCTCAGTTTTTACCAGTGCTGTGGAGTTGGAAGCAATTTTCGGGTTACTGGAGTCAGATTCGGAGTCAAAGGTTTTGTGTACCGATTCCACAGCCCTGGTTTCCATCTCCTTTTTCCTTTGGCAGCCGCTCTGCTTGTGGGAACGGTGCCCATGTGCCAACGTTCACAGAAGGTGCCAACATTCTCACAAAGTTCTGACTATTGTTTTTGCCTGTTTTTTATTTCGAAACATTTGTACCCGTCTCACTTTTTGGCTTCTGCTCTGGGGTAGGCTGGCAGAGCTTCTGGTTCACCTGTGCTACCTGCAGAGCGATGAATTACGTTTCCTCGCCAGGCATGTTCCGCCGTCCCGTACTTTTCCACAAGACAGCCTGCCAGGTGCGCCAGCAGGTACGGGGAGCCATGGACAACAGACAGGTGTCCTTTTTGAGCCAGTAACCAGTAACCAGGCAGGGCAGCTCACCATGGTGTGTGGGGAGGGACGGGGGAGGGATGGAACTGACAGATACTCACTTATATGAGTATGGGAGCAGTTTTAGTGTATGAGCAAAGACTGTGGCTGGGCTGTACCGCTGCTCTTGTTTCACACATGCGGCCCCAACATTCCACAGCCTGAAGTCCCTTCATTGTCCTGTGTGTGTAGTACAGGTGCACGTTGCACAATGAAATTCTTGCTTGCGTATGCGTCCCTCGTAGACTGTAACGGTTATAACTCCTAACCAGGCAATACATACAGACAGTAAATAGAACAACAGTACAGTGCAACTGTACTATAGGTTGTGGTGCTAATAGTTCTGTGCTGATACAGGGCAACCGAGGTCTTCAATAGCCTGTTTGCCTTCCCGAGGTGTCCTCTGTCCAGTGACGCTGAGCTGGGACCTCACCACCCTCTGCGGTGTTACACTGAGTCGGTGCTGTATCACGATGTGGCAGTTGAGCCAGGATGGAAACTTTGAAGCTGTACAAGTTGATGAGCGGAGATGGAGACATTGCCGCATTGATGGGCCGTATTGATGATGGCTGACGTGTCGCGTCCACTTCGTGTCCTCAGTGATGGAGTGAAGGTTAGAGAGTTTGCCGCAGAGCTGTCTGCACCTGGGTCTTGGCTCTGTCTACTGTGCTCCTCTCTTTGGGGACAGGGGACAGTGTGATGACGTCCCTTTGTACTGGATGATAATCCGTGCAGACTGCGAGGCCGAGGTGCCGTGGATTCCGAGCGCTCCGTCGCTCTTCGTTGCTAGAGGCACGTCACAGTAGTTCTGCCCTCATCGAGCAGCTGCTGTTGCATCCCTCAAGGTGTGTTGAAGCTTCTCTTGGGTGTAAGGGTGGAACCGTCCACCCGTCTGCAGTCAGCACTGTTCACACATCGTTTCTCTTCTTTCTTCCGTTTGCTGGTTATTTCTGGGGGATTAGCAGTGATGTATGTGCTATTATAAAGAAATCATTGAGGTTTGCTGAGTTTCCCAGAATTCAGTGCACGCATTTGTGCTTTGTGCATCAGTGTATGGCTGTGTGTGTGCGCGTGTGTATGTGCGCGCGTGTACTCCGTGGAGCAGATGTCACTCCACAGCAGCGGGCCGCCACGCTCCGGCAGCTTTACAACGGAGCTAGACCTCTAATTCCCACTGCTCTCACTTTCACCACGGTGCAGGTTGACAGCTCTGTGAAAGGTCACATTGCACATGACATACTGGACATGCACAAATCATATTTACCTGCATATGGAAACAGTGAGATGTGATGTAATATTAGGTAACTATTTTATGACTTACACTGGCATACATTCTTTACCTTATTTTACTTTGCTCATAAATAAAGTTCAGCAACTGCAGTGCCCATTTTACAGTTTGAATTTAAAACCTTTTGGTCACTGTCCATCACGCTGCACCATCTCCTCCACCTTCAGATATCCAGAAGACCCCCGATCACTGATTTACGTTAATGTTTGTAGGTTTACCTGATCCTTTTCTCCAAAGCGGCTTAACAATATTTACTATTTTCTACAGTAGTGAAAATACAAAGTGTACAGGGTTAAATTTTACCATGAGCAGTTTGATCAAGGATCCTTCACGTTTCAACTTGAAGAGGTAAAGGATTGAGAGTTTTGGGTTGAATCTGAGGAGGTGTCTTCTGTGTCTGCAAAGTCCTACATCTTAAAGGTTATGGATTGACTTGCTGGAGAGATCTGGTGGCCCTGTGCTGCGGCTCCAGTGTCACCTTACCCTGGGCGGACGCTCTGGTGTCAGCACTGCAGATGGGCACCGCTGCCAGACCTATTGATCCGTTTTCCTCCAATCCCTTCTTTCCGGAAAGAAGCGTGTAGCTGAGCTGCCCTGACAGTTTCTCTTCCTTTTCTTCAAACTCTTCTGCCCCATCAGCACCTTGGAGACGACCTTTGACAGCACAGTGACCACAGAGGTGAACGGGCGCAGCATCCCCAGCCTTGGCAGCCGCTCCTCCCCCATGTCCTGGCGCCTGGGCCAGTCGGCCAGCCCCCGTCTCCAGGCCGGCGACGCCCCCTCGCTGCCCGGCGCGTACGCTGCTCCGAGGGCAGTACCCGCAGGCCGCTTCGCGCCCACGGACCCCTCTCGCTTCATGTACGCGGCACCCCTGAGGAGGGCGGCAGCGGGAGCGAGAGGGGTGGAGCTGCCTGAGAAGGGTGGCGTGGAGGGGGTCACTGAGGTGGGGGTGGAGTCGGAGGTGACCGGCTACGTGAGCGATGGAGACATCCTGGCAAAGAATGTCAGACCGGAGGAAGTCAGCAGTGGGTAAGAGATACTCAGATAGCAGGGTGTTTGTAAACACAGTGTAATATTTCCAGTATTGCATAGCTCTCACTGAAGCAGCAGTAAAAGTAAAGAAATTAATCTTTTCCGAAAACATATGAATATTTCATCTAATACATACATCTTGAATGTGCATGACACCTTTCAGTGTTTTTGTGTCACTGGCCAACGTGTGACGCTGCTGTGATACTTGTCCCTGGCTTGCAATCTCAGCAGCGCCACTCGGTGGCCAGTATTAGAACATAATGACTGTACTCTGCATAGCAGTCAGTCAGTTTTCATGCAGTCAGTTTATTACTATTGCCGTATGTAGGTCTGGTTTATTGAGCCCCATCTTCCTGTTTGACGGGTACAGCAGAAGAACAAAGGAAAAAAAAAGTTGCTAGATTTAGAGGTGTGGAGAAGTGCTGTTTTCTCATGGCTTTCTCCCTCTCTCTCTTTCCCTCTTTCTCTCTCTCTCCCCTCTCCCTCTTTATCTTTCTCCTTCCCTCTCTCCCATTCTCTCTTTTTCTCTCTCTCCTTCCCTTTCTTTCCCTCGCTCACTCTTTTTCTGTCTGCCTACTCTCTCTCTCTCTCGCTCCATGCCTCTGACTGATTGTAACTTTTTAGGTACCTGACAGACGGGGGTCTGAACTTCTATCCTCAGAACGCAAGCCGTGGCCCTGAGCCGAGTGCAGGGCGCGACCCCCACCAGAAGGCGCTCGGAGACGTGCAGGTGGATCCCGACAGGTAGGAGACGGGTTCAGTCTGTCGCTGCTGGCACGTGCTCCCCCGTCACTGTGGCATGGACCTGTCCTCTTCTGTGTGATTTTTTTTCTGACTCAGACCCCACTCCTCTGTTCACTTCGCTCCAGATTTCAGGCTCTGTAACAGTCGTGACTTATTGTGCGCTGAGCAGCGAGGGGGAAAACACAGAAAATGTTTTCACTCGACTCAGGGCTAGTAATCGTGGAAGCGTGAAGCCTTCCGAGCCCTGCTGGAATGTCTGAGACGTTGGACTGTTGGACTTCTCGCTTTCCTGGTCACATTCACAGCTCTGTTCAATTACGAAGTCAGTGAATCCATACCCCCCCCATACTCTACCACTCAGTGGCATTTCTATAATTTTTTATAAAGAAACGATCGTTGGCATGTCCAAGGACTCATGAAGTTGGTTCCTAACATGAGCAGATCCGCACTTAATATGTAGAATCACTTTCCTGCCTCTTTGTCCGTTCTGAAGGGGCTCAGCTGCATATTTTTTTTGTAAATGGAAGAGGCAAGAATATGGAAGGTGCATATTTTGCTGAAGATGATATGTGTGTTCCAGTGTGACAAATAGTCAAATAGCGATGAGGTAGAGACACGGGTGCCCATGAGCAGCGCTGAGCAGCGCAGTGACATCGCTGACTGAGCGTCACAGGAGGGCAGCTCTTTACATCCGAGGTGGAGAACGGGAACGGTCTGGTGCGTGAGAGAAGAGTCGGGATGGTGTGGACTCTGTTTACACTGGAAATCTGCAGGGACAAAACGTGAAGAGTTTGGAAGGGGGACAGAACAGGAATGTTGTGAGGACAGCGCGGCGACGCCCGTCTCGGAATGTCTCGCTCGTTGTCCCTCTCGATGTGACTGTGGTGACAGCAGGTTTGTAGGCGCAAGCTCCTGCTGGACTGCAGGCCGTGCAGCAACCTAAAGCCAGCGCTGAAACTGAGGTGCGTCAGCGATGACGACGACTCCTCAGGACAGGCGTGACTGCCACATCTTCGCTGTCCCCAGCCCCACCCTCCCATTGCTGTTCCCAATCATTCGTTCTTCTCAGTGGTTTCTCCCCAGCTGCTCTCGTAGGAATAATCAGAACCGTTTCCCCAATGTCAAGAACGTCCCCCATTCCTCGTTTCGCAAGCCTGAACCGGCATTCTGCTGATGGGGCCGTTGAGCTGCGAAGCTGCTGTGACATCCCTACGACTGGTGTTCGGGAAAGGCCCGGCTGGGTCTCGTGTTCCGTGTTGCGGTGGCACCCTGAGAATTTGCATAAAGAAAAAGCTTTGACTCTTGATGAATCGATATTGCATTTGTTGGCATTGAACAGCACTGCAGTGGATGTTTCTGGACTTTCAAGACTTGATCTGGCGCTCTTGTGTCATAGACGGCAGGGTCAGGAGTTTTCATCGTCAAAGGCGTCCGCTGCTGCTGTTGCCCCATCAGTGGGAACACTGTTCTGGCTCCGCTGCTCATTGGCTTATCCTTCCCTCTCTCCTTATGAGCCTAAGCTTGCGATCAGGTTCGAGGGGGGTGGGGAGTCTTTCGCAAATAAAATGTTCCTTGGGGGGTCTTTACCGTTTTGTGGTTACCGTCTGCTGAGTCGCTCCCTGGGCGTCCGCCCAAGACCGCCAATGTAAATGTGTTTTTGCCTGAAAGCGTCAAGCGGAACGACAAGTTGAGTGGGGTGGGGTAACCATATGGCGTGAAAAGAGATTAAATTACGTCAGTTTACTACGTTAGGGGCTGTGTATCCGTATGCCACCGTCATTAGGGGAAGCTGGAGGGGTGGGACCAAATACGCCTTTCAAGCTCCGGAGCATAACTTGTAAGGACCGTAAGGTTGTCGGTTCACATCCAGGGACGTTCCATGCAAGGTAGCATTAACATAAGTCTATACAAAGGCTGTTGGGTTAGCTTTGTTCCATAAAAAAAATCCAGTTGTGTTGCGTATCTCAACAGCTCCTCTGAGATCGGCACAAGTAAAAGGGACTTTTTCTGTGCGTTGTTTAAGGTGAAAAAGCACGGCTTTGGATTTTCCTTAAAGGGTAGTTTGCGATGGGTTCCTCGGTTACCGCTTCACCTCCGGAAAAGTCCGCGCAAAAGAAGGGCGAGAGGAGCCTGAACTGTGGCTCCATCCTTTTCACTATCACATTGCTGTAGTCTCCAGCACTTTGAGTTCTCGGTGGGCAGATTTCGCCGCTGAGCAGATTTAGCGGAAAACAAGGCTTTCCTGGGGACCTGGGGGGTGTTGGGTGGGTGGAGGCACGCAGGTGTGTGAAGCAGCGATGCACCACCAGCACTGCAGCGTCAGCATTTGGAGGCTTAGAGGCTGCAGCCTTTCTGCCACGTCGCCAAATTTTTGCGATTTTATTATTATTTTTATTTCTTTCTTTTTTAACAGATTTTCTGAACTTCCACACTGCTATCATGATTATGCTGTCACTATGCTGGGAAGTTATTCTGGTTGGAGTTTGCAAACACAGGCTAATAAATGCCAGTTCTCGGGAGGAACTTAACTGTTGATAGACAGTGAGTCACACCGATTGATCGAATCGGATCAGATCTGTTGAAGTGAGACTTCAGCTGATCATCTCTTTGCTACTGAGGTCAGAGGCACAGTCACATGATCATTTCAGGTCGGCTTTCTTTATTCTGCCAACAAGTGAAGAGACACACATGAGTCTAGATACTAATTACCTTAAAGCATAATCCCCCCCCCCCAAAATAATAAATAAAGTGTCATGGGCTTGGTGTAATATGTGCTTCTGGCACATGGTCTCTACCAGACTGTCAGGGTACTTTGTGTCAAGTGCCGACCAGTGCACCTTTTCTGGGCTGCGGCACAGAGCAAGATGGATGCTTGGATCCTTGAAAGTAGTCGAGCTGTAGAACAAGTTCAGTGATTTGTATGAACGATTGCTTGTCTTCGTCACCTCATGTGACCTTCACGAGTCTCTGTGTGTGTTTAATGGTGTGTGTCGTATGTGTCGCACGGCGATGAACAGACCCCCAAGTGAACAGCGGAAAGGAGCGACTGCATCTCTGCGGAGCGTCTCCAGGGTGGAGCCAAGAAGACGAGGGGGTGGACTGTAACCTCTCCATCCCCCCACCCCCCCGGTGCTGTTACCGTCTTTAATCTTCCTATAGTCTCCATCTGTAATTAATCATAGTCGTTTGGACTGTCCCTTTTCCATCTGGGAAGTGTGTGCCCTTCTCACAGCCTTACTGGTGAGACATGCTCACCAAGACCATCCATTATTCCGTTAGAGTTTCTAAAGAGCAGGGTGAACTTCAGGGTCCATCTCTGATTTAGAGTCGGCTCACGCTACACGATCATAGGAAACTGCGTGGAATGTTTTGCATCGGGTGGTGTGAAGTTTTTGCCTCTGAATTGATCTTGTGTAAATAGGTATTTGTACGTGGTCACAGCTGAGCGCACACGCGTGTGGATCTCTGTGCGTGTTGACACCTCCGTTGAGCGGTCGCGTCATTCGCTAGTGGACTTTCCTCCCGCAGAGTCATTTCGTTCAAACCCATCCACGCAAAACATTCTCCGACTCGGGCCAATTCTCCGCGTAGCGACCTTTTCTAAAGCACCGAACGGAGAACTTTAACCGCACATCTGCAGAGAATTCCAAGAAGAGACGCAGCCCGTATGATTTCTCAGCGTGTAGAAGTGCGGAGCGCGTTGCTGTAGCCGCACATGCGGCTTCTGACAGCAAGGCTGCCGGGTTATTTGAACTCATTGCGCTTCATGTCTTCAAATTTCGAGATCTCCCGACGCAATTCCCCAGCTTCCAAATTTGCTGCAACATCCTGCTTAAACAGCCTCTCAAATCAAACAGTGCGCTGTTGAGCAGCGCGTCTATTTGCACTGTACAGCGATGTACAGTGAATTATACATGGTGCGCGCAGATCATTCAGGGACTCTGAATTTTACATGAGGAGATTTTTCACAGCGGGCGGAAGCGTCACGCGCCGTCGCCTTTTCGACGGAGCCCTTTGCCGGGCCGTTCGACACAGTAGGAGATATTAGCCTGCGTGGAGAGGGTGCGTCGAGCCTGCAGCTTGAGCGGTGCACCATGGTGCTTTTTCTCAGTGCCAGGAAGTGCGAGGTCCTGTAGCGCTGCAGCGGAAGTGACTGAAAGAATGGAGAGAGACCCTTTATGTACCACGTTCCCAAATGTTCCCATTTAGACTCATCGGTCCGGAGGCCCACGGTGCGCGTTTCACTCTGTTCTGCACCCTGTGCACCGCAGTCCTCTGCTATGGCACCGCCCTTCCTCTCCGTGAGGATCTCCGCAATCGGCCTTCGCTCGTGATACTGGGTTCCGCCTCCGGTACGCGACGGGTCCGTCGGAATCGTCACGGATTAGAGTCGGGAGTTGACAGCTTGAGATGAGCAGTAATTAAACATTCCGTGAAGAGCGGCTGCCTGTCAGATCATCCTTTATATAGAAGATCTGCCGCTCCTATTTATTGCTCCCTGTTGACTCTCGCTGAAGACAAAATGTTCCCAATGATCTTCGCATTAATATAGGGAAAACGAGCGCTCTTGGGAGACGGAACATCACGAGTACCCGGCACGTGGCTCGAAACCGTGGTGACGCGACTGCCGTCAACCCGGAGTGTCAGCACTCATCACCGATGGTCCTTCGTGCTGCCCTTGACACAGTTCGCCAAGGACTGCTGTCATTTTTTGTTAGCTGGCTCTCTGACGCCTTCTCACGGGGTGGGTGGGGTGGTGGAGGGGGCACCGAGAGACACGGGCAGCTGGGGCTCACGGTACACTGTCAGAACTATTAAAGCACAATATGTGACAGTCTTAGCGGGGTTTTCCTTGCGAGGACAGTGATTTGTTCACACATTCGTATTCGATGAATTCGAAATGCGGGACCAGAGCGGAGGGGAACGGTCAGCGGTAACTGCTTGCGCTCACCTGCTCCTTCATACCCTTATACCTTTTTTTGTCTTAACTGTATCCGTTAAGTGCACCATTCTATTAGATGCTTCACTTGCTCAGTAATGCTGATAATTCATTCGTGATTCGTCACTCAATCCAGAGTTGTGCTGTAACTAAGGGTAATTTTCAGGGTAATACCAGTCGAACTTGAACCTTGCCTCGAACTCTCCTGTCTGGTCTCACATACACGGTTGCTGCTGTGCTCAAACCAAAAAAGGCTCCTGCTTCTTGTTCCTGTGAGCTTGAGCGTTGTGTGCGACTGAACGCAGTCGGCGTCCCGGCGAGGCGACGAGAGCAGTGAGAGTGACTCAGCCTTTTAAGCGAGGGAGCTGAATATAACTACCGCCACGAAGGGCCCACGGAGCCTCTTGTGCTGAATATTAATTCTGCTTTTCCCTGGATGACAACTGTGAGCCCACTGCGAAGCCAGAAGGCCCGCCCCCCGCAGCTCGATCGCTCCCATTGCAATATAATTAAAGAAGTCATGCTGATGCGTCCTTCCGCTGGGCTTTGGGTTGCGGTGTTGAAGCGCTGTGCTCAGATCCCACAGAACAACAGATAGGAGCTGTGAGATTTCCCACATCCGTTGTAGGACAGTGTAATGTGGCTCAAGTCTTCCAATTAAAGGCCTCCAGTCATGTGACATCAGTCAGTGGGCTCTGGGGGGGGTTCTACACTGCCAAGCTCTTCTCTCTACTTTTCTGGGAACGCCTTCATTCGCAGCCTTTCGTAGCCAAAGTGTGTTTGCGTTGACTGTATACGGGTACACGTGTGTGGCCAGGCATGGGTACGAAGAGCCGTGTAGTGTAGTAAACTATAACATGGTGTACTATACACACCTCTCCCGGTGCGATGTGTCTAGAAGTAGGAGCCTAATTGAATGATCTTCTGGGAACATTTCAATGTGACGCCGGGTGATACGCTGTTTAGAGCGGAGGTTCCTGGTTAGAATTCCTCTCGATCAAGGTACTTACCCAGAACTGATAGAGTAGGAATGTGCTGTTGGAAAAATGGGCAAATAGCCGTGAAGTGGAACATCTCACTATGTTGTAGGTAGTGAGCTGGACTAGAGAAACTTGGGTTGTGATTTGATACCCTGAGTCATTCTTTAGGGCTCACGTATGGAGGCCTTCGCTGGTAGATGAAACCAGTGTTTGAGTTGGATTTGCTGCTGATGGGTGGGGGGAGACTCCCAGTGCAGGTTGCTCATCTTCATTAGCTGTCAGGTATGTGTTCGGCTCACACCAGGCCTTCTCTTTGATGAACTGCGGTCCCCCCCCGTATTGTCTGAACGCCGGAGCGGTCTCCAGGGAGACGTGTCGTTTTACAGCCACCCCCCCACCCCCCTGTGGTGGTGCAGGCTTTTAAGCGTGAGCAGTGGTGCAGGTGAGTGCAGTTTCAGAAAAGCTGTGAAGGCTGAACATCAGTGACCTGACACAGGGAGGCGGTTGCCTTGGAAACCTCAGAGCTGGACCATAAGAAAACCCCAGTGAACCTGTGACTGTTCCTGAGAAGAGAAAATCACAGGAAAAACCAGACTTTGTTCATCACTGTTTATTTACTGGAATCGTCTAAGCAAACAAATAGAAACTATGGTAAAGTTCTCACACCGTCTTCTTGTGAAAGAATTTACCGATTTGCCTCTCCAGGTGAGAGTCGATGTGCTGCAGAGCCTGTCCTGGAAGCACAGGGCGCAAAGGTAGTGGTGCTGCAGCCTGGATGGGACACCGGTCCATCGCAGGGAAGACGCACGCGTGCGCGCACGTGCACGCTGACGCACGCTCCGTACGCACGGTTTAGAGTCACCGGTTCACCCGAAACACGTCTTCGGACTGCGGGAGGAAACCCGTGCAAAATACGTACAGACAGAGCCGGGTTCAAACCTATGGCCAAACAGCCTGCGAGGCAGCAGCCTTTACCCGCTGTGCCGCTGTGCTGTCCTTGAAATAGTTTGTTTTTGCGGAAATTTTGTCAAGTTCTATAGACAGTGTTATTGGGAAAGGACTATAAAGTAATAACTACTCTTTTTTTTTTTTCTTCCCATGAAACTGAATGACATGTGTGTATATTTTTTAAAACAAATTTTCAGTGTTAAGCAGGCGGAGACGTCCTACTTACAAACGAACACCCAGATGGCACAGTCAGCTTAGCCTGTGGGAAAGGCTTTATTTGGAATCAGCGTTAGAATGTCAGTCTGTTCATGGTTCGCACCCCCATCAGCCTGAGATGCTCTTGATGAGTGAAAGGAGAGGGGCGGGTGGGTACTAACAAGTTTCTGAATTGGATCTTTTATCAATTGTTGGACTGTCATTTCGGTCGTGTAACTAGCGCCGTGACGGAAGTCCCTGTCGGCCCGGTTACCAGCGACAAAGACGCAGCGTGGGAGACGGGGAGCACTTAGTTTGGCAAAGTTCCATTTTCCTTAAAGGAAAGTTGGAATTTGTGTGACACCGCAGCTCTTAGACGGGGAGACGAGGTGTTTCATCACCCACGATCGCATTCGCTCGCTTTGAGGCGAAACGAAAGAACGCATCGGTGGAATAAAGAGTAGTGCAAATCTGTCAGTTCTGCTCTGATGGCGGGGGGGGTGCGCTGCGCTGCGCTTTGTTTCTGCTGGCCACAGTGATTCTGGTGACAACGTGTGGTACCCCTCAGTACTCTAGGGTAGGGCCCATCTGTTGGAAACAGACACTGAGGAAGAAGATCCTTTGAGGGTGTCGTGGGGCTGCGGAACTCGCTCGCTCTGTGTGTGTGTGTGTGTGTGTGTGTGTGACTAACAGTGTAAGTCACTTTAGACAAAGGTGTCCAGTACAAGTTAGTGATTTTGTGTGTTGTCTTGGAGAAGAAGTGGTGCTAATAAATAAATATGAGCACCAGGTGATTCATTGGCTTCATTAATCGATTTCAGTACATTTTTCCTGCAGGACAGTTGTTCATGTGGCTGGTTCACTGATAGAGGGTTCAGAAAGGCTCTGCTGGCTGATGGGTGACAGATAATGAGTGAGGGAGGGTGAGTGATGCTCACTGGCCTTCTGGCCCAGAGGGTCTTTGTCTCCCCAGCTGAGACATTCAAGAAGCACCATTCGGAAAGCAAACGGATCCTAACAGATATTAACTGAAGGTGAGCACTGATGGATTCTGTAAGGGTGCCGTGTGTGTGTGGGTGAGTGAGTGAGTTATTCCATTAACTTTCAGGTGTGTGAACTCCATCACACAACAGGAGGCACAGAAAATGAGACATGAATATAGTTGGGCTGTAGTGGATAATAGATCAACTTTTCCTTTCCCCTGGTCCACTCATCCCGGCGGTCTGCTCATCCCCGTGGTCCACTCCTCCACATAGACTCACAGAGCTCTAAGGCCAAGCCGTTCTGGGGGGAAAAAAAAATAGCAGGAAACAAGTATGAATTCACATCATTCATGGAAATCACCTACAGGTCAATAGTGGTCTAATTAAGGTTTAAAAGAGCAGTGCACACACACACACTCACACACACACACACACACACACACACACACACACACACTCGATGTACTAATTAGATGTGTAAAAAATGAATGATTGGAGCAGCAGCAGCAGGAAAGAGGCGGTAATTGGAAATTGGCACATCCTGGCTTTCGGCAGGATGCTGGGATGCTCTGATGGAGCTCTGTCTCCGGAGACGGCGCTCCCCAGTAATGAGGCAGGACCCCCCCCTCCCCATCAAAGGAGCACTTAGTTGGGAAGTGAACGACTTATTCAGATTCTATGCGCTTGTACAGTCGCGCTGCCTCTTTGCTCTCGGCCTATCGCTCTCCCTCTCGTGCGTGTGTGTGTGTGCGCTTGTGGATCTCTTCACCTCTCCGTTTCTCAGCGCTCCCTGTTCCTCCGCCAGCTGGGACGACAGCAGCTCCGTCAGCAGCGGCCTTAGTGACACGCTGGACAACGTCAGCACGGACGACCTGAACGCGCCCTCTTACCGCGACGTCACATCTTCGCCCCGCAAGACCAAAGGGCCCCAGGTGCGAACCGAGACGAACCGAGCGCGCGTCCACCCGTCCCTGAGAGAGCGAGTCATTTATCCGGTCCATGTCATTGTGCTCCGGTCGCTGTTGTTCTTCATGTAGCCTGATGTTTGAGAAATGCCTTGAAGCTCTTGATAAGATTCTTAATGTTAAAATATTTCTTGTGTGTGTGTGGAGGGGGTGGGTGGAGATCTTGGAGCACAATGTCTAAAAACGGTGGGAAAAAATTACCTCGGCTGGTTTTGACAGATCCAATAGTAGGCTGTCATTTTCGTTATAGAGTGCGACAATAGCTTGATGGATTTGCTCCTCGGCCGAGTCGCCGCGTCTCCGGTTCGTCGGGCGTGTCGTCGGGCTCCGTGTCGTTACTGATGATTAAGACTTGTGTTGCCGGCTCCCGTAGGGATGAGGGGAGGTGAGCAAGGTGTTCTCCTGAAGAGCCGCATACTGACATGTTGCAGTGCGACGGTGTGACATCTTCCTCTGCCCCTTGGAATGATGGGAAAGAGTGCTGAGTCAGCTCTTGGTTCCCTAGCAAAGGAGGGCTTACGGGGAGCATGGCGAATTTTGTTTGTGTGTTTCTGCGTGTGTGAGATGCTGACGCCGTTCTGCCCTTGGACGTGGGGCTGTAAATGTTTACTATGCCGCATCTCTCGTTGATTTGCATTTATTTTCGTACCGACTCGCCGCTGTCTCAGATGGACCCCCCAAAGCGCACGGCCCTCGACCACGACGGCGGCAGCACCTGGGCCGGGACAGATGGCCTGAAGACGGAGGAGGAGGAGGAGGAGGACCAGGGCGATACCACGGAGCCAATGTCCAAACGGAAGCCGTCCTCCCCTTCCCCGGGACAGTATGAGGACGCAGAGCGGCTGGGCCAGAGGACGTGTCTGTCCCTCTCCCACACGGGATCCTGGAGGCGGGGCATGACTCCCCCCAGGACCAAAGGCACCCCAGGGACGCTGAAAAGCCCCGGTAGGCATCTGTGAAGCCAGCGTTAGTCACACGAAGCCTGTGGAGATGAGCTGTGAGCTCAGAGTGGGTGAAAGTGATAATTTCATATTAACGTATTAATTTATTAACTGAGACACGTGGTGAAGACAGCGGGGAGAGAACTGTGCTGCTCTTCAGTGCTCTTCTGCTGGACTCTCAGCGCGTTTCGCTTTGCTCGGCAGCTCTCTGTTTGTCTGGGAGTGGGAACGCCGAATGCGACGTGTGCGTGCGCGCACACGTTTTTCTCATTCCTCCCTTTTCAGTCCTGCTGCTCGTGAGTCAGAGAGACAGCCAAATATTGATGCACGGTGCTAAATGTTCATCAGCTCTGTTCGGGTCACCGGTTTGTCCAAGCAGGCAACTCTGGGGGCAACAACTCCGGTCCAATTTGTCTCTCTGTCTCTCAGGTAAAACGGATGATGCCAAGGCATCGGAGAAGGGCAAAGCTCCGCCCAAGGGATCCGGTGTCCAGCGTTCACCTTCCGATGCCGGCAAGAGCAGCGGGGACGAGAGCAAGAAGCCCCCCTCAGGGATCGTCCGGCCCCCTACCACCGGTTCCTTTGGGTTCAAGAAGGCGACAGCCAGCCCGGGCCAGCTGGTCACAGCCAGCGGGGCCACGCTGACCAGCGGCTCATCTACGCTGGGGAAGGCGCCCAAGTCTTTAACGTCCGGGAGGAGCAACGGTGGCGCGACCACAGGAGGGCGCAAGACCAGTCTAGATGAGTCGCAGCCGCAGGATGACGGCGCGCTGCTGGGTTGCGGCAGTCCCCGGGCTCCACTGCAGTACCGCTCGCTGCCCCGGCCAGCTAAGTCCTCCAGCAGCGGTGCGGTGACCCGGCGCTCAGGGTCCAGTAGCGCCGACACTGCTGCTGCAGGCAAACCGGCCGGTGCCAAGCGTCGGGACGGCGGGAAGGTGGGCTCGGGTCGCTCCAGCCCCGTCACGGTCAACCAGACGGACAAGGAGAAGGTAGCCGTGTCCGACTCGGAGGCTCCTGGCCTGTCGCCCAAGTCCAGCCCCACCTCCACGGGTCAGTCTGGGCTCCGGCAACCTGGGTCCAAATACCCCGACATCGCTTCCCCTACCTTCCGCAGGTCAGAACCGCTTCTTGTGGTCATCTGGATCACCCGGTTTTCTGAAAGTGTCTATTTTCTCGGTTTCCCTCCGAGACGCGTTTGCTGTAATGAGAACGAAGCAAAATTCACACAGAACGCGACGCAACACTCCATTAAACTACTGGGAAAAGTCTTCCTTTGTGAAGGCTGCATTTTGTCGCCTCTGCTGGTGACCTTGAAACCCCCTAAAGGAAACGAGGCAGGAAGTGGGCAGGAACGCGAGCGTACGCGACGGTCCGTCGTTTTCCGATTTCCAGTTGCTACGTTAACGTTCCTTCTCCATGCCTCGCGAAAGCTGGAATAAGAGAAGAGTGCCACCTTGTGTCTCGTCTGTGTAAATGCACATGAAGCAATTTCCCTGACACAAGCAACAAAGGGTGCTGCGGAGAGCACTTATTTGTCCTGTGTACCGCACCACCTGGTCCGTCGGGGGTACAGTTAAGAGGGCGGCGACGTTCTCCTGTTCGGCCGCGGAGGTGCGATTTCGAGGCCGAGCCTCTAGGGGCAGAATGCCGGGAGCGCACCGGTACACGGACTGTCGGGCACAGACAAATTACTGCGGTTCTGGGGTGCGGTGATGTTGCAGTCACCACTGCTAATCGCAAGCATTTTTGCTCAGAAGGACAAAAAACATGAGAAGTTTCAGCGAACCGTTGACTTTAGTACCTGTAGCTCACAGGAAGCTCATCTGACCGGTTTGGCTGGTGATGAGCAAATGTAACCGTAACCACCGTGTCACTAGAAGCCAATTGGGCGATTGGGCTTTTTCACGTTTCCGAGAGTTTACTTGTGTGCACTCGAATACCGTCGCGCCGGCTGGATTGTTTCCTCGCTCTACTGAGAAAAGTCGAAAGGGAGATTTCGCTCCTTCCGGCGATGGGCGCTGTAACTGCTGCTGTAGGTCAATGCGGTACATTTGGTGTAAAATTGTCAGCTCAGTGCATAAATGTATTACTTTACACTTTGGTCATTTCTGGACGCCCTGTACGTGTGTGTGTGTGTGTGTGTGTGTGTGTGTGTGTGTGTGTTCCTCGTTTGCTGAAGAGCACAGTAGTGGATGTACTTTAGACAGTCTTGTTGTGAAGCGCTGTGTTAACAAGAGGTGAAGCGAAACTGGTACCGTGGTGAACGCGGTACAAACGAGCCAAAATGGCTTCCACGCCTGTGCTCCCGTAGTCCCTCGTTACGAACACCTGTCTTCGCTCTTAGGTTGTTTGCCGCCAAGGCCGGCAGCAAGGCCAGCTCCCCGGGCACCCCAGACTCGGGAAAGTGCCCCTCGCTGCTGGGCAGCCCCCACGGCACGCTGGCGCGCCAGATCAGCCTCGACTCTCCGTCCTCGGGCACCGGCAGCCTGGGCAGCGGAGGGCACAGCGGCGGCAGCAGTCCCCTGTATGGACTGGGCACCGGCGACGCCGCGGGCGGAACCGGGCAGTCGCCGGCATCCAGCCCCGCCTCCGCCCTCTCGCCGGCCCCGGGGACCAGGCCCTGGGCCCCCCTCAGCAGTTCGTCGGCCGGCAGCAAGGACACGCTGGGCTACCAGAGCATGAGCAGCCTGCCCACCAGCTCCGAGTCCATCGACCTCGTGGGCCACCACGGCTCGGCCCCCCGCGCGGCCAGAACCGGCAGCGTCAAGTCCACGCTGTCCGAGGGGTGAGAGTCCGTCGCGTGTCCAACTAGGGCGAAGTGGCGTGCCCTACCGTGTAGAGAAAGGTGGCCGCTGATACCTTCATAGCTCATCGAGGCTATGTGTGCAGCGTGTGACACTCTGTGTACAGTGTGTGTACAGCGGTTCGCATTCTTAGCGTTTCCCGTTCGTCTCGCCCGTTTTGGTGCCATAACCGATGTGTTTGTGTGTTTTAATTTTCCCAGCATTCCACTGGACAGGAACACGCTCCCCAAGAAGGGGCTGAGGTACAGTTTCCTGTTACTGTTGTTTCCTTCTTTTACTCATTATTGTCCACTGTGCCACTGCTTTGGGTTCCACACGAAACCTCTTATATGAGCTGTTTGCTCTATAACCTGATTGCTGCCTCTAATATGGCTTTCGCTCCTCCAACCCTGCCGGAGGCCATTCCTCCTTTATACCCGGTTCGGCCGGATGTCGGGGGAGCGGGCCGGCCGGGCCGCGCTCGAGCTTCCGGTGGGTCCGAAGGCAGAGTTGCGAGTGCAAGTCTTCCCTTGCTCACCGTGGACCGTGCTGCGATGTTCAGAACATCCCCCCGGTGTTCAGTGTAGCACGAACGCGCAGCGAAGGCTCAGATGAGTGGCACAAGAGGAAATAAAAGGAGACGGGTTTTCTGGGTTATTATTATCGTTCATTATTATCATCATTCTTCTTGTCTTTAAAAAATGCCTCGTTGTGCAGGCAGTTAGCGTGAATGGCTCAGCTTAATGGGTTTCTTCGAACCCGGTGCCTCTGAAAAGCTCGGGCACAAACTAGGCGCATTGCTTGGTCTCAGCGTGTCGCCGGCAGGACTACATCTCGCAGCTGACTCGCCTGTTCCCTGCCGGTTGCATTCGTGCGGTTGGATCAAAGTGGTACATGGGTGCATTCGCTCCGACTGTGGCACCGTGCCCCGGTGGGTAGCGGTGGTGCCGCACAGCTCCCGCACTATGTGTTTGGCTTGAATCTGCGTCGCATTATGTAGAGCATGCATTTTCTCACGGTGTTTGCGTGGGTTTCTGTGCCCTCTCGTACCGCGAACGCAACATGGGTTCACTGTGACCGAGGGAACTTACCCTGCGTTGTGAGTGCACACGTGTGTATGGCACAAGAAAGCCAACGGCACCATCCCATACACACACGCCTGCTCTGTCACATGTTTCAGATGCTTCCTGCATGCATAAGAGTATGGTTTTAGGACGGTTTCACTGTCAAACGCACCGTACCTAACTGACCCCGCACACCTCTGCTCCGCACAGGTATCCCCCTTCATCTGGGCAGATGTCTCAAGAGGAGGGGAAGGAGTGGCTTCGCTCGCACTCCACAGGGGGCCTGCAGGACACCGGGAGCCAGTCCCCCTTGTCTCCTCCTGGTGCAGCCTCCACAACGGGAAAATACCACTACTCCAACCTGCGTGAGTTTTCTGTCCTCATGGCTGACTTTGTGCAGATGAGGCCCTTAGGGTTGTGAGGTCTCTCGAGGGTGTGTGATGTATTGCCAGTCATGTGCTCTCACAGTGAGCCCCACCAACCCGTCCCAGTTCCCCTTACCCGGGACCAGCATGAGCCGCTCCAACAGCATCCCAGCCCAGGACTCCTCGTTCGACCTGCGCGGGGAGGCACACGCGCTGGGCGGCAGCGCCACCTCCCTGGAGGAGCGCCCTCGGGGCATGAGCCGCTCGGCATCTTTCCGAGACAGCATGGAGGAAGGTGGGTGTGTGTGCCGCCCCTGCCTCGCTGTTCCCGAGAATACACCGGGAGCCCCATGCACACCTGCAGTTGGAGCCTTTGAGATTCCTGCTTGCACCACCTAGTGATGCTCTTTCACTGAGTGTGGAGCGGTAAGCCAGGGACACACTTTTCCCACCTGTCACACCAGTGGATGCCAATTATGTTCCACCTGCAGTGAATGGATGGTGTCACTCCGGGGTGTCAACCCTATTTTCATACAGCTGGACAATCGGGATTTGCGTTGCCTGCCGTGGGCCGGTTTTGTTCACGTTTGTTCAATGACAGAGACGGCGAGTAGCAAGCAGGGTGGGTGACCATTGTTCACGGGCATTGCACCATACTATATGGTACTTGTAGAGGCTGTATTCACCTTTACTCCTGTAGCGCTGTACACTCATTCTCTGTTGTTAATTTGTTGTACTCTGTTTCACTCAAGTAGTTTGATATATTAAGCTGCAATGGAGAAAAGTAGCAGTCAAATGGGGAGGGGGGTTATATTTGTTCATTTATCTGACACTTTTCTCCAAAGCACCTTGCGGTATTAAGTAACTTGCAGTGATTTATCCCTGTACGCAGATGGGTAGTTTTACCATGTGAATTCAGGGTAAGTCCCATGGTCAAGGAGGCCCAGGACTGTGTCCCGAAGTCATGGCAGTGGCTCCTAGCACTGTGCTACCTGCTGCTGAACTCACCTGGTGTTTGCTTGAGAGTTCCACTGCCTTGTTCAGAAGAATAAAATGCTTTCTTCATGGGACCAATTAAATGTAGCTAACCCTGCCTGTCCAATCTCTCCCCAGTCCATGGATCATCTCTGTCACTGGTGTCCAGCACATCCTCTCTCTACTCCGCTGTGAGTCTCTCCTTGTTGCCTAACTGCACAACTGCTTACCAGTGATGAGGACCAGGCCTGTGGTCTACTCTAGCCTAGGCCAGTCTATTCTAGTGTAGTCTTCTGTAGTTTACTCTGAATAGCTGTGGCGTTTCTCTTCGCTGTGTGTACCGTGTGTATCTGAGTGCTGTGGACAATAAATAAATGCTGAAAATACTGATTATTTTTTTTATCGTAAGGCAATAGTGAACAGCTAGGGAATGTACCGCTGAGATTGTTGTAGAAATCCTTCATGCTCTTTATCATTAGGTGGGAGATGTAATAAGGCATCAATGCCAGCGTTCAGTGAGCAGCAAGCAGAATTATGCAAATGAGTGATTTTTCCAACACAAACAAAGACAGCAGGTTTGGAAAGAAGTCCAGTGAAATGCTGCGATGGCACAGCAGGCATGTTTCACAAAGGCCAGCTGAGTCTTAATGTGCGTTATCGCTATTTGAGCACAGTCTGACTCATTTGGTGTCCTTTTATTTATTCCGTCTGACCACAGCCTTACGAACGTGTTGGTTCTGATGAACGCAGCTGTTGTTATGCCCTGATATTGAGAACCGTTTTCTTTTCTCTCTCTTACAGACCGAAGAAAAGGCTCATTCGGAAGTAAGAACCCCTACTTTTCCGATGAGCACACACCAACATTACTGTAATACCAATCGGTTAGAAGATGATAATATTTTATTCTCTCAAATATCAAGTTGCCTGTGCAAAAATATGAGCAAAAATGCCAACGCTCCCTCAGTGCTGAAGATGCTGCCAGAAAAAGTATAATCTGGGGGGGCTCTTAACTTGCACATACATGTTTGCTCTTACACTGCGCTGCACTATTCCTAGAAAGGTCCTAAAAAGTAGGTGGGCTGGTTGTCGCCAGGAGCAGATAAACCCATGTGCAGCAGTAAAACTGAGGAATCCGAGTAGACTTTTAGTGAAACAAACATTTTGGCTCCCGAGTTGGTGCGCTCTTCTGTCTGCTGGGGTCCCTCGGTGCAGGAACGCACTAAAAGGACGTCCTTGTGCCAACAGCAAATCCGCAAGCTGCGCCGTGAGCTGGACGCTTCCCAGGAAAAGGTGGCAAAGCTCACCTCTCAGCTGTCATCCAACGTAAGTCACGAGCTGCACCCCGTTACCATCATTACCTTGCTTTACTATGGGACGCAGTCACGGGCATATCGCTACTGCCGTTGCTCTGCTGATTTCTTCACTTGTCTAATTTGACTTCTTCTGGGTGCTCTTCCTGACCGCGGCGTCAACGCAGCTCCTCCGATGAGCCGAAGGGAAAACGACGAGACCGGCTGTCGTTCACGCGTCAGTGTGTGGTGATGCTTGATGGTTGACCGAGCGCCAGTGCTGCGAGATGCGGAGCGGTCGCTCCTTGGGGCACCTCCTCGAAACAGAGGATGGCCACGCCTGCCCTCTGGGAAGCGGCTCATGGAGCCGGGTCAAAGGGTCGCGCGAGGCGCTGTCGGTCGTTCTTCACCAACACTACGGCTCTTTCGGTCTTCGGTCTTCTCCACGTATGATCAAAGTTCAGCTTTTTGTAAAGTCTCGCTGAATCGACTGCGTGGGGGTGCGTTGGGCTGTGTGGGGCTGCGCAGGCTTGATAAGGGAGCTGGCGCAGGGCCTTTGAAAGTGTTCTGCTTTGTTTTTAAATGGAACAGATGGAGCTTTGGAATGAAGGGTTCGCTCTTCTGAAATCACCGCGGTGCCCGGTTCTCAATTTGCAATTCATGTTTTCCTTTTTTGCTGTGTGGAGTATCAGGATTTGCTTAAAGGTTGTCTAGTGTGTGCTGTATACCGCATAAACCATGTATTCTGCTTCCAACAGCACGACTTCCCTGGCATGACTGTAGTCTGTGGGTAGCGGAAGTGATCTTTAATACTGACCCCCGTTGTTGAGTGAGATCCCGGTGTCCCTCAGAGCTGCTGAATCCTTCCCAGCACTCGGGAAGGGTTTCAAAACACATCTTTCAAAGCAACTTCTCTCTTGAACTCCTTTGTTCTCCTTGACCCTGCAGCACATTATCAGTCACTTTTCTGTTTCTGTGGGCTGGCAAAAACTGTCTTTTTAGGCAAACTAACTGTGCTTGAAAAATGATGTCTGCCCCTGTAATCCAGCTTCTGTTGTGAAATTGTTTTCTCCCAGTTGTGTGTTGCTTTGGAGGAAAGCATCTGCTAAATTAATAAATGTCAATATCTGACCACAGAATTCCCTCTTTTTTTGTTATGTAAACATACAGTACTGGGATGTAGTACTTTTGTACCGGGGTAAACGCCGTAGTACTACAAAGGAGAGAGAATAATTCAGAGTGACACAGTGCCTCCTCGTAGCTATGCTGTACAGGACAGATGTGTTTTCCCTTCGGGGAGAGACGGGCTGAGCGCACTCATCTGTCCTTGAGAAGTGTTTAGTCTGAATATGGGTACAAATTGTCTAATAAAAGAGGATAATTTCTGAACTGCTATCAAGGCTGAAATGAGACATATTAGTGTGGATGAATAAAAATCGGGCTGGTTGCTCCACTTCGCAGAGAAAAGTGTCTGAGCTCTGCTGCTGTTTTGGAAGTTGAGCCGTATGGTACAGCCGATTGGTGAATGAAAGCGGTGAGATACGTGTGTCCTGTTCTTTGGAGCGTTTCCATTCAGTGTGATTAAGGTGGGCGGCACGGTGGCACAGTGAGTAACACTGCCGTCTCACAACACCTGGGTGGTGTGAGAGGACATGGGTTCAAACGCCGCTTAGTCTGTGTGGAGTTTGCATGCTCTCCCCGTGTCTGTGTGGGTTTGTGCTCTGGTTTCCTCTCATATTCCAAAGACATGCTGTTTAGGTTTAGCCATTATGTGAGTGATGGAGAGAGTGTGTTCCACTGATGTATGGATGAGTGATCCGGTGTAAGTAGTGTATCTAGCAGTCTAAGTCACCTTGGTGAATAAGGTGTGTGGGCTGATGACACTACATAGAGTTTATTGGAAGTCGCTTTGAAGAAAAGCATCTGCTGAATAAATAAATGTAAGTGTAAGGTGCACACTCCATGACTGGACAGTCCCTGCCGAAGGCTATGGGTGCGAGGTGGTGTTCGGCCCCTGTCCAGGGGAGCTCGCTCCGTTCAGCTGCACCCCCACCCCTTTTCCTTTCGGCCCTTTCCTCCTGCCCGCTCTGTCTAGCCGCTCCATTGGCCCCTCCCTTCCTCCCGGGGCCTCCCACTTTACTCTGGTAGTTAGGTCCACACCAGTGTGCGCGTACGCGCATGTGGGTCACAGGGATGAGCAGCGGGAAGTCGCTTGAGGACCGAACGATCGCCTCTGCGGGTTCACTGGTCTGGCGGTCTCTGAATCGTTACCCCGCTTTCCAGAGACACGTGGGAACCGCAGGGACCACTGGATCGCGGGACCGGCGGGCGGTCCCACGGCCCCCCCTGCGACCCGACAAGGTGGGGACGCTGTGAGAATCGTAGGAGAAGGACAGACTGAAGGGCTGATGGTAGTGTGCATCAGTCCCAATGCGTTTCAGGAACAAGGGGTCGGGAAATGCGGCGCAACGTAAGTTCGGAGCAGGGTGGTGAAAAATGTATAGCTTGTGTCCTATTTATTACATGTGGGTAGGTGAGCAGCAGCCAGAATGTGATTGAAATTCATTGTAATCATCAACAGAACAAAGAAGAAACAAGATTTATTAATGAGAAAACGAGGAACTTTGTTCGTATTCTTGTTTTTGTCCGTTCTGAAGCATGCGGAGTCTTTGGTTTTGCTAAACAAGGGGATTATTACTTGTCATAATTGTTTTATTAAAAGTTTCGCTCTCAAGCTGTCTGGTAACTTGCCTGTTTTACACATGCTGTGCTTCACAGTCTTGGAAAGAACTGTATATGCTGATTTTTTTCTTTTTTTTTTTTTTTTTTTTTTTTTTTTTTTAAAAAATGTCCCGTTGTGCCAGATTGCTTTGACTCTGCATTCCAGTTAATCACATTTTGCACAAACCCTTTTGTTCCTTAACTGATACAACTCAACGTTTTCAGACCATAATATAAATTTTAGATTGTCGAGTACAGCAGCACTGACAAATAAATCTTTGTACGACTGGGATGGTTGGAAGACAAATTACACAATGCAACAAAAATATTATGTCTTTTTTTTTCATTTTCCGTTCAGTTTTGTTACATTAAACATATTTTTGACATTAGTTTGTACAGTATGCCAGTTCCTAGGAAAAACATTCTGGGACGGCTGGTAGTGTAGCAGTTAGAGCTGCTGCCTTTGGATGCAAAGGTTGCAGGTTTAATCCTCATCTCTGGCTGTAGTACCCTTGATCAAGGTACTTATGCTAAATTCCTGTAGTAAAATTACCCAGCTGTCTAAATGGGTAAACAGTTGTAACCTTAACATTGTAAGTCGGTTTGGAGAAAAGCATCAGCTAAATGTAAAATATTCCACATTCTTGGAATTAGCAAATTTTGGTGAATTTTGGCACCAGTTTCCAAGCACCGGATATTCCAGTGCCTTTTAGGATCTGATGCTTGCTTTCAGTGCTTAAGTACCTTCTGGAATGTTCTGGCGCCTCTAGAATCTTCCAATGTCTGTAAAGTACCGAAGTAAACTGACACTAGAAGAACGAATGCTGTTTTTGTAGTCAGTAAACTTGAACGAATCATAACGAACGCAAACATCGACATGAATTAGAACTTGAAAAATGCAGTTGCGTTGTGCGCAAAATGTTGTGAGGTCAAGCTGCCGAAAGGTAGATGTGGGACGAAAACCGTCCCCAGGAAAACACACCCAACTCTTCATAATGACCTGTCACCTTCCGCAGCTGTTCACTTGCAGTTTTCCAAAATCTTCTTCCCCCTCCCACTTTCGCACCCGACACTTTCGCACATTACCGTGCTTCCGGCGGACAAATTACAGCGCGTCTTCATGTGAGACGTCGGGGCCCCTGGCTGAGGAGTTTGAGACGCGTGATTGTAAAGATAGGGTGAAATAATATAATTTTAACACAACATTCATAAATGGGTGAATAATTAATACCTTAACATTGTAAGTTGCTTTTGAGAAAAATGTCAGCTAAACGAATGTGTAAATGTCTAGTTATGTATAATTACACAATAAATGTCACGTAAAATTCACACGCAGCAGCTCATCGTGGCACATGATTTATCCGAGGTTTCTTTCCAAAGCGACTAGTGTTAAGCTACTTGGATATGACCCACTTATACGACTGGGTAATTTTACCGGAGTACTTTAGGCAAGTACCTTGCTCGAAGATACTCCGAGGAGGGATTCAAACCTGTAACCTTTGGGTCCAGACGCAGCAGCTCTAACCACTGTGGTACCAGCTGCCCCAACAACACAGTAAAACCTTTGCACGCTTCAGAAGGTTTACCCCACCGGTTGTCGCAAGTGAAATAGTTCCCCTTTGAGGATATGCGCGGTCAGGGCTGTGAGATACCACCCTTATTTACCGCACTCTGTTTTCACACATCAGTTGTGGATCTGCTGGAAAGATGAGATGTCGCGAGTGTCATTCGGCAGCGCGTTTGACGGAGTCCTGTGCTGCGCTCTCCGCAGGCTCACCTGGTGGCAGCTTTTGAGAAGAGCCTGGGGAACATGACGTGCCGCCTGCAGAGCCTCACCATGACCGCCGAGCAGAAGGTCCGTCTCCGTGCCGCCGGATCTCTCCTCGCCCGCCCTCCTCCGCCGCCGCCTTTCGTGCGCCTCGCTTCCCCCGAGGGAAACGGCTCCGTTGGTTGAATGCTGTCGTTTGTAGTCCGGCACGAGACGTACCGCGTCAAGAAAAGTAAATGTAACGCGCAAGCAGGTTCGTCGTCTCGGCCGAGTACGGGCCGCAAAGCTGTTCGTTTCTCATACATGCAGACGGTTCCTCCAATTTATAAACGTTCGCGAGCGTTTAAGAAGAACGGTTCTCAAACGGGGGTCCCGTCAAAGGCCGTCCGCGTTCAATTCGCGTTCGAAGCCGTGATTTTCGCCGGCTGCTTCCATCAGCCCCTCGATAAAGCTGATGGCTTGCGGCGGCTCTAATCCCTGCGGAATGAAACGGATGAGCTTCCGCGGGGACGTCTTTGCCAAACCGACTGCGGTGCCCAGCTATTCGTTTAACTGGAAGTTTCCGGCAACAGCCTGCAAGTCCACGTTTGGAACGGTGCCGCTCCTTTGCGCGCGCAGACTTGGGGCGAAATCGGCAGCGCTTCTTCACGTTGGAGAGTTTTCAGAAAAATAAAGACTAGCAAAATATAGGCTCTTTGTCCCCAAACCAGTTCATGTCCTTTCTGCAGTTGGCTTTAAAATAGTCGGTATATCGCAATCATTAAGAAATGCGTCGTAAATATACATCGTTGTGTCATGAGTACAAATATGTAAAGTCAATCTTTATGCTCGTTATGAAAGGGTTAGGAGTTCTATGCTTTCAAGTCGCTCATTGTAATGAATGTTAGGTCGTGCGTTTCGTATTTTATATTCGTATTTTTTATGTGTCGCTTGATGATCGCATGGGAGCTGGTGGAAGTGTGGTTTTATAACTTGACCGCTGGTTTCTCCTCAGGAATCTGAACTGGCTGAGCTCAGGGAGACAATCGAGGCGCTCAAAGCCCAGAACACCGATGCCCAGACGGCCATACAGGTGGCCCTCAATGGGCCTGACCACCAGCACAAAGGTACTGCAGCTGGAGGCTGTTGTGGCGAGGTGCATCTGTGACTCTTTAACACGGGAAACGTACCCACAGCACGTACCTCACTGGGAGTCCTAGTAACTATAGAAATCTCGACACCTCCCGCCGTGTGGTCTGTAGTCGCTCTACAGCGACGCTTCCCAGCCGCTTCATCGCAGTAAATCTCTGATGTGCGGCAATAGATATGAATTTTATATCTTCTTTTTAATATCACCATAGCGCCTCATTTGCGTTAGTGTCCTCAGGAGGATGTTTTTTTTTTTCTCCTTTGGAATTGGATCGTGGTTGATGGTTGCCATGGCGATGTTTCCAGACCTGAGTATCCGGCGGCAGCATTCCTCTGACAGCATGTCCAGCATCAACAGCGCCGCCAGTCACTCCAGCGTGAGCAGCACTGCGGACGCAGAGGCCAAGAAGAAGAAAAAGAAGAGCTGGGTAGGTGTGGAGGTGTGGGCGGGAAGGGGGCTGGGAGGGGGACGGTTGCGGTGTTAGGATCTGAAGGTGTGTGGTGGGCAGAAAGTGAGAAGGATGAGCGAGGGCTTCGTGTGAAGGTGATGGTGGTGAACGGTCCGTGGGTCCACAAGTCGGACCCTTCGTGTTCTTCTCTACGAATCACAGACTTGTTCAGCCATCGCTTCAGAAATCTAGCTCTGCTGGGTGCTCCACCAAGAGCCACCATGAAGGATACTGTGCTTTCCGTTGTGCACAAGATGTTCTGCTGCATAGCGATACTGAGAAACTGTAAAATTTATTACACAGCATAATACACTTGGTGGAGTTAAACATGGACGTGTATGTTCTGCCCCTGCATTTTCCAGTGGAATATCATCAGAAGACCAGTTTTAATGTGTGGAACATGTTTCGTTTCATTCAGGGAACACACTCAGTAGCCAAAGCTAAAATCCTGCGCTGTTTCCCTAAGACCCAAAGTCCAGTCGTGTTGAATCGCGAGAGCACAACGAGCCACGCCCACATCTGTCTTGATTGGTTGTTCATTTCAGGGGTGTCCTTAAACAACCTCTACGTTTAGATTTAAATGTTCGATGAACTCATTTAACGAGACAGCAGAGCACTGTGACACACACACACACTATGGCCAATTGGAATGGAATCACTAATTAACCTGAAACACACCTCTTTGGACTGTGGGAGGAAACCTGAGCACCCAGAGGAAACACACATGAGCAGAGGGAAGGCATTCAAGTTTGATACAGACTAAATGAGGACAGGAGCTGTGAGGCACCAGCGCTATCTGCTGTGCCACCATGCTGCCCTCTATGGCTGGAACAACTTCTCACGCACATCAGACGATTAATATGGATGGAGAGACGCAGAGGAAGCAATTCCCATCTACTTGACAACAGATATGCGTGAAGTACGACTCAAAAAACTAAAAGTGAAATCTAACATTTGGGGCATGGAGTGAAGTGGGAGGCGCAGAACATAAAATATCGAATAAACATCAGCTGCAACCACATCTCATCCACATCTCACATTCTTTTTCAGCATCACATTGAGGTTAAGGAATAATTCTCCTGCTCCCTGTGTTTTCAATCTATACTTTCTAGGAGCCCTGAAATATTCACCAGCGCACTTCCTATGGCTCCCTTGTCATAGACCTCGAAAGATGAAACTGTTTTCTTGATGTTTTCTATAAATTATGCACTGTTTTCAGTAGAATGCTAAACTGTAACTACACTTTTAACAAATCAGTCTATTATAAGATATACTTCTTGAGCTCTGGCTTCCGTAACGGTGAATTACGCGCTGCTGATTCCACGAGACGTTTTCACAGTAGGAATGTTGCAGAGGAAGACGGAAGCGTTATTGGCCGATCTTGACGTCTCCGGATGCCGCACCACGTTAAACCCTCTCGCCGGTCTTCCGGCTCTCTGCTCGGCTCCCCTCTCGCCGGCCCGAAGCAGGCCGGTCGGACGCGTCCCCTGGGCTCGGTTACCGCAGGGGGTAAACGGTAGCTCCTCTCACTCACGCTTCCTGTTGCAGCTGCGCAGCTCCTTCAAGCAGGCCTTCGGCAAGAAGAAGAACGCCAAGCCGCCGTCGCCCCACTCGGACACAGAGGAGCAGATCCTGGACTCCTGCACGCCCTCCTCGCCCAAGCTGCAGCCCGCCGCCAAGCAGGGCGGTGTCAGCCTGCTCCGGGTCTCGCCCTCCACCGCAGAGTGAGTGTGCATTGACGTACACCTCTGCCCTACACGCGCGTGCGCGCGCACTTGCATGCAACTGAATCCCCTACTCTGCACATACTAATAGTGTTCGGGAAGAAAACTTGTACAGGTTTTGAATTTGAAACCTCATATCGAGTTGTCAGGTGAGAACGGTAACCCACCATAATGGGCTCTCACCTCCCGCGTTCCTTAAGCGGAACGTCGTCACGCCGCTCGCTCGCTTAGGTGAGAAGGCCCTTTGGGTTCTCTGTCTGGACAGAATCATTTCTCACGGAGCGGTCCGAATGCCGGCAGCAGCGTTTAGGCTTGCGGACACGTTGATGAGGCAGCTTGAGTTTGATTGCTTTGGCCTTTCAAGTCGGTTTGATTGACAGCCCTGTAATAGCCGTGGCTGTAATCTCGCCGTGGTTGACGGCCACGTCTGGCGTGGATTTACCTTATTCGTACCGACTTGTAGCAAGGTGCGAACTGCCCGCTTCCACGCTTGTTTGAGAATTAATTAATACGGGCATATCATCGGTGTGTGTGGCATTAATCGGTGTGTTTGGTAGCATGCAGTCTGTGTGTGTGGAATCATACGATAAATGCATGTGGAATCGTGCGGTCAGTGTGTGGAATCGGAAGCAATCAGCCAAGGCCTGGTGTGTGCAGTGAGCAACTCCGCTGGGCCCGGTGTTCAGTGACTCATGTTCACTCACAAATGGAACTCGACGTGCCCCCGGCAGCGTCGGTTCTGTTGCGACGTGCTCAGGCTGCGTGGCCCGAGGTCAACTCTGCACCCCTCCCCTCCCTCCAGCCTCTGCGAATGTACCGAGGCAGAGGCCGAGATCATTCTGCAGCTCAAGAATGAGCTGCGGGAAAAGGAGCTGAAGCTGACGGACATCCGCCTGGAGGCGCTGAGCTCCGCCCACCATCTGGACCAGATCCGCGAGGCCATGAACCGCATGCAGGTCTGCAACACGCTGTCGTACCCGCCGACCCGCCGTAGGATGCGCGTATTCGCACTCGCCGGGTGCTGCTGACAACTACTTTTACACTTTGTGGCTTTTCTAATCGAGGTTCGCAATATAAACGAAAATATTAAAATCGCACGACTTACACCTCCTCGTGACCTGTGAGATGTGTGAAAACAGGTATATTAATAACACTTTCTGCTCAGGTGAACTTCTCATCTCTCTTGAAAACACCCCCCCACCCCACCTACGCACTTCCGTCTTGCTTAGCGCTAAGATCTGTAGTAAGAGTGACTAGGGATGCTGCATATGAAGCCAGTAACACGGTATACTTTACCGTTCCATTATTACTTGGTGTTGCTTCATCGCGAGCAGTCCGTATCTCCCAGAATCTTTTTATAGCTGGAGACATCATTGCATTTTCAAATGAATTTCTATACGTTGGTTCCCGCGTGAGTTTTGTAGGAGGCCGAGTGCATATTTGCCGTCATTGCAGTCAGCGGGGATTACCCCTTTGCATCCAAATGTTATTTTGTTTTTAATATAAAGATATTGAAGTTCAAATGTGCGCACGCACACACGCGCTCTTCTGTTCGTAAAGTAGTGTCGTCCCTGAGCCGTGCCGTTTCGCATTCCTGCCGAGTTTAATAAATGCGACGTTCTAAGAGACCGGTCCGCTGCAGAGGCGATATCGATGGAGTGTTTCCCTCCTTCATATGGAAGATAAACCTGCTGCTGTCAGAAGGGACATAAGCCCTGGAACCGTAATAATGTTCCAGAAAAATCTTAAATAAGTGAAAATTAAAGTAATCCACCTTGACCTAGTCTCCTGTTCGGTCCGGTCCTGTTCTAAGGTACCAGGTAGACTTGCTGGAAAGGTTACATGGACTCAGATTATATTACATTACATAGATTTAATTGAGAAAAAGTAAGATTTTTGCCTTTAATTATAAAGGAAATTGTGGGTTTTAATTTGTATCGCATTAGCACACTCACTAGCTGATATTTAAGAGTCACTAAAATTGGTGTTTCTTTATAGTAGTAAAAAAAAAAAAAAAAAAAAAGAGTTTATAATTTTTGGTCACAAAACATTGATACGTCATCATGGCCCAGTTCAGCTCGTGGTCCTGAACAGTCTGCTAGTCCGGTCCCCCCTTTTCCGCTCCCCGGTCAGAATCGGTCGCGTTTGGACTCGGCCTTGAACTGGATTTCGGCTCAGTGCCGCAGCGGAGCTTTGAAAAAGGCGCAGGGCTAAAGCACGGCCGGCTGGTCCTGTAACGGGAAAAGAGAGCGGAGAAAAGCAGACATTCCGAGTTAAAATAAAAACACGTCAGAACTGTTAATGCAGCCTGTCCTGTTCACGCGCTCTTTCGGGCCCGGAAACGTAGGGTTCTGTAAAGACGAAGGAACTCCGCTACAGTGGCAGCGTTGCTTATTTCCCATCGTGACATGTGGTGTGTAAAAGATGAGATTATCAAGTCCTTTTTTTCCATCTTCTTTCTCCACTTGGTCTCCCTGTAGGCTGCTGCTGTCCCCAGTTTCCTGTCTGTGTTGGTTCGCTGTCTGAAGAAAGTGTCTGTCCCTTCGCAGAACGAAATTGAGCTCCTGAAGGCGGAGAACGACCGGCTCAAGTCCACGGGAAGCAACACCCCCGTAGCCACCCCGGCCAAAACTGCCCGCCCCCCCTCGGAGACTTCCAGCACCTCCTCGTCCTCCTCGCGTCAGTCGCTGGGACTCTCGTTGAACAACCTCAACATCGCTGACACCATTATGTCCGGTAAGAAAGCACCCGAAACATTGAGCTGTGCCGCGGACGGGAAGGACACCCGGCAGTAGTGTCAGCGAGAGCCCCCCGTTGTCGCCGGAGCGTGCGAGAACATGCGAAACATCGCGTCACCTCTTCTAATCCAGGTTCCACTTGAAACCAATTTACGCTCTTCACACTCGTTGTACTCGAAGATACGCGTTTTCAAAACATCATCTCGAGCAGACTTTCCGAGGTGAAGTGGCGCTTGCGCAGCCGACGGGGTCAGTTAAACCACGTAGCCCGACCTTTACCGCTTCACCCCGCGAGAGCAACTCGTTTACGTCCCAGTTTCACGGGGAGGGAGGAACTCCGAGAGGCGGTTCCGAGCGCTCCGCTCCTCGTAAAAAGGCAAGCGACGGATCGTCAGACGTGCCCTCCCTCTGGCAGCAGGGTCCGCGCTCGCGCTGTAGCCGTAATGACGACTTCTCGACAAGTTGCTCGTTGTCTCCTGGGAAATGTTCTCTTTGAGCTTCCGAGGAGGTTCCACTGAAAACCCCGTTGGAATAAGATGCGCAATTATCGTTTTTAATCGAGGATGTTTTTAGAAGTTTAACGATCTGAATGTATTGCTAGTGATGGATTAAAGGGGCAACTGGTAGCCTATTGCTTAGAGCTTCTGCCTTTGGTGCCAAAGGTTGCAGGATCAAATCCCACCTCTAGCTGTAGTACCCCTGAGCAGGGTACTTAGCCTAAATTGCTCCAGTTAAATGACCCAGATCTATGAATGGGTAAATAATTATAAGGTCACTTAGATTGCAAGTCACGTTGGAGAAAAGTGTCAAATAAATGAGTAAATGTGTCCAATATCTGGTTGTAATGTGTACAATCTGGTGGTCAGTCATGTGTTAGTAGTACTTTGTTTTGGAGTCATAATGTTGTCTGCTGGGGTGACGTGTCCCACGGGTGTTTCGGACGACCACATTTTGAGCGATTTTCCCTCAAAACTCACTGGTTCTGGTTCTGCTCTTGCAGATATTCTCCTGGATGATGGGTACGAAGGCAATTTGCGCAAGGAGGGACGCAGCGTGCGAATCGTGGTGACCATGAACAACAGCGCCAACAGAACCAAGGTGACTGAGCTACATGGGAAAAACACTGTTCATCACAGTATGGTTATTGATGAGCTCCAGGTGAGTGCAACGGTCGTGATGCAGAAAAGCGCATTGTGTGTTCTGCTTCAGGATTTCAAGAGCCAGGAATACCTCATTGGGTCCATTGGGGTCAGTGGAAAGACCAAGTGGGACGTGTTGGATGGAGTTATCCGGCGCCTCTTCAAGGTAAAGCACCACGCCTTCCTCGCAGGTGCTTTACTGCTTTCCGGAACTCGGCCCTTTGTTCCGGCCCATAAGCTCTCCCCTGCAGTGGAGCAACTAACCACACACACGCACACATCATCTGAAACCGCCTGTCCCATGCGGGGTCGCGGGGAGCCAGAGCCTAACCCGGCAGCACAGGGCGTAAGGCTGGAGGGAGAGGGGACACACCCAAGACGGGATGCCAGTCCGTTGCAAGGCACCCCAAGCTGGACTCAAACCCCATACCCACCGGAGTGCAGGTCCCGGTCCAACCCACTGTGCCACCGCGCCCCCCGCAACTAAACATTAATCATGAAAACTGTGGTAAAATACTCACTGGGAGTGAACCTCTGTTATAATACTGTAGTACTGCAGGGTATTATTTCCTGCGGCACTCAGAGGACGGGAGCTGCAATCCTCTCAGGTGCTCAAATTGGTACCGTGAATGTTCACGCTCTACACCACCGGGGGGGAGGGTGCATTAACAAGATTAAATATCCTGCCGTGGAAATTTTCTAAAATAAAGCTCAAACAAAAACAACAAAAGAATAACGAAAAAATAACATCAGTGTTAATGAGGGAAAGTTAGCAAGTGAGCAACGTGAGACGTTTGGACACCTGATCCTCAGTCTCGCTGCGTCTCTGGCAGGAGTACGTCTTCCGCCTGGACCCTCTCACCAGCTTGGGCCTCGGCTCGGACAGCATCGTGCGCTACCGCCTGGGGGACGTGGTGCGTTGCCACGGCTCGGAGCTGCCTGAGCTGCTGCCCTGCGGTTACTTGGTGGGGGACAACAACACCATCATCGTAAGCCTCAAAGGTAAAGACCCCCTGTCACTGCAGGACAGGCACTGCTGAGGCAATGTGAGGCAGGAGCGGTAAAGTCACTTTGACACGATCCTGCGTTGGTTGGCGGTGGTCCGTTTCTTGCTGGCGATCGTCGTTAGCGGGGATCCTGTCCCGTTCTGTCACTCGGTTGCTTCGTAGACACCTGAGGGAAGGGGCTGTTTTGGCCTCTGGCTAAAGATGTTTGCACGTGGGGATGCCCTCTGTTCACTGAACGGTGCTCCTTTTTCACAGGCTGAGCACAGGTGCAGTGCCAGGTGGCACATGACTGACTCCATCACTAGTCTTACTTCGGGTCCCGTTTGCGTTCTTGCCCAGGCGTCAAGGAGAACAGTATCGATGGACTGGCCTTCGACACACTCATCCCCAAGAGCATCATCCAGCGGTACCTCAACCTGCTGGTGGAGCACCGGCGCATCATCCTGTCCGGACCCAGCGGCACCGGGAAGTCCTTCCTGGCCAGCAAGCTGGCCCAGTACATCGTGGCCAAGTCGGGCCTAGAGGTCACAGAGAGCAGCCTGGCATGCTTCAATGTGGACCAGCAGTCCAGCAAGGTAGCATGTGCACCCTGTCATCTGATGTCATCTCAACATGCTTATGAAAACACCCAGTGCTTCCCATCTCTTCCAGAAATAGAAGTAGCACAAGTGTACACATTTTTTCTTCTCCCTTTGTGTTTATCTTTGTGCGATGTCTGCGGAACCAAAACAGCAGGTCGCGTACGCTTTCGAGTTTCACCAAGGCTGCGTTCGTAGACCAGGGTCACTCAGTCAGTCGGACACTTTGCGCGTTTACTTTTCTGCTCAGGATCTGCGGCAGTACTTGTCCACCCTGGCAGAGCAGTGTAACTCAGAGGACAGCGACACGGAGGTCCCCACCGTGGTCATCCTGGACAACCTCCACCACGTAGGATCCCTGAGCGACATCTTCAACGGCTTCCTCAACTGCAAGTACAACAGGTGGTGAGTGTGTTGTGCCCGCAGACAGCTTGCGGTCATTCCGCTCTCTTATAAATCGTACGCGGACGTCAGATCTAGAATTTGCAGAGCAAGAACAGCTTTCCTGTATCTGAAGAACATGTGGAAGTTAAAACAATTAGCACTCCACACGAAGGTCAGGATTTCCAACTCAAATGTCAAGTCTGTTCTTTTGTATGGAGCAGAAACTTGGAGAACAAGAGTGGCCACCAGGAAAAAAAAAAATACAAACCTTTACGAATACCTGTCTGAGAAGAATCCTCCAGATCTGCTGGTCAGACACCGTTAGCAACATGGAACTTTGGGAAAGAACAAACCAAACTAAAATTCAGGAGGAAATACTGAAAAGAAGGTGGAGGTGGATTGGCCATACTCTGTGCAAACTGAAAACTGAAAACCAGTATCACGAGATAGGTGCTGACCTGGAACCCCTGGGGAAAGAGAAGAAGGGTGTGACCGCGCGACATCTGGCCCAGGGATCTTGAAGCTGACACCAGGATGCTAGGATACACCTGGAGCCAGATAGAGAAGAAAGCACAGGGCAGAGATGCCTGGAGAGCCCTTGTTGGCAGCCTGTGCCCCAAGAGGGGTGGGAAGGTGTTGATGATGATGATGATGATGATGATGATGATGATGATGATAAATCGTTCATTGTTTTCTCCTTAAGACGCAGTGATTTTGACCTTTGGCTCTAGTAATAATGTATAATGCTATGAGTGGTGCACAATTCCCGTGTCTAGACATTTCAACAGACATCATTATTTCCCAGGACTAACGCTGGGATTTAAAGTGACGAGAACCTTGATTGTAAAACTTACGTGCATTTGCTGAGTCATCTTCATTAGCGCTCCCTTACCTGTAATTGCTGAGTCGTTTGTTGAATTGCCTTTACTGCCATCGTATCTTTTTAGCCCCTACGTCATTGGGACCATGAGCCAAGGGGCGTCCTGTTCACCCAACCTGGAGCTCCACCACAATTTCAGGTGTGCTTCGGCCTCCGTCGCCGTATCCCAGAATACGGGGGTAGGGGGGTGTCTGCGTATATTCATGACAGTTATTCTCAGCGGGCTCAGTCGAACCTCAGATTTTTCTCTCAGAATGCTGGATGTGGGCTAAACTTTGAGTAAGGATGTAACGTCTTCAACGTATGGATTAATTTCTGTTCTTGTCACCGTAGTTCACGTTTCACCCTAAACGTGTTCATAGATTGTAAATCCGTAACAGTTGCGCTGTTTTTCCTTTACACCTTTGTGTGAAAAGCATTCTTAGTGCGCCGTCTTAACGCAGTGCAGTTCCCTTTGGCGTAGAAAGATTAAAAGCTGTGTGTGTGTGTGTGTGTGTGGGTGTGCGCGGAAAACACTCATTTACATGGCTGATTGAGGACAGTAATGGGCCCAAATGGACAGATAAAGCAGTAATGGGGTGAGACGGTACTTATATTTTATGAGTAAATTACATGCTTTGTTCGCTGTGAAGCATTTTTTGTGCACCGCGCACTGCTGATAGACCTCCAGAGGGTTTCCTGCAAAAGACTCCAGTCACAGGAAATCACCCGGTGTCTTGTCCAGCTCACATGGTGGGAACATGTAGATCCCAGGAGGTCAAAAGTGACCCTATTGCAAGGATTAGAAGTGACAACCAGTCAAGAAAATTACATCACCAAGTGAGGACTTGTGGGTGAGCAGAGCCCCCCCCCCCCCCCCCCACACACACACACACACACACACACACGCACACATAGCAGATGCAGTGTTTAGGCGCCAACAGTCGGGAAGACAAAAAAGGGAAGTGATTTATTCACAAAGCACAATCAACACAACGGGTTTTGAGCCCTAGAATAATGAGAGAAAAATGAAAAGAGGGAATCAAAGGCTTTGAAAAACGGAGGAGTTGAAGAAACGTGTCTGCAGTAAAGCTTCTTGCACTCCTTCTGGAAGAGCGGTGCATCATGGGTGGAACACGGGAATTACCGCCCCTGTATAGTAATTACGTGTATGTAAAACGTGCACCTGATTGTCCCCGTTATCCTTCTCGGCAGATGGGTGCTGTGCGCCAACCACACAGAGCCGGTGAAGGGCTTCCTGGGCCGCTACCTGCGGAGGAAGCTCATCGAGACCGAAATCGAAAAAAACGTGCGCAGCAACGACCTCATCAAGATCGTGGACTGGATCCCAAAGACCTGGCAGCATCTCAACAGCTTCTTGGAGGCGCACAGCTCTTCTGACGTCACCATTGGTTGGTATCGCCTCCGTCGGGTCCGAGCGCCGTCGATTGACTCGAAACCTCCAGGGATGAGCGGTTTCGCAATACGTGCGCGCACATCTCTCGCGCAAACGCGGTCCCGTTCGATGAAGTCCTGCTCCGGTGGCCCGTGGCGACATTACTCTGCGTTTACAATTGACCGGTTGAGTGACGTTCACACACATCAAGCGGTCATCTTACTTGAGTGCGCTGTACACACGTGTAAGAGGGATGTTCAGCCTTGAGCTCATGCTGTTCTCCGCAGCAACACACCCCGGTAAATTGCTTACGAGGATTTTCCCTTTTACGCAGCTAGGTCATTTTTACGGCAGCAATTCAGGGTAACTGCTTTGAGGAAGGACCCTGCAGCAGGATGTGGGATCCAAACCTCAGTGCTTCGACGGACATAAATTACGAACGTGTAACAGCTGACTGTTTTTAAAATGATTGTGGGAAGTGTGTGTATTTTAAGGTGAAAAATTGTCTGCTTTTATTGGTGGTGGCTTGAACATGGGGAGCAGAGATGCTTTAAACAGAGGGTGATGGGGAACCCGCCCAACCCCCCCGGGGTGCATGAGCCAATGGCCACAGTCATGTAAACAGCTTAGGAATAAATACACCTTATAGCAGTGTAAATAAAGCCTTCGTGTCATGGTCAAAGACTATTTAGTTCAGGGGGGTCCAGCACTAATCATTAATGTGAACTGGTCTGAGGGCCACGTGTGTAAAAATCAGTGATTTACACACACATTGGCTGAAGCCGCTTCTCCTGAGTGGGGCTGCGGCGAGCCGGAGCCCAACCCAGCAGCACACGGCGTAAGGCCGGAGGGGGAGGGGACACACCCAGGACGGGACGCCAGTCCGTCGCAAGGCACCCCAAGCGGGACTCGAACCCCGGACCCACCGGAGAGCAGGCGCAGGCCAAACTCGCTGTGCCACCGCATCCCCCCACAGTGATGTACTGAATCTCTAAATTGAAAGAATGGCATTTATTTTACATATGCTCATTTAGTTGACACTTTTCTAGGAAGTGACTTGCAATGTCAAATTCCTTAGTTATTTACCCATTTATAAAGCTGGGTAATTTTACAGGTGCAATTTAGGGTAAGTACCTTGCTCAAGGGTACTACGGCTGGAGGTGGGAATCAAACCCGCAAAGACAGCAGCTCCAACGACTACACTACCAGCTGTCAATTTTAATGGTGTAGTGAAGCGATACTGGACACGTGGCCTGCTTTAACAAGATGCAGTATCTTCAGGTACGGTAACAGTACCCTGTCCTGTACCTGATTAGACACCTTGGTTCCGCAGTACTGGCTTGAACTTACTGTGGTAAAAACCACCACAGAAACAGCTCTTTTCACATCCTAGTTGTACTGCACATGTTATCTACGTGTAAAGACTAAGCGATATGGGGCGTCTCTCTTTGCTGAGCACTGCATTTACAGCAGTTATTGATCATAATTAGCATATTGGGCAATTAAAGCATAACGTTGAAAGACAAGCTAGAAGTAATACTTTTATTGCAAATATTATAAAATACATTGTCATCTTTGTGAATAAAATTCCCCTTATTTAGGATTCTCATTTAATATGAGGTCACACGCTGGTTGTTTTTCCGCTGAGCTACTTTACCGCGCTGATCGGGGGAGGGGCCTATTTGATTGACAGGCTGTACGGGCACTGACAGGGCACTGATACTGAAAGGTGTTGCTTCCTTAAAGGTCCCCGGCTCTTCCTGTCTTGCCCCATGGATGGAGACAGTGCCAGAGTTTGGTTCACCGACCTGTGGAACTACTCTCTCGTCCCATATCTGCTGGAAGCCGTGAGGGAGGGGTTACAGGTGAGCCTGGAGACGTGAGACAGGAGCCGTTTCGCTCTCGGCGCCAGAGCCTCCGAAATGTTACGTCTCCGTGTTCCTGTCCCGTCTTCAGCTGTACGGCAAGAGGGCTGCGTGGGAAGACCCGTCTAAGTGGGTGATGGACACCTACCCCTGGAGCTCCGCCTCCCTGCAGCACGACTGGCAGGGTCTCCTCCGGCTGCGGCCGGAGGACGTCGGCTACGACGGCTTCGGCGCCAAAGAGGGGGCCTCGTCCAATCCGGTGTCTCAGAGCGAGAGCGAGGGCGACCCGCTGGTGAGGCCGACGGGTTCCCGGGACGTTTTCTCCTCCGAGCGCTCCGGCTCGGGGCTCCTGCTTCTTTCACTAAGCCGCCGCCCCCTCTCCCGCTCCAGATGACCATGCTGATGAGGCTGCAGGAGGCTGCCAACTTCTCGAGCGCCCAGGGCTGTGACGGTGACGGTGAAGGTGCCAGCTGCCACGACGATTCCTCCATGGAGTCCACGCTGTAAAGGGCGCAGCCCCACGGGGGGGTCTCCGAGGAGGGGGGAGCCGAGTGCCGTTTTGACCGGAGAGTCGTCTCAGTGGCGCTGCACCCCGGAGTGGGACGGGAAGGCTTAGGAGCGAGGGGTTAAGGGTTCGGGTTCGGGTTCGGGTTAGGGTTAGAGAAGGGGAAGGCGCGCGTGGCCACGAGGACACTGCGTTTAGATCGAGTTGATTGAGTTCACGTTTCAGTGCATTTACTGGCACATTGTGACACTTGGTGTCAAAGTGTAGGATGAGTGCGGTGGGAATACGTGCGTGTGTGTGTGTGCGTGTGCGTGTGTATAGTGTCTGGAAACTGGAATTTAAATTTGAGTTTCTTCACTACGGACGTCTGCTGGGCAAATATTAATTTTGTTCCGTTTACTGAGGTGCTATGGAGACGGGCGTTACCAGTAGCCCGATGCGGACCTCGGCCGACCCCCGCGGGGCTGCGCACGTCACTACGCCAGTCTGAGGTTTACATGTCGCCGCCTCTTCAGCGACGCAACATCTGGACAACAGCTACTGTGAAATGCGGGACGGCGCCGACGACTGGACATCTCTGCCATGTGCCCAGTTGAACTCATCCTGTGTGTTTGGGGTTTATGTTGCGTGTGGAGGGCGGTGTGCCAACGCAGCTGCTCAACGGCGAGAGAATAGAGATTGATTTTATTATCATTATTATTATTACTGTTGTTGTTGTTGAAACGCTTCTCAAAGAGTCTGATGTAAGGAGGGAACAAATGTGACAACGGTGCTTTCTCACTGCCTTAAACATATGAACACACGTGTGTTAGAGGGGTGCGATGCGGCGTCTGAACCGCAGGTCCGCGAGACCGTGCCTTGAGCATCAGGGGCACCGGGTGCGAACCTCTCTCCGTCCTCCCAGCGGAAGTGTTTTTGTGCGTCACTCAAGGAGGGCGACGGAGAAGATGCTGGACGATCCTTCCCACGATGCCCCGGGACCGCCAGCCTCGACTTGTAATTTCACCGTGGTAAAACTGTACGAGAAAACACGGCCTCGAGGGCCACGTAAGGGTAGGGTGGGAATGGTAGGAATACCGGTGTATAAAGGGTAACGGGGCTGGGAGCGGGCGAACTGACTAGCGGAGCACATTTTTTTCTTTCCGTTTTAAGACGAGCAGGAGCACAAAGCGGGAAAGGGCCGAAAGCGCCTCGTTCGAGTCCGCGGTGCGTAGGAGGTGAAGTGCGTCGCGTTGTGGGCGACCGAGTGACGTCGCTCACGTAGTTTTAAGTTCGACCGAATTCCTTTCCCGTCGGAAAGCTTGCGGTTCCGACGGCGCCAGGAAACTGTAAATAGGACACGTCGCACGAGAGCTCGAGAAACTGCACCCGTCGGAGCGTGCGCGCGCGTGCCACGCTTAACCGCTGACAATTTTTTTACACTTCTTGCGCAAGCAAAGGGAAAAAATAAGAAACTGTTGTAGACGGCTGTCTTGTGCCGGTCGGGCGTTCGGCCTTCGCCGGAGCCGCATCGCCTGCTAACGCATGTTCCGCTTCGGTCACGTTTCCTCACATCCTGCAGTCAAAGACGCGGTCAGAGGAAGAGAGCATGCCGCACCGTGCTGTACCTCTTTATACCGCGGCGCGTGGAAATGAACCGTCGACGCACCGATTGAAAAACGGCAGCGACACCAGAGTAACGGCACCTTCCGCCAAAGAAAATAGCGGCTGCGTCCCTGATACGAGGACAAAGGTCCACGGCGAGAGTCCAGTGTGACGGCCCACGGTCACGCGCTCTCTCTTACTCTTACTCGCGCCAGCTGTTGGTCCCGTCAACGCAGCCGTCGCGCGAAATTCCCGCAGAACTCAGAGTAAATGTACTCGTGTGCATCGACTGAGAAGGAGCCGTTGACTTTCTGGACTCGTCGTCACTCCAGCTTAGCCGTGCACCGTTGGGCCCGGGTGTGGGGGGTGAAGGAAGGCGGGATCGGCGTTGACCGGCAACCGGTGCTACCACAAGTGCAGGAGACGTGACTGCGGTTTACTGCTCCCGCGTGCAGTCACTGGTGCCAAACCTCGGGACGATCCGGCTTTCTGCCGGCGACTTGCTGGCATCTCTCCCCCCGCCCTTCCTGCTCCCCCCGCGCCTCCGCTCGGCACACCCGGGACCAAGGTATACCTCTCGCGCCAAACGTGTGGTGCTAAGGTCACGCCTCACGGCCGACGGGCTCGTGCTGGGTCGATTCCGGGGTTTACGCCGTTAACGCCGATTCGCTCCTCCAGGGAGCCGTAACTAGTGAAGCACGGCCGGGCAGATCGCGTGCGAACAAAAGTACGGTACCCTGTTTCAGCCGCTCCGTCGTTGCTCTACCCGGCGCTTTGACCCGTCCCATTTCACCGAGTGTCGGTCCTGTTTTTATTTTCAAACATTGTCCTTAAATGTTTATATTTTGTACATTTCTATGTAACATATCATGTAAATAGACAGAGACAGCGATTTAAGTCATCCTGAAAATTTTGTAGTCTTTGTAAAGCCCTAATAAATGGTATTTGGTGTCCTGGAGCAAGAGGGACGACGAGGCTTTTCTTTCTTTTTCTTTCTTTCTTTCTTTCGTCGCTCTGTCCTCGCGGTCCTTTGGAGTCGTGCCGCTTTCTCCCTGTGTCCTGTTCCCTCAGCTCTCGGGGGCAGGCATTCTGTCAGCTGACTTATGAAACGTGTAAAAACTGATGAAATACCCCAAAAGTAGTGAAATAAAGCCAAGGCCATATTTTGGTGTCAAAAACTGTTAGATTTCGCTGATTTCTTTATAATGGGGAAAAAAATCAAAAACATTGCAACTGGAGATTCAAGGTTGCGCATCAATAATTTAGTTTGTTTTTTTTTTTTTTTTAATTATTTGGGCACTGTTTACGGCATCAGAATCTACCGTACTCAAACCATGCTCGAATTTAACGTTTTTTGTCGTGACTGAAAATGCAGTTTGCTGCCACCTAGTGGAAGGGCAGATGTACCTGACTTGACACTTTACTGCCGCCCCTGTGCTCGGTTTCTGCCGCTTTCTTTCACCTGCAATGGGTTTGAATTAGTGACGAAAGAACGGCGAACGGAACCTTCATATCAGACGTTAATAACGAAACTGAAAATGTCGTGGAGCTCCTTGCATTTGCATCTTCTGGAGGGAATTCCTCCCTGGACAAAACCCCCAGGGCGCAGTGTGACGGTGGCCTCCCTCCGACACGTGCGTAGCTCACATTGAGCGAGTCTGATGGAAGTGTGTCTGCGGGAACCCCTGTCGCCCCGCGTCTCTTACACACTGCAGCGTGATTCATTTATACAGCAGGGTATTTTTTTTTACTGTGGTGGCACAGTAAAAATAGGGTGGGGTGTCGGTGCAGATTCGGCTCGACCTGTGTGGAGTTTGCGTGTTGGAGGCTCCGGACCTCCTGCAACCTGGAGCAGGACAAATGGATAATGAAGATGGATGGATGGATGGACGGACGGACGTGTTCTTTCTGCGTCCATGCAGGGTAAGGTAACGGAATCAAAGGTAACACAGCAGAGAGCGGGATTTGAGCGAAGAACCTTACAGGCACCAGTTTGTCTCTGTTTTCATGTGTCTGACCAAACACTTCATACAGGCCCTTGGGAGAGTACGTTGAGCTTTTTATACCTTTTTTTAATACACCTCTCTGTTCTTTACAATTATACCTAACCATACTATATGGGGCGGTACAGAGGCACAGGGAGTACTGCTGCTGTCTCACAGCGCCTGGGTGGTGTGAGAGGACATGGGTTCGATCCCCACTCAGTCCGTGTGGAGTTTATGTTCTTGTGCCTGCCTGGGTTTCCTCTGGGTGCTCTGGTTTCCTCCCACAGTTCAAAGACATGCTGGTCAGGTTCCCCCACAGTGTGTGAGTGACAGAGAGAGTGTGTTCCACTGATGCATGGAGGAGTGACCCAGTGTAAGTAGTCTATCTAACAGTGTAAGTCTCCTTTGCAAATAAGGTGTGTGGGCTCAACACTACATAAAGTTCATTGGAAGTCACTTTGGAGAAAAGTGAATGAATGTAAAGGTAAACCTTCTCCTAAAGCATTTCCTGTCTGACCACATGATGGCGGCAGTGCGCTTTCTGAGAACTCCACACACACATTTTCAGAACCGCTTGTCCCATACGGGGTCGCGGGGAACCGGAGCCCACCCGGCAACACGGCGTAAGGCCGGAGGGGGAGGGGACACACCCAGGACGGGACGCCAGTCCATCGCAAGGCACCCCAAGCGGGACTCGAACCCCAGACCCACCGGAAACTGCATTGGATGCCGTTCATTGCCTGCCCTAACCTGTAGGAGGCGCTGTTGGAACAGATGTGGGAAAGTTGCGCTTGGTGTCCCTTGGCCTCCAGGTGAAGGAAGAGGAGGGGCGAGCAGACTGTCTTTGTTCTCTGCCTACGAAACCTCCGAACACCATGCCATGAACACACACCGCTGGTGTCAAATTATGACGCAAACACGTCACGTATCGGGCAGCGCTCTGAGATTTGACCCCCTAACTGCACTTTTCTTTCCCTTGGGCTGGGACGCGGTTTCTGCGGACGCGGCCGCCCGGCTCTTCCAAAGACCTCCTGAACCCCAGCTGTTGCAGCGACTCCTCCCCATGGGTCTGAGCTCAGAGCCCCGCAGGCTGGTCAGGGGAGCAGAGTGTTGAGAAGAAGCTCCTCATTAGAGCACAAAGGCTTTAACTGCCTCCAGCTGCCTCACGAAGGAGCCGCAATCAGCTCGACCCTCCCTCCTCATTTGTGTCCATTGTGTGTGAAATGAGGGTAATGGCATCCTGTCAGGGCTCTGTCCTGCGCAAGTGTGTGTGTGTGTGTTGGCCTTGAGCTCTTCTTCTCTCAGCTGAACTTCTGACCCGCAATAAAGGCTCTTGTTCCCTCTTCTTTACTCAGTCACTCCCATTAGTTGGACTCGTGGTGGTCCGGAGCCTGTCCAGGAAACACAGAGCAGAAGGCTAAGCAAGGTGCGCTCTGGACGCGACACCCGTCCACCGCAGGGTCGTGGCACGTCGAGTAGTACAGCAGACTGAGAGTCAGCAGTACATGAGAAATGTGTCTTTGGACTGTGGGAGGAAACCAGAGTACCCAGAGGAAACCAGCGAAGGTACGAGGAGAAGATGCAAACTCGACAGGGAATGAGCCAGCTTTGAACCTACACCCAGACGGTGCTGACTTGATACGGTGTTGAAAAGCAGTCTATCACACTGTGAATGAGTTGCTCTCCAGGGAGCTTCAACTGCAGGTGGCAGGAGAGAAGAGGGAGCTTTGGAGCCCCCCGGTGGACAGAGTTGGAACTGCGTGCCACGGTCCGCTGCCCTCGAGACCCAACTGCGCCCCCCCCCCTTCACCCCATTAAATGTTCTCGCAAGGCCATCTCCTGCCGTACCCCTCCGCACTGCTCCCCCCACCCCCAACGCCGCCCTTCATGCAGGCAGCTGAAAGAGTCCAGTGTGAGAAGACAAAAGGACCCCCTGGGGGGTGCATCTCGCAGGAGACAGTTGCTCGGTGTGTTCCGTTTTGGGGCTCTGTGGCCCCCGGCAGTGTCCCCTTACTGAACTGTTCGGCTCAGAAGTGTCAGAATGCTTTTTTGAGCCCCACCGCCACCAAAATACTCGCAGCTCCCCCCAAACTGCTCCGATGGGCCCTCTTGCCAATCAGTGTCGCGTCAGATAAACAGGGCGGATTATTACTGTCTAATTTTGTAACAGTCGCTTCTTGATCTGCATGAGTCAGCGTGGATTAATTGAAAAATGACAGGAACATTTTATCTTGGGAAGTGCCTAGTGGTGTGAGCGTCTCAGCTGCCCGTATTGCGCTCTCACACACACACACACACACACACACACACACACACACACACACACACACACGGCAGCGCACAGATATTTCAGTGGATTCTTCTCACCATAAACTGTATGGGCTTCGCCATTCAAAAACAAGTGTCCCTGAATGCTGCAATAAATGAAACAAAACACAGTAAAACAAAAGGAAAAGCACTTCCGGCAAAAGAAGGATGTCCTTCCTAAATATTACTTGAGTTTGTATGATGGTAAATTTTACTCTGAGATAATTCACATTTAACAGGAGCGCGAAAGGATTTGTAATAACTGCTTTATTAATGCGTCTTCTCATTAAAATATTCATTTAAATGTTTAATGCGTCCTTATGATTATGCGTGTTCTGTTACGAAGCCCAAATGAATTTATTAGTCGGTGCTGTTTCTTTGTACCGCTCTCTGTACGGTAATTGCTCTCGAATATCTCCCGTCTGGTGCTCAAGTGACTTCACGTCGCCAAGCGAAACGCCTCGCAAGGCCAGCGCTGAGCAGAGAAAGTGTGAATCTCTGCTCCGTGTTCTCGAGAACGTTCTTACCCTCGCGTTGACTCCGTCGCGTTCGCGTCGGTTTTCTCGCCATCTTTCAAGAGAAGGATGTAGCTCAAGATGTCGCCCTTGAAATGGTGCGCTTTCTTCCCCGAACGCGGTGCTGGAGACAACGCTCGTCTCCCGAACGAGCGCCGGAGATGCGGTACGGCGCAGGTGAAACTCCGAACTCTGCCTCCGCTCCCCGGCGCTTCTGCCGCCGGCCACGGAAGGAGGAGGCCGGAGGAGGCGTCCGCGGGGGGCCTGGGGTACGAGCGCATAATGGGTCGCACTTTAAATGTTATGTGGGCGAGAGGGAAGGAGCGGTGCCTCCTATCTTCACGCATTAACGTCAGCGTCCCCCACGGATCCACCTTCTTGTCTGGCTGAAGGTTAGGTGCCAGGACTGTTTATGGCAACAGAGGTGAGTCAACCCCTCCCCCCCCCCCACCTCCTGCGACTCATTGAGTTGAGTTCTTAGTCTCCTCACATGCGTGGGAGAAGAGAGCACTTGTTACCGCACAGAATCGCAGCTCAAAGCCCTTAGTCTACAAGCCATCAGTAAGTTCATTTAATGAAGAACCTCGGCCATCCGTGCCCTTTCCTGCCGCTCCAAGGCGCGGGTCTAGTCGATATCTGAGTCCGTGTTGCAATGACATGAGTTCCATGCTCTGTCGTGATGCCGATCGGGTACGAGGACCTCTGGAGCTCTCGGAAAGAGCACGCAAGCGCTTCTTGTTCGGCCGCTTCGGACGGCGTCCCGTTCCCTGGCACCTGACACTCTGGAAGTTGTTGGTTTGAATCCCGCTCTTGCTCTATTACCCTGGATCAAGGTGCGGAAGGTGGACAAAACAGAATCACCTAACAACATATTAATATATAAAACAGCTCACGATATGCTTGTACGAAGGACCTAACAAGGAGTACGACCACCCTTTGCCTTCAGAACCACTTCAGTCCTTCCTGGAATTCTGTCAACTCATCTGTCCTGAGGGACACTGCAGCGGAACCCCCCCCCCCCCCCCATTCTTTGAGGGATAGAGGAGGTGGAAATGGACGTTGTGTCTGACTTTATCCTGGTTTATGAAACAACTAGTTTGCAGGGGGCACATGGTGCTGTAAAATGGCCTCGTGTTTGTTGTACGACAGGTACCGGACCACGTTACTCCTTTCCGTTGCTCAGGGCTACAGGTTTTTCCCTCTTTTGTGTTGGCCTCGGAAATAAGAACTTTCCAAACTGCAGCACTACAACAATTTCCAGCTGCGTGAAGCACCCTATGCATAGTTTTTGTTTATGGGTTACGGAGGTACTCGGTCAATTCTGTTGTAATTTTTGAGGCTGTACTTTTGTGGCATTCAGCAACTATTCTATGAAAGATGCACCTGCAACTATTTTCCCTCTTCGGAATTCTGTTCGTTGCCTGCGGAGGAAATTCGAACAAAGGACCCAAGATTGGAGAGAGTATCGTACCCTGTCCCCTGTCCCCTGTGTCAGAGTCTAGGGAGTCTCCCCGAGCATCCAATGCATACAGAGTATTATATAGGTCTAGAAATGCATCCTACATACATGGTTCTCACTGGCTTTCTTTCCGCACGATCAACGTGTGCTCAGCTTGTTTCCTTCTAATTTCGTACTGACTTATCTGCTACGTTTCCCACAGGCTAAAGTGAGGTATGCGCATCATATAGCAGGCACCCTACGCCCCTTCAGCTCATCTCTTAGCCTTCCAGCATCATTTATTTTCTTGTTTTTTCACTCCCAGCCAGTGTTAGAGTTGAGGGTCAGTTGGACACATCAGTTGTACATTTAACGCAAACCATCACTTCTGCTCAGTTTTCTTCTTTTTCTCTCGCGAACTTCATGTTGTCTTTCGAAACTCACGTACCGAGGTGCTCGTTCTTAGAGCTCTTTTGTAACCGACGCACCGCTAATGGGCTATCGAGGTAAAATGGGTACCGATGGATGATCGATGAACCCGTTGGATGAAGGTAATATGGATCACCTTTGTGTTTGTTTGTCGTTCTCACTCGGTTACTGCAGAGTTAAACTCCTTTTTCACGTGGTGTTTCTCTAATTTTGTCCACTCTGAATTAATACGGTAAGAAGAGACCCTCCCGTATCAATGGGCGAATCGCTAAGTTGATGAACGGGCTGGATAAAGGTGTCGGATGAATGGACGTGTTAAGTCGCCATCGTTTTTTCCCCTTTTCCCAGCAAGACGACACGGAACAGACGCACGTTCGCCGTTCTCGTTTCCTCGGCACGCGTTTTCAACCGGGCACCTGTGTGCCGACGGGGGCTCCGTTATTCCGATAAAGTACGCAGGTGCTAACAAGTGAGCGGTGATGCTGAAGCGTAGGAAGAAAGTACGCTGATCACGGCTGGGATTTTACCGCAAGATACCGCATGTCACACGTGGTCGTAGCGTCAGGCTCCGGCACGTGGACCTGTATGTTACGCGTACGGTATATTTGCGCTCCTCTCACCGGGCTCTGGAGCAGCACCGACGGTGACCCCCTCCCCCCGGGGAAAGGGGTACGATGCGTTTGGCCGCTTTGGCCTCAGGCTGAGCGACCGGCGTGACCCGTCCGACCCTTTGGGTTCCGGTTCGGGATGCGCTCGTACCGCGGTGACGGTCCACCGCATTGTTCCCGATCACCTTCTCCGTGAGTCGGAAATGGAAATTGCACAGCCGGTAATCCGTTCTTTCGGTAGCTCTATTCTTCCAAAGAGACGCAAAAAAAAACAGCTTTAATTGAGAGCATTTGTGTGAAGATAAAAATCCTTTTGTACCGCACAATAAGGCAAATTACTGCCGGAGCCAGGTGTGAAAATTATACGTTGTCAGCAGCTGCGGAAACGGAACGTTCGCTCGTCTGCTTGCAGCCGCTTAATCGCATCGCCCTCGAACCCGTCGCCGTCACGCTTGTCGGAGGGCAGGACCGCAAGTCACGGACAAACTTCGCACGGGGTGGGAACGTCGGGTGGAGTTTGTGAGAAGTTTTCCGCTTCCATCGCACTCGCACGGCTTCTTGAGTGTGGATTGTGAAGAAGTGTTTACCCTCGGCTGCTGCGGTAAAAATTACCCAGCTGTATAAGCGGGCAAATAATGGTTAGAGGTGTGTTGGAGAAAAGCAAAGTGGAAAAATAATGAGGGAATAATTCGCTAATGATGTTAAAAGGCAGAATAAAGCGATGAAATTGCGCCAGTTTACTGCGTTGAAAGTGGATCCGGAAGCCGATTGGCCGAGTCCGGAGGTGGAGGTGAAGGACAAGGACGTTTGCGACCGACACTTTGACAGCGGGCGCCGCTGCTCCCCACGTATAGGACGCGTAACAGGACTCGGTGTCGTTCCCGGCGCCGTGGGCCTTTGGAGGGGCCCCGTGTCGCTCGTAAAGCTCCGAAATCACACACATCTCGCCTCTCGGCTAATAACGTGCCGCCGGGACCCGCCGTCTCCGCGTCCGAAAGTCGCGGGTTTGACTCTCGCCTTCGTGCCGTCGTCGTACCCTAGAGCAGAGTACAGTACTTACCCTGCAGTGTGCAGTAAAAGTACCAGCTGTACCGGGGGGGTGTGGGTGGACTGACGCTGTAAATCGCTTTGGAGGAAACTATCGACTAAATGAAGAGCAAACCTTCAAACACGAGTCCCAGAAGCACAACGTGATATTCGGTCTCAGCGACAGTGTTACCGAAGTCCTGATTTCATGGAACTTTTACCGTGTCGCTGGGGGGGGGGAGACGAGCTACTGGGTCTGTATTGTCGGAAAAGGGCAACGCGGGGTTAATAATGCGACTGAAAATGTGAGCGGGGGGTGGCGGTACTTTTCAGATGCTGCTACCTGTTCCTCAGCCAGGCTGCAGAGGGCAGAGCGGAGAAGGAAACCCATCGGATGAGTCACCACGAGGAGGACCCCCCCGATTCCTTTGATAGGAATAACATTGAATTATCTATGCATGACATTTGTCGAGATTGTAGGTTTGATCCGTGGCCGGTTTCTGCCCGGGGTTCCAGCGCCCGCTGCTCTTGCTTTTATCTCCTATGAACAGCAAAATATTGAAATAATGAAGAGCAAAAGCAGGAGAGACTAATGAGCTTCGAGATGCGAGTGAACCCTTGCGAAGCTTCGGTGTCACGCAGGCCGAGAGCCGTGACGTCGCGGTCGTCCTTCCGGCGTGAGCCGCGCCTCGCTCACCGAGCCACGGAGGGCGGCAGCTGGACGGAGGAGTCACCCCCCCTCCCCGAAAGGGCGGCCCGCTTCACCGCGGTGCCCCGGCGGACGCTGTCTCCCGGCATCCGTCAGGCTGTCGCGGGCCGTTACCCTGAGTCCGCAGGCGACGGCGCACATCTGTAAGCGAAGCGGAGAGGAGCGAGTCGGACCCGAGGGACGAGGAGACCAGTTCGGCTTTACTCGAATTCTGAATTCGGTTACTGTCCTCAGGAAATATTGAACCGTGGTTTCACGTGGGACTTCTTTACTGTGTTTTACCGCGACCTCACCCCATATACGTACACACGTTAATTTTGCTCCGCTTTCGTCGATTTACCCAGTTACACGGCTGAGCCATTTCGACTCGACGAATTCGGCGTAAACGCGTTTCCCGAGGGCCCCGCGGCAGGGGGTGGGATTCGAACCCGGCTCCGCCGCTCGCTGCCCCGCAGGGCACTCCCTTCGCCGGGGACGTAATCTCCCGTGCGCTCAAAGGTGTTTACCGCGGTACGCAGAGCGCGGCGAGATAACCGAGGGCGATTCCTTCGGTGTGGCGGCCGTCGCCATGTCACGCAAGAGCAGGCCGCCGTTTCTATGAGCTCTCGATCCCGCCGCTCGTCGCAGTCGCAGCTGGCCGAGGGGGTCCGTTCGCTACCTTATTAGGTTTGGGTTAATTTTTTAACGTGCGATTAATTACATCTCGTCGATTCGCTACCCGCTGAGCGAATCGCGGCTCGCGAGGGAACGCGAGAGCGAGCGCCGGTTCGAACGCGGCACCGTCCGATGGCGTCTCCGCAGATGTCTCGCGCCGTCTTTCTCGCGGCGGATTTGGAGAAGAAAAAAAAAAAAAAAAAAAACAAACTCGTCTTCGCGGTTCCTGCTCATCTGCACGGACAGCAGCCTGAAGACACGCCGTTTAAAACGCGCTATTTATATACTGTATGTCACGCTTTGCTCTCCATCATGTGTTTCTACACGTAGAGAGGAACCGAGGCAAAGGAGCGCCTGTCCGCCGGACCGCTGTTCTCCCTCCGCTCGCATGTCCACTTCGTCCCCGCGCTCCGTGCAGGAAGACGCTCGAGACGGCGCAGCCGGCGTCCCCGAGCGTCGGGACGGCGGAAAGCGAGGGCGCCGGCGGCTGCCGAGAGGCCGGACGACGTCCCGGTGTCCGCGGCACGCCGAGCGTGACCGTTATTCCGGCTCGGTTCCGACTCCGCGGCGCGACTCGGCGGAGATTTCTTCGGTGACATTTAGTCCATTTCACCTGGGTCCAGGGGTCACTTTCTGTACTAGAGACGAGGGCCGATTTGCTCCCGCGTCAAAACCCAAAGGAGAGAGGATAGGAAAGCGTAAAATGAGGCGCAGCCCCCTGAGGAGGAGCGCAGACTACATACTGAGCAGAGAAACGGTACTTTGCCCCCTTGCGCTTTCTTAATAAGCCGCAGTCGAGATTCTTCTTTCCAACGCGTCGTGGTCCCTGGGCTCAGGACGACGTATTTCTTACGTTACGTAAGGAAATGCTTTACTCTTCCCTCCGTGAATGGGACCATTTTCCGTGTTTCATTTTGTCCCTGCGCAAAATTTACATCGATTTGCGTGACGATTCAGATGACTTCTGAGATGTCGGGGCTTTATCGTTACCCTTCTGCGATCGCACCCGGGAAGTACTGTGACGACCTGCCCTCGTTTTGTGCACGTAGACATGTTTGCGGTTTCGCAGGGCACTCGGTTTCTGTCACCGTGTTGCTGTGTCCCAGGGCTGTTTTGCTCTCGATAAAAAGCACAGGAAACGGGTCATGCCGCAGCGAGAGCTCCGGTGAAATCCAGTGATTTTTTTTTTGCATCGTGTACCTGTGACGTGCGAACGGGAGACGGTCGACTCTCCGTCCGACCTTTGCCGACCTCTGCGACCCTCCGTCCGACCTTTGCTCGGGCCCGGTCTCACCTCTTCGTCGACTTGTAATCGGCGAGTCCGAAAGCCGAACGCAAACCCCTGAGCGGAAGACGGAAGCTGTCTGGGGTTCGAGGAGGAAGACCTGAAAGCCGACGGGTGGAGCGATCGGGGGGGCGGCACGCGGTCCCGCGGCTCCCTGCGGAAACGGTCCGCGTTACTCCCGGACCGTCGTACGGGAGCTGCGCTTCGCTGCTCGTGGAGGTTTCCCAGCCTCCTCCAGGAAATCTCAGCCGAGTCGTGTGTCCCCCCCCCTCCCGGCAGGGCCTCCTTCTCCCTTCCGAGCGGCGGCACGTGCGCGTCGGTCGGCGGAGAGAGAGAGCGCCTCGTTTGAAGTCCGCCTCTGTCCTCCGCGGGGTCCCCCTTCGGGCCCCGGAGCGCGGCTGCATGCTAATGAGGGATGGAAGGGTCGCGCCGGCGTTCGCGGCCGCCGGATTGCGCGTTGCCGGCGTCTCCGCGGCTCTGGGCCAATGAGCGGCAGGCGCTCCGTGATGCGCGCCCTCCCTCTCCGGAGGCTCCCGAGGAGCCCGGCGCGCGTGACGACTCTCTGTTAAACAGCCTGGAGTCGCTCACCTCTGCGCACTCTTTCCTCCACCGTTCCCTCACACTCGCTCTCTTTCTCGCTCGCTCTCTGCCACACACACACACAGAGGCGCACACGCAGAGCCCAGCACTGCATAAATCCACTGTCTTTCTTTGCAGGCGATATTACAGCGCCATGCGCATGTCTCCCCCACAGCTGGGCACGAGATAAAAGCAGCGGCGGCGTCGGCGGAAGCGGCAGCAGCAGCAGCAGAGGCACTTTCTCCCGCTCGCTCCTCGAGGTGCTGGTGGGTCTCCTTCCTCCCGAGGCAACGGGGAAGATCTGGAACCGAGCGCAGGACGAGGGCGGCGAGCTCCAGGTACGTTCCGGCTCCCCGCTGTCATCTGCCGAATCCGGCTGCTGCCCGGTGGTCCGAACCCGAGGACTCGCTCCGTGGGGGGGTGGAGGCGACGGAAGGAGGGCGGTTGCATTCATTTGACTCCCGCGCCTCCATTTCTGTGGCTACGGGGGCGGCGTGCGTGGGGGGGAGAGGAGCCGGAGGAGGAGCGTGGCTTCGCGGGCGGAATCGGGGAGGTGGGCGGCTCACGGTCGCCAGCGCGGAGCTGCCGGTGGTCGGCTGGGTAACGTCTCCCTCTCGGCTTGTTGCCTCACGGGAACCCTGATCCCGCTCAATTTCCAGCACCGAACAACACAATCGGCACCCCGCGCTGTTCTCCCCCCACCGCCACCACCACCCCTCTCCTCTCCTCTCCTCTCCTCTCCTCTCCTCCACACGACAGCTTTGTCTCAACTTGCTGAGCGCGGAAGGAACAAACCTTCTGATTCACTAATAAGCTCCAACGTGGCGTGAAAACGAAACGCGGTTTTCAGATTCCTAATCTGATGCACGTGAGACGTTTCGATAACGTAGCCAAGAGCGATATGCTGCGCGGGAACCCGAAGCGGTGCTGTGGGAGTTCTTAATCGCTCCGGATCGTGGCATCATCCTCGTGTGCGTGGGATGAGTTCTGCTCGAGAAGGTGCTGCGGCCACCGATAAGGGTTATCGGCCGGCGCTCGCTCTGCTCTGCCGTCGTACCGCGAACCTCCGCCGCTCCGAGTCCGAGAGACGGCACCGAGCGGGAAAGTCGCGGCGTTCGCTCGGGGGAACCTCTTCTCCACGCGTCGTAGTCCTGACAGGTGAGATCCGCTGGTCTCTCCATCGGGCGTGGTGACCTGCGTTTGCTTCCCTTGACAAACAACTCTCCGTTTGAGTGCGTTGTGCTTCTTCCCGTGTCCCGATAGACGGCGGCTGGCGACACGTTCTGACACAACGAGGGCCGCTTGGCTACCGTCCTCAGTCTCGAAGACGACCCCGGCAGCTCCCGGGGGGCTCGTCGTCAAAGGATGGCGGTCAGAAGGGAGGCTTGGGTCAGGGGGCTTCTCTTCCCCGGCAGTTCCGCTGGACTCGGATGAACCGCAGCCCTGCCGGAGCGGAGAAGCTCCAAACTTTGGCTGCGAACGGCCTCGGGGAAGAGGTGTCGATCTCTGCCTTTGATGTCTACCCTATGAAGAACATTTTAAATTCATTTGTTGCTTTGGTGTTGCATCAACGTGTCACGATGCCTCAGTTTCCCTCGTTATGAGCTCTCGGGAGATGACTGAAGAGCTGCTGCGGTCTCTCGGCCCGAAAGCGGCAACCGCGTGCGGTCAGGGTTCGGTCACGGTCTTCTCGAAACGCTCTAATATTTGGAGTTCCTCACCGGGCCGCTGCAAGAAGGTCGGCCGGCAGCGTAACCCTGCGAGGACCGTGCCGTCGGTCGTGTCCTTTGCGGATGGCAGCTTTCGCCCGAGGATCTGCTCCGGGCAAAGAGAAAGGAGGCGGAGGGGCAAGCGAGAGCTGTTGCGGAGAGTCACCGGAGGAAAACGCGGAGGGGTGGGGTGTTATAAATAGAGTCCCCGGAGTGCTTTGACCTTGCAGGGGCCGTCATGCTGCGGGGCCTTTCAAAGGGAGCATGAGCTCCGGCCACGTGCCGCGGTCCCGTCGTCGGGAGGAGACGGGGTTCCGGCGATGTGCTGCGATGTCTTCTCTGATGGCCCTCAATGTGGCCAAAATCCTGAGGTTCGGCCCCTCGCCGTGCCCATGTTTACCGTGTTACATGGATCACACGACCCTGAGGTTTACAAAACGAATGGTCCGTTCGCTTCTGAAATTTGAACTGAAGCATTTCGCCGTAACGACGGTGTTCCGAGTTTCTCTAACTGAGAGTATCTGTGTATTTAAAAATAGCTTCGCGTCTGATGTCAGTCAAAGATATTTTTGAATCTTGTTCAAAATAGGGAATGATTATTTTTGGATTAAAAATCATTTGTATTGTGGCATGAGCTGCCAAGTACTTGATGCAAGATGACATGAGGATGATGACAGTGACACCAATTTGAAAAGTTTTTTTTTCATCCGTCGATGTTGTCGGGTACGAATCGGTAACAAGGCCCTGTGATCGGACCGCACGGTTTCTCTGAAAAACATACGTGTTCCTTTGACATTGAACGGGAAGAACGGCGATCGGCCCGCTACGGCGCGGCGAGCGTGTCATTTTTCAACCGGAGGGGTCACGTGGGAGGGAATGATCCCATCAGCTGGCTGGGGGAAACTGGTGATGGGAGGTGCCGGGCGGTTGAACCGCCCCCCCCGGGAGTAGCAGACGGCCTCCAGCCCGTCCATGTGGGAAGGGCGATGCGAACACGTGCTCATATGTGGTTCTGCTTGCTCTGGGCCAATTAGTCCTTCCTGTGGGGACTGGTTTGAATTAACGAAGGTGTGTGTGTGTGTGTGATCGGACTGCAGGATCAATGAGGTCATCCGAGTGCAGTGAAAATCGTTGGGTGTCTCTGGATTAATAACGTGAAGCAGGTCTGCTGAGATGAGAGAGCACCGTGTCTTTCCAAAGCATTATGTAAGGCACATATTTGCATATATATTTACACACGCGTGCGCACACACACACAATCACGAAGTGTGTGTGCAAAGTGTGCCAGCTGTAATTGCTATGCAGAGGAAAGAAATCCTTTTATCAGTTGAATACAATAACCGTGTTGCTGGAGCAGGGGGATGATATTGTGTGTGTTACAGAAATAACCAGGCCTTTTATATATGAACTGCTACATGTAATATAAATCTCGACTCGGAGAAGGAAATGGCTTTTCTCTTGCCTCGTTTTTTAATATCCTGATTTCACGGGTCCTGCTGAAACAGCTTGAGCCTCGTGGCAATTTCTCCGAGTCGTAGAGTCCGGAGGCGACACCGCGGCGGTCGTGCGGTTAATACAAATGGCCCGAGCAAATCTCCCGCCAGGCACATATCTCTCTCTCTCTCACACGCGCACACACACTGAAACATACAATCGCACACACGTGCAGAGACACCGACCTGCGTGTACCTCGCTTTGCACCTTCTTTTTGCCTCTCAATTTCACAAGAGAGGGAGCTGCACGGCAGGATTAATTATTACTAAAGGGCAAACGGCACCAAAGGTAGGCCAGCAGACATGCTGAATATTTCATGACGATAATAAGGATGCGTGCAGCTTGGCTGAGAAGCGTGCCTCCGCAGGTTCCTTTGCGAAAAAAGAAAAAGAAAAGAACGGTCACACGCGATGCCCGTGGTGCTGCAGCTCGGAGGGAAAACGGCGGTATCTCCCGATGCATCCGTGCGCTGCGGGTCGAAGGAGCGTTTTCGGTGCTCCGGACAGAGCGGACAAGTGCTTTATGAGCGGTTTAATTTGACGTCGCTGGGAGCCAAATGCGCACGTTCGTGGCTTCGTTTCGGTCGGCCTTTAGGCTAAGCCAGAGCCAGAGCGAGAGCCAGAGCCAGAGCCAGAGCTCCGTGGCGAGCCGCCTCTTGACAATTAGGGCACAAGTGCGGTGGAGAGCGGTGCCCCTCTCGAGCAACCGCAGTAAATTGCAGCTAAACGGTCTCAATGTTGACAAAGCATTCGTAGCGTGTTCCGGGCCGGACTTTCCAGGTTCCCGGCAGCATCCGAGGAGGAGCGCAGCCCTAAGTAGCCTGGGGAAGATCTCGGCTCCCCTGTCGCGCCGCTCCGAACCGCTCGGGTTTGCGCTCGTACGTCTAAGTCGCGGCGCTTGACCCGGCGAAGGGCTCTCTCCGAAACGCGTGCCCGGAGCAGCTCGGCGTGAGGTCCAAGTTCGCAACCGCCCACCGAGGAGGGAATCAATTTGCAGGATACGTGAGCGATGGGCCAACGCGCGTGAGGACGAGGACGAGCCCGAGCGCCGCGGTCGGTGCCAATTTGAATTTCTCGTGCGGCAGCTGCGCGGAAACGACACCTTCGCTCCGCTTTGCCGTCGCCGCCGTCCCGACTGCGAAATCGCATCGAGAGACACGTTTCGTGGCAGCGCTATGTACAAACGAAGCCCTTTCGTCCAACACTCGGGGATATATAACGCAGCGAATATCCCGGTTTTCTGTGCCTCTAGACGAAAGGTTAACAAGGGCGGAATATGACCCGAGTAACGAAATGAGCGCCATGCTTTGCAGATTAGATTGAGGGTTACGCTTCCTTGCTTGTGTGTTTTGTGGCACAGCATCGCTGTACGGTTGGATGTGGGTTTGAATGATTGATCGGATCAATTAATTCTATTAACTGAATCAATCTATTAATTAGGTGACTGCTGTCAGGCAATTTTTTTGGTTCTTTAAAGGAGCCACGTGTCCGTAATCAGATGTTGCCTCCGCGCAGTCGGGAGACGCTCCGTTTTTTTAAGTCGGACTCCGTCTCGTCCTTGTTAGCAGTCGTGGCGCTTGACGGAACAAAAAGCAATCTGTTCCAAACAGCGATCTGTCTCCATCCTTTCCAATTAAAAAAAAACTGGGTTTAATGAAGTGTGTGACGAAGTGCTGCTCCTTGCGCTTTTTCTCCGGATCATGCTGGTTTGAAGCCAGTTCGCGCTCCTGCCGTTCCGTGTGCGGATACTTAGAGGTCGGCCGTGACACGCTCTGCCCCCGACCGCTGGATGGGTGGCAGCTTGTGGGAGCCCTCCACCCCCTTCCCGTGAGGCTCGGTGCCGGGTAACGTTAAAGGAGTTCCGAGGCTCGCGTTCGCTTTTAAAAAGTCAGCTAACGGTCGGGGAACGTGCCGACGTTCGCTCGCGTGCTAACGTTGTTTGTCACCGCGGCGACCGAGGGAACCCCCGAACGCTGACTTGTGTCCTTCCGAACGTGCGCCCGCTCAGAGGTACTTCGGGTGGCCTGGACGAAGTCCCGTGGGTCAACTCTCACACCTGTGCCCTGTGGGCCTGCCCTTCCTCTTCTCCGTCTCGCTTTGCGTTTGATCCCATCCTCATCTCCTTCCACGGCCCCCGTTTACCCCTTTGCGCAGACTGCCGGGGAAGCAGCAGCTTGACAAATCGCCCACGGGACAAAATCTCTTTCCCGGGAAAAGCATAAATAAGGAAAGACCCCTTTTCCTGGTTTGATTATTTGCTCGGATCCACTCGGCTAAGTGGTTCCGTGTGCTGCGGGTGGTCGGCGGGCGTTCGATGAGCTCGAGGGAGTCTCCCAAACCCAGCCTCCTCGGACAGTCGAACGGGAGGAGCGTCATTAGCGCTGGACAACTCGCGTCGCAGCGGCGTCCGCTTCCAAGAGTCCGACGCGGGATGCCGTGAGGTTTCCCATCTGAGGCCGTGGCTTCGACGGATCGCGGATGATTCTCTCGGTCTGCCATTTGAACGGAGTTACGAGGAATCCTCTTTCGTTCACCGAAGCTGTTACTTGCAGCTTTTATTTGCGGCCCTTAAGAGTCATTTGTCTTTAACGCGCTGTCTTTGCTGCGGTGTGGATCACTGCCCAGCTCCATCCCCAGAACCACGTTCTGCTCATTAGCCCATTTCTTTTCCAACACCCAGGCTGACAGTAAGTCTGTTTAAGCCTTCTAATGTGCCCTTGTCATGGATCTCTGCCATCCGCGCACGTCAGTTATAAATGAAAAGTGCAGTGCAATACAATACAAGAAATCCGCTTGTGTCCCAGGAGCCCCTCAGGAATGGAGTTAGAGAGGAGACCGAAGAGAGCATTCTTCTGGAATAAGAGGACTGATGTCTTCATCGGAGAGCCTTTCGTGCATGACCGTGACGTGGACTGTGGTCTCCAGGCCTGCTAGTGGTTCAGCAGGAGAGCATGTGTTCTTGCAAAGGGATGAAACATTCCTACTGCCCTGACTGCGTACCTTAAATCTGTGCGCTGAATGTGACGCTTGGAGCGCTAGCCAGGGGCCCACAGCGAAGGGCACTGGGCTGGTGGGCGGAGGTGTTATGGACGCTACCTAAAAATGACCCGAACCATCAGCATATTAAAAAGGATGTCCTCCCAAAATTCGCGTGTACCTCCTGAACCCCCCCTGGAATGTAATCATAATGTAATTACTGTATGGGGCAGCGTGTATGGAAGATGAGCAAAGGTGTTTTGCTCACAGAATATAGTTTTTTTCATCCCGATAAACCTCTGTGACCCAAGAACATGTCTGAGCACACGGAGCGTCTGCTTCGGATAAACAGCGACAGAAACCCAGATTGTCTAATGTCGGTATCGATTCTCTCAGTATGGAGTCACATACTGTAGATAACCTTGAAAACACAAATCAAATGTACGTCCAGGGCTCTTTTTTTTAAAAAAAAAAATTTCATCTCTGTAGCTCCCTTCTGAAAAACGGAGAACGTAGCGAAGATCAATGGGAAGAACAGATTGCGTCGAGTCAACATACCCAGACCCTTGGAAGGAGGAAGGGTCAGGGAGTCCATGATGAGACGATCAAAATGATGCGAAATGACCCTGACCTCCGCCGTGGAACAATGCTCTACAATTGCGGCAATCTGCACGAGCCGTTTCGCCAGCCGCCGCACGGAGACCACAGGTCAGGAAAGCGTTTTAGCCTCTTGTGTCACTGTGACACGGGATGTCAGAACCCTCTGTGCCAAGCAATTGTAGGCACCGTATGAGACCACCATAATTTACAGACCTTCTCCAAAGTAACAGCAGCCAGCGATGGACCTCCCTTGCTGGGAGCATTTTAAAAAAAAAAAAAAAAGCAAAAATGATCCATTTACATCCCTGAAGTCCGTACGTTCTGATCCGTGTGTGTGTGCGTGAGGACAGCACAGAAAGCAGCTGCCCGTGTGCTCGCAGCCACGCCACTGTGCCAGCTCCCATGTGACAGGCACACAGACGGAAGTGTACCGTGTGGGGGTGGGAGGACCGGCCTCGAACCCCAGGGCGCTCTCCGGCCGCAGGATGGCCACGGGCCGCTCCGCGTGCAGGCGGACCGACGGGAAACCGGATCGTGGGAAGCCTGGATGGGCATGATAAGAGGAAACGAACAAAACCGAGAGCAGGTATTAGTGCGACGCCAGAGAAAATTACCACGGATGGAGTTCTCTCAGCGGAGGCCGAATGAAAAATGGGAAAAAGGTTTCGTTGACGGAGGGGGGGGGGGGGTTGTTCCCTGACTACTTAATCTACTCTTATTCATTTGTAAAATCATATTTACTCTTTAACTAAACATTTACATATTTACAGAAGATATGCGGGAATACAGATGTACGAATGTATGATTTTAAATTATCTCCCAAGTATGTGTGTGTTTTTGAAATGTCGTTGCGTTGCCCTCCTCCGCACTCTCACCCGGGCGCCGCCGTCGCGGAGAACTGGCTTTACAGCATGTGCTCGTGTGTGAGGTGTCAGCAAAGGCTGAAATTTCAGCACCGTGCGCTGTGGACAGTTCCCCTTCCGCTACACTAGAGTACAGTACAGTATAGTATAGTACACACCATAGTGACACTGAGGACTGTACACTACTCAGTCACTCACTCGCTCACCGTCCTTAACCACCTGGATCGTGGTGGTCCGGAGCCTATTCCAGAAGCATAGAGCGTTAGGCCAGTCATCGTGTTGTCTGTGTTGCGATCGTACTCCCTGGATGGGGGTGAGTCCACTGTAGAGTCTGCACTGCGCTGTACCGTAGTGTATTATTCACACTATATATTATTTTCTACCTGTGTGCTGCTTTGCTTTGACTCTCCTGCCCAGTTTGTCCCAAACACACGTAGCACAGGTTTCCCAAATGTGCTCAGAGGTTCGTGCTGCTCATACTGATAATGGCAGTACCGAGACAGGGCATTTCGACAGGTTGCTATCGCGCCCCTTGACCGACGTGTCCGCCGGCCGCTCGCGTGTCTCGGTGCGTCCCTGTAGATGGAGGCGGAGTACGGTAGAGTCGCTGCCTTTCTGCGTATCGCACCTCTCGTTTTAATTAACGCTGCTGTAACTGGGCCAATATCGTACTGCGAAAATAATAGGGGAATAAATAAAAATTCTGCCCAGGGGATTCTGAATCCCGGTGTTCCACTGTGGCATTTGCAAAATGTTTACTCTCCACTTGACCTTGTATTCAGGCAAAAAAAAAAAAGGGTATTTTTGTTACCAGCTGTGTATTTTCTGTGGGATTTAGTGTGCTGTTGCTATGGCTATGGGAGCCGCAACTCAGTCAGGAGGAGAACGGACCCAGAAAGCGATTCGGCCTCTTGGTGTCGGAAGTGGGATCGCGTTGAGGTTTACCGGATCGCTGCAGGGTGGCCATATCTGCACGGAGCTTGATGAGATCACAACGGACAAAAGACACCCTTTGTACCTTTTAAGTGAGCAGCATTAAATAGGTAGCGGTGCTAAAGATTAAAAAAAGAAAAAAAAAAAAAAAGTTCTGTCTTACGTTACATATTTTAAATAGCTGCAATGCTGCCATCTATGCGTCTAAACATGATTTTAATGGCCTCACCAGCACTGCATTTGCTACTTTCCAGAACACAAATTTCAATACTGAACTAAGTATTTAAATAAAAACACCCATGATCTAGTGACCCTTCACGTTCCCATTGTCAGGACAGTACTCACTGTATGTAACCCAAGTAAGTCTGAGGGAGGACTGGCTCAGAAAAGTGACCGAGAGAGGTCGTCACCCACAGGTCAAGCACTGACTACACCAAACCACCTTGGTCCTCAGTGTTGTCTGGGCTTCTTCCCAAAAATCAAAGATCCGCACCCATCCGGGAGAATTGCGCCCAAACGTCACAGCAGGACAGACGCTTGTTTACCGTGTTGCCCTCACTCGCACGTTGTCTGAAACCGCTTGTCCTAAGGAGGGTCGCGGCGAGCCGGAGCCTAACCCAGCAGCCCAGGGCGTAAGGCCGGAGGGGGAGGGAACGCACCCAGGACGGGACGCCAATCCGTCGCAAGGCACCCCAAGCGGGACTCGAACCCCAGACCAAGCGGAGAGCAGGACCCAGCCAATCCCGTCACGCCACCACGCCCCCTTGTTGCCCTTATTGTCTCGCATTATTACACAGCGTTATTTCTTCGGCCTGTTGGAATTCGTCAAGGCAGTGGATATGTTTTCTGCATCATGGAGGGAAAGGGAGTGTTTTATGAGACGGCACAGTTGTTACGTTGGCTCCTTTCCTGGTCGAACACGTTTTCCAAATGGCTCATGAGAAAACCAGTTTCCGGCAAGTGGACTCGCACTCTTTGAGTGGCGCTCGTGTGTAGAAAATATAATTACTTTGGAACATTTATCCAAAGCAGCTTTGAAATATGTTCTGCTTTGGTAGAGCAGTGCCCATTCAGGGACTTGAACCAACAGCCTCAAGGTGACAGCTCTACATCCTCGCCCGCTGTGACCCCTCCGGTCCTCAGCAGCAGTGTGAAGCGGAAAGGGGAGCGCGAGCTCAAAGACATCTCTTTTTCGCTCATCCTTTAAAGGAAGCGTGGCCGTTCAAGCCCTCTCTGTGATGAATGTCTCTCTCCGGCGGTGGCTGTGCTTAGGAAGTCCATTCGAATCATGATTTTTTTTTTTCTTTTCGTAAAGCAGTTTTCAATCTCGCCAAGCAAAGGGGGTAACGAAAGATGAAGCGGTGAAACAATAGCTTTTTTACGAGGCATTTTTGTGGAAAATAAATGCAGATTAGCCTGCCTCGTACTTGGAAATGAGGATCGTTTGTATCTCGTCGAACTTGACAACCTTTTAAAAATTAATTTGACTCCCAAATCCTGGCCCTCCAGAAGAAGCAGGAGGGAGCTGCGCTCTGGCCTTTTGTTCTTGGAAATCGGTAGCCCGGCGGTCTTTGTGCGGCACGTCTGTGAAGGAGTGGAAGAGGAAGCTCTTCCGAGACTCATTGCAATCCTGTTCAACGCGACAAAGAGCTTCTGATCAGAGCTGCAGCCTCTCAGTCGAAACCCATCGACACGTAGGTCTCCGCCTGAACAAAGGAGCGACGTCAGCATCCGGGGAGAGAGAGATTTTGCTTCTAAGATGACTCGAAGTTGCCGTAGGTGCCGTTTGCCCTCTGCGTTACAGCACAAATGTCGAACGTGCATATGAAGGGCTGAAAAGTCCTTGCTTCCAGCGAGAATTTTTTGAACCGCGGGGTGTTTCTATGTGCTTTCCACGCAAGGTGAGGAAAACCGCTTTCGCTGGCGCCGGTCCCTGCAAGCCCTAAAGGCACGGGCACGTTCAAACACTTGTCTGCAGGGGATGATGGAGGAGGTGCGGAGCGGGAGGACCGGCCGACTCCGCTGGAATGACCGCTGATTCTGTATTGACTGCTTGCGTGCATCTAAAAAGCATCCCGCTGGAGGGAGTGAAGAAAAATGTTCCTCTTGCCCTTCGCACTTCGTCAGGGCATTTGCCAGCATCACACTTGACTTGCAACTTGGTTTTCTCTCGCTACTGTGAGGGACGCAACGGATGAGCACGGAGCCAAATCCAACCGTTGGCTCAGTCGTCCTTATGGTAACGTCGATCAGATGATGAGCGGGCAACCTCTTAACTTGCAAACTGGCACTTTGCTGCGCCAATGAGTGCTTTACGTTTGAAAGAACATGAGATTTACTCTTTTACAATTGTGGTGCCTCACTGTAACAACGCAAAAACGAATGGAAAACACGGATGAACCTAATCGACAGCTACGTTCTAAAAGAAACTGGTGAGCTGCCAGTAGCTCTGATTGGTAACATCCTGGTTTTTTAAAGGGCTTCATCAAGTTGCAGAGAATATTTTCAGTTTAAAGTTGCACTAGACCACTGTTACAGTTAAACAATTTATCTCACGTATTTCCAATTCACATTTCACAGGGAGGTGTAATTCCACACAGCCTTATGCTATTTGTTTGGTTGTCATGGTAGCGGCTGTCACATAACCTGAACCTATTATAATTTGTCTCATTTCTTTTAATAAAAAAATTTAAAAAAAACACTTTTTGACTATGTACCTTCCTATTTTTTTGGTGCAAAAATCTTTTTTTTCTGCACACAGCAGACTTAAGGAGCTGGCTTGCATCTTCTTGAAAGGGCTTGCTGGAGGCTGTAAATATATCCAAAACATCATGAGAATCTCTTTATCCACATGGCTCTGGCTCTGCACATTTTACTACAGGAGTCTATTTTGGGATAGAAAGGCTTGATCATCCATCTGGTAAAGGTGGTATGTGGACTAGAACATCATTACGTGGGGTAACAATCTGCAGTGTGTCCGTTGTGAGCTTCCATTTTTCATAGAGTGTCTGCTATCAAGTGGCCAAGTAGGCGTTAATAAAGGTCAATTTATACATACTTGAATGCACGTGGATGTAAGAATAGAAAAATAAGAGCTTTTAGAAAGACAAAGTGGATGTTGATCGATCACTACGAGCTTGGCTAATGCACGAATACCGTGCAGAGATAAAGCCTTCGCTGTCAATAGAGCTCGCGTAGAGCCGTGCTATTTACGCTCTCCCGAACCTTATTCGTTCTTCGATTTGGGCAGAGCGGCGGCTCTTCTGGTTAATCCAGGAGATGGTTTTCCCCTTTTCTTTCTCACCCTTCCTCCTGAAACAATGGCAGCGCTCAGAAGAGACGAAAACCTTTTGTTTCGGGCTCCTTTCGCCGGAAACGAAAGAGAACGCGCGGTGGCGCTCGGTGGCGTGTTTGCAAACCCGAGCCGACCGGCTGAAGTCCCGCACTGGCCTCTTCTCTCCAACTTGTTGCGTACCAAGTTTTTTTCAAAAGCTGTAAATGAACTGTAACTGTAAACTAACACTGTAAGTCGCTTTGGAGAAAAGCATCACCTAAATGAATAAATGTAAATGTCAACGGAATTTCTTTGTTTAGCACTCAGTTCTATAAATATACACACACACACACACTGTCTGAACCGCACGTCCCATACGGGGGTCGCGGGGAACCGGAGCCTAGCCGGCAACGCAGGGCGTAAGGCCGGAGGGGGAGGGGACACACCCAGGACGGGACGCCAGTCTGTCGCAAGGCACCCAAAGCGGGACTCGAACCCCAGACCCACCGGAGAGGAGGACCCGGTCCAACCCACCGCGCCCCCTTCTATAAATAGAAAAAACTGTAATTTGCAGCTGGATAAAAGCGTTGGCTCAGCAACGAACAATAAAATCACCTTTTATAAAATCCCACTTCTCTGCTTGCAGTTAACAGGCCTTTCTGTGCAGTTTTTCCAGTTGCAACCGTTTTCTACAAGTGTTACGATAGCGCAACTTTAATCAGGTCAACTTGGTTCTTCCCCACCGACATGTGCAAAGGAGCACCTTTCCGATGCCCCGACCCAGCGTTCGGAAGGAACAGCGGTCAAACCAAAGTCCTCCTCGTGTCGTCTCGTTACAGACGCCAGCTGTTCCCGCAGAACCCAAACCCGTGAAACGCCACCGGGCGCGGAATTTACACGGCGTGTCGCGTACCGCGTGCACCCACCTTATCGCACCACCGCCTTGTAAAACCCGCATAAATCCGCTCGCTAAATTGGCGCTAAGGCTTCGATCCCACCGACAAAGCGTTCCGTTGCTAGAGCGGCTGTGACGGTCGTGACTTTTTTTGCACGATCCCTGCGCAGGAAGCGTCCCGCGCTTAGGGGACACCCGGCCCCTTCCTTTGTGCACCGCTGGCTGGGGTGGCCTCTTGATGGATGCGGCCCCAACTGACGGGACGAACTCGCCTGTCGGGAATTCCGGCCGCATCCCGTTCGGTAGGGTGCGCGACCGCTTGCTTTCCGCCAGCTTTCGCCCGGAGTGCCTCCGAGGGGTCCCGCCGAGCGCCGCTTTCCGCGCTGTCGGCCGAAGCGCTTGCGCGGGTTCATTCGTGGCACCGCTCTCCTGCACGCCTTTCGCTTTGTCCTTTAAACAAACAAGGCCTAAGATGGGAGACCCCCCCCCCCCCCCGGTGGCTCTCGATCTGATTGAACGCGCTCCTTCTCGCCAGCTGCAGAAATCAGCGCTGTTTGTCTTTTTCTCCGTCGTCGTCTTCAAACCTTGTTTAGGCTTTGAGGCTCTGTGTTCCAGCAGAGACATCTATCCGCAGCTCCGAGCCACAAAAGGGACTCCGGGATTCAGGCCATCTGCGCTGCCGCGGCGTGCCGTAATAGTTTGCTTCGCTCTTGTTTATGCGTGTCCCTCTCCTCCCGGGAATTTAATTTAAATATCTTTACAGAAGGCGCTCCTGACGTACCGCCGAGCGGGAAACGCATTTTCCCCGTCGTGCTAAAACTGCTCCGTCCCCCCCGAGGACACAAGCTGGAGTTTCACCATAAACCCACAAAAGCGCTTTCGCTCTTCGCGTCGCGCCGTCTACCGGAGCTCGTGTTTCCGGGAAGGTCGGCGAGCGTGCGGATTCCGTCGGTTGTTTACGGAGCGCCGACTTGCTGCTTCACGCCGTCCTCTTGAGCCGGTCTGTAAACTCCGCAGCGCACGTTGGCGTGTGGATGCGGTCTGGGCCTCGTCTGCGCTGCAGGTCGGAGCGCGCACCGCATGTGGCGCTTTGCCCTCTTCGCGCAGTCGTTCTGCTTCGCCGCAATATTCCTCGAGCTCAGGTTTTTGGCAAATACACCTTCAACATTCTGTGATGTCAGAGTCATTAACCTGGAGTGCTTCACTCATGGTAATTGCTAACAATTTGGCACCGATACTTTTCTACTCTCTCTCTCGAGGTCTTAGTGTCCCCGTGTAACTCGTTGCGGTGAAGTTTACATTTATTTATTTATTTAGCGGACGCTTTTTCTCCAAAGCGACTTAGAGTGAACCCTACGTACAGTCATAAACCCACACACCTTATTCACCGTGGTACTTACACTGGGTCCCTCATCCATACATCAATGGAACACACTCTCTCTGTCTTTGGACTGTGCGAGGAAACCAGAGCACCCGGAGGAAACCCAAGCAGACGCAAGGAGAACATGCAAACTCCACACGGACTGAGTGGAATCAAACCCACACCCTCTCGCACCACTCAGCCGCTGAGACAGCAGCGCTACTCGCTGTGCCGCCGTGCCACCCAATGGACAGAAATGGACAGAAAAAGAGGTAATTCTCTTTTTTTCCATTGGTACATAACTGAATTCAGGACTAAACCCTAAAGGCTGCATTTCCTCTCCGTACCCGCTCTTGTAAAAGAACGAATGGAGAAACACAGTGCCGGCGATTCCAAAGTTAACATTTAACGTTGTGCCCCCCAGCGCTCTTCCTCTGAAAGCGCTTCCTCCTCCAGCTCCTCGCGAGTCATCCGGCGGTAATTCCGGCAAATTATTCCACCGAAACTGATCTCGCGTTCATTAATTCAACACTTCATTTTTATTCATCTTTTTTAAGCTCCCCTTTTTTTCTACCTTTCTCACGGTAATTTCACCAAAAATGCCTAAAACCGTTCGCCTGTCCAGATGTGCTCCTCATTTGCTGGGCCCGGTTCCCTCTCCTCCGGTGTAATCTAGTCCGTCTGACCCGTGCCCTTTTATTCCATGAATAAGTCATAAGGTTCACATTTTCCCTCCGTTCGTCAGATCGCGGCTCTGAAAGCCGCGATTAAAAGGCAATATCCAGTCTCTTCTCTACATCCAGCGCTATCAGAAGTGTCGTTACCTCCCGCCTTCCTGTCTGTACCCATCAGAAGAGCTCCGAGGTCCATATTTAGTTTTTACTAGATGGGTCTTCAGTGTGTTGCTCCGCCTTTGGGGTCCGTTCCCCCCCCGCCGCGGTGTGTAGGTCAGCAGCTTTGCTCGTGACTCACAGATACGCTTCACCGATTATGTGTCCAGGGCTCTGAAAGAGAGGGCAGTGCAACAGAGCCCTGCTGGGACGCAAACCGGCAACCTTCATCGTTTTTTCTCCTATGTATCCTTACGCACGTCAGGGCGATGGGTTGCGGTCAATGATGATGATGATGATGACTATTTTCATTATCATTCACTGTTTCTTTCGCCCGAGGTCACTAAGAAAGTTAAAGAGACCACAGAGTGTCTCCGAATTTCTAGCGCTCATGGCACTCATCAGGTGAGCGCCGGCGTTACTGTGTTATTCTACAGTGTTCTTCTGAGTTTTAAGGGTGCAACAAAACGGCGACGGAGGATTCCATACGTGTCCATATTGAGGCACTTTGTACACTAAACCCTTTACGGTCATTTACCTTTCTGTGAAGCTGGGTAATTTGACCTGTTTCAGTCTAGGGCTTCTACCCCTCTTCAGGCTGCTACGGCGGGAGGTCGGATTCGAACCTTGCTCCTCGCGCGATGAGGTGACGGATCCGACCGCTCGGCCACCTGAGATTATCGCTATGACGGCCAAACGTCTCCGGGGCCCTCGAGACCCGGGGCCGCCCCGCCTGCTGCTCACCCGCCCCCATCCGCTTGATCCCGGCACCTCCCCGGGTCTCTCGCCTCTCCAAAACAGCGTCTCTCGGACTAATGAAATTAAACGGCGCCGCTGCTGGAAAGGTGCCCCCCCCCAGTCTCACCCTCTGCTCATAATATTACCTTTTGAGCGGTCGCATTCGGACTGTAATTGCCGCTGGTTTTGATCAGTGATTTTGGAGCGTAGAAAATGGTTTTAATTACAATCAGAGTGCCCCCCCCACCAGCCCTCCTCTGTGATACTTGGATCGCCGCCGTCTTTACCTCCTTCTCATGTGGTCTGCGCTGCATCTCTCAAAGATGCCATTTTCAATGGATAATTGCCATACAAATTGCAATGCTCTATGGCTTCTTGGAGGCCCGAAGGAGATGACGAATTCAAATTCGGCCGATTGAGCGACGCCGGCGACCCGATCGCTGCCTCCTCCGGGGCACATCGACCTCCCCCCGCCCCAAATCAAGTCCCCTCAGTCGGTCTGTATTGAGCAGAAGATGGTTGCCGACGTGCATGGCGGGAGAAGGAATCCAGGTGTGTCTTTGACTGTTGCTTAGTGAGCTTGAAGCAGCTAAAACATGACTCACGGACCACATATTTAGGAGGTCAATCGATGGGAAATAGGGTTGGATCTCAGGGAAGTCCTGATTCTGGTGCTTTCTAACTCCTGCTGCCTGCTTTTATAACGCTCAGCCATTGTGCTCCGCATACTTCTTGAAGTCAAATGCCGTCCGAGACCAGTCTGTTGGTTGGCTCTAACAAGCCGGAGAGACGGAGCCCCGGCACCAAAGCCTAATTGGGATGGCACGGGTACAGCTGTAATTTGGCAAATTAGGCAAAGTAGATGTCTGAGCAAATGAAGCTCTAATGGGCTCAGAGCCCGTGGTTTGGAGCAACAGTGCTGCTGGGGCACTTTGTCCAGGCATAGATCTCACTCGTGAGCTTCTTCACCGAGGGCAAAGAGCGTCCAAAGTGGAGTATCTGCTTGTCGGGACCCTGCTCAGTGTCCCACAGTTGCATTTCGCAGGTCTCCGCGCGTCCTTATCTTGTGCAACGTGTGTCCGTTTACGGGCGGGAGCGAGACCCAAACGTGCGGTTTGCACGAACGACGGGGGCGGTCAAGGGACGACTCGGGTAGGGTGGGCTAAGCTCTGCTAGTGTCATGCCTTTGGAATGATGGGACATTCGAGGTTCTTGTAAGATGGGGAGGTTAATTGAATTACTGTCACCCCCCCCAGTTTAACCCCATTAGCGACAGGGCATGTGGTTGCTAAGCAATGTCCTTTTGGATTATTCAGCAAAGTGTTGACCTGCCCAACTTGCAGAATCCACAGTGTCATTTAACGAGCCGATTAATTGCCATTTACATTTGTGAACGTCTCGGCGAGGAGCGCAATCGCCCTCCGCTTTACGGCTAACGGTATCGCGCTGTAGCGAAGGAGGAAATTAACGAGGTTGTGCAAGGTGTCGGTGCCTGAAGACGTGGCCTCAAACCCTGGAGATTGCTGGTTTGGGTCCAATAAGGGCTTCCGCTCCGGAACCAGCGAGCGAGGTGCTTAACTTGAGTTACTCCGGTATACAACAGTGTAAAACAAGGCAAAAGTGAGTTCCCTCGGATAAGTGTTTTGGTTTGATTTATTAGTACACGTCCACATTCTTTGCGCTACAAGGTCCTGAATTTATGCACCTGTGTGATTTTAAATACCTGCCTAGAGGGCACTTGCAGAAGGGAGAACATTTGCAGTGCGTTGCCGGGATTTGGCATCGCGTTCGTAAGACCCGAAGGCTTTTTTCAGCGCAGCTGATTTCAGTGCCTCAATATCGCTCCTTCACATAAATCATAAGCACAAATTGCATCCATCTGAAGTGATGTGCAGAAAGAAAGCACATCTCGAAATGGAAGACGCACGCAGGACTCCGCAGAGCTGGGTTATTAAAATTTAGACCCACATTCTCTTTTTCATCTCTCTCCTCTGCAATTATGCATGGGACTGGTGCAAAGAGAGTTATTTATTTTTGGAGCATCTCTTCCCTGCAACGCATCTCTTCACACCCGTCGTTTTTCTAGGTCAGGCGACGGGGCGGCAAGTCGTCCGCAGAGCACGTGGGCTGTCGATCGGGGCCTTTCGCACGACACAATTAGCAGAAATGCTTTTGGTAACAGGAAGGCTTCTTAGCGTGGCACGCTCCCCTTCGTACGCGGCGCTCTCCGTCTCCGCCATAAAACTGGCAAAGAAGGGGGTGAGCGAGTGGCCGTGACGGCGCCCCCTGCTGACCACCGACACGTGTCCGCCGTACAGCGTGCAGCTGGAGAAAAGGAAATGTACTCGGTGGATTATTTAGTGGCCGTCTTCCTTCATCCTCATATATTTCACTGCTTTATTCTGTTGGGACCTTTCCAGTCGTCAGAGTTGAAACAGGAGCATAAATGTGTTCACACTCAGCGGGGGGGGGGGGGGGGGGGGGGGGACACCTTCCCCGTAGCGGAACAGTAATCGCGTTCGTTGTCGAATGAAGCATCGGTAACGAAAGCTGCGCTGCCATTAACCGGCAGAGAATATGGGCTTGGGACCATCTGGAGGGGCCTGGTCCAGGCAGCCTGTCCCGCTCTGCCCGTTCAATTCACACTGACATGGATGAGCACGCAAACATGCAGCCTAGCAGAGGCGCTCGCGGCCGACACGCCTCTCCCTCCCCTGCTCTCTCGCTCTGTCGCTCTCTCTCATCGCTCTCGGCTGGACCGTAAAAGATGTTTGACTACGTATTTTCCGGACTCGAATCTTTAATTACTTGTATTTTGCTTGCTGTTTATGAAGTGGGATGTTTACAGCAGCGGTTCGAGTTAAATATCTCCGACACGGGCACAGCGCTGGTTCCTGCATCTTTTGCCGGCTGCTGTTGGGGTACAAACGGGGGTCTTTAACCGCAACCACATACCCCCCAGTGAGCGGAAAGCCAGCGTGTACTTCAGCGTGAGTCAGCGGTGAGAAAAAAAACCCTAGTGAACTGCAGGGAGGACTGAAAGCCTGCATCTGCTGCTTATTCTGTCTCATCAGAGGACGGCGGGGCGGTCGGGATTCGATTCTCCGCTCGTCATTCGCAGGCGAGCCTCTCGATCGGGCCCTGCGGGTGGAGAACGCCACCGACGCGACCGCTGCGCCGAGACCTGCCGCCGGGGGAAACTCGACTCTTTCCGAAGCGATTCTGCCTTCGGGACACTGTAGGTAAGCAGCAACCTATTTGTCACATGTGGCTGTCAGTGGACTAGGCAGCAGCCTGACGGTATCAGTTCAGGGTAAGTACCTTGCTCACGGGCACCGCGACCGGAAATGGGACTCAAACCCGCGACTTTGAGCCGTAAAGCGTACCGCCGATCCGGCCGTCGGCGGCGGCGCTCCCCTGCAGCACGACGAACCAACCTGCCGCGGAAGGCGGCCTGCGGAAAGCACGTAGCAGCGCGTTTCTTCATTTCAGCTGCGGCGTCTCGGAGATCTTTCGGTCTCAAAATAAGAGCGTTTATGAACAATTTAGCAGAGCGGCAGAGACCACGGCCGAGCGTGTCACGGCCTCGGAGTCGATGATCTGGATAAAGCCGTCAGCTGAGAAACGGAATAATAATGATTGTCGCCGGACGAGCGGCTGCGGAAGAGAGGATGAGCGGAGGCGAAGAGAGGAGCATCGCTCGGGCGCTGTTCGTGTCGTGCCGAGGTTTCCCGTGCTCGCCTGGGGCTCGGTGAGGGGCCGCGCCGGGATGCACGCAGCGTGCCGAGCTGGCTCCCTCTGCAGGGCGCTCGGCGACATCGCACGCGGAAAGGACGTGCCGTTCGATGGGAAGCCCACGGAAACTGTCGACAGGCGCCCTCGTCCCCGCGGCGTCACGTCCAAGTGTGCCAGAGGGTCAGCGGCGCTGCGCGGAGCCTCTCTGCGGCCACAGCGCTCTGAGCTACAGCTGCAGTGCGTGTAACCCAGGGATGCGGCAGCGCTGACACTTTTGCCCCGGGAGCAGACCTTGCGCTGACGTTCGTTTTCCTTTTTATGTTTCCTTCTATTGACCTTTAATAAAAGGCCAAGGAGAAATTTACTTTGGGGGTGAGCGTGACACATTTCCATGTGTTTCCAGAGTACCACCCCGGCAGAAGCGTTTAAAGATATTGTCTTTTCAGAGCTTGTGCCTTCATTCGTGATTTCCACTTCCCCAAACTGCCGCAGCCGAAAAGCAGCAGCAGCAGCAGCAGCAGCGACACATCAGTGGGACTTTTATGAGCAGCCTGACAGTTCATCTCAGCACTTGATGCCTTCATTGACTCTTGAGTTCAAGGTTATACCATGCTGAAGGGTACAATCGTAGAGCCCCTCAGAAGGCTTCGCGTTACCAGACCTGCACGATTGCGTTCATACCCCAGTTACGCGGGATTTCCGGTCACCCTCTTCGTGGGGTTATTCATCGCTTTCACTTGTAGTAGGCCGTGTTCCACGGGGAGCGGGTTAGAGTGGATGCTTCGTCTGGCGAAGCGGAGCTCGCGTGACCCAGCAGACTGCTTATGTAACGTTTCCCTGCTGGAACTGGAGCAGAAGACCAAGCGAGCATCTGATTGGAGCTTCTGGGACCTGCGTGTGGAAACACGCTGCAGCCCGTGAGCACTTTGCTCTCTTTCCCTACATGGATTCACCGCGACATTGCAGCGTGCATCGGCCCTGATCGCTCGCTTTCTGACACAACAGTTTGCAGAACATTAGGTGTCCATTAGGTGCTCATGAGCTGCCGATGTTTCTGGAGCTGTCTCGGCTCTGCGAATTGTGTATAAGAGTACAAAAATGTAAATGATGTAACGTGAACACAGTTCTTCTCATTTAGGGTTTGGTTTGTCAGTTCAGTATCAGCTATATGGTACCCTTGAAAAGATGGTTTTGTTCTTTCTGCGGTAAGACACAATAAATACTGTAAATATGACTTCACTTAGTGATGCCACAGTCTCCAAGCTTTCAGAGAAGGTGTTTTCTCATCACCTGGTGGAAAGTCCAGTTTACATTGTTATGGTTGTTGGGGGCAGTCGAGTCGGTGTCGACTGCTTATGTAACGTCTCCCCACTGGAACTGGCGACTCTGTGGATAGTTGTCCGGAAAAGCGTCTGGTCTTCCGCCAACCGACTAAGACTTGGATCCGTGGTTGTGGTGATTGTATCGATCCACCGTGCCTTCTTCTTCTACGTTGACCTTCCACTTGCCCAGCATGATGTCCTTTTCCATTGACTTTCCTCTCCGCATGATGTGTCCGAAGCAAGAGAGTCGAAGCCTTGTCGTCTGAGCTTCCAATGACATCTTTGGTTCGATCTGCTGCAATACTCACGCATTTGTTTTCCAGGCTGTCTGGTAAATGCAGGATTCTTCACCGGCACCATAGTTCAAAGGCGTCAATTTTCTTAATGTCCGTCTTCTGCGCTGTCCAACTCTCGCATCCGTATGATGTGACTGAGAAGATCATGGCTTGAACTAGTCAGACTTTTATGTACAGAGTCACATCCTTGCACTTGAGAATTTTGTCCAAACTCTTCATGGTGGTTTTGCCCAGAGCGATCCGTCATCGGATTTCCTGGCTGCGTCTTACTTCTTTATTGATTATTGATCTGAGTAGACTGAAGTTATCTACTATCTCTCTTTCCTCACCATCAAGTGTAAAGTTTTCCACTTTGCTGGTTGTGAACAGCTTCATCTTCTTCATCATTGATCTCAGTGAACAGATGTCTCAAATCGTCCCCACTTTCAGCTAGTACTGTTGTATCATCAGCATAACTGTCACGCCCTCCACCGCGGCGCGACAAGGAACACCTGTGGTGGCTCATGGGACAGGCGCATAAAAGGAGAGCGCAGAGCCGGACGCGGAACCTTGTTCAGCCTTGCTACTCGCTTGAGTCTCGTACTTCTGCTCTCGTACCTTTCCTGTCCTAGTCCTAGTTCCCCGGTCCCTTCTCCCGCATCTCCACGAATCCCTGGTATCCCTCGAACTCTCGCTTGTCTGTTTGAATTACAGCTTCGGATTGTCCCTTCAATAACGTTCTTTCGTCGGTGACCCCTCGCTTGTCTTGTGACCACGTCTTTTGCATTTCCCTTAATAAACGCCCTCCGCTCTGCACTTGGGTCTGCGGTTGACTTCCTGGAAGGAAACATGACAATAGTGAAGATTGTTGATGAGTCTTCCACCGATTTTCATGCCCCGCTTGTCTTCATATAGCCCTGCTTCCTTGATGATCTTTTCCATATATTAACTGAACAGATACCGGGAGAGTATGCAGCCTTGTCTTACGCCCCTACCAGTGTTGAACTATTGCGTTTCCCCGTGTCCCGTTCAAACTGTTGCTTCTTGGTCGTTGTAAAGGTTGTGCATGAGAATGACCAGGTGCTCAGGTATACCCATGCTTCGCAGTGCGGTCCAGAGTTCCTGGTGATTCACAGTTTAAACTAGTTGCCTTTATTAATTGCTGTCAGTTTGAGTGGACGGGTTTGCATGACTGCTAGATTTATCGCTAGAGCTACAGACCGCGCAGCACTGTTTAAAACTCAGGCCAACACTTCAGCTGTCAAAAGTCGCACATGAAACCGGATAAAAATAATGGAGAATTCTGGATTTTCTTTGGGAGTGAATATAGGGCTTAAGAGCTCTATTAATAGTTTTGTGTGCAGTCACAGCCTGGAGGAGAAAATCATTATCAGCTCCTGCCATATTGGTTCTATACAGGTGTGTGCTGCCGAACAGCTCCGTCAACACCTCATTCTTAAAAATCACGAGAATATCTACCTGCGAAGGGCTGCAGATAAGATAAAGCGTAATCCACCTGTCAATGGATATGAGGACGTCTTCATAACCATACAGGCAAAAACCTATGAACACCTCTCTCATTGCACATAGGGCTGCCACTATTGCTTGGGCATTTCATATATCATTAGACTGTACTTTTTGGATGCTGAACTGGGGGAAGTTCTGCAGGTAATTCAGCCAGAACATGTCAGTACGGTACTGGACTAGAGGTACATACTAGAGGTAACCCTACCAATCAGGGGAAGGGTACCGGCTTTTGCGACTTCCCGTTTGTCTAGGAAGAGACCGATATAATGTGTTTATTACAGTGCGTGAGGCTTTTGAGAACCCCCACCTGGGGCCTTCTCTGGCTGATGCCGTAATGACTCCCTGCCGAGTCGTCCCCCCCGCTTAATGAGGACGTCAGAGGAAGGGAGTGCAGACTGCAGCGACCCTCACCGAACGCTCCTTTTCATATCGCGGAGTAATGAAGTCGCACACAGAGCTCAGCATTAAGGAGGTACACGGGCAAGGAGAGCATCTTGGTGTCAATTTCCCACAATCGTTCTCTCCTCTTATTACCGTGACAATCATATGCTGTTTTCTGTCCCGCTGGTGCCTGACTGAACTGTAGCCTTTATAAGGTTATTTAAAAAGACTGAAATGTGACTCTTCTTAGGCTTCAGCTCTGCACGTCTTAGGCCGAATGCTTTTCTGTGTTGTGTTTGGGCGCTGGTATGTACCTATGAAACAAAGTGATGAGAGGTGTTATGCGGCGAATTTATCGTTGTCCTTTAGACTTACGTCGACAAACGCAAAGGTGAGTGGTGCGGAGTGTAGCACCGCTGTATCACAGCACCTCTGTTGATGTGGTGTGGGTTTGAATCTGGTTCAGCCTGTGTGGAGTTTGCATATTCACCTTGGGTTCAGATGGTTGCCTCTGGCTGAACCAAAAGCCGAAGACACGTGTTTTGTGTGTGTGTGACATAAAAAAAAAAAAAAAAAGTCTCTTTTGCATATGTAATTCATTTTATGTTTTCAGTGTATTATTACAAGGTAGGGGGTGCAGTGGCGCAGTGGGTTGGACCGGGTCCTGCTCTCCGGTGGGTCTGGGGTTCAAGTCCCGCTTGGGGTGCCTTGCGACGGACTGGTGTCCCCTCCTGGGTGTGTTCCCTCCTCCAGCCTTACACCGTGAGTTGCCGGGTTAGGCTCCGGCTCCCCGTGACCCTGTATGGGACAAGCGGTTTGGAAAGTGTGTGTGTGTGTGTGTGTGTGTGTATTATAAGGTAGGACTTGTGAATTTGTGCGTCGTGCATAAACTGACCTTTTATATTCATTCTGTGTAAGGGACAGCTGGTGGTGTGGTGGTTGGGGTTGCTGCTTCTGGATCCAAAGGTTGTGGGTTCGATCCCCACCTCTGGCTGCAGCACCCTTGAGCAAGGTACTTACCTTAAAATTGCTCCAGTAAAAATAAGCCAGCTGTATAAATGGGTAAATAATTGTGAGCTTGTAATAACTGCAAACTTAACATTGTAAGTCATTTTGGAGAAAAGCCTCAAGGTAAATGTTTGTATGTGTGGAGAGCTACAGTGTAATAGAGTGGCGTCCTGTCCAGGATGAACCGTGCTCAGCCTCGTGGCCTGTGCATCAGTGATAGACACTGGACACCGTGACCCTGAGCCGGACAAGTGGTTCTTAATAGTCAGTCAGTAAGAAAAGTATGTGAGTATACTGTGTTTAAGACAATATATTGTACTCCAGCTTGATGTTCTGTCTCACCTCATGCAAAATATATACCTGTGATCTGTTAACACTTATATACGAAATTACACTTGAGAAACATGTCTGAGACTTTAGTGCTTTACAGGTATCCCAGAATAGCTTTCGCTGCCAGGGGAGGGGAAGGCAGCTGTTCTCTTCATTGATCAGATTGTTGTTTAATCCCTGGCCAGAGATGCAATCCAGCTACCTTTAACTGCATCAGCTGATGTTCCATGGAGTATACACACACACACGTGCGCACACACACACTGTAGACCTTGGGATCACGACTCTAGCTGCACTGAGAACATCACTTACGGCTGGCAGACAACGCCACCCTTTCACAAGTCAGGGCTACAACGGCAGGGTACAACCTCCACCTTTACACTCATTGAGTCCTCTCACTATGGTGCTCGCACCATAACGGACGCTGACTCACGGACACTGCAAGGAGTACGAAGAACATCATCATGGGAGACAGGGGAACCATCTTATTGCAGCGCCCTCCTGCAGCGCATCTCAGACACACGTGTCCGTCTGAATTTCGTCGTGTGAAGAAAAGAGAGGCAATTCAGAGACAATGATCTCTAACATACTGACCTCCCACTGTTAAAGGAAAGTTAAAAAGCAGCCAAGAGATGAAAGAGTTTGAGTCATAGTGGCATGATGGCTTGGCAGGTGGTGCTCTGCCCAAGAGCTTCAGAGCAGCCGGGTCCCGTGTGGGCTGAACTCTATTTGTCCTCCTCCCCAGCGCAAAATCTTACATGTGGCAGTTCGCAGTGTACAAACGTTGCCTTGCGTGCTTTTTGCGGACATTGGAGTCGTCCAGCGCCTAGGGCTCCGTGTTTCATTTATGAGTGCGTGCTGCTCCGGGGAGTGATCAGGCGAGGGGCCGTGCTGGGTGGATTTACACCAAGTTTATTTTTGTATTTTATTAAATAATTTAATTGTAGAGATCATGAAGAAACACAAGTCACCCTTCAAGACAAAGCTCTCAAGTACTTGCAGTAAAATAAGAAAGTCCAGCCTTACTCGCAGAAAAACAAAATTCCCTTTCCGGTCTTTCTAGCATTGGCCGCACCTGGTGCGCATTGTGGGAGTGGCCATGTGAAGGCGCCTGCGTACTGCGGTGTGTCCCTATACTCTTTTTTTTTATCTTACAACACATTTTCAGATCTTCTGATTTCTGGCTGTTTTCGGTCTAAAACACAAACCCAGAGTAGAGTGACAAGGACGTCATCGCGGTGGTGTGTCTGCATGACGATAAATCAACGATGTAAACAGAGACCCCCGTGGTGTTCCCGGATCCAAGGGAGGTTCGAAGATGGAGTTCAAAGTGCCCATCTTACCGAGACTCCGCCCTGGAGTGGCTTGTGATTCCTCATCAGTCAGGGTGGTTTCTGCCAGGGTCCGCACCGCTCCCGATCTGAGCGTGGCGAGGGGGTGCAGCTTCGGCTCCAAACTGTCAGGTCGGCGTCAAGCCAGGGTCTGGGTGAATCAGAGCGACCGTGCCCTCCGAAAGGGTTATTTATAGATCACCGCTCCTGCTCGGGATGCGTCCCCGGCCCTCTCCTCTCCCCTCCTTTCCTGTTTAGAATGCAATTACCTTGCACTCGCCTCACTCCTCCGTCCTCCCCGGGGGCAGAGGTGAAGGTGCGCCGTTGCGTGCATCGTCCTTGTCATTTTCCTGTCACATTCTCCATTTAATAATTCATGATTTAAATTAAAGCTGTGTGAAAGCATGTCAGCCTCCTGCAAGCTGTGCGGAGGGTGCGCACATGGGAGGGGGCGTCACATAGCGCCTTTGTGCGACTGCATCCTCGTTCTTCTGCGACATCTAATCAGCGGAGCAAGGCTGGGGCAGAGAGGAAGAGGGCAACATCTCCGCATCAGGAGTCACACATGGCTGATGGTACATGAAGAAATGGGCGGCATGGCGGTACAGCAAGTAGCGCTGCTATTGCACGGCGCCTTGGTGGTGTGAGAGGACATGGGTTCAATCCCTGCTCAGTGTGTGTGGCGTTTCTATGCTCTCCTTGTGTCTGTGTGGGTTTCCTCCGGGTGCTCTGGTTTCCTCCCACAGTCCAAAGACATGCTGTCCAGGTTCACCCACAGTGTGTGAGTGACAGAGTGTTCCACTGATGCATGGATGAGTGATCCAGTGTAAGTAGTGTATCTAGCAGTGTAAGTCATCACGGTGAATAAGGTGTGTGGGCTCATAACACTAAGTGGAGTTCGTTGGAAGTCCCTTTGGAGAAAAGCATCTGCTAAGTAAATAAACGGAAAATGGCTCAGACTTTTTCCTTTCCTCATTACCCCATAAGCATTTACACGTTCAAAGACCCGTCTGTAATGTCTTGCTATCAAACAGGACGTCTCACCCCCTCGGCCTGCCCATCTGCCACAGCCGCCCTCGTTGCTGATGCTACCCACATTCCCCACGCCACTCGCGCGCTTGCAGAAACTGCTGGCATCACCCTGGCGTTTCAGAAATAATCAGTCAGCCAGACATCGAACCGACACTGAACCAGGGCTAACGCAAACGGGCTCAATCAATACCGTAAACACGGCGCAACGAGACCCACGTGGGCGGCCGGCACAAATATGACACAGACTGAAACCGTCGTTGTGACACACGGGAGCTGAAAAGAGTGCGGTACCCACAGTAGCGACACTCGGGAGCAGCGTCTCAGTTAATTCCCCTGACCCCTCCAAATAAAAATCTCTTGGAATGAGTTGCAATTCACAGTCACTTTAAAAGCTCGTTTCATTGCTTGCACGAGGGGAAAAGCAGTTGCGAGGAGTTCCGAAAGCTAGGGCAACATTCTAATTTTAGTGGGAAGGTAGAAGCGGTGTTTACAGTCGATGTATCGCGGCCAAAAGTGTGTGTGTGTGTGTGTGTGAGAGAGAGAGAGAGAGAGAGAGAGAGGGAGAGGGAAATAGAGGTACTGATGAAGAATATTAGCGAGTGTGAAACTCAGACGCCAAGGGAGCTAATTAAAACCGCCATCTGACTGATCCAAGATAACAAGCGCTCAAGCGCATTGGGTACAAAAGGCCCAATTGTGCTGATTAGATATTTCGATTCCTCTGCTCAGCAAAGCAGCGGCCAGAATGTTAGTCAGCAAAAGCAGCGGCGCAAGAAGGGGCGAAAGCGGCAGCGCGCGGCCCGTCGCTAACTATAACGGCGCGCCTCAGGAGAGGAAATAGCGTTCTGACGAGTGCCACCATTCCACTGCTGTTTCTTCCGCCGAGTGTTTATTTTACATTTATGAAGCAAGAAGAACTGACGGGGGGCGGCTTAAAGGGCCAGCACCGGTCTTTATGGGAGGAGTCAATGGTGAGACAGGCCCTCCTGCCAGATGTTCTTTAGATGTTTGCATCATGGCTGCTGCTTTCATCCATTTCTCCCTTTCTCTGCCTCACTTTGAGCTCTGAATTTTGTGCGTGTTTATTTCCGTTTTCGTCCGGGGCAAATAAGGGTAGGGATAAGGCAAAGGAGGGAAAGCTTGCTGCGGTGAAATCGTGGTCAAACTAGAGCCAAACACTAGCAATTGGGGTTTGCAGATACGCTGAAAACGTTAAATTTTTCATGATTCAGTGAGCAATTATAGAGATGTTTCTCTTGTACCGCTCGGCCTTCGCTTCCAGCGTTCTTTTTGGAGGAGTCGGCCATTTTGTACCTTGTTCCATCTCACAATTACTGTTGTCATTGAGCTGCAGATGGACAAGTAGATACCCGCACAGAAGATAACGTCACGAGGAGATGTACATAAGAAGAAGATAAGGAAGGAAACCTTCACGTGTCGCGTCTGTTGCCGACACTCCCGACGCCGCACGTTCGGCACAACGCATCGGCTGTGCGAAGCTGTGTGAATGTGACTTATTTTTTTTGTTCTTTTCTGAGAGAATACACTGAAGAGCGGTCCTCGAACTGCCTTTCGCCTGCAGGAAGAAGGGTGCGCACTCCAAACTCACAGCTTCTGCGAACAAATATGTCTAATTTGTCACCCGTCCAAGCAGACAGCGTTGGAAAAAGAACAAATCCCAGTTGGCTCTCAGGCATAGTGAAGTGCGGAAGGCCTCAAACCACGTCTGAACCTCAGAAGAAGGCTTTAGCGCGGTGCGCCGTCTCACAGGAGCTGCTAGCAGCACTGGAGCGGCGCAGTCGAAAGTCTGTCTTCGGATTCCGTCCGTTGCGATGCGTCCTCTTTGTGTGCGACGGAACCAAGCTAACAAGCGTTGCTTAGTAACGAGCAGAACATCTCTGTCACGTCGATCCGGGGCTTCAAAGCTTTTGAATGGGGAGCGGCGCTCGGTGCCGTTTTTAACTCCTTGCCATCTGTCACGAGCCGGCGGGACCGCCATTACCCCGCCGTCACCGGCAGACACGTTCATTTTTAACGAAATAGTTACTGCGAGTTTTCAGACGCACCGTGCTGTGCCTTTATTCTAAAAAAGATTTAAAGATTAAAAAAAAAAACACAAAAGGAATGGATCGTTAACTCGGCCTTTCTGTGGGCGTCGACACGCGCGTCATATTGGCATCGCGTAAACGGAGGACTGTGCGACTGGCCTATGCTCTGATCACCCGAGAGCAGCGCAAACAGCGCGAAGGGACCCGCCGCCGCTGCGCGCTTCAGCTTCCCATGACCTACTTTATGTCACATGCACCTATTTTTCATGTGCGTTTCGGGCATTCGACTTAACGCCCCCCTATTACATTCTCTCTTTATAAATCAATTTCTAATTATATATAAAGCAGAAATAAATAAATTAAGGCAAAATTGATATCGATGCTGAAGTTGCAGCATTTGTTACAGTTTACCGCTGCTGCATCAGAAGACTTTAAATAAATGGACCCCGAGTACTTTGCAGCATCAGCAGTGACTCTCCGCTAATGGTGCTTTCGCTATCGTTAACCCAGTGTAATAAGAGGATTCCATTTTGATCATGCATGTACAGGACATTGTATCAGTTGGGCCAAAAATAGAAAGCAGGGGTGTATGTTTTGCCAAATGCTGCCATGAAAGATGATTTCCTGTGATTCTCATATATCTCACCAGCCTGTACTCTTAATGTCTTCCAAGTGCTGTTGCAACGCAGCGGCGCTTGTCAGCAGTCAATGTTATCGTCTTTGTCCGTGTTGAATTCTCTTTTCGGGTGAGAAGGGTTGAGCTCCTGACGCTGGGGCTCTCACGTGTAAGAAGCCCTATGAGCCCCCAAGAGAGGGGGAAGGGGGGAAGCGCGGTGAGTCGGTGGAGCTCCGTCATACTGGTTTGTCCTAATTAAACTGGGATCCGCTGAACAGCCAGCGCTATCTGTGCCAATCTCCCCCTCGTCTTGGAATGGCCACAAAGCAATATGGTGTGAAACTTTCATCATTTCCAATGATGTCGCCGGCTTGGAATTAAAAAGAGAAAAATGGCTATAATGCTATGAACTACAGCCGTTTTCCCCTACTTTTATGAGGCGTTACGATTTTGAAATGTGCAGACTGTTTCCCTGCCTAAAACCATGGTATGAAATAGCGTGGTCAACAATCTGAGCATCTCGTTGATGTGCATTAATGAGACAATAGCTGTTGACAGACTCACAAACCTCTGTGTGAGATCAAAGTAGTTACTGGAAGCTGAAATATACCTCTTTCTAGTTGGTTCTTTTACCCATCTTATCTCACCGTCTCAAGTCTCTGATTTATGTCACAGTGGTCTTCCCTCTAGGGAAATGAGTGGATGTGTGGAAATGGTGTAAATGGAAGGCAAAGACTGCCTCCAGCAGCACGATTACTCCATTGATCATGTTGGGTATCTTTGTGGGAAGACTTGCATGATTTCCAGCATGTTTTGATGTCAGGAGATGGAAACAGGCAAACGTGACTCTTCGCGTTGATGGCAAGCACGCTTCCGTAGCGCGGTCCCTGCATGTGCCTACGTAGGGCGAACCTGCAACGCCCTCCCTCGAATTCCATTATGTTGCTGTCACTGGTTGGCTCCTTGGCTGCTCCTGATGCGCTGCATTTAATTTTCACCGATCCAGACGTGGCTCGCCTCAGTGTTAACAGGAGCACGATTTCTGTTATCTTTGCTTAATGTGCAAGGCCGTCCGAAAGCGGGCAGAAGTCACTGGAACCTCTGGCATACCCTCCGGAAGAAAAGAGACAATGCCTATTGCTCACATCGAAGGGAAACAGATAGTGTTTTTCATCTCCCACGCACACTTTGATAAGATTCCGAGTGAATCAGACACAACCCTGCTGATCCCGCAGAATGAGGTTGTCATTTCATCCTCCTTGAAAGTAATCTCCATCTCGGCGTAATTATTGAAGTTGTCCTTTACTTTTTTCCACCGTAATTGCACATTTCCGAATGTTTGCCTGAGGAAAGCTTGCAGTTGATGAAATAAATCTGAAATGGCCCACTTCACTGTTTGTAAGCACCAAATCAACAAAAATGGTCAATTTGCAAATACAGCTTATTGCTTTGGAATTGCATTCCCCTGAAACAACATAGGAGCCCATCAGCGAATGTCACGTATTATTTTTTATACCTAAAGTTGTTTTATGAAAATGGAGGGAGAATAGGCAAATGTTCAGTTAGTTTGTGGACGATTTGATTATAACTGGTTGGGGTTCAGTCTCTTGTAATTTCATTCAACGTTCGGAATAACTTGACATGACGGCCATTTAGCGTGCTGCTGTAAGTTTTTATGTTCCAGAAGCAGGGTACCACTTAAACTTTTATTTTTATATGGTGATGTTATCTGGCAAAATACAAATATGTTAGTGATTACATTTGAAATTGTAGTTTTGGCTGATGTCAGTATTGTAGAAAACAAAATAATGAACAGCAAAATATGGCAGAAAGAAGCCAGATAGTGATTATGGGCAAAAATTTCAGCGTGTGAGTTGCTATATTGCTTGTGCTTTCATTGGAATTTTTCTGCAAAAAACATTTTTCATAAAAACATCAGCTTAAAAATAAAATAATTTTCCAAAAGGTTCTAATCTTCTACCTGCCTTCAACTGAAATGACAATATCCATGAATCCTTATGTTAAAAATTGTCATCTTACTCTTGTTGATGCTCTTATTAGGGGACAGCCAGTAGCATAGTGGTTAGAGCTGCTTTGGTTTGAGCTTTTGGCTCAAAAGGTCGCAAGTTTAATCTCCAGCTGCAGTACCTTTGAGCAAGGTACTTACCATAAATTGCTCTAGTAAAATACCCTAGCTCTATAAGTGGGTAAGTAATTGTAGGCTTGTGATAACTGTAACCTTAACACTGTAAGTTGCTTTGGAGAAAAGCATCAGCTAAATGAGTAAATGTAAATCTCATTGGACTTTAATCTAGACACTTTCTTTTGGTATGTTTCAGTCATTACAAAATACTGAGGAAACGTGAGGCACTGAGGTTTAAAAGGAAATTTTATGGTAATTATTTCTTGAACGTTAAAAAATATATGTAACTTAGTTGTTGACTGTTTAGAGCCAGGTGGGGGTGCAGTGGCGCAGTGGGTTGGACCGCAGTCCTGCTCTCCGGTGGGTCTGGGGTTTGCGTCCCGCTTGGGGTGCCTTGAGACGGACTGGCGTCCCGTCCTGGGTGTGTCCCCTCCCCCTCTGGCCTTATGCCCTGTGTTGCCGGGTAGGCTCCGGTTCCCCGTGACCCCGTATGGGACAAGCGGTTCTGAAAATGTGTGTGTGTGTTTGTGTGTGTGTGTGTGTTTAGAGCCAGTGGATGCTGTATATTGCTTGTCTTCCTACCGCCCTTTGTAGAAACATGTATATGATTCAAAATGATGCAGGATACATTTTTATTCATAAAAAAAGATTAAATCACTTCTCTGTGTAAGGTGCTGAATGTCATAGTACCACAGGCCATTTCAGATCATTATGCTCTCTGTTCATACAGTATTTTGATTTATGTGGGCTGTCAAACATTATACAGGTAGGTACTCGATACATAAGCATTACATCAAATCTGCAGCTCATAAATGCCTCATGTCATAAATTTAAACCAGAACAGTTATTCGCCAGCACATTTAATATAACCAGGCCATCCACATGTCCATGTTGATATGTCTGAAAACAGACAAGTTGGGTCCACCTATGTTGTCTGGTGCTTGATGTCAACAGTTCAACAAGAAACGATAACCTTGTAATTTTTCCCAGCTGTCCCTTCAACAGTTAAAAGTGGCAGGTTCCCCAGCACTACTGTTCCGGTGACATGCTATACGTGGTCGGCCACTAAGTGCTCCAGCAGCCCCATCCCTCTCACTTGCAGCGTCCTACAGTTACTTCCCTAGAGCAGCAGTGAATTTTAAGTTTGTTTGTGTGTCTCTAACGTACAAGTTATTGGCAGACAGCAGGGTCTTTCTGGTGTGACGATATGAGGGCTCAAATCCATTGATTTCTGCGAAGAGCAACTATGCGCCAGGAGAACAATACGGCTCTGTCGGTGACAGTCTTCAGCAGCAAGCTTCTTGTTTGTTTTTCGCGACGTGCTCGTCTTCAAGAAGCACCACCTTCCCAAATGGCTCCCTCACGAACTGCTCCGTTTGCCTTTTACATGTAGGACATGAAAGGCAACTTGACCTCTTGGAGTTTGTTTTCGCTCCAGAAGGTTTAAGTTGGGGTTAATAGCTGAATGCACCATTCAGGTCTTATACTCTCTTTTCTGATCACTGGTTAAACCATAGATCCCGCCAAGACAAGGTCTTTCAATCAATGTACGGGTTATTTATCCACTTATCCTGGGCTTTGTGTGCCTTGCTTTGACTTTTAGTGATTGCGTGTCAACTGGTATCTTGAATATGAGAAGCACTGAAGACAGGGGTGAAAGTGGTCCTTTCTCTGCCTTTGAAATACAAGGATGAAATGCTGATTTTATAACAATGAAGCAAATTCTGTCTAGTGTGCAGGGATGTACATGCAGGTCTTTTGGATAGTCCAGCTTATTTCAGGCATCTTTTTGATAAAAATGTTGAGCGTGCTTTGCTTTTAGAGAATTCTTCCCCGAGTCCACAACCTGATGCTGACCCTTTCACACAAGCAATTTCCACCCTTGTTCAAAGTCCATTTCTTGAAGCAATAAGAAAGTTACAGTTGTGAAAGGTCTTTCAGGGAAGGAGCACAATATTTAGAGGGCTCTGCGGTCTTTGTCTGGACAGATACTTATTTGTCTGATTTTTAAGGCTGTTGAATGAATTCCAGCAAGAAACGGAATCGCTGGGATTTCAGATTTTTATATACAGGTCACTCTAATTAACTTCAAATGAACATATTTAACAAACTCATGAAAACTCTCAGCAGGAAATATTTTTTGACCAGTAAGACATCTTGACCCTACTGCAGGGTATGGCATGTTGATGCCTGTATATGGAGAGAGGTCACCTCCAGCGACTATCTACACAAAGCGGGTGCCTAATTGGACAGGACACGCCGGGGTGTCGTGGGCGTGGGAGGTGGCCGCTGGCAGCACCACACTCTCAGATCCTGTGGAAGCCCCCATCTTCCTCTGCGGAGCTGACATTTAATTAGGAACATGAAAGGTGGCATAACATTTAGTAAGAGACATACAAAGGTTGTGTGTATAGTCTTAACTGTAATCAAAGCCTGAAGTGCTTAATTAAAACCAACAGAGCGGCCGAAGGGGATTTGTGGATGTGATTACTGTAGAAATCTAGAAGGGCGAGGATTGATTGCCATAACGGGCGATTAGCATACAAATCACAAGTACTGTATTTTCACAGGGGTCCCTTCAAACCCATTTCTGTGCATGAGGACCAGGTGTTCTTTTCCCAGCAACGTAACCTTTCCCAAAGAGGGGGAAGACTTACTTTTCAGTGCCTATAAAAACTCATCGTATTGAGTTCACTTCCTTTCCCCCCGATAACCCGATTTGAGAATTATAAATGCCGTGTTCTTTTTTTTTTACAATGAGACTGTCTTTGCACTTTAGTAAAATGTTCTTTCTGCTATTACCAGCTCTGCTTACATTTATTTATTTACTTAGCAGATGCTTTTGTCCAAAGCAATTTCCAATGAACTCTATGTAGTGTTATGAGCCCACACACCTTATTCATCAAGGTGACTCACACTGCTAGATACACTACTTACACTGGGTCATTCATCCATACATCAGTGGAACACACTCTCTCTGTCACTCACACACTATGGGGAAACCTGAACAGCATGTCTTTAGAGTGTGGGAGGAAACCAGAGCACCCAGAGAAAACCCACGCAGATCCAGGGAGAACATGCAAACTCCACATAGGCCGAGTGGGGATTGAACCCACATCCTCTCGCACCACCCAAGTGCTGTGAGACAACAGCGCTACTCATTGTGCCACTATGCTGCCCACACTGAACTTTAATTAATACAAAGATTTTTTTCATGACAGAGTTCTTGAACAGTTTGCTGAAATCTGGGGCGGCACAGTGGCACAGCAAGTAACGCTGCTGTCTCATAGCGCCTGGGAGCAGAAACAGAGTGACTGTGTGTCACAGCTGCTTTCCCAACTTGTGTTGCAGCTGCTGATGTTTCCATCAGCTTCCTGAGTTCTGAAGCAGACAAAGATTCCCAAAGCACCAAAAGACACGCTTTTAAGATCACACACATCTCTGAATTATTCCCCCTGTACTTAGTGAATCGGACGTAAGCCCAGCGCTTGCCGCTTGCCCTACTGGCAATCATCACACAGTGAGTTTGGATCAGAACCGGAGCCTGGCGCCTGCCTGGAGAAACTCAAGTGATGCAACTGCAGTGACAGCGAATCTGGTCCTCTGCTCCAGCTCGGAGCGTTCTTACATGCGTGTGCTGGGCACCTTCGGAATTGGACGTGTCATGAGATCTGTTCTGCCAGTTCTCATTTCGTTAACAAAGTGCTATTTGAATGCAAATGCGACCGGCTTCCCGAGACATTTGACAAATATCGCTGGATTGACAGGCTCTTAATGGCTGCAGCACGGCGATAATATTTATTTTCAAATGTGCTCCGGTGCTTGGAATTTTCTGTTACCCTGAGGTAAAGGGACCAGTTTTATATTCCCCATTTGGGACAGCTTTTGGGCATGAAATTAATTTTCAGGATTTTAAAGCCTCTGCTACTGCTGAATTGGACGCATGTGAAATGTAGACTCTTGATACTTTGGTTTGTAGAACAACTAAACCACTGAAACCCACAACACTTATTATGCCATTGAAACTGCTGAAACTGTTCGGAATATGTCATATATATATTGCGAGTAATTAAATGGCACCATCTCCTCTCCTTTACCCTTTCCTTGGTGTGTGTGGAGTGATTTCGAGCGGGACTCCAGTCCTCAGTTAGGCGCAACCTTTCTTGCTTTGGACCCCTTTCTCCTTCTTAGGACCTGTCACATACAGCAGGAAGCATTTGCTACTATATACAGGAGTCAAAAAAAAAAAAAAAGTCAATAAATTCCTCTTAAAAGTCTTGCACTCTGAAAAGCCCAGGAAAACTTTTTAATGATCGCTACAGAACAGCCAATTAAACTTTTTCCCTAATATTTGCACCTAGTTCATTAAAACCTATCGCTGCAGTAAAAATACGTGACCGTGCTAAGTTTTTTCAGATCATTATTCTGTCATGAATGACTCACTTGTCTGCAAAGCCATTTCCTCTGAACCAGCTCCGTCTTTTACACTTTATGCTGGAGTGGTGGCAGGGTTGAATTTATGGTTTATGCATAGCTTTCCTTTCTTTTAAAGCAGAGCGACAGGGAGAATAACACAGGGAGTGCGGACGAATGCTTTCAAATTGGTTTTTTTTTCTCCTTCAAGTACGGTTTTTTTTCACGAGTCCATTGAAGCTGTGATTCGGGTCGGCTACCCGTGCACATCTAAGTGGGCCGGCTTCATTTACGTGTTTGTGCGTTTCTCTGCCCACCCTACCCCATCCCTTTCTTACACAAGATGACGTCAACCGTCACGTCCCACACAGGCCCAAAGTAACCTCTTCATGTTACGGGTATGAAAGAAGCGACTTTGGCTTATTCATTACCGGTCTTGTCAAAACAGAATCCGGTTTCACACTAATGGGGTTTTTTGTCACCCTCATGTGTGATGTTCAGAGAGAAAAACTGTAATTTACACAAGTCTGTGGGGTCACAGGAATCTGCCCCCCTTTAAGTTAGCTCTTTTTTGAGTCAGTAATGTTTTTCTTTGTGCTTTCAGTCCTACTTGTCTGCTCTATTTGATCAAAACATACTGCATAGGGTGGGATGGGGGTTCTAGGTACAGCAAAATAGCGTGACGAACCCAACAGCTTCAGAAATACAAAAGTATGGCGCGCTCTTGTTCTGCAGAAGTGCCTGAAAAGAACGTTAGTAAAGAAGCACCAAATATTTCTTAAAACTACAGATTGTTGCTCTTAAAGAGCTACTGTGAATAGCATGTTGTTCTCATTAGGACGTCTGGTCGTGTAGTGGTTAGAACTGCTGCCTTTGGATGGTTGGAAGGTTGCAGGTTTGAATCCCACCTCCAGCTTAATTCCCTTGAGCAAGGTACCTACCCTAAATTGCACCTGTAAAACTACACAGTCCAATGACATGTTGTTCAGGTTCACCCGTAGTGTGTGAGTGACGGAGAGAGTGTGTTCCACTGATGTATGGAGGAGTGACCCAGTCTAAGTAGTGTATCTAGGAGTGTAAATCACCTTGGTGTATAAGGAGTGTGGGCTGATAACACTACATAGAGTTCATTGGAAGTCGCTTTGGACAAAAGCATCTGCTAAATAAATAAATGTAATATATACACTTTTATAGCATGACCATATAGAGAACCATAAGTACGACTGAGGGAGTGTCTTCTATAATGAACATACTGACAGTGGCTTTTAAAAATAGTGAATGACTATACTCGAATGCAGCTCCGTCTGTGTGGAGTTTGCAGGATCTCCCTATGATTGTATGCATTTCTGACACAATTCAGGTGAATTGGTGACACAAAATTGTCCATGGTGAGTGCGTGTGGATGAATGAGATGATAATAATAATAATAATTAATCTGCAGTCAGATGTGATATTTGATTGACACCAATCAATAATTATCATTTATTGAGATTGTCAGTATTACAGGACATTGTTATCACATGGAGAGGGGGTGCGGTGGCGCAGTGGGTTGAACCGCAGTCCTGCTCTCCGGTGGGTCTGGGGTTCGAGTCCCGCTTGGGGTGCCTTGCGACGGACTGGCGTCCCGTCCTGGGTGTGTCCCCTCCCCCTCCGGCCTTACGCCCTGTGTTGCCGGGTAGGCTCTGGTTCCCCGCAACCCCATATGGGACAAGCGGTTCTGAAAATGTGTGTGTGTGTGTGTGTTATCACATGTTGCCTTGCTACAAGCAAAATTTGGTTGTGTACAAAGGAAAATTATTTTTCTATTCTACAATTTTCTTAAAATTTCCCTTTGATGTTTATTTCATGTTTGCTTGGTTGTTGTTGAATGTTGAATCATTACCGTGAACCGATAACCGGGGACAGGAACAGTGTTGATAGGAGTCATCTATTGAAGGTTGGCAGCACCTGTGTGTGGTTGTACTGACTGTTGTGTCTGTGTCAGGATGGTGCCAAACTCATTTATGGAAATAATGTAAGAGCATTATGGGCAGAAATGCTGCTGTACTGAATTTATAAGCCTGTTATCTGGGGAGGGGAACGTTTATATATTTACACCGTTACCACAGTTCTTATTGTAAAGGATCCCGTTGATGTGGTGTGGCATGGCATGGCATGGTGTGTTTGACCAGTGCCTCCTGTGTGACATGTCTGGGGTTCAACCCCCGCTAGGGGTGGCTTGCCGTGGACTGGCATTCCATCCAGGGTGTGTCCCCTCCCCCTTCGGCCTTGCGCCCTGTGTTTCCGGGTGGGCTCCGGCTCGCCGCGACCCCGCTCGGAACGCGTGATTTTTGGGCTGGTTGGGATCCTGTTAGGAGAGGGGTGACTCTATGATCTCCATGGGGAAAAACCATTTTTGACATTATCACATAAGCAATAAATACCTAAACCTTAAGTTTTGTTTTTTATGTCAGTTTCATGTTCTGGAATTAAACTGGTACTTGACTCATGGGCTCAGTGTGTAAACGTTATTATGTAGTTGTGAGCTGAAAATGTCAGATTAAGAAAAACGAGAGAAAAAGGAGGCTTCTCATTTCAGATGTGTGATGCTGTGAAAGTGAAATTCCAAATCCGAATGCAAAGGAGGCCTACTGAAGATGTGTTGAATTTGTTTAGAGTTTTAACTCGACAGGACGGCCACTGAAAGCTTTGGAGGACTGCGCACACCTTGCTCAAGGCGTCACCAACATCACTCCAGATGCAATTGCTGGCACTTATACTTCAAATAGGTTGTATTTGAATCCTTCAAGTCCTATTATCAGTTGACATCACTAGACACCAAGTGTGAATCTGTAACAACTGGCTAGATCACTGGTTGCTTCCAAATCGCTCAAACTGGGTGGCACAGCGAGTAGTACTGCTGCTTCACAGTCTCTGTGTGGAGCAAGAGGATGTAGGTTTGATTCCCACTCAGTCTGCATGGGCTTTGTGTTTTCTCCCCGTGTCTGCGTGGATTTCCTCCTGGTGCTCTGGTTTCCTCACACAGTCCAAAGGACATGCTGTTCAGGTTCACCTGTAGTGTGTGAGTGACAGAGTGTGTTCCACTGATGTATGGATGAGTGACCCAGTGTAAATAGTGTATCTAGCAGTGTAAGTCACTTTGGTGAATAAGGTGTGTGGGTTGATAACACTACATAGAGTTCATTTGTATTTACTTAGGAGAAAAGCATCTGCTAAATAAATAAATGTAAATTACGATCTAAGTTTAAATTGTTAACTTAAAGCCTAAGCCTATGAAATGTTTTTAAACATCGTGGGGAAAAAACTTTCCAACAAAAATATCTTAAATACAGAGTTACAGAGATATTGTAACTTCTTGATGATTGTTCTTGTTTCGATCGGAAGGCTGCTGTGACTATAATGATTCTTTCTGAGATAGTTCTGAACGTAAAAACACCATTTCACAATTGTCTAAATGAGGGCTAATTCTACACCTCTTCCACATCTGCCCGCTTGGTGGTCCGCCACACAAAAGGTAAAGCACAAAGGTTCTCAGTTCTGGCTCCGTTGTGGTGGAACGACCTCCCCCTCTCACTCAGAACTGCTGAATCTCTCTCCACATTTAAAAAGGGTCTAAAAACTTACCTCTTCCAGACTCACTTTGCCCATGATCTCTTAAGCTCATGTAAGGTCTAAATGTTATGCAGCTACTCGTGTGATGAACATTGTTTCATATGGTAGAAAGAAACAAACCGACTGCACTTTAGAATCATATCTGCATCTAAGTGTCTCTTTCTCCTAATGTAATGCACACATTGTATTTTCTATGAGATGTATGTCATTTTGGAGAAAAGTGTCTTCTAAATGAATAAATGTCAATGCAATTGATGGATGTACTAAAAATCATCTTCACTGCTTACATGCTGAAGATGAGAGTACCAGAGAGATGACGTACCCCTGTATGGAAATGTGAAAACTGTCATATTCTACACTTTTTTTCTACACTTTTATGGCACCTGTTGAAAACTTTTTTTCTGTTTACATTAAAAACCTACCTTTTGGTGTTTATACTAAACATATTTTCTTGTGAGCTAAGTTTAACTTTTTTTGGACGTGAACTTTTATCGTGTGCTTCAGCCTTCTAGTCTTTGTACTAGTTAATACACAATCTTTACACATATTCGTGTTTTTAAAAAGCTATCCATGAGATGGTCCAATTCATACTACTTTAATTTTTGAGTCTTGCGTTTATTTGATCACTTCAGTCAGATTTCAGACAAAGTCATGGCCTTCACTCCTACAGCACTGTTATGTGTTAGACCGTATATTGATTTAATTATCATAAGTCAGTGCAGCAATTGATAGAGATCAGAAAATGCATCCATGAGGTCTGTACACATAAAACATTATAAGTCTCTCTAGGATTTGAAAATATGCACGCTGGACATTGTATTTATCGTTGGAAATGTCTTTCTCTTAAAGGTAATTTTTAAATGGAACAGTCGGTTACATGCAAAACATGATTTTTTTTTTTTAAATTCTATTTCGCTTCCTGCTGGTACAGTGGGACTGAGGCTAATGAGCCTGCCACTCTGAAAAGGCAATCAGACCCTTGGCCCTCCATCAAAACTGCTTTTATGGGAATCCATTGCTGTGGTTCATAGTGAGTTTAATCTCTGCATGCGCTCACAACAAAGGGCACTGAAACACTGATTTTTTTTTTACAACATTATTTTCTCCCCTGAGTTACAGAAGAGGTTGATGGGAACCGACAGCTGGATACATAAAAGAATATCTCAGAGAAAAGAGCTGCAGCCACTCTCCTCCCCTGGGACAATAATCCAGCATTTCACCTGTAAAGTACAGTACCGCCATTTTCATACAAGGCAAATCAAAAAGCTCTTTGCAAACACTTTAGTGAACCACTCGGTGATACTTCAGTATTTGGTGATACTTTATGGAAATTAATTTATGTATGGGTTATTTTTTTGCTATAGTTATCAAATAAAATTACACATTCTGCCCTCAAGACAAGAGAATTTAATAGAATTGATATTATATCTCTAAAAAGTGGGAATAACAAAGGCCTCACCAAAGAATGACCCTTTTACCTTTATACTTTGTGTTTTTCTTTATTTTACAGATCAGTGAATGTTTTCACCAAGGGCAACTAAGCAACTGCAGTAATTTAAACATTTTCTAATGTTTCATACCATCAGCTTCACACCTCCAACTATCATTGAGAATGGCTGAGATTATTCAGATGTGGCCAGGGAAACTACAATTATTTAGATTAATTTGAGCAATTAATGATACAGCATTTTACAGAGAAATAATCTGACATAATGGCTTCTAAATTAAGTGCTTTACATGTATGAGCAAGTGCTGTAGTGATGACTCTTGGTTTGAATCCTGCTCCTGCTGTGGAACCCTTCATCAAGTCCCTTACCTTGAATTGATGCAGTACAAATACCATAATGTAGAAACGGGTAAATCGCTGGAAAGTCAATACAGGCAAACAGTATGCCCTAAATGCATGACTTATTTGGTCCTTAATCTGCATCTGTCTCTCCTCCTGCTAATGTAATGAACACATTGCATTTTCTATGAGATGATGTAGTACGTCGCTTTGGAGAGAAGCGTCTGCTAAATGAATACATGTAAATGTAATATAAATTTATTATGTGAAAGAATAGATGGAATATTGAACTTTGCTAGCAGTCGAAAGGATGCTTTCAGATACTTTATTAAGTGTTTTTATGGTGCCTGGATTCCACAAAGCTTGACTGTTGCTGGAAAAGCTCATCGGAAAGAGCTGCAGGAGAAACTCTTTAGAAAGACCTTTGGGTGATGCTGACTGCAAAGACTTTTAGGAGAGATCTGTTGGAAAGACCTACGAGGTACTCATTTGTAAAGCCCTAGGAGATAATGGTTGCAAGGAGCTTCAGGAGATACTGGGTGGAAAGACCTTTAGGAGACACCCTGAAGAGCATGAGGTGGGTGGAAAGAGTTTTGGGGGGTAGTTACTCGTTCGTAAGGACCTTGAAGTTGAATAACTGAGCTCTGGGAGAGACCCAGGAGCTCTGAGCTCGTCTCAGCACTCCGCGTCAGGTACGAGTTACACACTGCACGGTCAGTGGCTCCTAGAGGACCTCGTTCATCATTGGAGCCCAATTTCCCAATATTGAAAGTAGCACCGCTAGGAGGACGAGCACCTCTCCTCTCGTACTTCGTTTCATGAGCGCATTTTGAAACCACTATGCGACTGGTGAGACGTTCGAAAACGCGTTTTCTCCGTTGCTGTGTGTGTGCGTGCGTGTGACCTCCTGAGCCTGCTGAGGTACATTTTTTGTGGCTCGGTCCTGGACTGGAAGAGGTGTTGTCGTCTTTTGTTTGTTTCTTTTTAAGATAATTTTAAATAACAGCCCTTGGGAGACCTGAAGACTCTCGTGACGCGCCGGACCGAGCGACACAAGGAAGGAGGAGCCGTGCGAGCGAGGCGGTCCACATGATGAACGCGACCCTACGGGTTTGTGCTCCGACCGCACAGGAAACACGTCTGCTCTCGAGCTCAACTCAAAGTCGGTCAGTCACTTATCGCGAAATGCCCGCCGTTACAGTCTGAGGTAGACAATTACCTCTACAGGAAAGAGCGATTGGGAAGGTGAGAAAACTCCGACTGTCGCTGTCTTGAGTTAATGTTGCGGGTAAGTCTTCGATATAAATGTAGAATAAAATTGAGAGTAGAATCGTGCACTAAATCATAATGTCGGTGGACAGTCCACCGCGGTACCTCAATCCAGCCTCAACTTTCTTAAGTCAGGCCCGCGCGACTCGCAGTTACCTCAGTCACACACGGTATCCGTCCTGCTCCTCTTGTGCTCAGAAATGCCATTTTTTCCTTTTTATTTTAGTATTTTACTACCTTTTTAGTCTGCAGTCCGTTGTCATGGTAATCCAGGCCAGTTTTAACGCACAGCGAGTTGAGTGTTGGCGAAGTCTGAAGAGCACATCCGATCGCCACACACAACAGCGCTGGTAAAAACGGTAAAAGTGAGGTATGAAACGCTTGTATTGACGCAGACTTGAGTTGTTCTGTTAAAGTCGCCTTCTCCGTTGTTTTGTCCTCAACAAACTTGTTTGCTTCTTCGGTCACACCCTGTTACACTAAATTATCATACGACGCAACTGTGCATTCCCGAATATTCCAGAATCTCAGAAACTTAACGTTTATTTAGCCGATGCCTTTGTCCAAGGAGACTTGCAATGTTACATAGTGAACATAGCAATCATTTACTTGTTTATATAGCCATGTCATTTAGCTGTCACACAGCTGTGCCGGATCAGATTTAAGACCTGGTTATAGCCAACAAAAGCATCAATAAAAAGAACTGCTCCCAACTATGATACTATCTTATCTACAAGACTTGATCATCTGCTACACCCCAACCAGACCGCTACGCTCTTCCACATCTGCCCGCTTGGTGGATCCACGCACGAAAGGTGAAGTACAGAGTTTCTCGGTTCTGGCTCCATTGTGGCGGAACGATCTCCCCCTCTCACTCAGAACTGATGAATATTTGTCCACATTTAAAGGGGTCTAAAAACTAATCTCTTCCAGACTCACTTCGCCCATGATCTCTTAAATTCATGTAAGGTCTAAATGTTCATGCCTGTAAGGTATACGTGTTCACGATCATGCTCGAGTCAATCCTTTACAGTGCCACTCCTGCAACATAACAAATGTTTATATGTATGTGAAATAAAAACTACTAGGAAGGTGATTAGGAATCAGCAATATTCTGGTTAAGTTTTATGCAGCTACTTGTGTGATGAATGTTGGTGCATATGGTGAAGGAAACAAACTAAATGTACTTAATCAGACATCTGCAGCTATGTCTCTTTCTCCTAAGGTAATGCACAAGTTGTGTTTTCTATGAGATGTACGTCACTTTGGAGAAAAGCGTTCACTAAATGAACAAATGTAAATGCAATGTATTTTTTACTGCAGCAGTTGAGGTAAAGTACCTTGCTCAAGGGTACTACAGCAAGAGTTGGTACCTGAACCTAGAACCTTTCACTTTCAAGGCAGAAACTCCAGGTTCTTCATTACCTGCCCTCTCTTCTCCTGGCAGTAGCAAATATCCCCTACTCTGTAGGAGACTGACCACCCTCTGATGAAGACCATTCTCTCCCAACATTTTTCTTCTTAAGCTTTCATTCTGGCTAGTTCAAAGCAAAGCATCTTTTACGTTGCTTCCTCTGGTGGGTCGGGGCAAATATCCACTGGGCAGAGGTGGGGTGTAATTACACTGTGCTACTTTATCCATTTGGCCGGCTTGGATCCAAAGCGACTTGGTGTAGTGTGCAGTTCTCTCACCATTTCCAAGTTAAAGCAGCTGGATGTTTCACTGACGCAGCAGAAGGATATGCACCCTGGCCCCAGATGCCAGAACAGTTCTGCTTCAAGGATTTCAATCTGCAGGCCCACAAACCTTTGATGGCAAGTCTGGGTGGACCACCCACTAGATTCATCGCACCACCTGGTGCCCAGAATACACCAGCCTGTGACACATCGAAAAATGGAGGCGACCAACAAGCAAAGGCTTCTCCTGATGGATGTGTAGGAAACACCCAAGTCAGAAATAATTATGTTGTTTGCTTATTGCTGAAACCTCGTTCATAAAAGCCTCACTTCCTCATGTACTTTGTTCATGTCTAGCTCTGGACACCAGCATGACTTAATTGTTTTTGGAAATTTATTTTATTTCAAGATGTTAAGAAGAGTCATTTTTCAGTTCATTGTAAAGGTTGTCCCCATTGGGCAAGACATATCTGTAATTCAAAACACCCTTAATTGAATACTGGAATTAGGGCAGCTTTTTCTGTGTCCCTCAGAGATGGCAAATGTTGCTGTCCCGCTCACCGATAGCACCCCCTCTTCTTTTTTCCCCACTACATTAAGTTAATAAAAACAGACAAATTGTTGAAAACCATCAGCCTTCACCTCAGTAATGCATTGAATTTGCCTCGGGTGATATATATATTTATTAGAGCGGTTCCCAAGGAATAAGTTCTGTAGATGCCACAGGATGATGGGAGTTGGTTTTGTATGGATGATGTTTCTATCTTTAAGAAATGAAGGCACTTGACTGTTGGACTTTGGCGCCGAACAGCCCTTACTGATACATTCTGCCCCACCTCCTTATGAGGGAGAACAATTCTGTTGTGTCCCGCTTCCCTGGAGTAGCCTGCTTGTGCTCATTCTTCCCCCTTTGTGTGTTTTTACTGCATGTTGTGTTCTTGTCACTCTTAGCAGATGGGTCATCCCAGGAGGCTTGTCTCTGTGGATCCATTAAAACATCCCCCCCCAAAGTCACTTTTAGCTGTAGGACTCTAGCAGGCTTGTTTTTCAGGAGAGTGTGAAAAACTCGATTTTAATGCTTTGCTTCTTCTATATTGTTTTTTCTGTGAAAAAACACAGAGGACTGACACTGCAAGGCATCAGCAGTATCGCCATTTAAAAAATGTAATTCTTTTTGTATTGTTCTCTTTTGATGGTCATTTAGCTAAAGATGAGTCAGTGACACATCACGGGAAAACTGCACCACACACAAAAGTCATAGACCTTGCACAGTCTGTCATCTGTCAGATTCACATTCATCCTGACAATCTAAAGGTTTCCATTAAACACAGACTTGGTGCTCTGTACTAGCAATGAGATTGAGTAAGTGTCACTTGACCACATGCTGTGCAGTTGATGAAATTGCTCAAGCCGTTGTGCATAAGTGGAATGGCCATTTATTGATAGATCCAAGACAGGGTAGACCACTTATGAGATCCTCACTGTTTGACTGTAGGAAGGGATCATCTTGTTTTATTATGTTATGTGCTTTGGATGGGAGAAATTGACAGTTTGGACCTGAGGAATTGCTAGTAATTACAGATGAAACTGTAAATTGCTTTAGGTAAAAGTGTCGACTGGATGATAACTGGTCCGTAGCAGATTTGACTATTTGTGCAGGAGGGTCCTTTACAGTGAGTGGGGCCACAGAACTAGGCGTATCTGTCACCTGTGATTGATGCAGATCATGTTCCCCATACCCGGGCTCCCCGGAATTCGCTGACTTGTATCTGTTCGGCACCCAGCCAGGTGGCGCGTCTTATCTCATCAGCGGGTATATCAATCACAATGTGGAATAGCAGCCATAGTCTGACTCCCCTTCTGTCCTGGCCACGCCTCGCTCCGTTGCCCCTAGTGCCCACTTGCTGCCAGCCGTGGCTGCCGCAAGTGTTTCCCATCCCACGATCTGAACGCTTTAGGAACGATCTCCCTGTTAATCCTTTTAGATTGTCTCAGAAGATAATCCAGGCTGTGCCTCTTGGCAGAGGGAAATTGGCAGTGCGCGTTCAGAGTTATCCAAAATTTGGTCACGGGGGCAGTGGGCCTGTGAGCTCAATCCTGTAAGCTGGCTGCAAATTAGGGAGGGCGTGGAGCAGTCACTGTGTGCTGTTCGGAAGACTTACCCTTTTAACAGTCATTACAGCACAAGTCCTTCGAGGAACCTCTTAAATCCTGCATCACTCCACTATTGATTCCTGGTGCCCTGTGCTCAACTGAGGGCTCTTTTATGTCCTGGCCCTATTATTTGCTTTGGTGTCTAGGGTTAGCTTTGCAGATGTACACTGCTAGTAAAGTGAATCAAATCATTTGATCTTAATACACCATCTCTAAGAAAATCTCCAGTGCATTTTTACTGCCACGTTCAGAAACTAATACAAACTAGATGATGCATTCTTTATCAGTAAAATATACACCAAGGCATTTCTGTTTATTAGGATATCTTTATCAAAACTGCTTTTGGCCTTTGTAATATTTCATCAGTTGCCATAGCAAAGCTTCTAACACCTCACATTTTCTTAACTGACATCTGAAGGGCTTTGAATACGGCTGTCTGCCAAGCAATTATTTACATATCTCTATTGAGCTTCTGGTTTTCATTTACAGTATATTTAATTATATATATTTTTCTCATGAAAGTGAAATAAATACTCAAATATATTTTAAAGGAAAAGGATTTAAACATTGAACAAGAGATGTATGATATATTACTGATAGGCTATCTGGCAGCAGTACATTCTCAGAAGGAAGAGTTTTGCTGCATTCTTGATGCTATGCCTCGGCTCCAAAAAGGTGTTTCAGACCTGAATGTAAAGCTTTTAAAGCTGCTCTGTTTAGACATTACCTTTACCACAGTGCTTTTGGCTGTGCATTATTATCCCGCAGAGAGGCAATCGAATTCATGGGGAGGACCATCAGCGTACAATGGCAAATCTTTAATCCCAGCTTTGTGCATACACACGTTCATTGCTTGGACACCTTGGATGTGTCCTCCCATTACAGGAGCTGCGGTCTGAGCCTGGAAAGAGGCCCTTCTACATTTGTGCAGCCAGTTACTGCACAGGCTGCTGAGAAGCTTCAGTAGTGTTGACTCAAAAGAGGTGGGCTCCTTACCATGACATTGCTTGTTCAAATTGGGCAGTGCATATTTTAGTTTCAGGAAATAATTAAAATTCAAAGTAGAGGAATGGCTGCCATGTCACTGATTCATTGTGATTAACACACTGGTTTATTATTTTAAACTGCTTGTCCAGTGGAGGGTCCTGGTGATGTGGAGTTTAATTCGGAAGCATTGTGAGAGGCATGGTGCACCCTCAATGAGATGGGATGCCATTTAATCACAGAGCAATCAAACACACAAAATAGGCAATTTAGAGTTACCAGTTCACCTGAAACACATGTATTTGGATTGTGGGAGGATGCCGGAGCTGCCCAAGGAAACCTGTTGGAATATGGGGAGAATATGCAAACTCTTCACAGCCTCAAACCACTGTTCTGCTATGCTGCCACTATTATTAACCCAAAATGCTTTTATCTTGCTGCATAACTTGTAGGTTTTTACATTTTAATAAAATGGAATGAAGCGGAAAATGGTATTTAGTATGTTTAGTATACAATAGATGGAGGGTGGGACTCAATCCTGGGTTCTCCCCATCAAAGATAATAGCAACCTACATGCTACCTGCTGTGTGGTTCTTCTCCCATAATAACTGTCTGCCTAAGTGTGTGTCCTTGGACAAAAGGAAACTCCAGTCTTCGGTCTGGGGACTTGTGAAACCCTATGCTTCCCCTTGTGTCGAAGTTAGCCGTGGATTTAAGCCTCCCTTGGACAATGGAGTCTGTTAAGTGATATAGTGTTATGCAACTCAGAACACATTAAGAAGTGTGGTGATTATCAGCAGGCTAAGCATTTGTTGTGGCGAGTGTTTTGGCATAGCAGAGATCCTTACCATTCTGACTTTGAAATGAAGTAGTGTGAGTTGGGGATCTTCCTTGACCCAGTAGGGTGTGATTGTAGGTAGACTGAAATTAGGGCTCTCTCTAGTCGCCATGTAGATCCTCTCACCATGTCTGTCACAAAACCAGAGATCTCCTTGGTAACAAGGACATGTGGCACCATTGTTTCCTGTCATCTGTCACCCAGAGCTAGCCGGGTGTCTGGCAGGACACTGTGTCCCTCCCTCATGGGCAATCCTTCTTTTTTCTGCAGCTTCGATTACACTTTTAACCACACATGTTGAATGTTTTCCCTTTGTGCAGTAGGCACGCTGGTGGAAGCATATTTTTGATATTGAGTGCATGTCAAGGAAGGAATGAAGCAGGCTTTCTCAGCTCTAGAGCTTTTGCAAAATGCATACTTGACTGTTTTCTGTGTGCTGCTGGGGGCATCAATGTGTAGGCTCTCTGAAGGACTAATCTGGCAAAGATGGAATCCCAAAGAGCAGGGTAACAGAGTGCAAGACTGGCCTCCCAGCAGCACTCAGAAACCAGATGTTGCATTTACCATGCAGGAAGTAATGAACAGTAGCTTTCAGTAATTTAGACAGAAAGAGAGGCTTACCTGTTCAGTTGTATTTGATCTGCCAGTACTGAATGTAGTATATCTTTGTATGATTTTTACTGCATTTAAAACATTGTCCCTACAATGACAGGTAAAAGTGTGTTTGTCTGTGGGGGGATATACGCTGATAGTGTAGTGATTAGAGCTGCTGGCTTTGAATCCAAAGGTTGCCTGTTCAAATCTCACCTACTGCTGTAGAACTCTTGACTTGAGCAAGGTACTTATTCAAAATGTGCTCCAATAAAGTTCCTCATGTACACACATCATCTGAAAACGGCTTGCCCCTTATGGGGTTGTGGGGAACTGGAGCCTAACACAGGGCATAAGGCTGGAGGGAGAAGGGAACACACCCAGGACAGGATGCTAGTCTGCCACAAGGCACCCCAAGCTGGACTTGAACCCCAGACCCACTGGAGAGCAGGCTGTGGCCAAACCCACTGCACCACCATGACCCCAGAGTTCCCACGTAGTATAAATTGGTCAGTAGTTGTAGATAGCTTAACATTGTAAGTTGCCTGGGAGGAAAGTGTGACCTCAGTGAATAAATGTAAGCTTTGTATGTTTGCATGGCATTCCCAGACAAGTATATGTGAGCAAAAATTTACTTACATTCGGAGATGCTTTTGCACTTTTGTTGGATTAATTAACATCTGCCCCGTGACTGGTTCGCACTGCTTTTGAACAGCTGGTGCCAGTTTGTAAAAATTGCTCATTATTCCAGTTTACACACCTGATAATGTAAAAGTATGACAAGTTGCTGTGTTTTGTGTTGAGAATTCCATTTATTGTCCTTTGCGAAGTGTCAACAACTTAATGTTCTTTTGCATTCATCTTATGGCAGTTTAATATCACAGTTAACATGCCTGGAAAAAGGACTAGTGAGCATTAGACCTTGGAAAAGAACTGCAACCCTGTGGTTCTTGTTAGGTATTTACAACGCAGCAGTTCAGTTATTTGTCTGCAACATTATACTGGTGAGAGGGATGGGGAATGGAGAGATTCGATAAGTGTCTAGGCTGAATATGCGCCTATTGCAACCCTCCCAGCAAACTGGAAAGGGTTGGGGCTTTGCCAATGTGAGCCAATTATCTGCACAGTCTTTCAGTTTCCACCCTTCAGACCACATTTGCACTGAAGGGAAAGCAATTGACGTGCCCACACACCCATCCATGCTTGGGAAAGTAGCCTTGGAGAGGGGGGCATCAGCTGTTTTTCATAATGGTGGAGTGGACAGGAGTGGAAGTGTGTAGTATGGCCTACTCAACAGTTAGGATTTTCACCTTAGTCAAAATTGGAGCTTCTCTTTGGTGACCTGGTCTAATGATTTGTTTTGCAGGCAGTCTCTCCTTCCCATAGGCCACTGTTCAGATGTGGTGACTGTATTAATACTTACATTTATTCATTTAGCTGATGCTTTTCTCCAAAGTGACATAATGTACATCTCATAGAAAATACAGTTTGTGCATTACCAAAGCGACTTACAATTATTTACCCATTTATACAGCCAGGTAATTTTCGCTGGAGCAATTTTAGGGAGAGTACCTTGCTCAAGGGTACTACAGCGGTATGTGAGATTCAAACCAGCAATCTTTGGATCCAAAAGCAGTGGCTCTTACCACTACGCTACCAGCCACCCCTAAGGATAGCTGACTACCTTGCATTTGTTATGCGGGAGGTTGAGGGCCAGACAGGAGGGAATGATCTCTGGGGTGGGTAGATAGCCTGCTGCCTTCAGCAGTCCTAACATGGACATAGAGGGATTTCCCACTATGTAGCAGATTTCATCTCAGTCTGCAGGTGCTGACATTTGAGACATGTTAAACCTTACCTTAGACAGCCAGAGTTGCCTGTTCATTTTTCCTGAAGTGTGAAATATCAAGTTCCAAATGTCACTTTTATTCTCATGATGCACAATGGCTCTGACCACTGGACCCAAGAATTTGAGTATTAGGGACAATTTATTGCATCACGAGGAGCTGTTCTTTCTTGGGGAATGATGGAATCACAGGAGAGAATCTTTGCAGCATGTCTAAATTTGACATGGTTCTGCTATTCTTAGAAGTGCGAAAATAACATTAACATGCAGAAAACATTTAACATAGCTACTTTGTCTCTTAGCAACTGTCCAAATGGCTGCATGAACTGCTTAGTGAGGCTTGGAGTCTGGTCTTGCATTACCCAAGCTTTGTTCTGTGGGGTCAGGCTGCTAATGAAGTTCTTCAGTGGCCAATTCGGCAGTCTAGTCCTGTTATAATGTGGATGTGGGATGTGGGTTACAACATCCGAACAAGACTTCATCGATTAACATCAACAATGCGGAAAACAGCAGGACAAAGCAGTCTGCCTAATGAAGCCTCAGCCAGAGATTTTGAACCAAACACAAAAGGAGTGAGATCCATAATTGCGACAAGCCCACATTAGCCGATAGCGGTAATGTTACGTGTCCTTTTTGCACGGTTGACTAATTACCTCGGCAGTGTAATTTCCGTCAACTTTCTGACTGTCCTGCCGTGGCAGTTCTGCAACCATTGTGCCTTTGCAGAGATAAAGGGGATGGAGACGTTGTTCCTTTGTGGAGAAACTGTGTGTTCGTGATCGTGCCTCTGATAAGCTCTTCCTCTGTACGAGAACGTGCATAAGCTCATTTTACCTTACAGTTTAAGAGATGTTAGAGCGGCATGAGTTAATCGGATTGTGTCCCCATTTTTAGATGTGTACCTGTGAGCCCTTAATGATTATCATAAACAACTGCAAAAAACTGCTTCAGTACCAATGCTGAAATGTTTTGCCTAAGCCGTCTGCAATCTTGCTTTTGTAACCCTGTGCTGTTTTTAAAACCAATTTAAAGAAAAAAAATTAATAAAAAGGCTCTGGTAATCTAACGGGTACTACAAAGGAAGGGATGCTGCCCCTCGAACCCATCCAGGCTCTATGTTGATAGGAGTGCACTGAGAGAAGTGTTTGAGCATGCTGTTCGAGTATCGGATGATTTATGATTACTAGAGAGGACCTTGGGGTACCAGTTGGCCCTGTCTTGAGGCATATACAGGATTCTGAGTAAATTCATGGAAGTAAGGTAATGGCTCTGAGCATGCAGCTGTAGTTGGAGTGGTGTGCTGGACACTGATGTGACTGGACATTCTTTTTTACAATTACCCACTACTAAAGGCAAAAGGAACAGTTGTGACTGGAAGTTAAGAGCTGCCCTTTTCTGTAGAGGTGAATTTTTGTTTAGGCAGCTGTGTCATTTTCATCATTGCGACAGCTTTAATTGCTAGTATCCACTTTGAGCTACAGTCAGTGTAGCAGAGTTCACTCTTTAGTCTGTTTAAATATTTCCCTGCTAGATTAAGTTTGCTAAACACACAATTCAACACAATTATAAAAGCCACCAGCGCGTGTCATTAAGAATTTCAAGTGGCTCAGTGGGAGCAGCATTAGGTCTCAAGCGTTTTGTTACCTTAGCCTCCTGCTCAAATTGATGGAGCAACAGCCTGTAGCTGTATTCAGAATGGGCTCCTCCACAGGAGGTGTGCTGAAAAGCATGCCAAAAGCTATTTCTAGAGCTCTAGACCCCAATTTCACATTCTATTTGGCCAAAGTATTGAGAAAAGAAATACAGCTCCCAGATTAAGGTGTGTGGGCTGATAACACTACATAGAGTTCATTGGAAGTTGCTTTTTTTTTTTTTTTTTTTAAAAAAAAAAAAATATTTTTTATAGAGCGCTCTTCTCACGCAGTGACACAGAGCACTTTAACATAGACATAAGGCAAGAAAAAACGGATACAAATGAAGACAGTCAACTAATGGCTACCATAATGAAGAACTTATTATAGAGCTATAAGTATACCTACTGACCACCAGGGAAAGGAACAAAAACTCCCAACTGAAAGTTGAGGGAGAAAAAACCTCTGGGGATCCACGGGCCAGTGGTAGCCCACCCCTCCTGGGCATTCTAGAAAATAACAATTTGTAAACCAGTGTTTAACAAGTACTTCTTCTATCGGTCTTCCCAGCCAACATCTTCATGTGAGAATGGTCGAAGTGCAGTCATCTCTTTAAGGTGTAACCCAGAAAAGACCGCCCATGGGGAGCTCTGTGTCCAAGTACTGCAGCAATAAGAAAGAGTGGGTTCTGCTTACTGAAAAGGGTCACTGATAATAATACTCTACTCACTCTCTGATCACTACTACACAATAATACTCTGATTACTCTAATAATCATCATCATCTTTATCATTCTTTTTGGTGTTTATAAATTAAATGTTCCAGGCTTTACAGACTTTTAGTTAAATGATTCAGTAGATGTTTAACATCTGTTTTAATTGTATTTCATTTATCTAAAATTAACTTACTCATCATAATAAATTAATACATTTAAGCTATACAGGTTTTATTTTTAGATGTACGCATACTTAATGCCGGCATGGTAAAAACATTTTCAGTTAGGTAATATACTGTATGTACATTTCTTTTTATGCTTCATGAGTTCACACATAAAAAGCAGTCACCTCAATTGCTAACAAAGGAAAAAAAAATACTAAAAAGGGAGACAGAAAGGAAATGTTCCTACCTACAGTGTTTCATATAGGCACATACTTTATTCCTATTAAAATAATCCCAAAAACTGCAGAGAATCACAAAATATTTTATTTATCTTTTGGTTTGTATAAATAGGGGTGCGGTGGCGCAGTGGGTTGGACCACAGTCCTGCTCTGCGGTGGGTCTGGGGTTCGAGTCCCGCTTGGGGTGCCTTGAGACGGACTGGCGTCCCGTCCTGGGTGTGTCCCCTCCGGCCTTACGCCCTGTGTTGCCAGGTAGGCTCCGGTTCCCCGTGACCCCGTATGGGACAAGCGGTTCTGAAAGTGTGTGTGTGTGTGTGTGTGTGTGTGTGTGTGTGTGTGTGTGTGTTTAACAAATAATTATAATGTTGGTGAATGGCATCTTGGATCCCCAACTCTGCATGGAACGTCTCGATCGTCACGGCAGATGGACATCATCCTCTGTCAGCACGGGATTCGTCTGTCACCACTGGCCGGCCTCCTCAGGTCTTATGTAGCGAGGTAGTGCTCAGCGAGAAGATTTACAGAGTTACTAATTTACTTAAGTAAATTTAAAATGCATTTTTGTAAAGGTGATAAGATAAATAACCAAGGCAGGTTGAATTACATTACGAGGTGGACAAAGGCGTCTGCTAAATAAATAAATGTAAATGTAAATACTGGGAGGAGTCGGTATTTTGCAAATTAATCCTCTTCATTTCCATATGGGAATCAATCAGTGGGTTATTTTAATATGAATTTCTATTAGTGGTCTCTGTACACCTTCAGAGGAAGTTCATGGAGGTAATCAATGAGTCTTGATGTATCTGGAAGATTTTAATGGCTTCAGTTGGAGTGCCAGGGCTCGTTTACCTGCGTGATGGTGATGGTCTGGCAGTTTTTTCCCTGTTGGTGATTAAAGTAGAACATTGGTAGCTTGTGAACATGTGGCAATGCTCCTTAAGGAGACTTCCCACTCCTGCAGACTTCCACATAGCCTGTGACATGACGGAAAAAGGATTAGATCCCCAGTCTCTGCTCTGAAAACAGGCATATAATCAAACAATTGTACAGAAACACATCGGTATGGCAGCAGTCCTATCTGTGTACTACAATCTATTTTTAGTTCCTTCCTAACATGATTTATAACATTTTTCACTAGCCGAATATTACTTAGCATTCACAGCGCCCTACTTTGCAAACGCTTTGAGCGCAAAGAATCCGGATGAGTCAGTGTTAGCTCATCTCTGTGAAGTTTGAGAAATCTGCCCTAAATTTTTCATATAGCTGGAGACAGATCCAGGCACTCTCTCTTTGATCCCGTTAATGTGATCCCAAGGAATGTTTTTAACTCCCGTGAACGAAGCAGTTTAGTTCTTCATTGCAAAGGTTGGCTTGATTTGAGCCACTTCCCGTTTGCACACCCACAGCAGACCATGCATGAGAAGCTGTGCTCGAAGGGCGGTGCAGGCTTTCCATTTGTGTCTGAGCACGGCAGAGGAAACCCCTGGAAAAACTCCACATAAGGGTAATGTAAATATCGTTCAGTTTTCAATAATCATCTTAGTCTCTTTTAGAAACTTTTAGAGGAGAGTGTGTGATGTGGGATGCTAAAGGCTCCTGGGTGTCTGCTGCATGCAGTGTATATGTGAGATAGAGGTGAGGGAGGAGGAGCAGCAGTAGGCATTTTCTTTCTGATAGCACTCCCTATGAGAAATGGCAGTTCTCAAAGATCACATACCCTCCACTCAGATGTGATCTGCACTGCCAAATTAGAATGACATTTTACTATGAGAGGAATCAATATGTGGCACAGAAGTGTATTTCAAAAATCTGGATCCTTTTACCTTGTGAATTGTGACTGGTGAAACACTAGCTTGAATTGCACGTGGGGTTTGAATGGCTTTGTAGTGGAGGGCTGTCAACTTCCCATAAGTGACCACACTTGGTGTTTCTGGCTTTGCATCATTCAAATTTATTCAACAAAATTGTTCTCATAAATAATGTATCCTGGTACTGAATTTGCTGTTTACTTGCTTAACAGACCTTAGAGGTTTAGTGAATCCAGGATGTTATCCTGCAGCCTTTTGATAGCAATTCTATAACACTTCACCACCTGTTGTCTCCCTCATCCTAAATTTACTGCAGAGTGAAGTCTTTAGGACCATTACGGCAAGTATTGTGGAAGGTATTTCCTGATGCGTATAGGGTTTACTCTTTGCTGTTCAATCATAAAACACAAATGAAAGCTAAGGTGAAAGTGTCTACTGAAGATTTTGCAAGCAATTGTTGATATCTGTTGCTCAATACTTCTTCCCTTGGGAGTCATGGGATACCATACAGTGTAGCCTGGAATTGGTTTACCTTGAGCAGACAGAGAGAGATGCTGCCCGAGCGTGACATTAACCAAAAACTTGGCGGTTGGTGCCGGCTGCTCTAGTCTAGCCCGGTGCCAAAGAAATGTACAAAGCAGCTGGTTCCACAACCACAGGCCATCAGGCCCAACTGCTGAACAGGATGTCTGCTGAATGGAATGCCCCTTTGTGAACCTGAGTGCAGCCCACTGTAGAGTCTCGGTTTGGAGGCTTTATCCTTGACTCCCTGGATCATGGCCATTGGATTATAAACAAAATTTCGTACTGATCTTTCATCCTCCCCTTAAAGATTCAGGCAGTAGTCCTGAGGAGGCTTGAGCTGAAGAAGGTGGAGTCATTCAGCAGTCATCTGGCTGTGAGCACTCATCTTTGAGCCTATGTGCTTCTCCCAGTGCTTCCCTGTGGGTAAGACCTGACTGGTGTCCATAAAGGTTGACTTGTTCATCCAACAAAATGGATTTGTAAATGACACTGTGCTGCTCAGAAGGGCTCCTGGGCCCTTCTTCTTTTTTGGTGACTGATGTGAGGGATACTGTGGCATGGTCTCTTGTTTTTCTTACCTCGTCTGTAGAGTACAAAAGGAAAATGGCAGCTCAGTTGAATAGGTTGAAAAGCTTGAAATAATGAAGAAGTTGAGTTTTTTCCCCCAAACATTTTTTCCCTGTTTTCTTGTCCATTCAACTAATTTTGAAGGTGAAGGTTGTGTAATGGTGAAGGAGGGAGAAGACCGAGTGCTCTTAGAGGCTGAAGCATCACCTTCCATCTTTAAGAACATGGGACAGCTCTGGCGCAACTCTGTAACAACCCCGGACCCTCATTGAACAGGATTCAGATTGTTTCAGTCACAGAACTTGTGTTATGTGCTTCATATGAACACGTGTTATTACCTCCTGCACAAGGGAGCAGGACCTCTGGTACAACTTCATTGAGCCACACAAACTGGGAGTACTGCCAACTGCTGTTGTCCGTTCTGACTTGAAATGGCTTCACTTAAAAAAGGGAAAAAAATTATGTGCAAAGGCAAGTTGAGGAGAACACTTGACAGGGTCCTTAATACACCTGCATAGCTCTGTGCTCAGTGAAGGTGGGGAACTTCTCCGCCTTCGACACAGGATTGGAAAGCATGCGAGTGGCAGCAGTGGTGTGAGGATTTACGATCTGATGCAAATGCTGAGGCCATAATTACTCTCCCTGTGAGCTGCCGTCTAGGAAGGGAAAGAGCCGATTGAAAATGTGTCACCACGGGATGAATAATCCAGCATACTGTGCCCACTGGTGAAATTGCTTTTTAACCGGGTGCAGATGACTACATAGGACCTATTATTCACACTGGTCTGCACAGAGGGGCAATGCCAGGGAAAAAAAAAAAAAAAAAGAAAAGAAAAATAAGGGAAAAAGGCACATACAAAAGAAGGAACAATAACAGTTGCTATCTTGCTGCTTCTGTTTATTATTCTGCTGGAATCGTGTTTGCTGTGCAGGAATCTGCTTTGTAACAGAGAGGTGCTGTGCTGACGGCTCTCTGACAGGCCCCTGCACTGCCGATAGCCAAGCAGTTTCCTTCAGGAAACTGAGGCTGACCAGGAAGAGTGTCTACTCGGCGATGAAAGATCCTCAGCGTGACCACGCTTGCTCTGTTAAGTTCTGAACAGCAGTTTGATAGCCTATTGTTCCAAAGGAACTGCTGAAATACCTACATATAAAAAACTGTCAGTTAAATACAAAAATACTCTGCAGTTTGTATTTGTGCTTCATGAAAGTTGATGGAATACAATTAGAAATGTAAACTCTGTGAGCTGCAGCTGTGAGATGCATTTGCCTACATATGTGTAGATACAATACTTGGGTGTGTGCTGTAATAATCAGTTTGCAGTTTGCTGGGGAGCCGTGAAAGTCATCAAAGGTCATTGCAATGCACACATCACCCTTCTACGTAGATTACTAATGTAATATCTCTCCGGCAAGATGCTAGCAGCCCTTGCCAGTTTATCTATTTATGTGTCTCTGGCACTGTTCCTCACAGATCTCCCTGCGCCATTACATAACACAGGAAGAGTCCATTAGAACAGGGGGCCGCTGTCCTGCGGGAGAGGAACGTAGCTCAGATAATGGGGTCCATGTTCTACTCCTTGCTCAGGGAGAAGGCAAAGCACTGCTTTGGTCTCATTGACCGTAACACTTTTGGTTCTCAGAGATTTGTTCAGTGTTTCCATGTTGGAGCAGAGCGAGGATACAAAATAATCCGAAAACCAACTGCACAATGTGCTCTTCATGTTCATATACTGAGGTGACACAATGTGATAGGGGAGCAATAAAGGATAGATGAAATACAAAACAAACATGAGATGAAAACATGGGAGATGTGCAAAAAGAGGAGTGGAAAATTGCAAAGTCTTAGAGCCACATTTGTTTTTAACAAGTTTTACAAAAGTAAATTCATTAATTTTTACACATTGTAACGTAGGCTGTGAAATTTGATAAGACAGATATAGACATTACACATATAAACTGATCTCTGTTGAAACCCACAGCACAAGGACACCAGTGCTACCCACTGCACCACCATGCCATTGCAGTGTCCAGTACCTTAGTATTTTGGTGTGTGTTGCATGTTTTTTTTTTTTGTTTGTTTTTTTTCTCTCCAGTAAATCTAGATTACTCTACAAGTACCATCATTAGTGTTTTTGAAACACATGGAATACCATAATCTTTATAGCACAAGGGTCTTGCAATGTATTTTTTGCATGTTCGTTGAACACCTAGAGAAAGAATTCTGCCACATTTAGGTGGTCAGCTGTGGATGTGATCTTTCTTTAACATCAGTGCCATATACTTCCATTTGCATTTAAAAGGCCCACGCTCGGGTTTCAGAAGTAACATAGCAGGGAGGTTTGAGGATATATTGTGTTGCTTTCGTCTGATGGATTTGCAGGCACTGCTGCCTCCTGGTTCACCCTCCTGCTTTCTCTCTCTTCTTTTCAGTGCCAGAAAGGCCGAGCGACTGACGGACAAAAAAAATCACTCTTCCGTAGCAGGGTCCTCTGAACCAACGGTGAGCACATGCTCTTGCTTTTTAAAACCACACAGAACAAGCTGCAACTTTTGTTCGCCACTAAAATGCCAGAGGTCTAGAGGGGGACACTCAGGTCCTTGCCCCACTTAAAGCTTAAGGTTCACTGGCTTTTTTGCACCTGTTTGGCAAATAACTTTATTTCACTGTTGTTCTTAAGAGTAAATGTCACATGGTGCCCAGCTGCTTTGACAGTGAGGGAAAGCAACAATGGCAAAGTCTTCATTCAATAGAATGTTCACACAGTCCAGAAGCTCAGCAGATACTATCTGTTAATTGCGGAGTTTAAAAAGTTCCAAAGGAATTCAGCTTTGTTTTTATGTATTATATGTGTGTGGGTTTACACGGGTCAAAGATTGTAATGAAATATTGATTTTGCTTTTTCTGGGAAGAAAGAAACGAAAATGTGTCTCAAGTTTGAAGCAGCCGGCTGTAGAGAGAAGAGGATCATATATCCTGTGGGATGGATTTTAGCCACCCCTCAAACTATAACATTAAGAGAAATGGCTAAGGTGCAGAGCAGTAATGGCGATCGATTCAGCACATTGCTCAGATTGGTGAAGCACCCTGACATCATTTTAGTACTTTTAGAACTTACATTTCACTTGTGAAAACATTTATCCCCTTTTATTTAAATATATTTTGGTTGTGATTTGCATGGCTTTTTAGATGTAAAGATTTAAGAAACATTGCTCACCAAGGTTTACAAAAAGTAATCCATGCATTTGATGGCAACATATAGCAACCCTTAAAAATGTGTATATATTTTAAATCATCAGTCCAGTGACTCTAAAACCTTAGCCAGCAAGGTAACAGTAAATAACGGAACATCAGCTGCTGTTAATGTCTTCCTTTTGTAGATCATTAGATAATCAATAAGTATCACCTGTGTCTATTGGGATTGTATGCAAGTACATAAAGGGGGTAATTCACTGAAGCATTGCGAGCAATTCGGTCCTTGTTAGGGTGCCATTTGCTCCAGCTTTTACACAAGAGGAGGCCCAAACTCTGAGTGGCAACTAGAAGCAGGCGGCAATTTGTCCTATTTATTACCCATGACATACTTAAAGTGGCAGAAAAACAGTTGGAGAATTGAGTGTACATTAGAGGGATAGAGGGATATGCACTTCTGAAGAGACGCATTGAGAGCTGCAGTGTGAGGAGTCACGACCGAGTGCCATGAGGAGTGCACCTTCACCTTCTGGCATTCACATATCCACAAGTTGAAGAACAGTGGAAGATAAGACAAGAAAGCTGAGCTTTGGTAATGGTACGCCTGTATCTAAATCTCTTCGTCTGTTGTGCAACGCACTTTTGTTTACCCTGAATTGTATGTCACTTTTCTAGAAAAAGCATCTGCTGAATGTAAAAATGACAGGGGGAAAGGTAGACCTTTGTAATGGTGTAGTCAGTGGGGTCATTTCCAGCAGCTTATGTACTTTGTGTAACTTATTTTTAAATTAAAGCTGAAGTAAGTGTTAAATCCTACCTTGCTAACATTGCAAGTCAAAACATGTTTCCATGATAGGAAATTGCACATCTCCCTATCTATTACTGCTTTAGTAAATATTCCTGGGAAAGGTGGAGTCCCATAATTATTTGTGGTATTGGTATTGAGGTTTATCGAGGTGACATGGGTAGGCGTCCAGACTTCAAGTTGAGTGCGCTGTAAGTTGCAGCCCTGGGGCACAATAAGCACAGCTTTGGTGGGCGAGGGTGATCTCGTGATGAAATTGTTGCTGTGAATGGAGCCTGCAACCCCCGTCACCCGTTCTACACGCTAAATTAAGGACTTGTGTTTCAGTTATCACTTCGTAATGCAGCTGCTATTCCTGGCGTTAGGTATCCTAGGACCCGCCAAGACCCAGGCTGCGTAAGTTGAAGGGGATAAAGGCTGGATGTTCCCATGGCTTTGCAAGGCTGGCTGCTGAAGAACTGACCTATCCCTGTGCCTGCGGCTGCGGAAGTTCTCGGACCGAACTAGCAGTTGTCACATCCCTGGGGGGGTGGGTGGGTTGAGCGCTGGAGGGTGAGAGGATGGCAAATGCAACACAGCCGGCAGAATCTCGTTCTCTGGAGCCAGCCAGTGATGGCTGCTTTCTGATGTCAGTGCCAGGCATCAATCACAGTAAAGTGCTCAGCAGTTGCAGCTGCTCAGGAGGCACTGAATAGGTGTGCGGTCTTGTCAAAGTGGAGGTTCATGCTCAGCCAGCTCAGCACGCTGGGAAAAGGCCAGGCATGTAAATGCCAGCTGAGGTAGTAAGAAGCAAACAAGCCCTTACCAATTGGAGATATTGTAAGCCTTCACTTTAAGAGCAGCAGGGAGCATAGTGGTTAGAGTATGAACTTTTGAACACATTGTTGCTGATTCTGGTCTCAACGTACTCAGCTAAATTGTTCTAAGACCTTTTGAAGCAGAAGCATTGGCTAATCAGTTATGAGCAGAGCAGCAGTAGTGGCATGAATTGTCACCCTGCATCTGAAAGACAGGTTCAGATCTGCTGCCTTTCATCATTATACTTACTGCGATTTGATACAACAAAAAACACAGCTGTATAAATGGGTGTAAGTTACAGTATATTAATAATCACAAATACAAGCGGTCCCTGGGTTATGAACATCCGACTTACATACATCCCGTAGTTACAAACCACCCCCTTACTGACCGTAAATTAGGTTTTTTTTTTGTCACCCTTAAGTAACAATCAAATGAACTTCATAATTAAGCCTATTAAATTAAAATTTGATTTACTGTACGTACAATGGGTCGTAATAACAAACGGGCCTACTTTGCGACATGCATCAAAACATTGCGCTTCTGCAGTGGCTCATGGGTGGGCCGCGTGAGTCCGAGGTAGGACAGACTTCGTTCTTTTCAGTGGGACCACAGTGCAGTTAAGTGTCTCGTTTGTTACTGTCTTTGGCTTTAATTTTTTTGTTTTTACCCTCCTAATTATGGCACCAAAGAGTAAATGTGATGCTAGTGATGGTGATGCATCAAAGAAAAGGAAAACTATCACAATTGAACACCAACGAACACTGGAAAAGCGAACATTAGTTTCTTTAATGTTTTGCGCGCGCGCACATTCTCTCTCTCTCTCCCTCTCTCTTTCTGAGAGAGCACTTGGGTGTAAATGACGCTGCTGAACATCATCCCAGGTGTGGAATCTCACTCGAGACAACCGTCCCCTCTGATTTTCTCAAACTTACCTACCTTTGTTCTTCCAAGTCCTGTCCCTCATCTTTCCCCAGGACTCTTTGATGATAATTGCCCGCCTTGTCCCTCGATCACAATTTTGGATCCTCGTCTTTGTTCAGTTTGCCCATCCTTGATCATGAGAACATGCCTAGTCCTTTGATTCTGAATAAATGATCCTGTACTTGGGTCCAGCCTCCTCTCTTTGTCATGACAGTTGTAACATTTATCTCTTTCTGTGTCTATTGATTATAAATTCTGTAGTTAAATTTATTATTATTACATTGCATTATTATTATTATTATTATTATTATTATTATTATTATTATTATTAATTCTCTGTTGTGTTTTCATGTTTGACTGCCTGTAGTCAATTTAATGATGTTCAGCATGAATGTGCTGTAACTGCTTCTAATTCCTCTCCTTGATAGTCACAGCAAATGTGTTTTCATGTACATTTTTATTGTATACACTGTACCCTCTAACTACCATTTGCAGCAGGTTGTAGTACCATTTCCATGCAAGGTCCTTAGATTAAATCCCACAGTAAGAATACCCAACTGTATAAATGGGTAAATCAACATTTCAGTAACCTTGGAAAAAAGATTAATTTTAACAAGTAGTGTGTTGCCTTTTTACTAGAGCAGCCACACACAGGTCATTTAACCATAAATTAAGTATTGACTATATATGGTCCTGGTGTATGTGTGTCTCATTTAATTAGTTGTACCTTTTGTGTCGATTTACAGGGGATGAAGGAGGTGAAGAATGACACAGTGACGAATTAGGTAGTACTGCCTTACAGTACCTGGACTGCTCAGTCATAGGCTCGAATCCAACTCAGTCTGTGGAATTTGCATGTACTCCCATGTGTGGGTTTATTCTGGATGCTCTGGCTTCCTTTCACAGTCTAAAGACATGCAGTTCATGTGATTTGATGGCATCCCTTCCATGCTATACCTCCTCCAGCCTTGCACCCACTGATACTAGGATAGGCTCTAGACCACCGTGACTCCGAGCAGAACAAGCAGTTAACAAACATGAGTATGAAAGAGAAGATTAAGGTGACAATATCCCTGTTGTTCCAGGGGTAGCACATGGTTTAAAATCCTAAAGTTACCTCACTAAAACAGGATCCTGTTTATTAAGAGACCACACACAGAATGCATGTAAATCTCACTTATTTATGGGTGTTTATAGTGTCATGGCTTAAAATGTATTGCACCCTTGCAGGATTTACCTTCCTAGTTAAGACGTTTGCTTGACATTCGCTGCGCATGTGGCCTTGTTCTTCGTTGATTGATTGTCTCTAATTCACACTATTTGTGGACCACTGGGGAAAACCAGTAGGATCGGTTTTAGCGATCTTGCCTGGCTGTTTAAAGGCAGCACCGATTTCAGTGCTTATTTAAGATGATTGTACAGCAGATTTTAAATTTTCGACCGTTTACTGCGATTGTTCAGGTGCTCAAGAGCAGAGATTTCAACCCAGCCAAAAGTGTGTCTAGGTGCTGAAGAAGCAGCAGCTGCTGGGAGATCAGAAAGGTTAACTTACCTCTGTTACCCAGCAGCCTTTGCACAGAAGCTCTGGAAGACATGCACAGTTTGCTTGGTTAAGTGTGCAGAGGGCCTGTATGAGCTGGCGGTCCCCTTGCTTGGGAGGGGTGTGAGAGTCATCCTCCAGGGAACCCTTTACATATGTGAAGTGACGGTCCCCAGAGGAGTTTTGCAGACTGGGGAAGACACACAAAATAGCAATCGTGTGTGTGTGTGTGTGTGTGTGTGTGTGTGTGTGTGTGTGTGTTGGTGAAAATATTCATTTTTAAATGTCTGTGTGTGTTTCAGTATGTGGGTAGAGTGGGTGGATACATGTGTATCTAGACCTCTGTATATGTGATCATATTTGTGAGTGGGAGTGTTTTGTGTAGGTGTATGCTTGCATATGAGTGCATGGGCACGCACACATGCCTCTACATGTCTGCTGGCCCATACTTTGCTTAGAGGCTTTGAGAAGGGACCCCCTCCATTTTTGATTCTGTGACCCTCACAAAGACATCAGGGAACCTCCAGTGACACCAGTCTGAAGTCCTGAAGCTCCCTCTGGAGCTTCTCTTAAGCTCTTCATCCCAACCCTCAGTATGAGCTTTGGGAGACTTTCTGAAATGTCAGTCGTCCACATTTGGTTTATCATGCTTCACAATACAGAACAATTTTATATCAACATTTTGCTTTTTTGTTTTTCTGATGTTTAATTTGAAAATATGTGCAGTGTATACATTTTTAAAGGGATTAAGAATTTAATATGGGTCAATGGAATCAGTATAAAAAAATAAAAATATTACAGGTAATTGCACCATATATTGGGTAAAATGAGCAGTTACAATGAGGGGGGCTGAGCTGAACCCACAAGGATCAAATGAATTCTCCAAGTGCTAATTCTGTGCTCTAACTGGGGGAATTTTATCAGGCTTTGAATCTCAAGGAAGACTAGAAGCACTGCTATTTAGTGATTTTATAAGGGTTCAATCGCACCATTAAATTATTCTGAAATATACGGAATGCCAGGTGCACTGTACCAACACATTTCTCAAGTGCAAGATTGACTTGCCCCGTTTGCAGAATATGGCGAACCGCATCTGGCTTCCCACCCTGGCACCCATGACACAGGGAGAAGGAGGATGTTGGGAAAGAGAGCAAATGGAGGGGGAGGAAACAGAAAAGGCAAACGGGGGATGGGGAGAATGAGGACGTGGAAGAGAGAGCATATGGAGAGAGGCAGGGCATGTAGTGAAAGGAACACCTGGGTGGCGTGAAAAAGCCTATCGGCTCCTAATATCCGCTCTCCGTCGGCAGCAAAGACAGAGCTTCTCTCTTGAATGCCAGCCGCGTCTCAATGCTTGAGAATACAAGGAGATGGTAATTAAGCCACCGTGGGTAATTGAAAACTTTTTTTGTGTAATATTGTGAATTAAGTCTGTTTAACTTTTTAATGTGAATGAGATTCTGTATGGTTGATAAATATACTGTCCCATATATACACTGGTGCCCCAGAGGCTCAGTGGCCTCATCACGTTGGGGTTGAGTGTGATGACATGTGCCTCTAGGATTACTAGGACTCAAGGGAGCCCACATTTATTGCAGGAGTCCAGACACATTTGAACCACCAACTCTCGTTTGTACTTTCCATCATTTTACCATTTGTCACTTGTCTGCTTTACCCTGGTCAGCCAACTCGCCACTGTGCCACTCTGCTCTTCCCACACGTAGTCATCCATCCATGTGCAACTGTACTGTTCAAGCAAATAACATCTGTCTCATTCCTCCAAACCTGGTCCGAGAAGTGCCACCATGTACACTGATACACCAGGCCACAATGTGGGCGTTTGCCTGCAGGTAGTGGGGACTTGTAAATTGACTTGTTCTCAGGGCCTGCTGCAAAGTTGGCACAGTCTACAGGTCTCTTTTTTAAAAACTTACATACCAAACTTTTCGTTCTATTTTTTTTATTATGAACAAGTCAGCATGTGATTGTTCTTACAAGCAGTCTCTTACTCCCACCACAGCATTCCTGAAATGTTTCCTCCTCTTGTGCCTTGTCATTTCATCGTTTAACATTTCACTGACAGAAATACCCACATAGCTATGATGATATGGAGTAAAATTGGTGTTATATAATTTAAAATGGCCGTTCCATTACTCTGAAAGAGTATAGTAACTAGAGTGCTGTTTTTTTATGACATCCTTGCAATATATACCCCTGACGTGTACATCTGTTTTTATGATGCTGCTCCTGCCATCCCCCTGTCATTGTTGCTCATCAGAGATACCCTTTGCGGTTTGGTTTCATGAGATACAAATGGTGCTCGAGGTTCTCTTGTAGTCTGTCATTGTGCAGATGAGCAGATTAAAGAAAATACACTCCTCTTCCTGGTGAAGCAAGCAGTAAATAGACATCACCTTCTGTAATCAGCTCAGAGAATCAGTTGAGATTTTTTGGCTTCTTTCTTTCTTGGAAGCACATACCACATGCGTGTGAACAACGTGCAGTTTTGCTGTACTAGGAGGTTCAGGCTTTGACTTGTGCAAAGATGTGACATACAAAAGGAGTGTTTATAGTGTTTATAGTGTTTATAGTGTCAGCATCTTTGAATGTGCCTTGTGCTTGTCCTCTGTGTTTTGTCAGCATGTGGTTAAGGGTTTGGTGGGGTGGTTTGGGGAGACATGCTGTGTGGCCAGGAGCCAGGTTACTATAGCAGATCTAATGGTTGGATGGAGTAGGCTGGGCAAGAATGACAGATCACAGTATACTCTGAAAGGGCTTAACAAATCCCACATGCAGTATACAAATGTCATTTTTGACTACATATACAAACATTGAATTATGACACAGCATGTAAAATTACATGCGAAATTGTAAAATGCCAAAAAACTTTCATTATAAGGAATGTCAGCTGTATATAAAATGAGCCCAAAGCATTGCACCCAATAACAATTTTAGAGACTTAATGAACATTTTGCCTAAGGAATTTTAACAGCAAAGGTCCTTAATATGACAGGAACCCAGCACATTCATGCTGAACCCACATTGTGCTGAGATAATAAACATGAACGAAAGAGCTTTTCAAGATGCAATAAAAGCTGTACAGTGCGCACGATCAATGTCGCCCATGCATGCACCAAGCGTTGACCTCAAACGTCCATGTGCTCTCACTGTCAGGCAGCGAAAGAGCACCTCAACAGGCAGCATTAGCAGACTGGTGCTCTGGGAATGTGTGTCCTTAGCCACAGAAGTGAGCTGCATAACAGACACACAAGTACCAAACATCAACACAAAAAACAACTGAGATCAAGAGCAAGATGGGATTAGGATGCACACGTTTCTTTTTGACTTTAATTTGCCAGAGCTTTGGTAAACCCTTAAAGCATCGGGTTGAATGTCAATGATGAAAAAGAAATAACAAGGTAGTAGGAAGAAAGCATGAGTTTATAAGCATGTGCTTGAGGGGCAGTAAGGGATTGTGAGGAACAGGCAGAGCATGAGTGAAAGCAAGCATGTAAGTTAAACTGCCTATGTTTGCATGTGAGCAATGAAGATGGGGGAGGGAGGCAGAGAGAGAAAGAAGGGAGAAGCGAGAGAGAGTGTGTGTGTGTGTGTGTGTGTGTGTGTGTGTGTGTGTGTGTGAGAGAGAGTGAGTGAAATATTTTCATGTGCATGTGATGGAGAGAGAGCAGGGGAGGGAGAGGAGCAAGTGCTCGGAGTGGGAGGAGTGGCAGCGCGCCTCAGTTGCGCGTGACCAGGACACAGAGTGAATACTGTGGGACCTCGTGGAGCAGGAAGCGAACAAAGCATCACACAAGAAGGAAGATATCCCTCCACACCTTTGGAACCTCCCTTCCAGACATCCTTTAGGGAGGCAGAGTTGGACACCACTGTATATCTTCAGGTAGGGATAGAAATGCCAGAGGCCACTAGATAGCCATGGGCTGCTTTCTTTTCCAGGAACTGCTGAAAGGCTGTGCGTGGGTGGTTGTGTGTGTCTGTGCCTCTTGGAGTATGTGTGCTTGTGTGTGAGTACATCAATATATAGTCAGTGTGTGCGGGGTTTTTTTTGTATGAGGGAGAATGCGTGTGTATTTGTATAAGTTTATGTGGTGTGTGTGTGTGCGTGCGTGCGTGCGTGCGCGCGCTTAGTGTAATGGGCAGAGCTAGTATTCGCCAGCAATTGTCTAGCATGCATCTCTGATGGCATATGTCACAGGACACTGTGTGTCCTGCTTGCCCCAGCAGGGTGACAGTGAACTCGCAGAATCAAAAACACAAACAGCTTGCGTCTTACCATTCACTTTATCTTGGAGAATATGAAACGGTACTAACCTTCTTAATTCAGGAATGATGTTTAATTCTGTGTTTGCTCTTGCATGGCGTTTTATTTTTTCCACTGTCAAAGAAATGCGCTTACAGTGGCTTGGGAAAGGAAGGAGACAACTAGTATTACAGTGGTTAAAGCTGCCACCTTTGGCTCTGAAGGTGGCAGATTTTAATCCCACCTACTGTAGTCCCCCTGAGCATGGAACTTACCCTAAAATGCTCCAGTAAAAATTATCCAGCTATATGAATGGATAAATAATTTTAAGTGGCTTTGGAGAACAGCACCAGCTAAATGAATAAATGTTAATATACCGGTGCACAAATGCGCGATATCCATCTTCTTCCAAAAAAGGAGTGAGTGAGTGAGTGAGTGAGTGAGTGAGTGAGTGAGTGAGTGTGTGTGTGTCAATCTGCCTGCAGTGTCAGAAAGTGCTTACCAGTGGACTTCTCCTGCAGGAGAGACCCCCTCATTGTTGGTTCATTGCCAGTTCAGGAGATCCCTCCCAGGGTGTGGCAGTGAGTGTAGGATGGAGACTGTGGACCCCAGATGTGAACATCCCACCATAGCTGTCATTAGAGGAGAAATATGCGGGGGGGGGGGGGGGGGGGAGATGGTTGCTTAGCAGTTAGTATCATCTCCTTGCACGAGGGCATCTAGCCTGAATTGTTCCAGTAGACATTACCCAGCTGTATAAATGGATAAATCAGTGTTGCTTTGGAGAAAAGTGACAGCTACATGAATAAATGTAAATGTAATCTGATCCCCTTTGTATAAACTGTATAGATGACTCCCCTGTAGTGATCATTGTCCCTGTCCTCCCAGTGATCAAATGTGGCCTGGAGGAGATGCTAACCAGTACAGTTGTTTACCCATGATTTACAGAGTAATCCAATCAAAGGGCACTTTGGCTGCTCTTTACCAGGGATCTTGGTGTTTGTACTGGCTACATGGGACATGATCGTCACAAAGGAAATTGCTTCTTCCATTGCACCCCATGGGTTCAGTTTTGAATCTAGTTTTGTTAAACCTGCAATGTACAGATATATTACTGTAACCTGCTCTCTTTATTTCTTATTTCTTATGTAAGGCATGCTAAGTAAGCTGAATCTGTCTGTGACCAAATTATATTGCTGCCATAGAAGCCACTGCAGGGTTAGAAACTGAATTGAAAGGATTGCTTTTCAGCAAGCAGACTTTGTCTTGGAGTTGTGGAACTAAAGAGGCATCTTCAGGGATGCAACCGCTGCACCTTGAAGTCTGCACAAGAGGGTCGGAGGAGGCTCAGATTACCCTTTGTAATCTCTTTACGCTGAGCTTCATCCCTTTATTTCTATCAGTGCATTAGCCGAGCATACTTTTATCTTCTGCAGCTTTAAAGAGCATCTTACTCACTCTGTTCCTCTTATACCTCTCCCTGTTTTAGGCAACAGTGACCAGTCCTTTGCAGGGCTGTTGTTCTGGGAAGTCACCAACATGCCAGTCCCCAAAGCCTTTTAGGTCTCTCGGTGCAATTTCTGTCTGCCGTGCTTTTGAAATCTTCATCTACACACTCCTTTGGCTGCTTGCCCCTGGACCTTAGATGCTTCAAGGATACTGGCACTAGAATGGTCACTGTCACATCTGCAGTCCCTCTCTTGAGTGGCGGCTTGTTTGAATGTGGTGCTTTCAGCTCCCCTGGTGCAGACAGCAGCCAGCTGGGTCATAGAGGTCATCTTCAGCACCACCTTTGCTGGACAGCAGCAAGTGAGCTCAGCGGGCTGTTTTTTAGAAAGGCCTGAAAATGAGTGAGGCTTGCCTGAGGGGAACAGGGAGGCTTGACCGTGGGTTTTGTGCTTCTGGGTTCTGCTTACCTGCCTTGTGCAATGAAACACCCAATGGACAGCATGCGTCAGCCTCTGTTGCCTCTGTTCAGCAGCTGACACACTGCTGAGGAGCTCCTTGGCAGTAAACAAGCTCACAGACATTATATGTGGACAGATTACATCAGACTTGCTTTGTCCAAGGGGCAGCCATTTCCACCACCTCAGACTCAGTGTATTACTCTTATCTTCCTGTCTGATAAGGAAGCTGAAAGCATTCTAGGTTCTGTGGTTTTATTTCCAAAAGCCATCTTATAGTTCAAAATGAAGAAGGTTAATTATGCCTTGTGTGGGAGAATCTGCCTTTGATTTAGCCTGTGATGATGCTGGGGCATCAAGCATGGGGCATCATGCCAATAGGCTTTGATTTTGCCTGCTTGGGTCACTGCAAAGAATATTTGCATTTAAATGTAACATTTAACAATACATACTTGCAATACATAGTATTTTCTAACTTTTTGGCCAGTTGATGTTCTTAAACAGGATGTAAATTTGATAAAGGGATATATACAGTTTGTGGACAAAATAACAAACTTTTAACAATTTAATACCAACTACCTAATATGGAGTAGGGCTACCCTTTGCCTTCAGAACAGCTTCAGTACTACTTGGAATTGTCATAAACGTCCTAGACCATGTTTAATGGGGTATTCAGTCATTTTTAAAGAAAAAATAGCTTCTATCTCTTTTAGAGATGGAGGTGGAAATGTACTTTGCATTCTCTACTTTCACTTAAGTTTATGATGAATGACTAATTGAGCTTAAGTTATATTTTTACCCCCCACCCCTTTGGATGTATCTATGAAGGATGCAATGATAAGCTTTTTATAAAACCAGTGTGAGTGAGGTTAAATTTTTTCAACAGTACCTGTGTATGTCCACTGAAAATTTAAATGTAATTAAATACAAACTGTCAAGCACACAACCACACAAAAGATATGAATTAGCAGAACTTGAGGCCCTTTTTGTGGCTGTTTATTTGTCATGGACAGCAAGAGAAAGAGCCACAGCAAGCAGCGCTATAGAACCCTTGGCAAGATGCTGCTCATCACATCAGTCAGATTGCAGGGGAATAACGCACGTTAATGGCATATTCCAGGCTGAGTTGTCGCAGCACAGAGGCAGCAAACCCCCCGGTTAAGACGTCACGTAATGGCAGAATCATGGCACAGCTGAACAAGGCAATTAACGTGCGGAGAAGAGGGTAATTGAGGAGGAATTTGTTAGCTGTGTCAAGGATGTGTTCCTGCGTGGGTTTCCTCACGTTCCAGGGCATCAGAAAGCATGCTTAAGTTGAAACTGTGAAATGTCCATGATGACTTTACCCCACCCCCTCCCACTCTGATGAGGTTGTTTTTGTAACTCCAGATCATGCCCCATTTGGTCTGAATGCAATGAAACCCATGTGGCATGTTAATACCTACCTTGATAATGGCCCTCTGAGCCTTTTCATGTGGAATCATGAGCATGGTACCCAGGGAAGCAGGAAATTGAATTTATAAATCCCAAACTTTTTTTTCCTTCTGTTTTCTTTCTTCTCGTTATGCTGTGCCAAACTCTGTCAGAAAGAATACTCAATCCATTGAGTTCTTTAGACTTAGGGAGTGGCAGTACACCACCCCATCAGCTGTATCGGTGGAAACCAATGTCTTGGTGATTGTACAGGTAGAAGGGCAGCTCAAAAAAGTGGGGCTGGCTTTACCACAAGGTGTGGGCTGTTGAAGAAGGCGGGGACTGATTTCACAGAGAGCCAGGGACAGCTTGGAAAATTGGAGCGGATGCTCTGAGAGGAGCACAGGCAGGATTTTTTTCCGTCTCAGTAAACTGCAGCTGTCGTTTTTGTGTAGTGGCGTGTAAATCAAAGCTATCCAGGCCTAGAGGAAAGGGAGGGCTGCTCACTTTGTTATTCTTATCCGACCTGATTATATTCCTCTTCCATTTGCAATTCCAGGCCTCATTTGGACATTTAAGCAACTGTTTGACAAGGAGCAGTACTTCCGGTTGTGCTGTAGACTTCAAGGAGCAGCCCATAACTAGCAGTATTGCTGACACTCCTAGTGCCTGCAGTTTTCTTGCTTGCGTAGTATACCTTGGATAGCATCTAGTGTCACAGTGCTGTGTTAAACACACAACAGTGTGGTTCCAGGTACCTGGGCTTCAGAGAGGTCACATACCACTCGCAGTGAACTCTACCCAGCATGCAAAGCCCATGCGCTGATTTTAGATAAGGGAGGGAGTGGTTGCCTCTTGGGCACTGCTGTGAAATAGGTGTCCAACTGTGATGAATACTCCATTACTTTCCATATGAGGACTATGCCCCTCATATCAGGTGTAATATTTTTCTCCCGGTATTTATTATTCACAGAAATTAAGGCGATTCTGAACATTTAGGTCATCTTCTATAAAGAATAGAACTTCATTAGCTAAGAGAATTTGTGTTTTAAAAAGATGTAAACAGGAAACAAGCCCATGGATGGTGACTCCATTGTGACACCATCTGACTCACTGATGACAAACCTTTGGGCCAGCCAGTGACAGGGCAGGGCTTCGTCACAAAGCCTCACTTGACTGTTCTCTTGGGAGCCACTCCAGTACTCAGATTTTTGCCATTGTTATTGTTATTATGTTGTTTCAGTGCTTCTATATAAAACAACTCATGTTTTTACCCTTTATAATACATATGGATGTTTTACTGTAGCAGTTCAATACATTGCTCAAGGGAAATGGAGCAGGACCCCTTTTACAACTTTAACCAGCAACAATCATGTCACAAATCTGTATTTATAAGCTCTGAAAGGTCGTAAATTTTGTAAGCTGCTCCCTTTATGTTGACAAGTGGGGAAACATACTGGAGATTGACTATGTTGTCTTAGTGTCGTTCTTGTGCTGTTATACTTTTTAAAGCCTTTTTTGACAGGCAACATTCAAAGTTAAATTATAAAGCAACTTGCAAATTGCAATCACATTTTTTGAGGAGATTCAGAAATGAATAGCAAACTATACAGCTAATGCAGTAAACAGGAGGTTTTTCTTAATTAGAACATTTGTCTAAGCATTATCTGGCCTTACTTACAGAGGCAGATTCTGCTCAGTATATTGCCGGAATCGTGCACATGTTGCGCGTATTGTTTATTAATGCATCTGTTGACAAGTGGGATGTTTTTTATTTGCAAAGCTGTCAAAGCATTCTGTTATTAAAGATGCTTAATGAGAGAAAATGAGTAGTGGAATCTGGTGTGTCATACAAATAGTCTCAAATGGACTGTCTGGTCCTTACAAACACTTTTTTTTTGTATTCTGTATGCAATCTTGATATTATTGAGTCAGACTTGCTCCTAAGAGTAAAACCATCTCTGGGTGGAGTTCAATTTGAACTCACAAGGACAATTTGAATACTCACGGTTGATTTTGTACGAATGAATATTCCGCATGACAAATGATGCAGTACTTAATTCTCATGAATCACTTCTTCTCAGGAGATCTTGGAATTGCCTTGGCGATTCCAGGTATTTGGAGTCTGATTTCAGCCAATGCAGCCCTTATTTCTCTCCCAAAGCCCTTCACCAGCTTCAAAGAGGCTCTAGTTTTGGGAGCGTTATCCCTGGAAAAAATTGAATCTGACTGAAATGTACTTATGCAGCGGGGCAGCATCCACTGACCCCTGGTTCTACTCCACGGCTCTAAGACAGAGGAAACCTTCCTACTCAGAGCTGCCACTGCCACCAGGGCTCTTTGCTTAAAGATAACACAGAGAGGCAAAATGGGTTGGACAAGTCACTAGTCAAACAAAGCAGCATGTTATGTTTTGTAGTAATGACCTGTCCATAAAAATAAGCACCTAATATAACAAACTGCTGGAGTAAAAAAAAAAAAAAAAAATTGGCATGAACTGGTAGGTTGATGTGGGGGAACAGTGGTTTGGCTGGAACCTGCTCTCCGGTAGGTCTGGGGTTTGCGTCCCGCTTGGGGTGCCTTGCGACAGACTGGCGTCCCGTCCTGGGTGTGTCCCCTCACCCTCCAGCCTTACACCCTGTGCTGCCGGGTTAGGCTCCGGCTCCCCGCGACCCTGCATGGGACAAGCGGTTTCAGATGGTGTGTGTGTGGGGTAGGTTGATGGGCAAAGGGGGATATTGGACTATACGGCAACTTAAACAAGTTCTGGTGGGTTGCCTTTGGAAACATAGTGGATTGTAAGTATGAAATAGTCAGTGCCACAATGAATATTTAGAAGAAATGTACATTAATTTGCTCTGCTGATGATTTTCTTCAAAGCAGGTTATAATGTTAAGCTGTAGGCAGTGGAAGAAAATTTCATACCACATGAAAAAGGAGTTGAACTGAAGTAACTAAGTCACAATTACAAACAAATGCAAAGGTGATCCATATTAGGTTCACCTATAGTGTGTGAGTGACAGAGAGAGTGTGTTCCACTGATGTATGGATGAGTGACCCAGTGTAAGTAGTGTATCTAGCAGTGTAAGTCACCTTGGTGAATAAGGTGTGTAGGCTCATAACACTACATAAATTTTGTTGGAAGTTGCTTTGGAGAAAAGCGTCTGCTAAATGAATAAGTGTAATGTAAATGTGAAATGTTTTGAAAAGCGACATGCAGCAACGAACAGAATTCCGAAGAGGGAAAATAGTTGCAGGTGCATCTTTCATAGAATAGTTGCTGAATGCCACAAAAGTACAGCCTCAAAAATTACAACAGAATTGACCGAGTACCTCCGTAACCCATAAACAAAAACTATGCATAGTGTGCTTCACGCAGCTGGAAATTGTTGTAGTGCTGCAGTTTGGAAAGTTCTTATTTCCGAGGCCAACACAAAAGATGAAAAAACCTGTACCCCTGAGCAATGGAAAGGAGTAATATGGTCTGGTGAGTCATCTTTCACCCTTTTCCCTACATCCAGACAGGTTTATGTGTTGAGAAACTATCAGAAATCTCTTTTGTGAACTGTTCAACATTGTAGGGGATCCAGCAGAAGGTGGGATTCAGCCCTGCTGTGTACACACTATAACATGATTCAAATGGATACCATGCTGTCCAGTCCACTGCATTTGTGCTTCCAGCCAATGAGGTAGCAGTTTCAGATTGCTGACCTGGGCTACACTTCCTGTCAGCTGAGATAAGTGACACTTCTGGGTCCTGCCTGTCCCCTCTTTGGCCCGTTACGGCCTCCTGTCCCCCTTCTTGTCAGTTCCAACTCATCAGGATAAGATTGACAGCACCCAGAGGCAGTGTCATGCCGTGGGCTGCCCTTCTCATCTCAGCAACATCGATTGATTCTAACCCTCTTCCTTCTGCTCCCCATGTGGGCAGTAGCGAGCTGTCATGGGACACGGCTCATGGTGTCGCACTCGCGTCATGTATGTACAGTGACGGGAGCTCATCCCCTCGCTGCAGCATCAGGGCTGTCATTTTAACTGACAGGCCTGGGCCATCCTTGGTATGTCCAAGATATACAGTTCACTTATTGCTCTGAAATCTGCCCCTGCAAGGTATGGATGCATGCAGTGAAAAACCAAGACTGTAAGAAATGATATTTGACATTGATGTTTGGTATGTTTTCCAAAGTGCCAGGAATTGCCTGTAAATTTTGTTTTGTTAGAATGTCTTTTAGGATATGATAGAAATATTGTGTTGTTAAATCGCAGTGCCACAAAGGTCCAACAACCAAACAGGATTGAAAAAAGCAGCAGGGGAGGGAGCCATGGTCCAGACCCTAGCAGAAGGTACAAGCTCAAATGGGATAAGCCCTTATTGTGTCTTTATGGGATGTTTTGTTGTCTGTTTTATCCTGATAAACATCTTGAGTGACATTTTGTCTTCCCTATGCAGTACTCAGTCCTATCGTGTGCAGGTGGTCCTCTTCCTGCCTCTTGTCCCAGCTTTATCACTTATGACATTTACTGATCCACTATTCATCCCTTTGAATGTGCCTCTGTTCAGGAGTGCAACTTTCACATCCACTTCTTTTGCCAGAAGTTCACCGATATACTGTGGAAAGGCTCTCCACCCCATTGTGGTGCAGTTGAAGGGTCCTACTATTTGATCAGTTGTGAAGGTAATCCTTTATACTTTGAGTTCCTGCGTTATGGCATATGGAACTTATAACCACCCAGACTCATGACGGCCGTCTCAATAACCTTATTTGCAAGTTCCGTTGTATTTTGTAATGGCGACCGCAGTATCTGCTGTACTATAGTATTGGTTGATCATGCATTGGTTGAGCATGGCGCTGTAATTTTTGTCTTGGTGTCTAGCAGCGAGTATGTTTTTTGCAAAACTTTTAGTTTGTGGTTCCCTTCATGGCTAGCATGTGAAAAATTGAGTGTTTTGATTGAAAGAAAATCAGAAGAAAGCTTTTGAAATTAAAGTGAAAATAATAGCTCGGCACCAAAATATAATATGGTACCATGTTTCATTATTCTGTATTAGTATTATTTTAACATAATGTGTGAAATTAGTTTAAAAAATGCGCACGCGCACAGTCCGAATCCGCTTGTTCTGAGCGGGGTCGTGGTGAACTGGAGCCTAACACAGGGCACAAGGCTGGAGGGGGCGGGGACACACCCAGGATGAGGTTTAAAAAATAAGTTATAACAAAGCCCTATTACACAGTGTAGCATTCGTGTAGGTCACACTATTTTATGGGTAGCCCGTAGAATTTTGTTTACCTATTTTGACAGAATTCTTAAAGAAATGAAACTAGCTACATGAGCGTGCCTTTGAACACTTTAACTCAAGATGCTTGTGAAGTGGGCCTGTGAATATGTGCAAAGGCCTTGTTCATGTGACTGGATGACTGTATGCGCCCCTGCAGATGCGTGGAGGTGAAATGAAGAGTGTGTCATTGAAAGGGGAGTTTTATCCCAGCACAGTGACTGGATGGGTGATGCTGGAATGAATCAGGAGTCCCTTGCATTGCTCAAAATAATTACCCAATACGTTTCCATTAATTAACTTTGAAGATATGCTGTGAACAGCTGCTTTGCATTTCACTCGTGTTTAAGCATGGCTCGTAGCATAGTGGTTAGAACAACTGCCTTTGGACCCAAAGGTTGCAGGTTTGAGCCTCACCTCTGGCTTTAGTGCCCTTGAGCAAGGTACTTACCCTGAAGTGCTCCAGTAAGATTACCCATCTGTATAAATGGGTAAATAATTGTAACCTTAACATTGTAAGTTTCTTTGGAGAAAAGCATCATCTAAATGAATAAATGTAAACATACATGTTCATAGTTCTATAACAATCCACACAGTAGTTAAGTAATACCTGGTGCTACAGGTTACATAGCAGTTAGAGCTCTTGTCTTGCAATCTCTTGTCCATCCCTGGTTCTACTGTTGTACTCTTCATGGTATTTATCCTGGAATGATAAGGTAAAAATTTTGTGTAAAGTGGTAACTATTCTAAGTGGCATAGTACAGTATACCTGACATTGTAAGTTACCTTGCACAAAGGTCAGCTATCTAACAGATAGTAGTAATAACAATAAAGTTACTTTAAAAGGCTGTGTTCTGGGTGTGGCCCTGTCAGTGGTGTGATTAGAGCAGAGATGTGACACATCGCTGCTTCATTCCATTTTGTGAACTACTTTTACTGCCTGCTTGCTTGCTGCTTTCTAATAGAAGAGTTATATGGTCATTAAGTACATTTTTTTTGTTTTGTGGTTTAAGGAAGATTTCAACTAATAATGCTAGTGAAATAAATGTTAATTGTTGCATTTAAATTGTAATGTAGCATTGCGATATGTCAGTAGGCTACATTTTCCAATATAGTGTTACTGTCTTGTCACTGTAATTTAATTTGAAATGTTTTTGAGCAGAGGAAAGAATGTCTTTGCACTCTTAGATCCTTGGTTTCCTTGACAACTGTGGTCCCTGTGTGATAATCTCATTCCTCCTACAGCTGTGAAAACACGGTCACTCCCATTTTCTAGCAGATATTTGGAATTACAATAGCCCTTTAACACATGGGGAACAACAACAAGGGATGCACCTTTCATTACCTGGTACAAGTTTGCACAGGCCTGGCTTGAAAGACAGTGGGAGGATATCTTTGCGTTTCATCAATTGTCAAGTATCATCTTGACAATTAGAATTTGACACCATTTGATTATAAGAAACCCAGTACTGATCTGTGGTCCATGGCTGGTGCAGCCCCTGTGCGTGGACCTGGAACCATTTAGAAGTCAAAGCTATGTGTCTTGAGAAAAAACTTGTTTGAAAGAAAAATTAAATACAGGTGCAACCAAAAATGGAGTGAAACCGAAATGGGTTTGTGGAGAGTCAGTAGACGTAAGCAGCCTATTTTTGTCCAAACTGTGGTCTAAATGTAGAGATGTCTTAAAACAACATATCAACTGACCTGTGGTTACCAAATATCCCAGAAGCAGTATTTACATTTATTCATTTAGCAGACTCTTTTCTCCAAAGTGATTACAAAGCATTACATTAGGAGAGAGAGAGAGACATAGTTGCAGACATGTGATTCTTAAGTAAACCTAGTTTTTCTTTCCACTTTATGCACCGATATTCATTGCACGAGTAAGTGCATAAAACTCATGATAGACGGATCCTGATCACCTTCCTACAAAATTTTCTTTATTTTTTAAAGTTACACAAACATTTACATGCAATACAGGAGTAGTGGCTGTGTAAAGGCTTATCTGGGCATTATCATAAAGTTATGGTGCATGAACATTTACATCACACAGGAGCTTGAGAGATCATGGGTGACGTGAGTCTGGAAAAGGTTAGTTTTCAGACCCTTTTATTGGGTATTTTATTATTTATTATAACCTTTTTATTATTTATTATAATGTGTTTTTTTTTTTTTTAATAGACTGCATATTCTGCATTTGGAGGTGTTTTGACTATATAGTTGATTTGATGGCACTAATGTTCTAATGAGAGCAAGAAAGTAAGCGCGAAAGAGACTGGATGAGTGAGAGAGATGGTCCAGGCACTGTTTTCTCCCATGTGGCAAATTAGTGTCCGTATGCATAATTACAGGATTTAGTAGACAGACAGGGATTATTTTCTGGGGTGTTAATAGGAATCAAAAAGTACACAGTGCATTCAATGCTAATTGCCTGTTCACCCTATTCGTGGAGCTGGCACTCTGTGAATGAGGGCCAAATGTTTTGTTTTTCTGCACGCAGGATTAATATGGATCTAGTAATGTGGGTCAGTGAGTTCCCTTTTGTAATTCAGTGAAGAAAAAGGTTCTTGCCCTAAAGCTGATAGAGATCAGGGTTATTGATGGTCCACTGAAGGCCATGTGCATTGACTGAGGCCTCATGTTAAAAGAAGTGATATAGTCAAGGTAACCACATGTGATTGCTGCTATAGCGCCAAACATTGGCACATTGATACATTTATCGATGTATCACTTTTTTTTTTTCCAGTTCACAGACAGCTGTTATTTAATATGGCTAAAATATCAAATCTGACCACGATGGATGTGCTCACATCTCCATGGACATGCTGATGATTTGAGCAAGTGGGAAGTTTTACACAAGTATCTTTTGTTCCAGATAAAAATTTACATGTAAATTTTTTTTTTTCTTTTTTTTTCAGCTGTATACATTCATCTGACAGTGGAAAAATATATATTTTTTTAATTCTCTGTGTTTGTTTCAGCCTGACCAGCTTCCTTGTTTAACAACTGTTCAACCTTCTGAAATGTGAGGGGAAAAAATCGTGTCTGTGGACCATTTTGCTGTGAATGAAATAGGAGATTGAGTACTAACCACAATGTTCCCAGTCAATTTCTGTGTTGGGGAAAATAATTGCTTTCTTCTTTTGATAGATCAAAAGGTTAAATCCATGCTTCCACTGTGGTCAGGGAGCACTCTTATAGCTCTCTTCTGTGCTCATGTTTCATTCCTGTTTGTGGCCTTCACTTTCAGGCTAGTTTGGTGCTTAAGGCAAGGACCCTCTTTCAGCTTTACTTTATGTTCCTCATCATCACCTGTCAGCTGCTGAGTGCTTTATCCTGTGGTTGGCAGCATGAAGTTCCCTGCTACTGGGCTAACAAGGTGACTGGAAGGTCAGGCTGGCATGGACAGAGCAGACTGCAGAAAGATCTCATGAGGAGATCCATGGGGAAGACATCACAGTAACTGGTTAAAGGATGTATGAGTTGATGTGCATGCAAGGGCTTCTAAAATGGACCCTGGGCACAGCAGAAGTGATGCTTACTCTGAGCAACAGTCTAAGGTTAGTTTCCTGTCTGTGTGTGTGTTTCTGTGAGTATTACACACAGAAAATCAAGGAATTAATTGGATGGTATGCTGATATGGGAAGAAAACTGCGGTTGAAGTGCATTTTTTTTTCTCACCCATATTACTGTTTGCAGCAGTTTTGTGACCTAAGGAGTGCCCTGTCTTCTATTCAGATTTGGCCTCTAGAAAACAGATAGTCTGAGTTAATGTTAGTAAAAAATATAGTTTTTATTTACAGGAAAATTGACTGAAGCCATTTGAATTGCCAGTAGATCTTGCCTCAAGTATCTTTGTGGAGAGCTCCAATCAGGCTCCCATTTGATATCAGTAAGACAGGGAAAAGATCCATCTTGTAAATCTTTTTTTATATATTTCTATAAAAGTAGCATCCTGGATACAGTCGCATGAAAATAGACTAGAGAAGAAATTCTTCTTATAACTGATTTTATCTTTAAATGGGCATTGTTTGAGTTAGTCTTTTTTTATATCAAGTCTGTATGATCACATGATAACAAAAACTGCAGTTATCAGAGCAGAACCAAAATTCTGATAACAGGTAATTGTATGACAGTGTAGTTGTGCAGTATCCATGTTTGCGGACTTATTATGGTCTTGCTTTAAAAAAATATGAAATCTGAGCATGATGTAAAAATTTAAATGGTCAGTGAAAATGGTTAGTGGAACTAAACCTTAAGTGACCTTTTTTTTTTTTTTTTCTTTTCTTTTTTTGACAGAGAATTCCTTAACTGGAGCCTAGCCAAAGCATCCTGTTCATGGTCCAAAAATGTCAGCCAGGCATGTCTCCAGTGTATTTATGACACATTAAAGGGGCAGAGGTAAACATATTGAGTATTTCAGAGAAAAGCTGCTTCCTTTCCCTGAGCCATATAGTCACCAGTGTCGTATGAAGTGTTTGGTTCCTTGGTAATCAGGCCCATCATATCAAATGAAGTTACTCTGTTGAAACTAAGTGGCATCTTGACCATAAAATGTATTTCAGCAGTTCAGAATTGCTGTGGCCCTGTGCAAAAACAGAGCTGTTACAGAAAGTGGTCATGACAATATGTCATCTTCAATCAGCATCCTGAATGATCAGTTGCCTTGACTACTCATGACATTCTTTATTTAAAATTCACTTGATTCCTTAGTAGTGTAGTGGGCTACTTGAATTTGATTGTCATCAGCAGTGGTGTAGAATTTAAAAAAAAAAAAAAAATTACTTTACTGCCTGTGCTGCACCTCTGTGCATCAGATTACCAATACCAAAGCACGTAGAGGAAAGTTGAGCAAAGACGGTGAAATCCAACTGTACACATTCTCTACAGTGGCCACTGTTCAGGCAACAGATTTACACATTCTATTTGTTGTTGCCTAGGAACCCAAATGTATCAACTATTTGGCCTTGCTTGGTTGTTGATGTCCTTGTTTTTTTTCCCCCCTCTTGTTTTAAATGCACTACAGTAGTGAGCCCACGCATGGCACGAGAGAAGTGTTTGTGGTTGTATTATTTGGTGATTTGATGATAAGCAAGAAAACAGGAGAAAAACACTTTGAGCCACATGCCTAATGGCTCACCTGCTTTGCTGGCCACAAGCAATGAAGCATGCTTAACTAGGTTGGTACTCAGCATGGTTTTAATGGACATGATCAATCACACATTTAGAAGCTAATAGAAGGAATTTAACTCATACCCAGGAGGCTTTGGTGCACAAGAAGAGGGTGTGGATATTACTGTCCTCTTAGCACATTAATATTAAGCAGTTTTATACATTAATAAGGATTAAATATGTCGTATCTAAGGCAAGGAATTTATGATTGCTTTTTAATTACAACACATACTTTTCCAGAAAACAGCACTTTAAAACTACTATATTGCTTAAAATGGGCCTCACACACCTAGGAATAGAATGGTTTATTGTTTGGAGTCATTTCCTGAAACTGCTGGTATTTGTCACCGATTGGATAGTAAGGCATATTCAAAAATGCAAATCGATCAAATTCAAAACTTCAGCCCCTTGAGTGTCATTGTGTGTTCCCGGACTTTTTGACTTTGCTTTTAAAAACTACGCTGAGTCATTATTTCACAAAGAAAGAATAACTTGCCAGATGTAACCGCACAGCATGCACTTACTGAGAGGAACATCTGACTGATGTTTGAACATAGATTCATAGAACTGCATGATGAAAAACCGATTGAGAGAGGGCTTCTCAGTGCCCCTATTGGTTAAGCTTTGAAGACCATGACCATGGCTGGAACAGCTATTGATTATGGAGGAAATTACCAGATTTTTCTTTTTGTGTTCTTTTCAGTTTTTGTTATTGTCATGTGTCCATTCTTCTCTTTTTATCTCCTGAGGGTGTTAATTGATGATGAAAAATTAAATCAGTAGGACCTTTTCGTATAGAAATTCTGTGTCTGTACTTCAGTTCTTTTTTTTTATTTTTATTTAAACACTAATTACTGAATAGTCAGCAATCCATTGCAGGTTTTTTGTTTTTGAATGTTTAAATGCATCCATTTGTGTATTCACTGGTGGTAATGTGGTTTCTGTCAACTCAGAACCATCAAAAAACATTAAAAATGATAACTGAAACAGAGATGGATATAGAAAATTATTTCAATGTTTTGGCTGTATTTATACGGTATGTGTATGAGCTGTATTCACCTACCAGTGTGTAGTAACTGTCTTGTTTTAGGTTGGCAAGATGATTATCAGTTTGAGAAATATGATTCTTTGTTCCCAAAATAATAGCTTGTCTGATTGCCCTTGTAGCAAAGCACCATGTTTCTGTTTGAATTAATCATATTTTCCTGTCACTTTGTTATTCCCATTATCTAAAATGAATAATGAAGTCATTTCTTAAACAGTGATTTTCAATTTGCTGGCCCTGTGAGATTTGTCAGTGTATTATTACACTGAAATATGATTCATCTCTTTATAGATATAAACACATTGATGTCAAAGGGTAACATGACATGGGCTACAGTTTCACAACAGACAAATACCACAAAAGTGTCACAGCAAGTTTATGTTCATCAAGTTATCTTCTGCAGTGCCACTATGGTAATGCTAGGGAGGGAGGTGGAGCTGATTGTGTTTCATAGTGGTGCGATTAAAGCAAAATATACCATCATGAAATAACTGCTTCATACTACACTACAAATTGGGGATAAATTGAACAGAAAATAGGCTATAGCCATTGAATTACTTACTTGTGTGTTGCCTGTGGTGTGGTATAAACAGAACTGCAGCGTAACTCATTTACAGCAATAAAATGAGAAGTTCAATCTGACACATTTGGGTCAGAGTGGGTGGTGTTTTCCTTTCTTCTGAGGCAGATTTGTAGGTTGGTGTGTGTGTTTCCCACCCCCTTCCCCCCTGAACCTAATAGTTGGAGATGGCCACTTGGGCAGAATGTAGACTGTCGACTGCAGTGATACCAAGCTCTCTAAGACACTTTTTTTTTTTTTTTTTTTTATTATTATTATTATTATTACACAAAACAAAGGAACGCCAAACATAGCTGCAGGACCCTTTGAGAATCTGAACCTGGAACAAAGATCCCTGCAATAGCACTGCAACAGAAAGAAAGATGGCAAACTTGAGGTTTCATAAAACACACCAAAGACCCAACCATGTTAGGTACAGGGCCCAATGAAAACCTGAAAAATAAGTCAACACAGAAGCCTCCAAAAGGAACATACATAAAATAAACACAAGAAACTAATGCTTCCAAAACCTCAGCAGTAACAGGCTAACGCCAGGCAGTGAATTCAGCTCTTACTTCCTCAGTCTCCCCATTACACCCAGCGGGGCCCCCTTTCCTTCCCAGTAGGATAATTAGTCCTGATCAAGGCCAGCTGGGCTTCATGCGGCCGGCAATCAATCGTGCCGACGACCTGCAACCCAGGACCGTGCCTTGTCTCGCCCTCCTGCCGGTATTCCTTCTCGGTTTTAGAGGCGCTTTTCTTGTGCAGCGGACCAGGTGCTGGTGTGACACGTTGCATGTGCAAATTCCTTCCTCTTCCAGCCATTGATAAGGCTCAGTCCAAGGTGACTTTAACAGGCCACTTAGTAAAGCTACAGCTAAAAACGTGGTCCAAGTTACATTTCATGCTGAAAACTGCTTTTTTTTTCTTGTCAGAGTGCTCTCACTTCTGAGCAATGAGCTCATTCTCTCCTTTGCTGGAGTTTCAGTTCTTTGTATTTCTTCATTTGATACATTATAGGTAGAGTGCCTTCTTTCACTCCCTACAGTCAGTGCTTATGACAAGACTGAGTGGAATTAGGCTGAACTGAAAACGAGCTAAGCAAGCATAATGGAGCTTATATTTTCTATGTACTTCTGAGGTTTACTATTAGCATGCATTATCCAAGCAATTCAGACTACTTAATAGTGTAATTTGTACAAACAAATTACCAAACTGTATTTAGGTGTACATTATTAAGGACTTTAGTTGTAATTGCCCTTCCAGCCTTTCAGTATATACTCTTAGATGGAGCAAAAAGAGACGAATGTAATTAGTCACACAATTGCTATCGAGTTCTAGAGGTCCTCTATTACTGTGCACGTGTTTTGCAGGCTCCTTCATATCTTTAACCATCTGATATCAGTTTTTGAAAGGATAGTAATTGGAGATTTTTTTGTACATTACTATTCGAACATGTCAGTATAACATCCAGAATGTATTGTACTAATTGCTGTCTTGTAGTTCCAGTTGTTAGCCGTGTTTGTGTAGAGAGCCCTGGTCAGAACCAGGGTGTGCTTGTGACTCAGACGTGACGTGTACTATGTGCATTTCATGTGCAACCTACAGAAACTCAGACTCAGATGTACTATATATGTGAAACAATAATTCAAACTTAATTGTACTACATAAGGTCTTATATTTCATCTACAGTAATTTAGATAAAATCACCAGAAACCAAATTACTCATAATAACCGGAAACCAAATAATGATCATTAGGAGCACACCAGCAGTAAAACTGAAAGCTTGCTGTTTGTACAAGTAGATTCCCCATTAGAAGTTTCCCTAAACAACCACTCTTCGTAGATAAATGCTGTAATGAATTTGTAATTGACAGGATTAAAAATAATCTGAGAACTAATGTAACCACTCTGCAATTAGGCATAATGTTGCTCTCCAGCAAAAGCAGTAATGAAGCTTTGCGTGATCATTTTCGTTTTAGTCAAGTTTAATGATCCTCTTCTAAATGTTTCGATTTAACCACAAGATGTTTGAAAACAACTATCAGTTGTTTTTTTTAATCCATGGCTTCACTTTTTATATGCAGCAGTGCATTGTGCTGTTGCTGCTTCCATATGGAATAAATGAGCATTTAAAGTTGAGTACAACTTTATCTGGTCATGACAGCTTTCATATATCAGTTTATCTCTAATGATCCATAAATTTTCATAAACAAATTATTCAGCAGCATTTTGATTTATTATTTCAAAAACACTTTGTGTCTCGGTATTGTATATTATATGTTTAAGAAGGGTGCTTTCCTCTTTTTACAGTGGAGTGTTCTTAGCTTCAGATTGAACCTACATATTTTATCTCATACTCTCATCCCAAGGGGTCTGTGTTTTTTTTTTTTTTCCCCTTGTTTGAGGTTTCCATATTGTTGGCATTGCATGGGTTGAAGATCAGTACAAATCATATTTCTACTTGTATCCTAAGCAAAGCAGTCAGACACAACCCAGACAAATCTGTCAATTGCAACCACAAGAGCTTTTAACATGAGTCATCTTTAATGATGACAGTGCAGTGGCCTATCAATTTCCAGGAAGATAAAAGTAACGTGTATATTTTATATATATATATGTGTGTGTGTATATGTATGTACTGTGTGTGTGTGTGTGTATGTATTATATATATATATATATATATATATATATATATATATATATAAATCACTGTATGTAGTAGTATAGTAGAGCCGTGGAATATAATCATTTTTACAAAGCATCACAATGCTGACGTGAAAGATTCTGCATCTATGCAGAAAAACAGTCGATTTTTACAAAATGTAATTTAATATAATTTATATGTATATTTAGGGGGTGCAGTGGCGCAGTGGGTTGGACCACAGTCCTGCTTTCCGGTGGGTCTGGGGTTCGAGTCCCGCTTGGGGTGCCTTGCGATGGACTGGCGTCCCGTCCTGGGTATGTCCCCTCCCCCTCCGGCCTTACGCCCTGTGTTACCGGGTAGGCTCCGGTTCCCCGTGACCCCGTATGGGACAAGCGGTTCTGAAAATGTGTGTGTGTGTGTGTATATGTATATTTATATATTTATATATATATATATATATATATACACACCTTACAGTTTTTATTGTAAATATATAAATATTTATTAAATATTAATAAAAAATTTGCTTATGTCCTTCGGAAGTAACACGTGTGTCTGATGTATCGTACATGATGGGAGACATGGCGGAGGGAGAGCAGCAGCCGGTGCTTAAAAATGCACCTAGCTGCTTGAAAGCAGGTATTCGGGCACATTTCAGTTTTTATGAAGAGAAGAAAAACGAGCTTCATAAAATTATGCAGCGTGCAAGATATGTCGAGCCAAGATTAAATACTTTGACAGCACTACAAATAATTATGAGGAGTCACCCAGTGTTCCCCGTGTTCACCCAGAGCTAACGTTTGCACCAACCTCGCAAAACACAGCTAATCAGCCAACAATACAACAAGCGATGGTATCAGCTTTACCTCAGAACTCTGAGAGGGCAAACAAGATCACACAATCCATTGCCACATTTATTGCAACGGAGCTCTGCCACACTGGCTTTCGCATCCTCCTCCATACCCTCCCTGTATGTAATAGAGCTGCTACAGAATTTTATATTAATAATGTCAAAACAATCTTTTTGTTTTTTGTTAATCATCTTTAGAGTGCACTACAAAAAAGTATTTTGTGTTTACACATACTGCTGAGTAACTTTACCACACTTTGTCAATAGTTGCATGCCCTTTGCCGAGACTGTTTTTAAGACCATAACCTAAATTATCTTTCGAAAAGAATGCCATTCACACTTTTTATTGCTGTTACTTGGCAAGATGCTCAGATGATGGGTTTTATTATCGTCCTGAAAGATAGCTTCATTGCTTGTCGTATTATGTACTTGATTCATGGATGTTTCATCACTACAACAAAATATGATGATGTTTGATGTGTGAAGAGCCACTGAAGTTGATGTCTGATTGTGGAACCTCTCTCTTCCAGGATTCTGATGCAATCATAATTATGATTCTGACAGTAATTAATAGCTAGGCTGTCAGGTCCAGTGGAGTCATCGTGATGGACTTTGAATTGGCTGGTTCCTGAGAGGTTTGATGCGATTCAGATGAAGTGTTTATCACACGCTCAGACAGCACACATTTATTTTTTGAGCCTTCCTTGGCAACTGCTGTTTTGTCTCCTTCAGAGCAGCCCTTTCATTGGCTGGACGAAATGGACAAGGGAGGGGAAGGGTATCACCTTCAACATGCTCAGATGGGCTGTAAAAACAGAGCAGTATCACTGTCCAGGGCCATCGTTTCTTGCCTTCTCTGTCTGTTATAATGAAGGGATGATTGCTTCTGATGTTAGTGTGCTGCTTGACAGCCATTAGTGTCCATTTCCTGTCTCAGCATTCATGTCTTGAGCTCACAATTTAAAAAAAATTTTAATCTGTCTTATGGATATAACTTTTAAATTTTTTTTTCTTTAGATTTTTTTAATACTTCCTGTGGAAAGAGGATCCATTTGCAACATCCTTCTATTTTGCCCATTTTACTTGCAGTTTGACTCTACCTTACTGAATACAATAAAATTCTGGGGAATGTTGCTCATTGATTTTTTTTTTTTTTTTTTTTTTTTTTTTTTAAGTCAAATGTAGTGGTAATTAGAAAGTTAGATATAAAGTTGGGAATGCTTCTTTCTGGATGTTGAAATAAATCTGTACTGCTTTAAGAATGTGGAAAAACTCTTCACAATTATGTCAGGCAGCCTTGATGGTAAGTGATCAGTGTGGAACAAGTTTTTGTTTTCACTGCTAATTTATTTCACCTCTACCAACACCCAGCCGCTTCCAGAAAGCAATTATATGTTGTGCGCATAGGGATACGGTACCAATACTTAAAATGGAGTGTTGCTATTGTGCCGTGCCATTTGGATTTTTCTTTCTCTTTAACAAATCAGTTGTTGCTTGGTGCTGCATAACTAATATTAGTGACAGCCTGTCAATGGCTCCAACCATATGAGAGTTGTCATCTGCAGGTGTTCTAACCCAATGCATTTGGGTTGATTTCATGCATCTGTTTCCCTGTAGAGACTTGTAAAAAAAAATTAATAAATAAAAGAGCTGGCTGATGAATGGGTATGAACCCATAACTGTTGAGCCCTGTGGCCTTGCTGAAATTATGGCTAACAGTATATAGGGCAGTATCAGGTCTCAGGGAGATAGCGAATCCATGTCCAGATCAGTGATTGTGTTCATGCTGATCACAAGATCACTACAGAAGTGCTCACATGATGAGAGAAGTTAAGATGTCAAATGTTTAAGGTGTGAGTGTCCAGGTAGCTGAGGTGTTCTTTGAATTTAATCAGACAGGTTGGGTTAACTTTTGCACTGACTGTTACCCCTGGAGCATAATAACTAAATTACACAATTTCTAAACTCTTGTGAAAATTTGGAGGTTTCAGGACATTGGTCAAAGCCCTTATATTGTAGTAAATTATTTTCTTTCAATTATTACTATTACTGTTATCATCATCATCATCATCAAATTGTCTCTTCGCTCACAGTGTAAGCTGAGAAGGGTTCACCTTGGTGTCGCACAGCTACTGGGCTGCAGGTTCAGAGTTGACTTCAATTCCAGCTAAGTTTATGGAGAGCTGGCATGTTCTTGCGTTTCTGTCCTTGTACAGTCCAAAGACATGTGTTTCAGGTAAATTGGTAACTCTAAATTGCCTGTTGCTTGTGTGATTTCCCTTTAATGGACTGGGATCCCAACTAAGGTGTACCCTGCCTCTTAACAGATGGATATATGTATGGATATTTCTTATGTGACACTTTTATCCAGAACAGCTTATACTATTTGAGGCTTTTGTACAGAGGAGATTCCTACAACTTTTAGTTCAGACAGCTCTGTGTATACCCGGATTGCACCCCCAGATTAGGTCATTTGTCTTGACTGTAAATGAAACTGGCCTTTCACCTGGTTTTGTCATTTTAGAATGATCTGGAGTGTCCCCTTAGACAGGCCCCTCTTTGCAAGGAATCAGGAACCACTGAATCGCTCTTCAAAGATTAAATTAACTGGGGATTTGAGCAGGTACTGTTTAGCATGCAGTTTAACTGGTGTTATCACGGGCCGGCTGCTGCTATCTGCGTGTGCTTTACCATTCAAATAACCTTTCTGTCCTCTAGCAGCATAAATGAGCTCATCTCTGAGGGCCCCTTTGCGTGTGCACCGCTGCCCATCCACCAATCCGCCCATCCACCAATCCACCCATCCACACTAGGACCTCAATTCCCATTGTGTGGGAGAACAGGGGAGAAATACCCTTTGTCATTCTACCTGCTAATCCCGCTAGTCCTCCATTCGTTTTTGATAAGCCTCTTGGCAGTGAGGTGCAGCTACCTGGAATCCACCAGCAGCCACTTTGCTTCTTGGGGAAGCAGCCAGGGTTATTTCAATATTAAGGCAATGAATAGCCCTTGCAGTGGATGGGGACTGGAGAAGTACTCAGACCTGCTGGGAACTGGGGCCAGAAGGTAACAGACGTGAGTTTGAAATCGACTAATTTCGATCTCACCGTCCTGCATGTAATGTGACTGCTGGGTTTTTTCTTCTCCATCTTGCTCACCTTGTGGGTGGTAATTGAAAACGGAGTTTCGTTGTACTCCCAGTTAATAGAGCAATCCAGTTCCTCTGCCAGACAGGGTTAATAACTTTCCCCAGTTCCATCCCTTCTAAAGATTGCCTGCAGGTGAGTGCGCAGCCTCTCCCTAGAGATACTAGTCACTTCCAAGGAATTGCACTAGCACAGTTGAGAGTTACTAGGAGAGACAGTGAGTAAGTACTCTGTGATATGTGTTTTCAGTGTGTTTGTGTGTGCCACTGTACATGTCCCCATCGCAGTGGGGATTTTTTCTGCAAAGTGGACAATACATGTTAAAAATTAGACCTTGGGGGGAGATCTTTGAAAGTATTTTTTTCATGAAGGCTGAGAAAGAGTGATAATGTGTTTAGAGCATTGTACCCCATACTCATGTACTCATACAGTAAGACACTCATTCAGGTGCGTAGAGTATTATTATTGTTCTTTCTCATTAAGTAGGTTAACCCACTGCTATAAGAGAGAGGAGCAGATTAACTGTGCCCCTCCCAGGCTAGTCTAATGTGCCCCACAGTATTTTTTGTGTGTTTTTTTTTTTTTTTTTTTTTTTTAACTCCCTTGAATTCTATGATGACATTTTTTGGTCCCTCAAAGAAGGTATGTTCAAATTTAACTGTATGTTCAAATTTAACTGAGTTTATTTTTTATAGTACACTCTTCTCACAAGAGTGACGCAGAGCACTGAACAATGTTAGTGTGTTAAATGAGGTTTGTTATAATGCCTATGAAGAAAAAACAATGGCATAAGTGAGCTGGCAACAGTGGCTGGGGGGACTCCCAATTACAGCCAGAAGGAGAAAAATAAACCTCTGGGGGGGTCCAAGTACCAGTACCTGCCCATTCCTCCTGGGCATTCCAATGTGCACACAGAGAACCTATGTGGATATGTCTGATAATTAAAAATAAAAAAAAATCCTGTAAGAAACTCCAATTTAGTCCAAGCCCAGTTTTGCAGGTCCAAAGACTCCAGGGTTAATGCTTGTGCTCCGCGGATAAAAATGGCATTCCTAGTTCTTTTCCACTATAATCTGAAGCTGTTCAGCCTTGGCATTTAGTCTTATGAAGATTATCTGTCAGCACACTCTGAAGAAATACGTATTCATAATGTTGTGCAAAAATCTGGAATATTTAATTTTTCATGATACTCTGCTTTTAAAATGTCTTTGTGAATCTTTGAAGATAACTTAGGTTCTGTTTCTTGGTTATCTTAATTCCCCATTTGGTTAAACTGATTAGTCACAGTATGGAAACTTGATATGATGTTATTAAAGTGTGGTGACTTTTTTTTTTTTAAGTTTTTGAATGTTGTGAATCACCCTTTACCATTAAAGGAAGATCCATTCTATGAAACCAGATGGAACATTTTGTTCTGAATTGGTTTTGAAGTTAAGAAGTTTGTTTCTTTTAAGATAATACAGAAACATTTGTTAAGATAATGTAAAATGAAAGCCTTATACAAATTAAAAATACATCACTGGGCATTGCTTTCAAATGTTCAATTTCCATTAGCCTGATGATTATCTCAAAATTCAATAAAGTGTGGTTAATTATTGGCTGTGCACTGATCTATGATGTAATATGCATAAACACTCTAATTTAGTTGTTTTTTACCCAATTTGAGTCACTGTAATTACATAGCTGGCATTCCCTCCAGATCCAAATAAGTGTCTTTGCTATGATAATTAATTTAGGCTTTTTTGAATGCAAACACATAATAAATTATATAATTATCAGAGCTTTCCACAGCAGTTAAAGCTGGGCAAGATCAAGAATCTTTGCTGACCTGTTGAAAAACTATTACCATTAGCTGTGCTGTGAGAGTTGCTTGTAACTTGGGCGCATAGTGTATATGAATCCAACATATTGACATATTATTAAACCACTACCCTATGAACCAGTGTCAAACACGATCAACCGTGTGCTGTGAACTTCGGTTTAATTTTACAACACAGCTGACATGATGCGCACATAACCATTGGTGACAACTTGTTTCCGAGACACTGACAAACTGGATAGGATGCGTGCGTGTTCTAGCTTCTCAGTCTCTGTTTTTTCTTTGTAATTTCAATCTCAGATGGCATGTCATGTAGGTACCCATGAAGGGTAAGGGGGCCACAGTAGTAGAATGGAGTGTGGTTAGAAGCAGCATCCTTCAGGTTTGAAGTCAATGTCATCAGCTGACAGATGAATGTACATGCTGTCTTTGTTATATTTAAAATGAATACCCAATTACTTGATAAATATACCAAAGTTACTTGATTGACTTTGTTCTGCACAAGCAGTTATGGATGGATGGATGGATGGTGGATGGATGGATGGAAAATTAGAAGGCTATAAGGTTAATAATTAGAACAGAAACACCATGTTGTGTTAATCTGTTGACTCATTGTTTTCTTTTCTGTCTCCTTTGCTGTCTCCATCTCCATTGCCTCTATTATCTCTCCTCTCATTGTCTCTGTTCTCTTTCTGTCTCTGCCTTTGTGTTCTCTTCCACTCTGTTTTGGTGTGGCTTTTTCTTACTCTTTCACTAATGTCAGAATCATCATGTCTTGTTCTTGTGAGCATTTCCTCAAGGGGCAGCTTCGTCTTTGTGTGACTTTAAATGGAACATTGAGGAATGTTAAGAAATCGCATAAATCAACCTCAATTATTTACTTGTAGTGTTTTGGAACCCAGCGGTATGGCAGGATGTTGATTTTTGTTTGAACCCTGTGCAGCCCATGGAAAGCCTAAAATGGATTTGTTTAATCACAGTTAATCATTGCATTTAAAGAGGCCCCACAAGTATTCACTGGTAATAAATGAGTACGCTTCTAGAAGTTTCTTTGTGCATACTATAGGCAGAATGGTCATGTCATTTTTGTCGCTTCATCTCTTGGCCCCCTGGGATTCTAGGATGTGTTTTCAGCCAGTGGGCTGAGAGATCTTCCACAAATCCCACTGACAAACAGTGGAGCCTGGCTTCCTGTTCAACCCAGCAATTTGCGGGGAGTTTGACTTGCCCACTGCTGATTTCTGACAGCAACTTTCCGACAGCATTACTTGGACGCACTCCTGCCATGCTAATTCACTCCAAAATGGGCCACTTGTGTCACTCCTTTATTTTTGCCTGTAATTACTGCCTTTTGTGCAAAACCATGACTCACTGCTGTAGGTTACAGTGCACAACAGCACGGTTTGGCAGGTGTGCATTAATGCTGCTTTTAAATAGACATCGAGCGACATCAAAATATCAGATTGTGACCCCCCTTCCTCTTCCCGCCAGGTTCTTTTCAGTGGCTGGAGAAAACAGCACCCACGCAATGTGATGGAAAGGGCATTGTGCACGAATGGGTCCCACCAGCCTTGAAGCGCTGCAGCTTGTGTTTGAAGTGTTTCTTGTGCTCCACACACCTCCTACCCCACTGTTTCCTCCTCCTCCTGGCAGCAGCGATGACATTATGCAGAAGTGAAAGCTCAAGTTTTCTAAAGTCCCCTGCCAGGTTTGGGTGGCGGCGTAGGGTGTCAGTTGACAAACGAGCTCAGATTGAAGATCGGGCATGAGATATGTCAGCCAGTTGAGGTTTGGCTTTTGGAGTCAGGTTGCAGTTCAATTGCAGTTTGAAACCAATGAAAGAAGTTAAAGCAGTGAACCTAGTGGGTAATTGATTGGTGGAAGAGACACTCAGTGTTTGTGAATGTCTTGCAGTCGGACAGATTCAGCACAGAATTCAAAAATTTGAGAAAATGGGACAAAAAGCATCGAGAAGAAAAGGTGAAATTATTTATAGCCATAAGTCTGTTATGTGAAACATGATGTAAAAACATCTCAGAGCTGCAGCCTGTTGATGGGAACATACACGCATACATAAACCAAACAACAAAGGTTTTTTCAGGAACTCAAACTACACTTCTTCATACAAGAAATGTTTGCTGCGTAATGAAGATTATGGGGAATTGACAGAGTAAGCATGACACAAAAAAATGGTGGTGGATGTTGACTTGGCTCTGCAGGTGATCAAACCAGATACTTCACCTTCAGTAGGTCAAGGGGTGAGTGAGTACAGCTACATTCTGTACACTTTGGCATTCAAACTGAAAGGAAGAAAGCAGTTTGCGAGACCCAACGGAACCTTTCTGCTGGTTATCTTATCAGGTTTATTAGTTGAATCTTTGGTTTTATTAAGGACCCCATACTGGAGCCATACATATTTCTAATTGTGGATGCCTCAAGGGATCTCACAGAGGGCACCACAGAGAACAGAGCAGGGCTGGTAGTTGCCAAACAGAACAAATGTGAAAACTGAATGATTTCAATGACCAGTTTAATATACACACACTTTGACTGAAACCGCTTGTCCCAAGTGGGGTCGCGGTGAGCCGGAGCCTAACACGGCAACACAGGGTGCAAGGCTGGAGGAGGAGATACACCCAGGACAGGATGCCAGTCCGTCACAAAGCATCCGAAGCGGGACTCGAACCCCAGACCTACTGAAGAGCAGGCACAGGCCAAACCCACTGCACCACCGCGCCCCCCTCAGTTTAATATAATTTAGTTTTATTTACAGTGGTAAATATTTTGCATATGATTTCATATTGTTAGTATGCTGTCACCATTATCAATTAAACTTGTCACAGACAGCAAACCTGTCATCGCATGAGATATGACAGTCATGATGTGAATGTTTCAGAGAAAAAGTACAGGACGTCAGATGGCAGTGTGATTGAAATAAGCCAGGATGCACCTTAGAGATTTGTTGTCATGGAATTGAAGCCAGGTGTCCAACCCATAAGTCTGTGACAGTATGTTGCCTATGGCATTTGACATCTCCTGTCTCTGCCTACTTCCAGCTTCTGGACTTCCGCCAAGTACCACAATGACTGAGGGTCGAAGGGAAGCCCTGGCAGCGCCGCTACTGCCCACTGGTTCCCCCTCGGCTGCATCCAATATCACAGAGATGGCTGGGCCAGCCACTGGACCAGCTGCTGGCGGGGGTGGCCCCAAGGATGAGGCCTTCTCCAAGCTGAAGGACAAGTTTATGAATGAGCTGAAAAAGATTCCACGTGAGTACCTCCACTGGGTATTTCAGCACCGCGTTCATCCACTCGTTGAACACAAAATGGATCTGAATACAGTTGTTGCTGCGGGGCTGTCTTTTCATTCGATATGTACTCTAGGCTCTGTACATTTTCAGTTCAGCATGTTAATAAGGATTCATTTGGTTTTGAAAGCTGATCTGAGCTTGTCTTGGTTTTAGCACCTTTGAGTTCTTATTTCCTTAAATGTGTCCTTGTGAAAAGTTGCGGCCAAGCACATGGAAATATATAACAGTTATAACAAGAAGGTGAACAGAACCTGAAGAAAGTTTTCAACTCATGTGTCTGTGGTTCTTGAAAGGGAGCACCTGAATGCAGCCCACCTCATGTGCTTGGACCTTGGTGGACCTTGCAGATGAATCACTGCTATTTATTGATGGTTTGTGTAAAAAATCACAGCATGCAGTAATTTTACATATATTCTTTTAGTTGACGCTTTTCTCCAAAGCAAACTTACAATGTAAAGCAATTTTACAATTATTTACCCATTTATACAAGTAGGTAATTTTACTAAAGCAATTTCAGGTTAAGTACCTTGCTCAAGAGTACTACAGCTGGAGGTGAAATTTGAACCTGCGACCTTTTGGGTCCAAAGGCTGCAGCTCTAACCACTACAGGACCAGCTGTCCCCTAATTCTATGAACTACATAACTTGCCATACAGCTGTCTTTTGACTAACAGTTTGCAAAGCTCCTTAAGATATTCTGTATATTTGTCTGATAAAGATTTGAAAATTTTACAAATGCAGTTTTACCTGCATCTGACTGCACAGGTGCTCTCTTCTGCTTTCCTACGAACCCTCAGGCTCTGTTATACCTCTTGCTTTCCACACACATCGTCTGAAACCGCTTGTCCCATACGGGGTCGTGGGGAGCTGGAGCTTAACCCGGCAACACGGCGTAAGGCTGGAGGGGGAGGGGACACACCCAGGACGGGATGCCAGTCCGCACACTTGCGTTTAAATGGTCTCTCTGCCTCTGTGGAAGTATATGCAAAAGAACATGGAAGCTGTTGCAGCATGGCCAACGGTGATGCAGCTCTCGGCTCTCCTGCAAGCTTCAAGGGACAAGCTGTGGTTGTAAAACTGTTGATATGCAGAGGGGTTTAGAATTAATGTGCCAGGCAGCACAGAGAAATTGTTAATGTTAATATTACATACTTAATCATTTCATTACAGATAAACCTACACAGACATATTGGCTTAAGGCAGCTTGTATCCCAGATGCTTCCAGCACAGAGTTTTGCTTTGAATAATATTCCATTTTCATTTCTACGCACAGGTGGGTTGAACATCAATAAGACTAAAAAAGTCATTAGTCAGTACTCCCAGGATTCAGGGTGAGCCTCCATGCAGTCATATCAACCCTCGAAAAGTTTGAGAAAGTAACTTTAATATGGCCTCACCCGCCAAAATATGTTCATACGCACAGCAGCACTATGAACCAGCTTCATGTTCAAAGTGAAGCTGATAAAACGGTTCTGAAAGCCTGGATCTCCCCTCCTCCAGCTATTTTGCATCATCTGTCAGACCTTGTGAGGGAATACCCAAAGCAAAAATGAGACATGTCTTTGACTAACCAGCAGCTGTGTTTAAACGGAGCTGAAGTGTGTGGGGAGAAAAATGAGAACACTGAAGGTGATGCTGCGCAGTAGCCAGATATAACAAGAAGGCTAATTTACCATTAGGGCACTGTCACAATTGTGTTAGCTGGCGGTTTGTGGTCTGTTGTGATGTATTGTGTGCATCATGTGACTGCCATGAACTCAGTCCTTCCGATGGACATAAAATGCATTTTCTCTGCTGTGTTTTGTTCCCGCTGCACTGTGGTACTGAAATTCTTCCAGAGAATATGACTGAGTTGATTCAGCACTAGGATTCCATATCCCACCAGTCTGTCCACAAGCGCTGATCATGATGATGGTCCAAGGTAGCATATAGTTTTACAGATTGATAGAGCCATACGTTTTGCTGGAAATTCAGGTGAAGTACACCTTGCTCAAGGGTATTACAGCTAGGCCCTTCTTGAGACTTGAATTGGTAACCTCCTGATTATTCTTATTTGTCTGGGTCACCGTGTGGCACGCTATTATTGTTGGCAATCTATCGTCGTTCGGTTATTCTTAATCTGCTTAATACTATGTGACCGCACACTTTTCAGAATCAGAATGAGTTTTATTGGCCAGTGTGCTAATGCACAAAAGGAATTTGCTGTGGTTCTAGGTGCCTCCACTATTTACAGGCAAACAGCTGACACAGAATTACATAATTAATAAATATTTCGAGTATACAAACACGAGAGCATAAATAGCAGTATAAATACAAAAAATGTACATAAATAAGAATTAAATTAGAAAAAGTGGTTGGATAATGTTGCAAAAACAGGACAAATAAAAACCACAAAAGTTCTGGAGAGCACCACACCAAGGTTGCCGTTTGTGGCGCCATCTTGGATCATCATGATCCAATTTCAATTTAGATGACATGGCAGTGTTTTCACTGTAGGCCCTTGGAGCTCTTCATCTGTAGTCCGATCATAATAAAAACATAACACAGATCCAGAGGACATTTGACCAGTGACTGCCATTTGAATTTATTCTTCATACTTCTAATGTAGGTCATTGTAAGGTGCAAATTTTTATGGGAAAATATAGAGGCAATATTAAAGATATGTACATCTTGGGTTACTAAAATCAATTATATGAAGACAGGGATTGTTATACATCTATTAACCACAACATTAAAACCACTGACAGATGAAGTGAATAACATTGATTATCTCGTTATAATGGCACCTGTCAAGGGGTAGGACATATTACGCAGCAAGTGAACAGTTAGTTCTTGAATTTCATGTGTTGGAAACAGGAAAAAAGGACAAGCGTAAGGATCTGAGTGACTTTGACAAGGGCCAAACCGTGACGGCTGGAGGACTGGGTCAGAGCATCTCCATAACGGCGGGTCTTGTGGGGTGTTCTCGGTATGCAGTGGTTAGTATCTACCAAAAGTGGTCCAAGGAAGGACAACGGGTGAACCGGCGGCAAGGTCATGGGCGCCATGGGCCCGTGGGGAGCGAAGGCTAGGCTGTCTGGTCTGATCCCACAGAAGCTCTAACGTAGCACAAATAGCTGAAAACCTTAATGCTGGCCATGATAGATAAGTGTCAGAACACGGCGCATCACAGCCGCAGACCGGTCAGAGTGTCCATGCTGACCCCGTCCACCACCGAAAGCGCCTACGATGGGTACGTCAGCATCGGAACTGGACCGTGGAGCGATGAAAGAAGGTGGCCTGGTCTGGCGAATCGCGTTTTCTTTTGGATCATCCGCGTGGCAGGGTGCGCGTGCGTCGTTTACCTGGGGAAGAGACGGCGGCAGGATGCGCTATGGGAAGAAGGCAAGCTGGCAGAGGCAGTGTGATGCTTTGGCCACTGTTCTGCTGGGAATCTTTGGGTCCTGGCATTCATCTGCATGTTACTTTGACACGTACCACCTACCTAAAGAGTGTTGCAGACCACGTGCACCCCTTCATGGCAACGGTAATCCCTGATGGCAGTGGTCCTGCCGCACTGCAAAAATTGTTCAGGAATGGTTTGAGGAACATAGAGTTCAAGGTGTTGGCTTGGCTTCCAAATTACCCAGATCTCGGTCCGATCGAGCATCTGTGGGATGTGCCGGAAAAACAAGTCCGATCCGTGGAGGCCCCACCTCGCAATTTACAGGACTTAAAGGATCTGCTGCTAAGGTCTCGGTGCCAGATACCGCAGGACACCTTCAGAGGTCTTGTGGAGTCCATGCCTCGAGCGGTCTGAGCTGTTCTGGCAGCACGAGGGGGACCTACACAATATTAGGCAGGTGGTTTTAATATTGTGGCTAATTGGTGTATGCAGTAAACATTTTTTATTTTTTGACAAAAGCATTGCACGGTGTCAGACAAAACTTGTAAATATTTGCTCACAAATTTAGCTTTTATCCGCATCTCTTTATAAAATTGTTGCCTAAACAACACTATTAGTGGAATAAGTGCATTGACGGGATTCACTTTTACAACGCATAAAGATATTGGATTTCATTCAAGTTGGGATTGTCATTGAAATGACAGCAAATGCAGTGTGTTTGTTTAGAATTTGTCTATGTTATTATAATAAATGATGCTTTCATTCACATAGTTATTAAAAAAACAAAACTTTAAATCAGGGGTTCATACAGGCAGGTGGCTATTTTTTTGCTGCTGTTTTCAGATGTTAAAAATAATCCTTGTACATCCTAGCCATTAGAAAATGTTTCCAGGATCCCCACGTGGAAAAACGGACAGTCCATCAATGCAACGCTTTTCCTAGTAGCTCTGCTAGACATGTCTGTGCTGAGCTCGTGTGTGAACAGAAAACAATTTTTGTGTTTTAAAATTTTGGACAAGAGGGATAAATGCCACCAAGTCTTTGGGAAGCCTGCAGAGACTGGATGAACAGTATTTAATATTTAATAATCTGGATCCTGATTGGTTTAAATTTTGTTTGAGCTTCCTGTGTTCTCCATTGTCCTCAGTTGTTGTGAAGGTGTGCAAGATGACTCGTACTCCACCAAGGTTTACAGCGCTTAAGATCACTCTTCTGAATGGCCTGATTCAGCACACTACCTTGTCTGAAAAGCAGAACATGCAAACTCTACACAGACTGAGCCGGGTTCAAATCTACGCCCAAACAGCCCAAGTTGCGTGAGGCAGCAGCGCTTCCCACTGTGCTGCTGTGCCGCCTGTGCACTGCACACACTGATTTTGTTTGAATGTGTTTAAATTGGCCCCGTCCAACCAAAAGTACCCAGCCCACAAATTTACTTATATTCTAATCTGAAGTTGAATTTTCACTTTGAATTGTTTTCCTCCAGCATACTAGGCTTCAGTTATTGCCGCATTATTATAATAGGCTGAAAAAAAATAGTAATTTTAGGTCAAAGTGAAAGTAATGTATATTATACAAAGGAAGGCTATCATCTGCTATTATTTTTGTGCAGGATGAAGTGTCATTTACAAATACACAATCCTGTCATTACTGATCCACCTGTACTATAATTACTGATGTCCATGTAGGTCAGAACCATTACCTGAAGGCATCAAGACTTATAACTCTAGTCTCTTTGCCAGTATCCCCAATGTGCCATTACTGGTATTCAGACTTGTTATTACCATAACCTCCAGAGTGTCTTACACGGGCCCGTAGCAGAGGATCTTTGCTAAAATGTCAAGCTCTGTTTTTTACCAAGGAGTGTTCTTATTGATTTTGTCAATGACACATTGATTCTCCCTCTTCCTCACACTGGGTATAAACACAAACCTGTGTCTGCAAGCCAAAGTCCAACACAGTGGAGGGGACGCTAGTACGCTTGTCCTCCAGAGGTCCCACCTGGTTTAGGCTTCCACATAAGGTTCTCAAAGCCAGAAAACACAATGATAATGTGAAAGTGCAAACAATGTCATAGAATCCCAGCAATTTCAACACATGCTCCAAAAGGCAACATGACTTGTGTGCCTCTCTGTTCAGCACCTAATGAAGGACATGCATGCCCCCAATCTATCTGTCAAAGTTTGTTTGTTTGTCACCTTTGCTTTTGTTGTTGTACAGTAAAGTTAGAGCTCGACATGTCACATTTAACAGCTCTAAGCTACAGCTCCATTTAAGAGTATCACATGTGCTCTATGCAAATAAAAGGTGAAACTGGTGGCATTTGGTTAATTTGTATTTGTAGATTAAGATTAACCAGCCATTAACCAATCATTCACTCACTTAACTGTTTAAGGGCCACAAGCTACCAATTATTCAAAAATTAAATATTTCTACTCTGATTCAGCTTTGCTTTGCCTGTCACAGACAAATACAGTATTTCAGATGCCACATGGGTGAATAACTATAAACTATAGGGACATTTAGAAGAGTATTAGATGTGCAATATGCAAATAACAGGTTAAAATTACTGCATTCTGGTTCATTTGTATCATTAATATCTGTTCAAGGGCTACAAGCTACTAATTCAGTAAAAAAAAAAAAAGAAATATTTAAGTAGTTCACTGTAATTAAGTCTTGTACTGTGTAATTATTTCAAGTGGGTTAAAAAAAGTGTTTTAAAAAAGATGAAGCAGCATAATGTGCTCTGGTGAAAGCCCTACCATTTTTTTTTCCCATTCTTCTGTGGTTGTGCAGCAGGCGTGAGCTCAGCTGTGGCGATGCAGTGTTTGGTAGTCCGGATGTGTCTCATTGGCCCAGTGAACGGCAGTGTCAGCCGTCTCCTCGTGGCCTCGTTATTTCCGCCACATTAAGGCAGTGTGGGACAAGAGCTCCCTCTCTGGCACTTGGAGACGCACACGGCTGCTCTTCAAGGCAGCTTAGTAATGAGTGTGTTTTGGGGAAAGCTTTCAGGACCCGTATTCCGAAAAGCACTGCTCTTGCATGTCTCCTAGGGGGCTGCAGGCACTGGCTGTGTATATGTACCAAGGAGTTTCTGTGTGTTTTTAAGGAAAGCATTCCTGTAATGGGTGAATGCCCTGGAAATAACACCTAATAGGGTTATCTATATAAGGTGAAGGTCGTTTTTGAAAAAGGCAGTTTGGTTTAAAATAGAAATTAAAAATACCAAAAATTAGTTTTAAAGGTATGGGTTAAGAATGTCAAATTTCTATGAAGTAAAAGTTAGGTTGAAGACCCCAAAAATATTCCAACAGCAGTGTGTGTGTAACTTTCTGAGTGAGTTGATGAGTGCATCTGTTTCTTCATAGTTGGACAGGTTTGTTGGTTTGCAGGTGGGGTACGAGATGGGATATTTATGGTAAAATATTCACAAAAATAGGAAAACAATTGTGTTTGAAGAGTGATGCAGTGAAGAGTCAGTTTTATGAAAAGGAAGGTCCCCCGTTCTCCAAGCTAATCCTACATTGTGCTCCTCCGCAGTGCCATCATGGGCTGTGATAGCCATCGCCTTTGTGGCCATCCTACTTATCCTCACCTGCTGTTTCTGCCTCTGCAAAAAGTGCGTCTTCAAGAAGAAAAACAAGAAGAAGGGCAAGGAGAAGGGCGGCAAGAACGCCATCAACATGAAGGACGTCATAGAAGGGACCAAAATGGAGGTAAAGAGCCTGATCCTGGTTCCAGAGGCACTTCTTCGTGTTAAAACACAGCCTGAAATGCAGCTTGAATTTTCACCTTTCAACCTTTTCATAATCTTAGCCCCGCAAATGTCCCCCTGTTCCTTCTCGTTTCCGCTCAGGACTATCCTCAGAGCTTTCTTCGTAAAGAAAGCCATGTCACAGTATTTAGGAGGAAGGCATGGCAACGCTCCCACAAAACGGCTATTTTCAGCAAAAAATGTGCTGCTTTGTGTAGCTGAAAGAGCCCCCCAGGTGCTGGCAGTCCTGGGCCAATCTGGGCTGCCGTTTTGTCAACGCAAGTGGCTCCTCACGGATCCTTTGAAGCTGAAAGACGTGTGTTGTGCTCTGAGAGGAGGATACAGGGCCGCTTTGGATGGCTCTAGTCTTTATGCAGCCCATGCACTCTGCCTTACTGCTCCACCCTTCCCACTAACAGGAGAATATTCCTCCGCCTTAACGTTACTCCCTGAAATCTTCATTCATTAATTGCATTCTCAAGGAACCACAAAAATGTGTGCTTTTGCTGCTTTTTTTGATGTTGGTGTTCTTCTGCTTGGAGTCATATGATTGTGTTTTTGCAGAACTGTTATGGAAAATTCACCATTTTAAAGCTTTCAAATGTTATGGCTTTTATTCAGATGCTTGATTTTTTGCACCATAATAGAGGTCTTATGAGTTTGGGGTATAGTATGATGTAATGTACTGGTATTAACCCAGAGAAATGACACTTCTTAATTGATTTAGCTAAATTTGCTGGTCTGATTTCTAAGAAAGGTATGGCTCAAAGGCTTACTGTATAATTTGATTGACAGTCTGAAGAATGAACAATGTTAAGTTAGTCAGCCACTCTTTGTAACAATACAGATTAAACCTTTGTGTCTGTGAATTCCCATAGAATATAGACCCCTTACTTTTGAATAAAAATGAATGCATGATTCCATGCTCTAAGTCTGATGAAAAGCAATCATCTATGGATTTATATTGTTTGAAAAATGGGTTGTAAATTGTAATGAAAAAAGTTGACCATTTGTAATACATCGCCTAATTATGAAAATTATGTTTTTGGTGACCGGGTCGCAATTTGGCGGCAACAACATTGTAGTCTATGTGCTCCACTGAAGTCTGCACAGATGTACTAAAACACTGACAGTATCTAAGCCAGAAGCTTCGCAGTAGTCATTTCTCTTGGTATGCCTACACTAATGTGGTCTCTCCAGTGTGTGGTTGTTTTAATTTGTGTTTCTTCCTTCTATGTCCTCCTTATCTGTGTTGTGTCTGATGACTGTGCGGGATTTGCTGTGGCGGTAGGTCCTTAATTGCTGTTGGATCTTTCTAAGCCTGCTGCTCTGACTCCTAGCCTCTAGAGAACAATTTAGCTCCCATAGAACACAATATACATAACCCCTACATATGTGTGTACGTTCCCCTATGTACATATTTCATCTCTGGATGCACTCTTGACAAGGTTGAACCAAACTGATTTTCCCTGTCAAAGTCCCATGATGCTCTGGAATTTTAATTGGCTATTCAGATGTCTGAGCCTCCCACTGTTGCTGCCATGAACATTTCTCTTGAGGAATGCCAGTTGAGAAGACTGTGCACACGCCATTTTAATTGCAGAAAGGCCTTTTAGCCTGCAGTGGGATGTTAAATCTTGATTCACTGACAAGCTTGAATCAGATTTATAAATAGGAAATTGTTTGAAATTGTTTGGGATGTGTGAATACCCAGATCCACTGGGTTTGTTGATGCCTTTGCCCATTTCATGTAAAGAAGAATAGTGGGGGGGGGAATCAGGGGAATCAGTTTTGTACAGCCTTTCTGCCCTCGCACCAGCAACCTTGAAACTAATACCACAGGACTTCCATGTATTTCTCAGCCCCTTACCGACACTCTCTGCTGGCATGATGCTTACAAGCTTCTATGGCCGTGACAGCTGAGGTTTAAGACTATGCAGATGTACTCTTCAGTACTGCCATACGAGGGGCTCAGTTCAGGGGTGGGCTTTTGCACAAAACACTAGCCTACAGTAGGAGAATGAATGCATGACTGGCGAGGAGACTGACCATTTGAAGATCACCTGGCCTTAGTGAGTCAGTGACAGGGCTTGCTACATCAACCGCATGTATTTCAGTGACAGACAGCCTCTCCCTATGAAGCACAGGACTAGCAAGGGGGCTACTTTTGCTTCATCTTACGACATCCCCAGCTGATTTTGCTTTCGCAAGACAAACAGTTTGCTTGACATGCGATCAAGGGGAATTGTTTGCATTTTATTTGATTTGATTTTTTATTGTATGAAAAATACAAATCAATTTGCCTTAAGTTTTTGTTTTTCTCACCACTGCCTGCACATTTCCACAAACAGACTGAATGCAGCGAGGGGGGTTGCGGGCTAGCACATCACTTGGCATGCTGGGATGTTAATTCTCAAGTGTTGTGTTGGCGCCCGTCTTATGGTGGGGGGACTCCCAGGGCTGAAGTGGGTGGGGTCCAGTACGGCCAAAGAGGGCCGGCGCTAGAGTGAACCTGGGGGTCTGACTCTTGGTGGGTGTCTCCTTCAGGCCATGAAGGATGAGGATGATGCAGAAACAGGGCTGACGGATGGGGAGAAAGAGGCGGAGCCCAAGGAAAAGGAGAAACTGGGCAAATTGCAGTACTCCCTGGATTACAATTTTACAGAGAACCAGGTAAGGGATTGGTTCCTAAAAATGTTCTGTGTGCCACTCAAGAGAGCTCCTTTTGTAAGTATGGTCATCCACTGTCTTACTCATACATCTACTAATCCTTATTTAAGAAATGGCCACCCATTCTCATGCTTGCATGTAATGTAGCGGTAGGGTAAGTTGGACAATTGCTGCTTCGGTTTAACCCAAAACCACAAAAATTGCTTCACCATGCATTTCTGATTAAGGCAGCATCACTTTCACAAGTCCCACGTGATACACGTTGACATTTTGACACAGCGACTGGCATACTAACCTGAATGAACTGTCAAATTAAACTAACAGTGATTGCTGAAATCTGAGGTCTTAACAGAGAAATTAATGTGGATCTGACATGAGCTTCTAAGAAATTTACAGTCACACCCTGGATTTCCATGTTAACGCACTCCATCGTGTTTTCGAACCATAGATAAGCGTGACCTGTTTCTTTTTTGCTGCTGATCTGATGGTCATCTGATGCATGCTAATCTATCTCTGTTCAACCTGGAATGACAGTATTGCTGAAAGCAGTATGGTTACAGTAGGTGTTTGGGTTTCCTCTGCACATCTCTGATTGATGCAGAGCCATACACTTTCTGGATGGCTTTTGTTCAAACGGCTTGCTTCAGCGTTTCAAAGGATTTCAGCCTGATTACAGTATGATTTACGGACTGAGGGGCAAAAGACCAAGCAGAAGCAGCTGCTCGCATTAGGAGGCCAGGTCAAGCAGTCTCGCAGGTCCTCCAGGATTATCACTTGAAGGAATGAAGCTGATGAAGGTTTTTAGACTCTGGCATAGCCTTAACCTTTGTCTGTTTCCTCAAGGCTGGGCACTGTATTCTGTAGCATTTCTCAGTAACATGACTGACACTGTAATGTGACTTAAGGTAACATTATTATGCTATAAATATAAAACATCACAAATGAGAGGACAAGAGAATAAGCAGTATTTCTTAAAATGAGGTGATAATTTTAATTAATGGTGCTAAAGAACAGAAATATGACATACAAACAATAGAAATATGATATACAAACTAGTTGACTTCATAGTGAACTTAATGGGGATTCGCCTTTCTTTTTGTAAGGTCACAGAAAGCCTCTTTGCGTGCATACGATCTTGGACAGCAGCAGCCAGATAAAGCAGTCTTGGTAATTAATTACATCAGAGCTTGACAGGGTGTGACCACGCTCTGCTTGAATGACGGAGAGGTTCCCCTTGAGATGCCAGCAGCAGGATGGGAAAAGCAGAACTCCAGGAGTGTTTGGCCTTCAGCGTCACTGTCCACTGCACTGGGCAACTGAAATCACACCCTGGTGTTGTCGCTGTCCACATTAATGTGGTGCTGAATGTATATTCCCTGGTGGGGCTGACTACTGTGTGTAGTACTGAAATTTTCACTTTTTAGACAGTGGATGCTGAAACTTGTCTTTTTGGTGTCATCGTTCTCATCACATTGGTCCTAAAATGATGTGTTTGTGGTTGTGCTGTCCAGTGAACTGTGGTTCTGAAATATAGCTCTTGTTCCTTTCCACAGCTCATTGTGGGCATCATCCAGGCAGCAGAGCTTCCTGCTATGGACATGGGTGGCACCTCAGACCCATACGTCAAGGTGTATCTGCTGCCGGATAAAAAGAAGAAGTTTGAAACCAAAGTTCACAGGAAAACGCTAAACCCCATCTTTAATGAACAGTTCATATTCAAGGTAGGGCTTTGGAGTTATGCTACAGAAATTTTGTGAGTTCTAGCACAGTCAAAATTCTTAATTCTTACTTCCTTTCAGCATCAAGCTACCAGGCTCATATGTAAAAGGTGGGTGTTGGTCTGACTGAAAAGCATGTTTGTGCAAATCCAGAGATCATCAGAGCCTGTCAGACAATTTACTGATCAGAAAAATATCAAGCTGGACTGTTAACAAGCTTTTAACAAACTGCCTGAACCGCCTGACACTTGCTGCCCAGTAGAAGCCGATTGCAGGACTGGAGTGGCAGATGCAGCAAGCTGCCATGACCTGGACCTCAGGCTGCTTACGCACTTCATGTGTTGTTTCAATTTGGTGATGCATGAGCAACACATGTAGGGGGCTGGTCATAGACAAGTAGCATGTTCCAGCCAGGGCTTGACATTAACACCCGCCCATCCGCCAAATGCGGGTAGAAAATGGCGATGGCGGGTAACTTCATCACCCCTACTAGCCACTTTGGCAGATGACGTTTTGGTGGCGTGAAAAAAAATGTACATCACAAAAGACAATCAAGTCAGTGTCATCCTAAATAATACCACAACTCACATGAGCACTTGCTGCACAGTGTGTGCACACATAATATTTGGCGCTTTGTCACCAGACTCCAGCAAGAGAAGGAGGGAAGAAAAGTTGAAAATGTGGCAGCATATTAAGGGCAGAAAGACAGCGTTGTTGTGAAAGCACTTATCGTGATGAAGTCATCACAGTTTCAAAAGATGATGCTGCTTTTCCGAAACATCCGCTCGATCGGGAAGCATGGCAGACCCTTCACTGATTACTTGTGGATGTGTGAGTACGTATTAATCAAAAATAATATTACTGTAATTGATCGCTAGTAACTATATTAATTTCACACATTTTAAGATAAGCAAGGTAACTTAGTTTACATGTAATACTATTGTCAGCTAGGCAATCTCAGAATGTGGGCAGATGAAGAGAGGTCTGAGCAACCTAAATTAACATTAAGGCTAGACTAGCAAAAGAATTAATAGACATATAATATACACACACACACATTTTCCGAACTCCTTGTCCCATACGGGGTCGCGGGGAACCGGAGCCTAACCCGGCAACTCAGGGTGGAAATATATAATATATGTTTTTAAAAAAGGTTACCTACTTTATTAAGATGAACGTGTTATTTTTGTCAACAGTGTTGATGGACAAAAAAGGCTGAACTCGTTTTTGTTCAAATAAATAATCAAAAAACGCAGTTGCAGTCTCCAGTTACCTTTTACTTGTGTGTGTTTGTGTGTGTCGAGGGGGTGCATTTTGGCTAGTGAAAATGCTGAGTGGCTAGTGACTTTGAAAAGCACTAGCCACAATGGCCGGTGAGTCAAAAAGTTAATGTCAAGCCCTGGTTCCAGCACCATTAACAATGCTTGGATTGTGGGCTGCCCTTCAAGTGGGCAGGCATGCTTTGTAACTTGGATGAGAGCAGATGGCACAGTAGTTAAGGACACTAACAGGTAAAATGAAGGTCCATGTCTATATAACATTGTAATGTCCATTAGACAGCCACATTGCTACCCAAGTAAAGTGACAATTACTGTACATATACAAGTATCCTTTTCTGTACCCTCCAGGTGCCGTACACAGAGCTTGGGGGCAAGACACTGGTGATGACCGTCTATGACTTTGACCGCTTCTCCAAGCACGATGCCATCGGAGATGTGAAGGTGCTCATGAACAAGGTGGACTTCAGCCATGTGACAGAGGAGTGGAAGGACCTGCAGAGCGCTGAAAAGGAAGAGGTGTGTTTATCTTTGAGGGTGTTGCTTTACAGTGTTGCTCCAAGTTTAGTCACAGTGATCTGTATGGCCAAGTCACACCAGAAAATCTAATGGACTGATGGTACATGTTAATTTACATTTATTCATTCAGCTGACGCTTTTCTCCAACGCGACTTAGAATGTCAAGCTACCTACACAGTTATTTACCCAGTTATACAGTTGTGTTTTTTTTTTTTTTTTTAACTGGAGCATTTTAGGGTAAGTACTTCAGTCATGGGTATGATTGTCAAGTTGCTTAACTAACATTGTAAGGCCCCTTGGAAAAAGGAGTCAAATAAACAAAGATTAATAATTACAAATGTTCTGTAGTTTTCTACTGACAACTTTATACCACAGAGTAACATGTGAAGAACTTGAACCTGAATAACTTCTGTAAATATTTTACATTGAAATGGATAGTAACAATATATAACAATCATATGCAATTGAAGTCTCCAAGATTAACCAAATACAATACCAGAATTTAGCTGCAGGAACAATTCCTTTTCACTTACTTGCTGGAATGACTTAAATTTTTACTAAGTAATTTGGTGGGAAATGTTGCATACAAGGTATATGTTACCTTGGAAACCACATTCTTAGCTGTTGATGGTTTAAATTAATGCTAGTTTGAAATGTCAAATGGCACGTAACTTAACAATGGGGGGGGCATGTCACGTCTGCTGCAGGTTTTGTAATTTAATGTGACCAAATTTTGACTTAATGTTTAATATTTGAATACTGTTAAGTGTTCATGGGGTTCACTGTAACTGGCTTTCCTTGACAGATGTACAGATCATCCCACTTCCAGGAGAACAGCTATGTGTGCAGCTGATCAGTGTGAACCAAGGAATAAAAATAATATAGGCGACGTTACCAGCTGACACAAACAGTTACACTTTATCCATGTAATGCGTTACTGTCAGTAAATACGTATTTTACCACCTCCGCTATTATATAAACCCATAATAACCTTGAGTAAGTGACAAATATATGGTATATTTACACTAACTTGATTTGCTGCCTGGAGTGTTTGTGAGAGGATTCTGTCCATCTGGGTTGAGTGACTTCCATTATCTGAAATGCAGCAGACAGAGGCTTTACCCACCTGCTGACAACAGCTCCTACAGAGTGGTGTAGTCGGATTACCCTGTAAAGTGAGTGCCCATAATATTACCGTGACCAAACGAAGGTCAGTCAACATTACGCAGCTAGTTTGGCTTTGCACTCTCTAGGATTCCTTATTTTCCTTTGAGATTCAGTGGTCATGAAAGATAGGGAAAAAGAGTATGGCTACGTACTCCACACTGCAGGAACTGTGATGGAGTGATAAACTGATTGTCATGATAAGTCTTCAGTCTTTTTTGAAACCGTGTGCTTACAGGAATGAAATTGTAGCACATCGGAAAAATGTGGAATGATAACAGATCACAATGAAAACATGGATCTCCACTCAAATGAAATCAGACCACACTGGGCAATGTGAATCCCCTGGAAAAAAAAAACTAACTGAATAGAGAAATATGGATTTCCTGTCAATTGATATCAGATCAATCACACTGGGAAAATGTGAATCTCTTGTCAAATGAAAGATCACATAAAGAAAAGCTGATCTCCTGTTTTTTGAAATCAGATCACTAAGAGAAACATGGATTTCTTGCAAAACTGGGAAATGCTGATCTCCTGTGAAATCAGGTCCACCAGCTAGGGTCTTCTTGGTTCTTTACAGGACCATGTGGTGGAGGAGAAAGCATACTTCTTCATGCTTTGCATGGCCCAAATTGATGATCTGCAAGGGCAGTCACCACAATTAAAGAATCCATATCCTCATTCCCTGTCTGCCAGCCAGCAACCAGATCCTGGCACTCTTGTCTTGATTATCCTGGAGCCCTTTATTACACCAGCTACACTTAAGTGGCTGTCTATTTTGCCATACATGTCCTTCTCCCATCAATTAAATGGAATGTGAGTGGAATGTTTGCTGCATTAAGATTTCCCAGATGCTACTCTAATCCCTAATTGCAATTAAATATTAGCACCTCAGTGTGGTCTTTTTAGAAATGGAAATTAATTCTTTCAAAAGCATTAGACTGGAAACTAAATTAAAAGTCCTTATGAAACAATAACTGAGGACAGAAAGGACTGCATGATTTTGATTTGCAAGAATGTTTCATTGCCCCGGCATTCAGTAATACTCTAGTGGGATATGAAGCACGTTGTAACCAGCAGTACTTGAGGTGGATGCAGAAATATCAGTAATTTAATATTCAACATTTTGTGTGTTGCGTATGTACTCATCTTTCACATCATACAGGAATGATATAGGGATTTGTTGATGTACATGATGTTGGACTAGAGAAAAATGAAATACGGGGTTCTTGAAAAGTTTAATAAAAATGTCCTTTGACAGTAAGAGAGGACCGAAGAGACTTCCTTTACGAGGACATTCCTGTGTATCGGAAAGACAGCTTGCGCCTCCCCAGATGACAAAGTTATTACCTGAGCTGCAGGTGTTCCCCTGTCTGAGCACCTGCTTGAGATTTGTGTGACCTTTCTCACTGCCGTCTCCTCCTCACAGCAAGAGAAGCTGGGTGACATCTGCTTCTCCCTGCGCTACGTGCCCACTGCCGGCAAGTTGACCGTCGTCATTCTGGAGGCCAAGAACCTGAAGAAGATGGACGTGGGTGGCTTATCAGGTGAGCTGGCATGCAGGGCTTTAGTGCGGAAGTGATCCGGCCTGTCGGATGGACGGAGGCAGCGGTACGGACCGCTCCGAAATCCAGCCTAGGCTGGCTGCTTCAGATAAGGCCCCAGCACCAGGCGTTCAGGCACACTGAGTCACGGGGGCTCATTTTGTAAAGGAAATTGTCGAAGCCAAAGGCTCGTGATGAAACGGGGCCTCTGCACAGCAGGGACCGTTATTACACTTTCCAGATGCTCTTTGGTTGCTGCTTTTTTTTTTTTTTACCGTAATGGTCCAGCAGTTACATTCAGCATAATCGCCCGACTTGCAGATCTCATCTTGGATTAGAGAACCTGTATCCACTGCACCTTCAAAGTCACATGGAATGGAAATTGGTTCTTGTTCGAAACACTGAAGTTGAATATTGCGCTGCTTTCATTTCCGCCTCGTTATCTTGGCGACATCTACCTGCTTTCTACCCATGAAAGTTATAGAAAGCCTTTTTCACGTCGCCAACATTTTGATTAAAATGTGGCTACTGCCTTGTGCTTTTAAAACATTTAAAGCAGTAAATGTCAAACACTTTTTTTGGAAATATCATTTGGGCGTCTGCAGTACAGGCATGCATTGCTTAACGACGGAGATACGTTCTGAGAAATGCGTCACTAGTCGACTTTGTCATTGTGCGATCATAGAGTGTACTTATACACACCTAGATGGTATAACCTCAATCACAGAGTGTACTTATACAAACTTAGATAGTATAGCCTCGATCACAGAGTGTCCTTATACAAACCTAGATGGTATAGCCTCGGTCACAGAGTGTACTTATACAAACCTAGATGGTATAGCCTCAGTGTAGTCAAGAGACGAGATCAATGCATGATTTATGATGCTGCTGCTGACGTAACACAGCATACTGTTTTACAGTAAACTTTTTCAGAAGTAGAAAGAGTACACTGTAAAATAATAAGTACAGTATAGTAAATACATAAACCAGTAACACAGGTATTTATTATCATTATTAAGTATTATGTATTCTACATAATTGTATGTACTATACTTTTATATGACTGGCAGCGCAGCAGGTTTGTTTACAGCAGCACCACCACGAACACGTCTAACATGTTGTGTTACAACGACTACAACGTCACAGGTTGATAAGAATTTTTCAGCTCCATTATAATAATATGGGACCACTGTCATATATGTGGTCAGTTGTTAAGTGAAACGCCGTTAAGCGGTGCATGACTATAATAGTTTGGGTGATTGGTCATGTGCTGTCTCAGCAGGATTTGCCACAACACAAATAAGTCAAGATCGATCCTGAGGATCTCAGAAACATTTGCGTGATGCGGCGTGTTAACTTCAAGTCCGTTATAGGTTTTTACAGTTGAGCAGCAGCCACAATTATGTTCTGTAACTCACACAAGCCAGAGATGGCCTATTTGTACATTTATTCATTTAGCAGATGCTTTCCTCCAAAACGACGTATATCTCATAGAAAATACAGCTTGTGAATTACCTTAGCAGAAAGACAGACATAGCTGCAGACGTGTGATTCTTAAGTACAGTTAGTTTGTTTCTTTCAATCATACGCACCGATGTTCATCACACGAGTAACTGCATAAAACTCAGAATATTGATGATTCCGCATCACTTTCTGTTTTTTTTTTTTTTTTTTTTTTTGGCGATACACAATCATTTTTCTACATTGCAGGAGTAGCTGTGCAAAGGCTCATCCGGGCATTGTCTTGAAGTTATCATGCATGAACATTTACACCTTACATGAATTTAAGAAATCATGGGAGAAGTGAGTCTGGAAGAGGTGGGTTTTCATACCCTTTTTAAATGTGGACAGAAATTCAGCAGTTCTGAGTGAGAGGGGGAGGTCATTCCGCCACAACAGAGCCAGAGCCAAGAACCTCCGTGCTTTACCTTTTGGGCGTGGGACCACCAAGTGGGCAGATGTGGAAGAACATAGCAGTCTCGTTGGGGTGTAGCGGTCGATCAAGTACTATAGATAGTTGGGAGCAGTTCTATTGATGCATTTGTAGGCAATAACCAGGGTCTTAAATTTGATCCGGGAAGCTATAGGAGGCCAGTGCAGAGAAATGAGTAGAGGAGATGCATGCAAACACTTTGGCAAGTGAAACACATCTCGGGCAGCAGCGCTCTGTATCAACTGTAGAGGTTTGATGGCAGTAGCGGGAAGGCCAGACAAGAGAGAGTTGCAGTAGTCCAGACGGAATGCCACCATGGCCTGGGCAAGTAATTGGGCAGAGTCTGTTGTGAGGTAAGGACAGATCCTGTGGATGTTATGCAGGGTTTTGGCTTCGATGTGCTGAGAGAAAGATATACTTGAGTCAATCATTACTCCCAGACTCTTAGCTGAGGAGGTAGGCAGAATGAGTAAGTGGTCCAGTTTGAAGTTATTGCAGTTATTTAACTATTTACAGCATATTGCTGGATAACTGTTACTTGAGCGATTTAGAGTAAGTACCTTGCTCAAGGGCACTACAGCAATAGATGGAATTTGAACCTGCAGCCATTGAACTGAAGGCAGCAGTTGTAACCACTATGAAGCCTGCTGCATGTTGGGTTTGGGGGGAGACCAGAGATAAAGTGACATACGGTGGACTAAAGGAGATTTTATTTTAAAAATGTAAAACAAACAGTGAGACAAGCACATAAGAATATAAACCAGAAGCACTGATCTTCAGGCACGTCAGATCTGAGCTTAATGGTACGTTCATTGCCTTCTGTCCTCCGACGGTCCATTTAAATGCCATCATTGCGCCTGCTCCTCATAACTTATGTTCGGCCAGTAATCCTGCAAGTGGGTGTGGCCATGTTACTATGTGCCGCAGTGCTCCTTCCTCACCCTCAGGCTTGTGTTTGGTGGTGTTATTTGGAGCACATTTACCTCATATGGTTTCTAAAGATTCACACACCACCCTTTGCGCCAGAATCACAAGACAGTACTGTCCATTCCGGCCACAAATCCCAGCGTTTCCCCTCACAGTTTTCAGAACCTTACCTGGACCTTTGCAAGAAGCCTCTTGAGTCTGAGCAAAGCACACGAGCTACAGAAGAACACAGTAACCTCTGTCTGCACAGGTGCTGCTGCCCGCAGCCAGGGGAATACATCTTGTCCTGGTCTGACGGGGATCTCATCAGTCAGAGTGTGGAGAGATGGCAGCCTGCCCTCATGCTGGGGTGGAGGAGCAGATGATGGATAGAGACCAACCGCATCACTCCCCATGCTTGCAATCATCTGCCTGATGGAAGGCTTTTAGGCACAATCTTTTCTGTCTGACACCTCGAAAGAGAGAAGAAAACCTTTTTTACATTTACTGGCTGAGAGTGTGGGGTGAAGCTGTACTGGGGGAAGGGGGTGTACCGTCATACAGAGAAAAGTACACCCTTTCATTGAAGTAATGGTTACCACAAAGCTATGGGCTCCCTGTGTATTTTTTAAAAACCATGTTAAAAAGAGAGCTTTCTGTACGCGGGCTGCCACACCGAGAGCTGCTGTTTGTTCAGCATGTGTAGAAACTGAATTTTCCTGGCAAGGAGAGCTCTGTGTGTGTGTGTGTGTGTGTGTGTGTGTGTGTGTGTGTGTGTGAGAGAACGCCTGCAGTGGTGCATGTGAGATGGGCCAGCTGGATGTGCCCCCCTCCTGAACTTCAGCTGTGTTCTTTCTCGCTCTGTTGCGCTCTCTCACACACCCTGGCACAGCGACTGCCTTACACTCCATCAGCAGTCACCTCGCATCTGAGGCCTCATTTCCCAAGCATTTGATTAGGTTGTTGGCTCTGCACAGGCGATCCAAGTGAACGCAGAGTAGATTTATAAGTGACATGAGGACCTGTTTACTCTTGCCATCTGCACACATTGTTCTTTGCTCGTACCCTGTTCTCAGCGCTCCAGTGTTTTCACACGCGACAGTGGAAAAATGTCACATCAGGATGTGAGCAATTACAACACACCTGGTCCAGGTGGTTCTCACTGTGTCCAAAGCCAGATCTTCTTGGTAGATCCTCCTTTGTCGTGGGGCACTGTAAGGGTATGGATGAGTGCTGCCCACCCCCTGCTCAAACTGTCTTCGATACTCAGCATGCAGTACGTGTGAGTCTCTATAATCGTTTCCCACATTAGCACACAGGTGATGAGCAGCACAGAAAAGCTCTCAGAATTATCAACAGACTGGAGTTTTCCATAGCTAATATGGAAACTATTTAATCCATGAATTGTGTGCTGTGTGTCTGGAGCATACTGGTGGATTCCAGTAATGTGTGATTTATATAGTAGTAGATAGTGGATCAGTTTAAAGTAAAGATAAACAGTGTCACAGACATTTTTAATGCTATATGTGGAAACTGGTGTTTGTAACATACCTGCCCAGCTCCACTATGAGATCCATTACTGGGAATTCTGAATTAGGAGCTGTGGAGCAGGATATTGGACAGTCAACAACATTAACAAGTGGAATAAACTGCTTTATGTGAGTATAAAAAGTAAAGTCTCTTCTGCCTTTCATTAATGCTGCATTGTGCTCCTTGCTGTCCAGAGAGGCAGATCTGGTAGCCCAAATACTTTTTTTTTTTTTCAGCAGTCCTAATAATTACCTTGTATGTCCGTAGAATCCAGTATTTAATATCTTGAAGTCTATTTCTGGGATTTTGTCATTTAGCTGATGCTTTTTTTTCAATTTACAGGTTACAATTATTACACTGTACTTTTGTTTGTGACATTACAGAAGTTAAGGCGTTTCACCACAATAAAGGACACGAGGTGTCTATGAGCAGCACTAAGGAAGACTTTTGTAATTAAAGGAAGAGGTCTCAGGATTGTGGAAAAACAGGTTCACTGTAAAGGAGAAACTAAATGCTTAAAGAACATAATGACAGGCTGAGGACAGAAGAAGAAGAGCAAAGGCTGGTACATTGCATCGTAACCATTTCCCACTCCCATGCCATTTGGAAGAGCTGAACAATATGATCTCATTTTGCCAAGTTTTGGCTTAACAGGATAGTCTTCTCTCCTGTTTGGTCATCTTCACAAGAAGAGCTGCATTGTTGTACTTCCAGGAAGACCTGCATTGGCTGAGCTATAGTCTTCTTATTTTCTTCAAAGGATCACTGCATATATTTGTGCCAAAAATATCGTCTGGCACTTCTTAACAAAATGTTCTGCTTCTTTTGAATGAACCAAAGTTGAAGACTTACTGCCTCAGGGTCTTGAAAGCAGGGGATGCAAACAGGAGTTCAGGATGGAATTCATTTTGGTTCCTGAAGGTGAAGACTCATCGGGCAGATTGCATTTACTGTGTCTGTGTACCGTATGCTACACAGAATACTAGTAAAAGGTCAAGAGGACAATGTGATCGCGTTGATGAATTCCGACAACTTTCTGCAGAGCGAATAACATTTCACTTAGGACAGGCCTTTCGTAAATATATAACATAACAAGGAAGTATGAAAAGAATCCAACCAGAAGAGATTAATAAATAAATTTTTAGCTGTGCAGTTCCAAGGCGATGGTAATTAAAAAAGTTTTGAGGAGCTGTTGTGATTGGCAAATAGCATAATACAGCTAAACTCGTGTTTACTTGCAGTAATTTTTACTGATTTGCTGAGTACAGCTTGTGTCCTTGTCTGTGTATGTAGTGTAGAGCCTATGATGACGACTAAGCCATAAACAGAGTATGTCTGTGCCAAGTAGAACCCCAAAACAGCAGGTGAACAGCTAAAACAAGCCACAAACAAGTGAAGAAGTACATGGCCAAAAAGAGGTGTCAGTACTACATATGGTGTAGAAGGTCTGACCTGTGGCTCTGCGCTGGTGTCACAGGTGGCCTTTGAGTCAGGGACGTCAGTGCCTCCTCTCTTCTGACGTCTTGCTCACCACAGAGCCAGGTGCACCCTGTATTTTTACCTTTCCTTCATAGGCTGCCAAAACTGCCCGCTCATTACCTCCCGGTAGGATGTTCTGTGAAAAGTGTTTTCAAGGAGATGCATCTAACCTTGGTGAAAACAAATACACAGGCCTATTTGCTTCCAAAAAACATTTTCTCCACCAATCATTTATTAAAAGAAATGTCCTCCTGTCTCTGTCCGGTGCCTAGGTGTTTATTAGCTTAGCTGTTAAAGACATAATGCATAAATGTGCTTAGAAGTATGACCTGTACACCTGATTGATTTGACCACTTACTTAATTTTTTCTTTATTTATTTTTAACCTTTTCCCTTAAATACAAACAGTGAGTATAGATGTGTGAAAGTGCTGGACCATGTGTGAGACACTGGTGTTTTACTGTGACATGTTTAGATTTATTTATCACATGCTTTTTTCCAAAGTGACGTGCACTGATTACTATGAAACCACCTTGGATAAAGGTGTCTAACACATGTAAACACCATCCGTACTCCCCAATACACATTCAAGATCTTAGAGGGCAGGTAGAGGACACATGATTTAGCCAGACTCTCAACCATTGAAAGGAAGGTTGTTGTTGCTGGGTTAGTGGTGGTATTTTGCCCGTATCAACTGGTCAGTCACAATACAGACAGCTGCCCCGAAAAGTCTCTCAAATGTTGTGTATGTATTTTATATAAGCCTTGAATGACTCAATGCAAAATGATATATTATTATACCGACATGCTGGCATACAATATGCACTGGAACTATCGGAACGTATCCAAAACACTTGAGTTGATGGGCTGATGACGTGGTCCTAAAATCATAGGCTCGTTTTACCAGCCAGCAGAGGGGGCTATGAAGTTGATCGTAACGTGCTGCCCTCTTTGGGCAGAACCAGCGTAGACCAATACGAGCAGCCGGAGCGTCACAAGTGAGGTTTTGTACCAGTTGGTTACTGTAGAACACTGGTGTCCAGAAGTGCACACAAAGCATTTCCATTAACATGTAGATCTCAGAGGCTCCAGGCTCTCCATCTGATTGCTCTGAACTCTGCTCATGCATACAGTGAAGCTGAGAGGACATTGCAGCATTGCGTGGGGCTCAAAAAAGGATCCCGGAACAGTAATATTCCATGTCGCAGATCATTTGTTGGAACATGTTTGCAGGGCCTGTCTGGCCATATGAGCTCACCAGGAGCGTTAATTGGGAGTCCAGTGTATTGATCGGAAGGGCTGCTTTCAGCGAACGGCTCTTTGCTGGGAGAGCTGAGCTGTTGGGACAGAATTGAGACCCACCTGGGCAGGACAGGGGCGTAGTGGGGTTCAGACAACCTGCAGAATGCACCGCAGATGCTTTTTGTAGTAGGGGCTGAAACCTTTTAATAGGACAAGGGGACAAGATCCTCCCCCCCTTCATAGGAATTACAGAAGGTGCTCATAAACCTTTGAGACAGCCATGATGAAGCTAAACCAATTGTTTGTCCTCATTGCCCAGGTAGTCTGTTAGCTGAGCCATTAGAGCTCCAACAGGGAAAGGCATGGTCTCTACCCCAGCGTGCGTGCTCACCTTTGACCTCTGGGCAGTTTGCTCTAGTGTCATCTGTGAAGTGCTGAAGGTATTGTACACACTTTTTGTTTTATGCGGCTGTTTTGGTGACTTGTTACGTATAATGTTGTACCTTTATTTACAGTACAGATACACACTGTCTTTCTACACAGAAAGTAGGAAAAGATTAAGAAGATAAAAGATATAATTTACATTTATTCATTTAGCAGACGCTTTTGTCCAAAGTGACATAAATCTCAGCAAAAGTACAGACATGTAAGTCTCAAGTAAATCTAGTTTGTTACCTACCACTTGCTGCACCGAGGTTCATTGTTCGAGTAGGTGTATAAAACACAGACAAATCCTGTTACCCTCCCACCAATTTTTTTTCTTGATTAGCGATTTCTGCTTTAATTCTAAATATGGAGTCCACATAACATTTTAATTTCATAGTTATTCACTGAGGTGGGACATCTGTTACCCCCCATGAGGACTGCCCACCTGGAGCTTTGTTTGGGGTGAACTCTTCCTTACCAGTGGTGGAGGTCAGTGGCCCCAAAAGCCGAGCTGTCAAAGAGACAGCACTGCCAGCTGGAAACACATCAGGCCCCAGGGCTCTAATATCTTCACTGTGGCATTTTTGGGCTATGAAGAACGAACTAGTTAATGCAACGTTAAAACAAGTGTGTTGTGTGGCATTTCAAACTCACCAATTATTTAAATATGAATAAAAGATGCAGTGACATGTAAGTTTCATAAAATTACAGACACCCTACTAAGACTCATACCTACATCCCTAGGAGCTCCATGACAACAGAAATGTAACACTGGAAAACTTTTATAGGTATCAGTATATATTGCATTACGGTGTTTTCTTCATGAAAAGTTTTTTTTTTTTTTTTTTCTTTCCCCCCCTCAAAAGTTATTGCTATTGACTTTTAAAGAACTGGTATTTTACAGAAGCAAGCACACCTCCCTCAGTGAGGAGCAACCAGTGCGCTCTCGGGGATTTAAACCTACAACCCTGAGGTTACAAGTTCAGTTCCCATATTGTGGGTGTGATGTTATTTGAAAGTCAGTGCTCCAGGGAAGAGCATCAAGTCACTTCACACTGTTTGGCCATGACTGGATTGAAACCTGTGGAATAAAACTGTAGCAGCTGACAGTTTTTATCTTCTCGATGAATGAAATTCACTATTGGGAATTCTGATTTTAGAGTTGGTGCGAATGGAATTGAATGATAAAGAGGGTTTACGTGTCTTTTTTACGCAGGCAGCGCGACAGCAGAGAGGATTCTAATTTAGATAGTGTGAGATCTACTTAGTCACGTGTTGTGCATCATTTGTCTGTATCGCCAGCGAGCCCTCCATCGCAGAACTTTATTAATAAACAGAGACCTCTACATCAGGCTAGATCACAGTCCTGAAGCTGATGGGAAAGTGTTACATTCCCTAATATTTTTTGGCAGTTGGGTTGAGCCAAATCCCTTCACCGCGTTGCCTGAAGTGTTTTGAACAGCGCTCATTAAAACATAGCACTAAGCTGTGATTCTTTTCACGTTACTTGAAGAGGTTGCAAGAGATGTTTTCTTTATTGGAACACTGTTAGAGGTCGTTGTTTTCATTGGGAGCTCGTTTCCATCTTCATATCCCACCGCTTGACTTCATCAGACAGGATGAAATTTCTCAGGCTGATGAAGACAAATCATCATACCTGTCGTCATTAAGGAAGACTTATTTTCCGAATGTGCTATAAAATGGTGTCAAACCTCCAATGGGCCTTTCTGTGTCCATTCCAACACCTTTCCAGACCAGACCTACCAGTTCCCACACCCTCCTTAGAGTGCAAGAAAAGGTAATACAGGAGGCCTTCGGTGTACGACGGGGTTCTGTTCCGACGACACTGTTGTATGTTGGTGTCACTGCAAGTCGAAAATCCCCTTATGTGAACCATAAGGATCTTAATTCATTATTCAGATTTTCACTTATCCATACCTCAGATGTTAATTTCACGTTTTATTCTATACCAATTTTTTTTGTTTACATGGTCTGAGAATAAACATCTACTCTAGGTGAGATTGCAGTTACAAATTGCGCCAAGCAGCCGTGTGACATGCACTGCCTGATGGGTACTAGCTTTTTATACTGGCTTTCACCTACACCGCACAAAGTTTTGTGTGTACTTTTTGGGTATGTTTGCACTCTCTGCCTTTCACTTCTCTTTATTCTTCTTCTCTTCAAATTTCTGTGAATATGAGTCCTGTAAAAGACGACCAAATGAAAAAGTGGAAAAATCGGTGTAACGCGAAACGGCTGTTCATAATTTTGAACCGGACCTTGAGGTGCCAAAGTGGTGAAAGACAAAAAGCCGACATCTGCTTTAGCGTTATCAAAATCTACAATAAAGACAATGTGTATGAAAGAATACAAATTAAAGCAAGAGCTCTAAATGCGCTTGGTGGAGAAAGCTTACAAGAGCTGTGTTGTAACTCCATCTCCTCCATTTATGGTAAACTGACTATTATCCCTTCTTTTTTTTTTTTTTTCCCCTAACTTTCTTCATCTTATTATTTATGTTATCAGGCCATTTTCCTCATGATAGGCACTTACGGTGATTTTTCTGGATGAATTTGGATTCTCTTTAGAGCAGTCCAGAATTTCTGAAATTAACGTAATGGTTATGTCCGTTATCAAGATTTTTGCTATAAAGGTTGTTTTCAGGAGCAAACGAGGTACGGATAACAGAGGGTGAGTGTAGATTGTTGATAATGTCGCATTTCGGCACCGTCACTGCAGCGTTGTGATTGCTGGTGATGAGGCAGAAGGACTGTTTGACCTGTTTCCATCACAGCGGAGTGCCCTTGACCTGACTGCTGGTCCATGTACAAATGGGTCTGCAGTTTCAGCAGCCATTGTGTTCTGCTGTGTCACACTGGATAGTATCTGTAACACAGCCTTTGCTGTGCCTGGTGCCTCTTTCCTTTCACCGTGGCTCTTGGATGGGAAAGCCATTAGCAGCCTTGACAAAAGACTCGTTCAGTGAGTAATAGCCTCCCTCTCAGCACATTCTGGAGGACTTGTAAAGTTCCTAAAGGGGCTGTTTTTATCCTTCCACAGATCCCTACGTTAAAATCCATCTGATGCAGAACGGGAAGAGGATGAAGAAAAAGAAGACGACAATCAAGAAGAACACCCTCAACCCGTATTACAACGAGTCCTTCAGTTTCGAAGTTCCGTTCGAGCAAATCCAGGTGATGTACGACTTTCAGTATAACTTGCAGTGTGGCATTGTGGGAAGTTACCGTTATTAATGGAGTTCGAAGACTTGTCCTGCACGTATTTGGCACCAACTACTTTTGCGTTTATCATGCCGCTCGATGTAGTTAAAAGCAAATGGGCTCTTTGGACCTGAAAGGTAAGCAGTGAAAGAGGAGTTTTAATTTCCACATGTACTGGCAGAAGTGAAAATCTGTGCTGAGATGATGTGTGATGATTCAGCATGAAACGGTTAGGACTCTACTAACATGAAGATCAGCCTGGCCCAGACAGGTCGTCCCCAGTTATTATGCATTGGTTGAAAGTGTTTAGAGCTCCATCTGACTGAAGTTGGGTGCCTTCATCTGCACATGAGAAAGGTGTTTAATCCCAGAAGATGGCCTCCCTTTGTGCTTTGGTGGAGTAAAGTAAAAAGGGTGGAGGGAATGGTCCTCAAGTTCAACTCTGACTTGTGATTATCATTTTGAACTTTCTGCACTGGCAAAATTTGGTGAGCCATTTCTTTTTGTGGTATTATATGGGTGACTGTGTTTGCATTTATTTACATTACATGTATTCATTTAGCAGGCTCTTTTCTCCAAAGCGATGTACAGTTCATAGAAAAATGGAATGTGTTCATTATATTAGCAGGAAGAGAAATTTAGATGCAGACACATGACTATCAAAGTACAGTTACTTTCCACCACATGAACCAGTGTTCATCACACAAGTAGCTGCATAAAACTTTATCCAAATATCCACGATTCCTGATCACCTTCCTAGAATTTTTTTTTTCTTGGAGATACATATAAACATTTGCATTACATTAGAGGAGTAGCTGTGTAAAGGTTTACTGGGGATGATCTTAGTTATAGTGCATGAACATTTACACATTACATGAACTTAAGAGATCATGGGAGAAGTGAGTCTGGAAGAGGTGAGTTTTCAGACCCTTTTTAAATGTGGACAGGGATTCAGCAGTTCTGAATGAGAGAGGGAGGTCGTTCCACCACAACGGAGCCAGAACTGAGAACCTCCATGCTTTACCTTTCGTGCGTGGGACCACTAAGCGGGCAGAGGTAGAAGAGTAAAGCGGTCTGGTTGTGGTGTAGCAGTTGATCAAGTACTGTAGATAGTTGGGAGCAGTTCTACTGATTTGTATTTGAATTTGATCCGGGAAGCTACAGGAAGCCAGTGCAGAGAAACGAATAGAGGAGAAACATAGGGAAACTTTGGCAAGTCAAACACAACTTGTGCAGCAGTGCTCTGTATCGGCTCCAGAGGTTTATTGCAGTAGCAGGAAGGCCAGACAAGAGAGAGTTGCAGTAGTCCAGATGGGATGCCACCATGGCCTGGACAAGTAGTTGGGCAGAGTCTGTTGTGAGGTAAGGACAGATCCTGTGAATGTTATGCAGGGTTTTGGCTTCGATGTGCTGAGAGAAAGATAAGACTTGAGTCAATCATTACTCCCAGACTCTTAGCTGAGGAGGTAGGCAAAATGAGTGAGTGGTCCAGTTTCATCGAGAGATCATGAGAGGAAGACAGGCCGTCTGGGAGGTGTAAAATCTCTGTTTTGGGGAGGTTGAGTTGGAGGTGGTGATCAGACATCTATGCAGAGACGTCTGACGGACAGGCAGCGAAGCACACGGAAATGTCTGATGCTCCAGCTGGAAATGAGAGGAAGAGCTGGGTATCATCAGCATAGCAGCGGTATTTGAATCCATTCATCTCATCTGACTCATTAATCTGACGATTGACTCAAGTCGCATTGAAACCAGTATACATAACTGTATACATCTGTTGCACCCGCCCATATCGCTCTACACAGCTTTTGGTGCTGGCCTTTGTTATATGATTGCATCACTGTAGTCTCTTTAAATGTGAAAAAGTGAGTTTTTGTACATTTTACGTATGTACGATGAATGAGATTTTGGTGAAAATAGGGTCAGGAAATAACCACAGCTCAAGGACGGTAACGCTTGCAAAAGCGTTGTGTGGTTTGTTTTATAGAAAGTATAAAAATGTGGGTTCCTGACTGTTTATTGCAACTGTGAAAGCGTCACAAAACTACGTAGTCATGAATATTTGACTTTTCAAGAAATACATTAATCACTGTTAAATGCTGAAGGTGAAAGTGGCCACAGCTGACACGCAATTACACACACTTTTGGGATGAATCAGCCAGCCATCAGAATTGATCAGGAAGCTGTGGAGTTTTTTTTTTTTTTTTTTTTTTTTAATTTATTTTCTGTAATTTCACCTTAGTTTTAATGTTCTTTGGAGTTGATAAAAGTCTTTTGCAGAGTTATAAAATGTATTTTGCTGAACGTAACTAGGGAATAAATGAAGGGATGTCTGTATTTTGTGTCTGTTTGTCAGTGGATGAATCCGTGTACCACAACTGTACACTGTTTAAGTGTCACGTGTTTACCCCTCGGATGCTAATGGCCAGTTTTGGGATCGTAGCGACTCGGTACCCTGGTGCGCTCTGGTCGGTGCAGTCAGGCCCCTGCAGATCCATCCTGATCATGCTTCTGAAGAATGTGTTGCAATGAATTTTAGCAATAGTCGTGTTTCCACCCTGATGTTAACCTGCCCCCTTCCAACATTAGCCACAGTTTCCCCTGCAGGTTCTCTACAGGCATTAACTGAGGTACCATTATTTATTCATAGAAGACAAGACGGGTTTGTAGCTACAACACAAATGGCTAAATTGATGCTTTTCAGCAAAATGACACACATTACAGTGTACTGACCAGCATTATGCATTACACTCTTTACACACTACCATGACACTCCTGAGCACCTAAAGAAATGTCAAACTGCGCTCCAGCTCAGAGGGCCACTATATATACGCATCATTTTTTCACACAATGTAACAAACGTGGTAAATAGTCCTGCACTGGCCAGGGATTTTCTTCACTGGTTCAAAGCCCGGTAGACCGTGCCTGTGACTGACTGTGGAGAACCTCTTGTCTTCCCACAGAAAACGCAAGTGGTCGTGACCGTTCTGGACTATGACAAGATCGGCAAGAACGACGCCATTGGCAAGGTGTTCGTAGGCCTCAACAGCACAGGCACTGAGCTGCGGCACTGGTCGGACATGCTGGCCAACCCGCGGAGACCCATCGCCCAATGGCACGTCCTCAAACCGGAGGAGGAGGTGGACGCCTTGCTCAGCACCAAGAAATAGGGGAAGCCGTTCAGCACCCGCACGTGTGTGTTGTGCCATAGCCAGTATGTGTAAATACCTCAGTAAAGTAAGGATCCAGCCGACCCCCGAGCACTGCAGATACCCCCTCTGATACGAAACAGCGGTGCAACGTCCCACACGTCCGCAGCCCTGTCCGCCCATTGACTTGTGTTAAGTGTACGGTCCTTTTTACACCCTTCCCGTGTGTCCATCTGCATATCCTAATTCCTTAAAGTCACCGTGCCCCCCCCCCCCCCTCCTTTTAAGCAATATAATCTGTATAGATAGCGCATGACTGAAATTTATTGTACCACACAAGTTTGTATATATCAGTATGCAGACAAATTATTTAAAGTTTACGTGTTTGTATCTTGTTTCCTATCTGCGTATATCTCGATGTTTTTATTAAAATGTTCTATTTTAAATTATGTAAATGGAGATATAGGTAAACTGATGTCATTTATTACAGGATTCAAAATCTTACTGCATTCCAGAGGGGGGGGATCTTCTAGACGCTAGTAGAGGTGTACTCACATTGCGGAGGACAGTGTTGAGATGGTTTCTTTACTTTTAGAGACGTTAATGAAACAAAAGACACAAAGGCCATTAGCTAATAAGATTCCACTGAGAATATTATTATGCTGCTGAAACATGTATAAGCACATTGATTCTTGTCTTTTATAGTCATTTTTCAACTGATGATGTTTTGCTTTTGCTAATGTCATTTTCCAAAAATGTCTTAATTGATGCAAACCAGTTCGCCTTTTGTTACCATCGAGGTAAGACTTTCCTTGTGCCATGGAAACTAGCTGACTTGGGGGACAAAAGCCCTCCCTCAAATTGACTCATACTCTTGGGATGTTTTATCTATATTACTTATTTACAGAACTGGACCTTTTTGACACATCTCACGTAACCCTCGAACCCCTGTAAAAAGAGTTCACTATGATTTAGACCAAAGCTCAAAACAGAGGCTCCTTTGAGCACACATTACCGATACACCGTTAACTGTTTATTTCCAGTGTTCAGTCTAGCATTCCTGGCCTCACATTTGGGGAAAAAAATCATAAACCGTAGTTTTAGCCTCAGTATTTTATAGTAATGTTACTTTTGTTCATATTCGTTATTTAAATTTATAGTTGGGATTTGGGGAGTTTTGCCAACACCTGGGGGGGGGGGGGGTCACCTGTTGGGGTTGATTCCCTTTGCCTTTGCTCAGTTGAAATGTTGTAAGGAGCAGATGCCGTATTTACTGTAGTTTATGCAGAAAGCGACTGATGCAAGTTGAAACACTGCCATTTTTTTCAGGGAGGTAATTCCTCAAGGACACTACAAGGTAACGGGTACTGTTTCGTCTTTACTGGTGAACGTGTCTCAAACCGTTGCGGTGCCCGGGACAGCAGGCATCGCTTGAGCCGCGTCCCTGCAGCGAGCGCAGAGCTAGCCGCGTTTTAGTGCCCTTTCACTTCTCTCCCGCACCTTGCGTTTTCATGCTGGAGCTGTTGCGCTGCTTTCCGACGGCTCACGTGCGATTTGCTACGGACTCGCCGAGGACGTGCGATGCTTTGTTCCGACGACACACACAGCCGGCAAAATACTTTAACGGCAGTAGTTTCCTGCGTCCAGCAGCTCGCCCGTTCTTACTGCTGCTTTGGTATGTAGCTTAAATGGTAAATGAAAGTGTAAAATATTGATGTGCAGCGATGGTGATGTCAGACCACGTGTCCTTTTGCTATGGAAAAAGCGCAGGAGTCCATCAGGGCCCTTTCTCCTCAGTGTGGACCAGATATTAGCTTCAGGAGGAGTCTCTCCCTGTTCTCTCAACGTCCAGATGTAGTTAGTAGCTCTAGTATGAAGCTCTTTATCATTCCATTTGATTCTGTGTGTATCCCTGTGACCGCCGTGTGTGCTTCGAGGTGTGCCGTCGCCTGTAGATAGCAGCCCGTGTGTTCCGTAGTGGTGTTTGTACGACGACCAGGCCTTCCTTTGTACCGCGCCGCCGCACGCAAAATGAAACGAAAGACAAACTCTTGTCCTTTTCGTCGCGGTCGAAGCGAAGCGTGCTGAGCACTGTGCAATAGCGTCTCTTGCGGGTGCCGTCCGACCCGAGGAAGACCGTTCCTGTCCTATTAGACACATTCCTTCCCAGGCAAGGGTTAGACCACAGCACATGTAGATGGAGTGTAGGCTGGAGCGCTGTAGGTTGTATCACTGCCGCCCTCGACTGCAGTCGGGATTCCTCGTTTCGTCTCCTTCCCTTCGTCTTTTATTCTGCGCACACGTCCCGTGTGAGAATAGCAGAAAATTCATTGGCAAATACCAAATCGTAATACAAAAAAAGTGTAAATATTTTTGTATTGCTCAGATTATTGTACTTATAGCAGAGATTATAATAGAAATTATTTGGAAACAAATTTTATGTCTTAATTGCTTTTGAGATGTTTTAAAGTTGCTATGTGTAATGTTACCACTTTTTTTGAGCCCTACTGTAAAACTTTAAAGTGTGCTCTTGAGTATTTTGGAATGTATGTTTGTTTCTATACTGGCACTTAATTGTTGCAATAAATTTGTGTGTACCTTTTTTTTAGAATACCCATTCCTTTAAATTATATTTTAAATATGACTCAGTGGTCATAAAGGGCACAAAAGGCAGAATTTGACAAAGTTAATCCTCTACTGCTAGGGATTCTCATATTATACAGTAGTTATATAGCTGTTGCACTACTGTCCATTCCTTAGTATATTCCAGAACTGTGGAAATGCTTATTTTAAACACACAGGGAGAGACACTAGTTTTAGAGCCATGCAATAGTTTTCAAATAGAAAATGATCAATATGGGAGACATGGTCTTGGTCGCATGACCAACCTGCAAGACCTGTAGCGTGTCGAGCGCAAAGCCATGACTGCCTTTTTGTTTTTTTTTAAACCGTCGCCCACCAAAGCCGCGATGCCCCGAGACGTCCTTCTCCGGAACTCTCCGACCCCACCGCGTGACCGAGAACAATCATCCTGCGACCGCAGCAGAAGCCACACGTGTTTCAGACAAAGCTGTGTACCAGTTTTAGACTCCGATGCTGTAGAAAGTTCCTAGTTGCCTTTGTGTACATTAACGGCCTGCTTGAGTATTTCCTGTGCGTGGAAATTTTTCTCTGTGACTGTGTTCAAATAACTGGGGTGTTTTTTCCTGCCATATCTCTCGCAGCGACAGCGAGCCGACAGTTATATTGCCGTGTATACCTTCATTTTTGACGAGGTGTTTTACAATTTTGTTTCACTTTGTGTAGTGATTCACGCTGTGGAATTTGATTGTTGTTATATGACTTCATATACATGACGTTCAATAAAAATGTTTTATTTCCCGTCAATATTGTTTCGTGCGCTTCGTTCCTCCGGCGACTCAAATGTTCCTGCACTAAGAAATACTGCATAAATTCATGTTAAACATCGATTACACCTCTGCTTTTTCTCTTTCATCACCATTTATTTGAAGAAATGCTTTGCTCGTTCTGGCCCTGTCCAGGATTAAGGGTTTTCCTGATTATTTCTGCAACGTTATGAACATTTTGAAGCGCTCTGCCGGGTTCACACAGAGTACACATCAACTACAGATAAAAGCACGTGTCTCACCAGCTCCGCGCACTCTGCCGGCGTTGGTGAGGATGCCACTGAAAAGACGACGACGCTTTTGAAGACTCCCTCAGAAATTCCTGACAGGCTGTAGCCGCGCTTTCTGGCGCCAGCAGTGAACTCGGCCACAGTTAAGCACGGCGTAAACAACTTTTAAGACAAAATCATGGGAAAGCAGCAGGATTGTTTTCCAACACTACTGATTGCGAGAGTGGCGGTGCGTGTGGGTGCGTGTGCTGGTTTTCTCCGCTCTTGTCGGAGTGCCTAAATGTCACACTTTTTTCTAAATGGCAGAAGATGAAAATAGTTGGACAACTTGCAAACAGAAATGGATGTGTGCAGCACAGATAAAATGTCACTCTCGCTTGCTGTACTGTTTTTTTTGTATTCCCTGCCACACTCACTTTATTAACTTCTCAACAACACTCCCCTGTGGAGAACCTCCGTCTTCATCCGGACCCACCCGCTTCTACACCTCACCTCACCTAACCTCAGACCCACACAAAGAACAGTGACCTTGTGCGCCAAACAACACGGTACAGACAGACACCTGTGCGTAGCACAACAAGCTCACAACAGTCAGTGGATACAGATACAGAACTACACTTCCTTAAAGTCACTCACCTTTGGTCACCACTTGGCCAAGTCGGGATGCAGGAGTCTAGTGTCTATCCTGGTGGCACAGGGCACAGGGCACAAGGGTAGTTAAGGTCCACCCTGGACGAGACACCCGTCCATTGCAAAGTAGCCCCACACACAGAGGCAATTTTGAGTTGCCAGCACCCCGAACCTGCATTTCCTTGTACCGTGGAAGGAAACCAACACGAAGACACACAACATGCAAACTCCACACCGACTGAGCGGGATTCGAACCTGTGCCCGAACAGCTCTCCGCACCACTGTTCCGGAAGCTACGTTCACGTCTCGCGCACACGAAACACCAACGTCAAGCCATCCTTGGCAATATAGCACAGCGCAAACAAACGTCAAAGCAAAACACTGGTGCAACAGCAGCCTGGACCGATAAAGTAAAAACCACACAGCAGCGTAAACGCGTAAAACACTCCTACGCCACCAGGAGTTTCCATCTCTACAAACCTGACCGTTATTGGCTTTGAAAAAAGGCATCATCGATGTAAATAAGCAACGTTGTCAGTGCCTTTTCTGACCGCTCTCCAGTGACCACCTTCATCCGCCACGTTTGCCGTACTGCCGTTTCAGCCAACATCGCGTCCTTCCACCGAGCACAGAGAAGCTGCAGAGTAACTATTAATGTCCAGATGAAAGCCAAGCAACTCAGGAGACAAAGTTCATCGCTTGACACTTCAAAGGACGTTTCCTGGGACACGATAGTTCGCCAAGGGCTCCAGACATCAGTGCAAGGAGGTTTCCGTTACTTCATTTAGCAGACCCTTTTCTCCAAAGCAACACTACATAGAGTTCATTGGAAGTTATGAGCCCACACACCTTATTCACCGTGGTGACTTTGCTAGAGACACTACTTACACTGGGTCACTCATTCATACACCAGCGGAACACACTTTGTCATCCATACCGTGCGAGTGACAGTCACCGATCCACCTGAACGGCATATCTTTGGACTGTGGGAGGAAACCAGAGCACCTGGACAAAACGCACAGACACCGGAAGAACGTGCGAACTTCAAACTTAGTAAAACATTTACTACTTAAAATGTATAAATTTTCACATTTCAAAAGTTAAATGCGAAAGCAAGCGTCAGAGGAGGACAGCAAGCGCACCTAAAACTACTCCCGTCTATCAGCGTAAACGCGATACCCCGCACGGCTCGGTCGGCAGCTTGGCCGCAAAAAGCCACGTATGCAATTAATGGACACGTCAGGACTCAAATTACATCGTTGTGGAAGAAAGCATGAGGCAAGCAGGGAGTGGAGTTGAAAGCAGGCGAGTGCTTTTGGAGTAAAACATGCTGCGAAGCTCCAGGTGATCAGACCGCAGCTCCGATGTAGAAAACGAGCGATAAGAAAGCGCCGTTACTCTTCACGGCAGGACGACGTCCGCTGCCTCCTATCGGCCATCTCAACCGTACGCGCTGCGCTGTCTGCGAACCAAGCCCATTTCCAACCGTCAGGCAGAGGGAAGGAAGACCATCTCGGGGAACGTCGTGGCAGAAGCCTCTCGCAGGTAAGAGCCACCCTCTCCGTACGTGAGCGTCGCACAGCGTGTCGTGCGTTACGTACATTTGATAACCGACGGCAGGAAAGAGCGCTGACCGCACGGTACAATCCGCATCAAGTGGCAGCGGTGAACAACCTGTGCGTTTCCACACGATGAACTTAAAGGCTTCTTTCTGGCACTGAAACCTCGGGCCTTAAAAACGGGGAAAAAACCGAATTCCTACACGACGCACATTAACCTCAGACGGCTCCAACTGCTGGCCAAACGATGCGGTGACAAGGATAAAGGGTTAGTAAGTGAAAAGTTGGGTATCGTGTTTATTTGCCGATCAAGCTGCGGTTCATTTCAACCGACTGGGAGTTAACGTAAACAACGTTCATCCAGTACGGATTTCCGCGAATACTTCCGTTTGTGAAATTTTATTGCAGCCCAAGAAAACAATCAACGGTCAGAATTAACTAAAGTGGAACATCATCTCACCACGGTAAACCGTTTTTTTTTTTGGAGTAAGATCTGCACTACCTGTAAGGGGGTCCCATACAACAAAAAACAGCTACAACGGATTATGAAAATACACACCCTTTTCAATACCATGTGCGACATTTTTGACAGTTATTTTACTTCAATGACAACAGTAAAAGAGGACAGAATCCCAGTCACCATTGCTCTTGTGTCGTTTTAGCCAGCGGCGGCATTTTAAAAAGGACAAGTCAGTCTCGGCTTCCACGAAACCCTTCGAAGAGGGAAACTGTCATAAAGAGCAGGCGAGAAAAAATACTGAGAGAAAGCCAGTTGTTTGTATTGCATTATTTTGAAAACGTGCAAAGTGTCATCATTAAGAACAGGCGAGGAATTTTCTCTCAGCGCTTCCGAGCGTTTTGCAGCGCAGCGCTCCGCTGACGGCTTTTAATCCGAGAAGAGGAAAACGGCGCAATCGCCTGTGAAGCACTTCTTTAAAACGACAACCAGTCAACGTGAAACGCGAACTGTGCCGCTACAGAATGAAACCGCTTTCTTACAAAGACAATAAGATATGAAGAGAAAGATGGAAGCCAACGAAAGGACCCTATAAACCCCTTTTTTCTGTTTCCGCCAATCGATGCGCCGTCACCTTGTTGCGAAACGCGAGCGCGTTACTCTTACAATCCTCGCAAAAATATACACTTCAGAGCTGCGCTTCACCAGGAGTTTGCTCTTCGAACAAGAGGTCAACTTAGTTGTCTAACTTCCGTCTACTAGAATAGTTAACGTGAGCGTAACTATGACAGTTGGACCTGAACACCTTCTGGAACTTTCCATGCAGCGCTACATGACCGCGCCTCCCAAACACAGCAGCACCCTTTTGCCTTCATGCATCACGCACGTTGCGTACAAGAAGGAATCTGCAATTTCTCACGATTCCGTTTCTCCGTGGTTCATTTAAAAAAGTTAAAGGAAAAACGGGAGAACGCGGAACGGCAGATGGGAGGAGGAGGAGGAAAGAGAAACGGAAACGTGATTTTCGGGAAACGCGGCCGAAACCAAGCGACATCCTGCTCGTGTGCTTGCGATGAGGCGATTACCTTCACGTTAGTCCGGATGCGCAGGCACTTCCTGTTCCTCTTCAGAGGAGCACCCGACGACAGCAGGTCCGCCACAACGGGACACGTTCGCCGACAAGCACGAACATCTCCGTGAAGCGGCAGCGCTGCGGACTCCGAGGATGCCGTCTAAGACACGGGCGAGGCGCAGGTGTGCGCGCGCCGGTTCGAGCTCCCCAAGTGACCCTCCGCAGCGGAACACGAATGAGCGTCAGAAAAGGGATAATTAAACGTTTATTAAAGAGCTACTCCTGCAAGAGCGACACCGAGACGGGCGCTTACCGCCATTTCCCCGTGAACGGAAGGAAGCACAATGCGCTGAAGGACACGTACATTGTTCAAAATTATCACAAGTATGACAGCGGAAGAGGTTTGTTTACAAGAAGCCCCGTCAGAAAAAGCAAAATGTGAAAACAAAAAAATGCAAATGCACTTGACAAGTCAGAGCATCTTTTCCATACAAAAGAAAAACACTACTGTCGAGTTAACAGATGCATCTTGGGTTAAATGTTCATGACGAATAGCTAGAAGCAAAGATGCTACATTTTTTTTTTTTTTTTTTTTTTTTGTTTAACAGTTTTCACTAAATGAGGTTTAATAACATTAAAATAGCAATAACTTTTCTTTTAATATTCAGCTTCAGTTCACCAGCAATGCAGAGACAGCGAAGCATCCTTCTCCCCATCAGGACTTCGCCGATGCGCGAGATGCTGGAAACAAAGACCCGTGTGTTTCGCAGCTAAAAAAAAAACAGTCGTCGTCGTGGCTCCAGGCTCCTCGCGCTCCCAGGTTTTCGCAAAGGTAACGCTGCCTGTGAAACGCTGGCTGTGACTTTATAAAGACAAGCACCAGGCTTCTCTTCCCGCAGGGAGTCGAAAGTTAATGCATCTGTGATTTGCAGAACCCGGGCCCAGGGAAAAAAAACACAAACACAGACACACACTTTAGCTACGGCCAGTCGCAACTGAGGGTGCCAATTCTGCTGCGTTCGGAATTCCATCAAATCGCTTTTGGGCAGAAGTGGCAGTAAAACCACGAGAATTCGCCGCTGGACTGTGCCACTCGGTCAGCGTGCGGTCGAGCCGCCGGACACGGGAACCGACACAAAAATCCATGAGATGTGGAGCCGTGAAGCCGTTCTTCAGTTTCGCAGAACAAAGACAAAGGCTATGTACAAGGGATTTACATTAAATAGAACGGCACCACCCAACAGCTAAAAGTACGATTCCAAACGAGCACGTAGCTCCCGGCGAGCGTCTCCTCTGCGTAAACGAAGCCGGAGAGAACCTCGTTGAGGAAAGGTCACCGAAGGTGCTTTTCGGGCTGTGGGTTCTTTTCCTCCACCTGCAAACTGCTCTTCCACAGTATAAACAGACAAAACCAACGCTCATACAGGACACGACACGTGAATCCAGGACGCCTTCCGACCTCCCATCCTGGCGAGATAGAGCCATCGCTGAACTATCTGGTCAGCTGGCCGACCACCTTCAGGAGGGTCTTGTTCTCTTGTTTAAGCTGCTCGTTCTCATCCTCGATGTCATCAAGGTCCTGCAGAACCCAAGAAAACATTTGTCCTTTTCACCACGGTGCCTTGCCGTAGGGCTTAATTTCACACCGCAAGAGTCAACAAATGAGAGCAACTACCTGATATCCGTACCTTGATGTTGGGATGACTCTACACCTTTTATTAAAGTACCTAAAGGCAAGCAAATGTGTTGCCTCAAGTCCTGGGTCATGATTCTATTTACACTTACTTGAGAAAGTGTTGTGACAGTTACTAAATACAAGGGTTTGCATACATCCTTCTTCAACCACCTTGTTGAAACCACTTGAGATGTTTGTTACTTTGGAGAATAAATGTATTACAATAATAACTATAATAAATGTAAACGTAACGTTATCAATGTAAAACGTTAATACAACTGACCATTATTATGACTTGGACGAAGATTCGCGGAGGAGCCGTTCACACAAAAACAAAGACATTTCCCAAGGATTCGTAAACTTCTTCTCATAGCGATATTTGGCATTTGAGACAAACGAGCAGAGGCTTCTCCTAAATTGCCGCACGCACAGTGCATGTTACAGATGCGTAGCATTTTACTAGCCGCCTACAAAGTTATGAGGCTGTATAACCCAAATGGCTTACGAATGTACAAAAGGTGCAGGTATGAATGGATAAATAACGCTCCAAAACAACGTTGAGAGAAACGCACCCGGTACTTCGTAAGCCAAACGCACAAGCGTCCAGCCTCGAGGTTAAGATGCCACAGAGCGATGGAATCAGCTGGGTGGCAGCCCTAAGCCCCTCTCAACTCTCCTCTCCAACACGCTCGCTTCTCCTTCCCCACCAGCTTTAATCTCCTGAAAAGCGGAATCAATTTCATGTCGACAAAGTGTGGCTATGCCAGCTGTGCTGCTATCTCAAAGTGTCCCATCGTGCCTTGCAGGGACCGGCTTGAGCGATGCCATCTTCCTAAGACGCAGCGAGCGGCGCGAGGTGCACGGAGCGCTTGGCCGAGGGCTTCGGGGCTTAGAGTCCTCTATACATACAGGCCACTGCAGAGTGTGACGCCGGTGGCTTCGTCCTCCAGCTATTTTACATCCTAGAACGGGATGTAAAGGATATCAAGAAAGCATGGTAAAGCAAGACAGCATGGAGGGAGGGACTCTGTGAGGAATCCATCCTTTCTGGAGTGACGCGAGTTGGTGGCACAGAGCTGGGAGGAGTATCAACCACCACAGTATCGCTATCCCACAAAGTTCCATTTCCTAATTTAGTGTATAGATAATTGAAATAATAGTCTTCAGGACTAGTTCTGGTCATAAATCTGGGACTTTTAAACTGTTGCATACTGAGCAGGTGCTCCATCCCCAAGACAATTCAAAGACTCAAGTCTGTGCATTTATAGGGCATCGTATCTGACTGACGAGATTCGGTGGACTTTTGAACGTGTTTAAACCTCCCTTCAGTTCACAGTTCAGTTTTTTACCCCACTAACACTTAAAGTCTGAAAGGTTTTGGAACAATAAATATGAAAAGCAACACACTAATCACATACAAAAAAAAAGAAAAGGGAAAAAAAAAAAAAAAAAAAGACTATAATGTACTATTTTCATCCCAAAAAAACTGAAAAGTAGAAGATGCTAAACTTTCCTACTTACATCTGTAAAAAGTTAACAGCTATCTAACAAAGTTTTTTTTTCTTTTTTCCCTCTTTTGAATCTTGTTTCTGGGGGTAGCGTTCCTAGGCGAGCACCTGGTGGCCGGGTAACCCACGTAACCCGGCCCGGCTTAGCCCGAAAAGGCAACGTGGGGGGGAGCATGTGGGCCCACCACCCGCAAGGTCCAACATGGGGGTTGGGTGCAATACCTTTCAGCAGGAGGAGGGGGGCAGGGTGGCGCATAGTGTCACAGACCCTCGTAGCAGAAACTGGCTCTTGGCACATGGAATGTCACCTCACTGGGGGGAACGAAGCTGGAACTGGTGCAGGAGATTGAGAGATACCAACTAGATATAGTTGGACTCGCCTCCACTCACAGTTTTGGCTCTGGAACCAAACTCCTCGACAGGGGTGGTCTCTCTCCTACTTAGGAGTTGCACAGGGTGAGAGGTGCCGGGCGGGTGTGAGGATACTCACAAGCCCCTGGTTGGCTGCCATACAGTTGGAGTTTATCCCGGTAGACAAGAGGGTTGTCGAGAGGAAAACTGATTATTGTGTTTGCTTATGCATCAAACAGGAGTTCAGAGTATTCAGCCTTCGTGGAGGAAGTGGACAGGGTTCTGGACAGGGCCACACCTACAGACTCCATCCATAGTCCTGCTGCGGGACTTCAATGCCCACGTTGGCATTACTGAGAAATCTGGAGTGGGGTGATTGGGAAGAACAGCTTTCCTGACCTAAACCCGAATGGTGAAATGTTACTGGACTTCTGTGCTAGTCGCAGTTTGTCCATAAACACCATGTTTGAATACAAGGATGCTCATAGGTGTACTTGGTTCCAGATCTCCTTGGGCCAAAGGTCAATGATTGACTGTGTAGTCGTTTCATCTGACTTGAGTCCACATGTTCTAGACACTTGAGTGAAGAGAGGTGCTGAGCTGTCAACCAATCATCATCCGGTGGTGAGCTGAATCAGATGGCGGGGAAAACTGACGGACAGACCCGGTAGACCCGAGCGCATAGTGAGGGTGTGCTGGGAACGGCTGTCGGAGGACCCTGTCTGGAATGATTTTAACTCCCACCTCCGTGAGAACTTCTCCCGTGTCCTGGAGGAGGTAGGGGACATGAAGTCTGAATGGAACCTGTTCAAAACCTCCATCGCGGAAGTAGCCCCCCTGGGTGTATCCCTTCGGCGGTATGCCTGGCACGGCCAACTGGGACGAGACCCCGAGGTCGGCCCAGGACCCGCTGGAGAGATTATATCTCCCAGTTGGCCTGGGAGTGGCTGGGGATCATTGAGAGGGACAGGGATGTCTGGGCTTCTCTGCTCTCCCTGTTGCCACCGCAACCTTAGAAGGACAAAGCAGCTTTAAAAAAAAAAAAAAAAATGGATAGATGGATGGGCTTTCCAGGGTTTACAATCCATGTGCGCGCACACAAACACACGTGCCCTGCCTGAGGTGGACGGTAATAAAGGCCGCGGGGAAGACTCGCGTGCTTCCAGACCACAGGCAGGCCGCCCAGCAGCAGGCTTCCTGGCAGCGTGCTCCTCTGCCGGGCTGCGGCTCTCTGGTGGCGTTCTCCGCAATCAAACCCCGGGAAGTTGTTCTCCGGACTTGGCGCTCTTACAGCATTTGTCATCAAGGAAAATTACTAGCAATGGGAGAGCTGAACGATGGTCCTTTTGTCTGCTGCGGTTTTGTCCCCCCCCAGAGTTTCAGCAGAGTTGGAGCAGAATAACTGCAAAAATTTGTCTTCCGATTTGCTCCGTTCGTGTACGATTACGTGGTGTTTTATGCATGCGATGTGGAAAAATGCAAGCTGTCTAAAAAAAAGTAAAAACCAAGCACATTCAAGAACTTTTCTATAGAACAATTGCCAACTGTTAGTTAACAGAACCATCCACTCTGGCTTTCTTGTTTAAACCTATGAAATGTTCACAAATATGTAGGTAATCTGGCCCAGCTTTATGATCATGAATACCTGCATCTCACAGATGGGGCACACAGGCCTGTTATTGAAACCCTAGAACAGTTTAATCCAGGGGTGGGCAAGTCATTTTCCCAAGGGGCCACATGAGAAACTGGGACTGTTGTGGAGGGCCGAACCAATAGGCTGAACTTAATTCTGATCGATACTAATTTTATCGCTTCATATAAAAAAAAAAAAAAAAAAACAGTAAATTGTATAGTTTTGATTAGCTGCTATGCGTAAGAATACGTGTTACGATAAGGGTATGAAAATGTGGAACAGGTCAAAAAGAGCAGTAAAAAATAGAAAAGCCAATCATTACACCACTATTTCATTTTATTTTTAACCTTCACAAAAACAATTCTGAAAATGTGTATGTTTTGCAGTATGTTAAAGACCAGCGATTAATCAACTTTATATAAAAAGCAATAAGTGCTCATGATGTTTTTTTGGTTCTTTTTTCGTGTTCAGCGAGAAAAATCCAGTCTTTCTCGGGTTTGAACAAGTGCACTTAAGTCTGGCTGAATGTCTGAGCTGGATATGCGAAGGACGGCTGACAGGCGATCATGACCATGAGAGGATCTGTATCTGGATCGTGTTGAACTTCATCACCGAGAGTGTTTGTTCACATATGTAGCTAGATCCAAAGAGAACGAGCATTTTCTGAGCATGGCCTCCTCATGTGTGGAAAGTTCTCCTCTTTGAGAGAAGAGTAAAAATCCAGCAGCGATACTGACTAAAAGTGCTCTGCCAGTAGCGTACGAGACTGCAGGTCAATGAGTTTGAGCCGAACGTCCCTGGGTGCGTTATCCACACCGCAGGGGGATAAAGAAAAGTGCAACAAACCATCTCTGATTCAGCGCTCATGCCCGATGAATTTAACTATTTTAGTTACAACATCAATAACATGGTTAATTTTTACACTGACTTACTACACTTCCTGATATAATACAATGTAAAAATACCAGTTTCTGGGTTAATTTCAGTCACTTTATCCTGCGTCCGCTTCAAAAGTCCGACATTTTCCCCACCAGATTTGGACAACCATCCTTTGTAACGCCTGTCAGTTTGTCCCATTTCAGTCCCAGCTTGTCCAACTACGCATTTACCTCCGTGAACAAATCCCTCCCTGCCTGTCGTCGTCCCTTTCGCTGACCGCATTGCTGCCAGCTCCTCCGTAACCTTAAACCTTCCTTCGTTATCCCACGTGCAAAGACGAGTAACTGGGCTGTGTGTTGCGGACATCAAAGCCAAGGAGGAAAAAGTCAAAACTGTCCGCTTTGTTTTGCAGCTGAAGCTCCAGATTTCCCGCGACCGATGTCCTCGATCCTTCTCGTTACAGCACGCACGCACACGCATCAAAGAAAACAAAAAAGCCGTCACTTTCAAAATAAAAGCAATGCGGTTGTATTCTGTGCACGGCATGCACTTTACATTTGATTTACATACAATTTACATTTGATTTCTAATTTCCGATCGATCTCTCGCGGGCCGGACAGGGATAGCCAAAGGGCCGGATGTGGCACCGGGGCCGTAAAATGCCCAGGTCTGGTTTAATCTATACCGTCAGGTAACACCTCCGCTGGGTTACTGCTGTGAGCTTCTGTACACTTACAGCAGATGGACTTTCCAAATCAGTCCAGAAATGGAACTGGACATTCTGTCTTCTGACCTCCCTGTTATCCAGCAGCTTTATCATCCAAAGGGCCTTTCATCAAACTAATGGGACCTAAATTCACATTTATTCATTTAGCTGAAGCTTTCCTCTAAAGCATCTTACAATGGTAACATCCTTACAGTCACTTTCTAATGTATGGAACAGTATTCTTTTCTTTTTTTTTACTGGAACAACTCAGGATAAGAGCCTTGCTCAAGGGTACTGCACTAGGAGGTGGGATTCGAACCTGGGTCCCGAGTCCTGAGGCAGTGGCTTTAACCACTCTACCACTTGCTGCTTATCTACATGCAACCACAATGGGCACCAAAGCAGAAGCAGACCATTAAACTCTTTCCACTGTCGCTGTGACCTTGTGACTGTTCCACAGAAGTGCTTTTTAAAGCCTGTCACAGGGTATTTGTCTGAAATGAGAGACAAAACAAAAGTGCCACCCACAAAGTTATCACACCAAACTACCTAAACCCACTATAGGTCATCCCTAAAGCCAGAGGGCAGCTGAGAGCGGACTGATCGCACAGGTACGGGGAGGCAGTCCGCCAGGTGATGCACTTAGTCCTCAGTGTGGCAGCCGCGAGGGACGGCAAGATCTCTCCGGAACCCGTGCTCATTAGCACGGAGCAGCCCGTCCCACGCGATCCCTTGGCAGCCAGCTCAACCGAAGCTTGGTGTGACCGGTGGCTGCTGTCCTTCTTCGATCCCTAAACACGGCTCGAGTGCCAAAATATAACAAAGCCTAACACAACTAGTTGAGTCAAATGTAAAATTTCACCGTTTAAAAAACAAATTAACACTGAGAGAATGTTCTACAGCTTATACGGTATTCGGCATTCCCAAACGATCAGGCTGCATACGCACCATTTCCGAGTCAGACTGACCACATTATATGCTGTTCCAGGAAAGGGCACCTTGAAAAACATGAGGGCTTTGACCACAAAACGAGATAAATCCATTCTGATTGTTTTGAGAAAACAGTGCGCGCCGATGCCGTTTAAATCACCGTATACTGAAAAAATGTTGCCGGAACAGAAATTAGAGAAAAGATAATTGCTTGTTCATTTTTTTGCAAAATTAAATAAATGCAGCAGAAATTGTTCCTCAAAACACTGCAAATCCAAATATCTTTCAAACTCGTGAATAATAAAGGCAAAGTTTAACAAGTTTAGAGGAACAATACTTCATGAAAGGAAACTCAAAGCATCATAATGTCATTATTCCATCATTCTCACCTTCAGTCACAATCAACACTCCTTCATAAAGGAGTCTTGAGCCCCACCTTGTCTGACCCAGGATGAACAGTCAAGCCTCAGAAATTTTAATCTCTCCCCCCCCATAACTCACACTGCAGATTTGAAATCCCAATCTGAATGTTTATGGAATGGATGTCATATTTATGTTTGCTTTAGAAGCATTTAGATCTAATATTAATTTCTTTGCACCATGTGATGCCATGTCTTCACAGATATTCTCACAAAATCTTTCTGAAACCTCCATCTTTACCAAGGTAGATCCATTGAAAGTGAGAAATAGAAAGAAAAAAAAATCAAGTGGAAAAAAACACAGAAAAAATACTGTAAGTAGTTAGGATTGTATTAATTATTAGGATATGGATTGATTATTAGGGTAAGTCATTAGGATAAAGTACGACAGACAAAATAAGTAGTTAGGACTGGGAGTTATGGATATATTATGTTTTGATACAGTAAATAAAAAAGTAACTTCATGGACAATTTCTCTGTTCTCCCCCCCCTCCATTTGACACTCCCACAGACAAGTACATGATTATCAAAGCTATTAAAGCAAAAGATCAAACCTATTATTCTTTGTTGGTATTCAAAATTATAAGCAGATTAAGGAAGTACTTTTTGAGAATATAAACCTACGGCTGACGGTGCCATCTACTTACCAAGACTGAACGAATTAGTGAAGTCACGCCAATGTGCATTAGCGACTGGCTAAAATCATGACGCCACCCTCCGGGATTTATTGCGGTTCGCCAAAATGGGTGGCCAGCGTTTATTGTGGTTTGCAAAAAAGCTCAGTTTATAGGGATTCTTTGATGCTGGAAATATCGCAATTTGTGAAATAGTTTTACAGTTGAGGGGAAGAACGCAACTTGATGCGCATAATTGTTCGGCGATCTCCGAAGTTACGGAAATGGCGCTTATCACGCCCCGAGGTCAAAGCCCTCACATGCTTCCGTTTCAAACGGCCGCAGTTGCGATGCCGCTCTGCGATGATGATCACTCACCCTGTAGAGCAGCTCGATCTCCTCCTTCAGCTTGGCGATGAGCTCCTCTTTCTCCTGCTGCGCTTTCTGCAGCCGCACATTCTCCTGCCTCTCTGCAATCAGCTCCTAAACAAAGACAGCTCCAATGACCAGGAGAGAACTCCAAAAGCTGAGTGTGCGCCAAGGGAAATATGTGCCATACGCGAGTATGCTTAAAGAGTATGAGCAGCCGCTGAGAAACAACGGAGCTCCGCTTCCACATCGAGAAAGGTAACGCGGTAAATATTGGCACTGGAGACTCCAGCACTCATAGGTCTGACAGCACATACACATCAGAAACAACATCCCTTTTGCCAAGGTGACCATCTGCCAGGATTCTTGCTTCAAGAGCAATGTTGTTTTTTGTCATCAGTGTGACAATGGACCTCTAGAGCTTAATTCAAGGGTTCGCGCACCGAGGCTCATGGGGCGGTCTCAAAAAAAGAAACATCTCAGCATTATAAGGGGGTTACTGAAGGAGTCACATGAGCAGAATCGTGGTGGATAATACAGCATCCATACAGTATATGCTTAATATAACAATGCTCATGCTTGTTCATTCCAAAGTCATGTGAAGCAGACCGGCATGGGCCTGTGGTTAAGTAGCGCTCTTACCCAAATGCTGTTTTATAAACAGCATGCACGTATGTTACTCCGCACTCCAACATTTTAAGCTCAACTACCGTATTTATAGTCTTTTTTATTCACATGGGGGGGGGGGGGACTTTAATTTTTACACATTCACAACTGTTCCAAGTGAGTTTTTTCATTGAAGTTGAATATATTTTGTTGCCAGAATTTCTTCTGTAGTTTAATAATTCTGAAGTATTCAAGGTCTCAGAAGGATCAGTCATTAACACTGACAGACTACAGTGTCGCAGTGCAGGCTGGGAGAGAACATTAAGCACATAGGGTGCAGCCAGGTTTAAATACCATGGTGAGGTAAAAGTGTTCAGGGAAGAGCAGCCACTGTGACCTTTGGAAACCCAGGTGGTGAGGGCTTGGCTGCTCCTTGTGTTTAGGGGGAAACTGGTGACAATCCTCCAAAAGGTCATCCCCGAGAAGGGCACGAGAGACATTAGCACTTTAAGACACCTCTAGCGCCCCCCCCCCCGCCGAGTCCGGAAGCGCGCAGCTGCTCTCGCACCCTGCCCTTTCAACTGGGCTGAACCCATGAGAAGGGCTTACATTAGCAAGGACAGCAAGCCCTCCTCCTTATGGACATCGTACTCAACCACCATGTAAAACACTGCGACGCGCCACGAAAGACGTGGGAATGAAGCGGGACTGGAGCGCGTGCTGAGGAGCAGGTTGAAAGGCTGCGAAAAGCCCAGCGAAGGCCCAGATAAGAACCCCACTCCATACTTTCTCCAGCTCTTCGATCCTCCGCTCCAGGGGCCCGGGGCCTTGCCGGCCGTAGCCCTGGCGGTGTCGGCTGCTCGCACCCACGTCGTCCTCCTGGCCGGGACCGGCCGAGCTGTCGGAGAAACACCCAGACTGTCAGAGTCCTGCCTGAACACAGTTGCGGCCCAGCGTTGTGATGCGCGGCATGTCACGGACGCAGCTGCCACTCAAGTTGGTGCGCGAGACATACGACGAATGGCTGAACAAACCAAGCTGCTCAAAGCGGAGCACCGCCTATAAGGACCTAATCGAAAAGCGAAGCGGTTGAGCCCGAGTGGACGCAAAGCGTGCAAGGCTGAACATGTGCAACTCTGCTCTTGTAAAACCACTGTGTGCGCAAGGAGAAGTATGCGGCGTGAGTCACTCCAAAAGAAAGCTCCCCGCTCAGCTCCAGAGTAATCCTGCACAGCGACCACTGGGCCAAAGTGGCGATTCGGTCCGCTGTTAAAGTTAATCTAAATCGATCCATTCGAGCCTAGAAAGCAGCACAAAACCTGTGTGTGTGAGAACAGCGGGCTGCCTGCCTGGTGGAGCAGATAGCGGGTCCGGTGCGCTATCGCTCTCCTCACCACGGAACGCTTGTGTGCAAATCGTGTGTCTGTGCTTCAATGCCAGTAATTGCTATGCCAGAAAAGGTCATTTGGAATGCGCCGTTAGGGCGATATACCGAATTCCGCAAAACGTGCGGAGCGGAGGGCTCTCCGTTGCCCGGGGCACTGGGCCGCGCAGCGCGGTATTTGTCGTACGAAACACCAACGTGTCCGGGTTACACCTCTCCATGTTTTTCTGCTAGAATTCTGCAGAGGAACTCGGATTTCCAGGTGAACTTTTCGCACACGGCAGAGGGAAAACTAAAGAAGCGCTCATCTAGGCTTAGAGATTCCCAGTTACGCATCTCCGATTTTCTTCCCTCGCATTCTTTGTGTTCCCTTCTCATCTACCACTCAAAACAGGTTTCTTTGCTCGTGGGGGTGGAAGATCGTGTCAAAACGCCACGCCTCGAGCTCCTTCGCATCCAACGCCAGCCGACGGCGCCGGCAGAACGGGCAGGGTCGGGGTCTGAGGCGCCAAGAGCGATGAAGCAAAAGCGCCGCTGCGGTGACAGCCCAGGAATCCCGCGTCAGCCTACAGCTGTCTGTCGGGCAACGACAAGTACCACGCGTCTCCAGCACGGCGATCAGATGGAGAAAATACAAGCGGTAGCAAAAATGCACAAATGTGGTCTTCTGAGCTTGCGTTTCACAAGGAAAGAAAGGTTGTCGGCAACTCCCCGCCACACTAATTTGAATGTCAACTGAAGACGAGGACTAAAGCGATTATTTCAGTTGCTCCCACAACCCTGAGCGAGGAGCGCGGCTGCCCTTCCCAGCAGCAGAAATCAATTTATTTCAGCATGAACTATCAAACGGCAGGAACACACGGTAGACCACAAAAAAAACTATTTCCTTAGCTTTCACAGGCAGCAGCCGAAAATTAACAAACGAGAAATACTTCCGGCTGACTTCGGGCAGCTTGGAAACGAAGCCGAGAAAGGCGATGGGTTCGCTCACAAAAATTCACATCGCTCAGTGAAACGGCTCTCGCTTCGAACTCTCACCTTTTGTATCGGCCTGTGGTAGATCTCGGGGTCTCCTGGAAAACAAAACAGAAATGAAATTGCAGGCACAAGTCTGCGGGCGCTTCAAAACAAAGAGAAACGCACAAAGGGACTAAATCAGATCACGAGATGCTTCCTCTCAATAAATTAAAGTATCGCTTTTTTGTTCTAGTTACTATCAAAAAAAAAATTACTGCATTATGAGGAAGTAATTCAACTTGACCATGACATTTTGCATCATTAAAAACCGTTGTAAAATTAACTCGTTTAACCACAACCCATATTCTGTGCTCAGTGAACCTATGGATCATGTTTATGACTCTTACACATCTCACATCTGCCAAGGAAATGTATTTAACTGCTCTGATCTGCCACGTATGGTTGACAACTAACCTGTTTAGGGGAAGTGACTTAGTATGTCACCTGCATCATAACTGATGAATTATAGACGATTCGATCACCCTTCCCAATTGCTTTAGGCAAAGCTACAGGACCACAGTAGCTCTCATGCTGTTTTTAACCATAGGGATTTGTACTTTTTCTTTAGGCTGTTTATCACTTTAATTGCGACTGTTCAGCTTCCATTTACAAAATAAACACGTATGAAAAGGGTAAATTAACAAGGGATTAACGTAATTCTTTAAAGACGGATTGTGGGCTGAAATCTGAGTGCAACTTGGGACCCTGCCGTTATATTTAACCTGAAGCGCGTTAGAAAAGATCCAGCTGGACTAGTCAGACACTGCAAGTTGCACTGGATGAAACGTGTCACCTGAACTAAATATATTACAGATGCCACACGTTCAGGAACACACTAAATTCATTAGACCGTGCACCACTAAATTCATATTCCGTCTTGCTTTTTAGCCCCTTTCGTTTTAATATAAGCGATTTTTCACAGTCACAGGATGAAAGGATGAATTATAACTCATTTAAAAACTGTGGAATTCCTCAAGGATACAGGGAATATTAGAAAAATTCAAGAGAGCTCAAGTTGACTTGCTGATATGCTATATTAGAAGGTCCCTTATTTTCCTCACAACTGCCCCAGGGCTCAGAAAAACAAGTCAAGCTCTCCAAATCTTCAAAATATAACACCACAAATCCATTTTGTTTCCAAAACTATCTGCCCACGGTTAGGAACAGTACACAGGAAATTCTTTGGTGGATCATGTTCCCATTAAGGCATCTTGGAGCTGAGGCAAGCGGTTTTATGCGTAGCGGAAAAATGCAAGGAAACCAGTAACACTGGCAAGGTAATAAATTCAGCAAGTTTGTATTCGGGCCCATCTGGAACGAGTATAACATGGTACGCGCGGCTGTAACGACGCCTTATACCCGACCGCTCACTTCACAAAGCTTCGTGGCAGCTATACGATGAACCCCGAGCTGCACTTCAGCACTTGCGCTGTCATTGTTGTTCTTCTTGTTGTTGTTTACCTGGCAGATGCCCTCATGTGGTGTGACTTATGGAAGTCAACGCTCGAAACGGCATGAGAACAAAAGTGCAAAACAGCATGGGAGTGCAGAACCCCAGCGCACACCGCAATACACGTTCATCCTTCATTCAGTTTCAAGGTGAAGGCGAATGAATATTTACAAAATCGGCACTGGCCCTGAGCACCGGGATCACGGAGGCTTCATTAAGGACCGCCAACGTGGCTCTCCGTCCCCTACGGTCCCTCGGCCAGAGGAGGCCCACCCCGAGCGGGAGAGCCACGATGAATGCGGGAGAGATAGTCCACTCAACATCCGCATCACCGACGGGCGACCGGCCACCTCACGCTGCCCGAGAAAGACACAGCCTGTACTCGGGAAAGGAGTGCGCGTGTCTCGCAGCACGTGCGTTGGAGGTGGTGTCTGACTGTGTCTTCTACTGAATCATCCTTCAAGAACTAGGCAGCATGGCTACACGCAAACGTTTGAGCGAAAGGAGTAAAACGCAGAACAGCTGCATTACATAAAAATATAAGGAAAAATGTATACGATGCATTAAAGTGAATTTACCCATCTAGAATAAAACCAGCCGGATGGGCTCGAGCAGAGCAACGGTGAAGTATTAAATTGAGAAGTAGCAGCAGGAGCAGCCCATCACTGCAGCAGCCCATCAGAGTTGCAGCGGGTTCCTTCTCCAGGATAATGCAAGACGCCACGAGCACAGGGCTGCGCTCAGTCCCCAGATCGCACTGCAATCGAGCCCCTCTGGGATAGAACGGAAAGCGCTATTTGGAGCGGAGATGCACCACCAGCCAATTTGCAAAAACCACGGGAAGCAACGGAGTCAGAACGGGAGAGCGTCCGACACCTGCTTGAGTCTGCGTGCCCACAAAGTCAGGCTGGTCTAAGGGCAAAAGAGGGAGTGACTTATCAACGAAGTGTACCTAATAAACTGACCACCCCGACTATATACCGATGTGTTATTCTCACTGTAGTATGAACCTCACTAATACATTAACCTTAAATAACTGAGCAGCTGATAGTATAGCAGCCACAAATACCACCTTGGGCTCAAAGAACCCAGGTTCAACTCCCCCTCCAAAATTACTCTAGTACCTTTTAGTAAGGCACTTACTCTCAACTGGTCCAATACAAATTAGCCTGCTATGTGAGGAAGTAAATCATTGCAAGTAGCCAAATGTCGTCAGCTGCTTTGGAATGAAGCATTGGCTAAATAAGTAGAGATATTGACATTTTAATACTTTAGAACCACTCGAGGTGTGAAATCCTGAGGGAACCGCTTTCCTTGCTTGACCTTGGTAACATCTGTAACAACAGTGTAAAAGCACCAGTGGGTGCATGGATGGATGGATGGATGGATGGATGGATGCACTGATGAATCCAGAGCAAGATGTCAGGGGACACTTTTCCAGGATACACCTACGATAAAATATTACATTTATTCATATAGCTTTTCGCCAAAGCGACCTACAATGTTAATCTACTTTACAATTATTTGCCCATTTTACACAGCTGGGTAATGTTATTGGCGCACTTTAGGGTAAGTACCTTGCCGAAGGGTACTAGAGCCAAAGGTGAGATCTGAGCTGCAACCTTTGGGTCCAAGGGCAGCAGCTCTAACCACTATGCTACCAGCTGTCCCGTGCAAAAATGACGTCAGTCTTCAAATGTGCGTACTCAGAGCCGTAACTACATTGTTCACAAGCAAGCAATCAAAAAACATCTTCATTTAGTTAAAAAGCAGAGATTATGCTTCTGAACCAAACTATAACTTACTCATCATGAGAAATAGAAATACTGGATGAACTGGTCTCTTATTTTGTTTTTGGTCAATAGACACTTTTCAATCTCCACGGAGAAAGTGATAGAAGTGATATGAGGACATCAGGGCAGCGGAAGAACCGGAGGGAAGCTCCACTCAGACAAAAAGACACTGCAGTCCCTTCACCAAGCAGGTGATGAATGCGCGAGTGGCATTCCACGGGGCGGCGTTCCACATTTGTTCAAGCACTGCGGAGCCGGAAAGGAGGAAAGCACGGCCCTTGCGGTGAACGTTGACACCCGGGGCACATTCCATTCTCCGTGTCACGATGGGCGACGGTGATGACGCATCGCTGTGCCGCAGGTCCAACGGCCGGAGGGCTGCGAAAGCCAACAATCGTCTCCGTTCCCAGACACACAGCAAGTGAACCTGCCAGAAAACTTCCAAAGAGTTTTTTTTCCTTTGCCCTTTGATTTGTTAAATCCGCTTTCTGCTCATGACGGTGCGCATGCATTATGCATGTTTTTAGCAAGATGACAGGCTAGCGGCAAAGAGGGAAAAAAAAAATGAAACGCCTTCCTCTGTAAAAACCATTAAAATTGATGCTGACAGATATGGCTCAAAGCGAGTGCATTATTTCATACAATTTTCCCTTTCAGTTAATCTGTGGGAACAAATTCAGGCTCTTCTGGATCACGGTGACCCATCACTTCTTCTGTACTACGAATTCAGGGCTCAGGATCACTGCAGAACTCGCTTCTTAGATGGAACCATTTGTTCATGCTAATCCTGAAGAGTTGCTCATTAAAAGCTAACCACAGCCCTCATGTTCCCTTGGTATTACATCCAGTGCAGACGCACAGCGGCGCATGGCATACGCGCACCAGCAGGGCCGATAAAGACCGAAATCTAATTATTCGAGATGAGGCACTAGGTATGATAGCAGCTCATTCACAAGTCACGATGGATATGACAGGCTGATTATTAATACATTAATAAAAAGGCAAATGGAGGGAGAAGAGAGAAAAAAAAAACTGTTTCAGTTTGTTCTGACCGTGTCTTTGTAAACTAAAAAGTCGCATCCAATTACCTACCCCCCCGTGAGAAACGCTTAACGGTTCGTTTCCCACAAAATGCACGAACTTGTTTTTCAAATGTCTGCAGGATGCTGAGCTACGCTCCCCAGGCTGTCTGTCCGTGTCAAGGCATCAGATGCCCGCTGTATAGTTTTCAGAGGAGGAAAGGGGGAGCGGATGAGCGCCGAACTCTGAGGACAACATCCCTGTTGGTTGTGGTCAGGTCTGGAAGGCAACATGTCGTTCTTATAAAAATGAGAATGTGACCACCCGGCACGGAAAGAAACGGCTACCTAGTAGGCAGCTCATGGACCACAAGCAGCGCAGTAACGGGACGCAAGCTGTCGGTGCGTCGGGAGCAGCCTTGTTGTTGTACCACTGGAACGACTATAATAGCCGTTTATTAGGGTACAGCAGAGTCGAGCGATTAAAACACCAGCGGAGCAGGTAAGAGGGAAAAAACCTTCCATCAATAATGTTTTGACACCCTTTCGACAACAGACACGCAACCCAACGGGCTGCACAGCCTTAAATCCGGTCGGAGCGTAACGGTCAACAAGCATGAAAAATGTGACTTTTCAGAATATATATGCCTCACCATTTTTTGACAGCTTAATTTTTCACACAAGCCAACTTCGTGGCTCCCAGACGCCAAACTAAATGGCCTTCGCGACGCCTGAATACACAAGGTTACTTATGAAGAATAAAAAGTGCAGGTCCCCAGGTATGCGGTGGCAGAAGTGCAGTATGTGGCACCATGGAAAAATGATTCGAGTCCACTGCGGTATAGACTCACTACAGGGAACGTGCATAGTTTAGACACACAGTAAGTGTGTTGCTGCCCATTAATGCACCCCGCAAACACACTCAGAGCAGAGGCCAATTCACCGCACTGCTTCTCCTGAACACGAGCAATAAATCCACACATTCCATCGGTGGAGTCCTGAGTGTTCCTGTTATGACCCTTAACATGGGTGAAAACTCAGTAACTTCAATTGCGCATCATCCTGACGCAGCTTTCAAGGCTTTAATGAAAGTCCCTGGAACGCAGCACCTTCCCCAGGTACGAGGTCTTCATTCTGCTTACTGCATGCCAGGCTTTTGCAGAGCACTGAAGTTATGGTATTCACCAACCCATCTCCTCAGCACATCCAGGGTGATGTCCCAGCATAAGTCCGTGCACATCTTTAGGCTGACAGCACTAGTTTGTTAGGCCTTAAAAGACAGAAAGGTAACGCATTGGGGGACTTGGTTTCAGCGTTGCTTAAAAATCACACTTGAGCAATCCGTCTAATTGCCGGAGCTCTCACTGTGCACCGCTTATCCATTTCATGCTCCAAAAAGCTCTTCATCTGAGGCCAAGATGAGGATTCCAGCAAACTTAGAAAAAAATTCAGAGAAAATGTTCAGGATGAAATAATCACAAAGAAATGTAAGCTTGGTTTATGAAAAATATTTCTAACAAAAAGGAAAAACTTCAGGTTTACCGCAGGAATGCCTGTCAACCGTAACAGCAAGAACTCAAAGCGAAACAGAAAGAGAAAGCCCATTGATCTCGAGGTCCGTGGATCACGAACGCTGACCATGGGTGCAAATCGGAGGAACACAACGGATCTTTGCGGGATGCAGGTACTAGCAAAACTCAAGAAACAAAGAAAATCAATCAATCCTCACGTAGCGTCTCCACCAGGCACAGGAGAAAAATTCCCCTCAATAAGCAGCGCCAAGAGGTATTCTGGTGAAATCCTCATGAAGTCCAGTGAGGGCTGTTGAGATCTATTAATCCAATAAAATGTCGTAAAATGCAACGTGACAGTGAAAAGGCTGAGTGCACCTGGACAATCTGGTCAACACCTGTAGGGGACAAATTGGGCAGAAGAGTGAAAGCAAACCAGAAGACAAGCGTCCTGTATCTTCCGGGATCTGCCGTAGAAGAGCTGGGACGGCACGGCAGCTCCTTTCCTGATGCAACTTGCTCGCCAAATGCCTTGTGAGCGATACTGGTTACCACCAAGTGGGCTTGCGCTGTACTCACCGCCCCGTCAACATCGGGCTGAGGGAGCAAAGCACCGCTGTCAGCTGACGGCTGTTTAACAGTGCAGAGCAGGTGCACGTATGGATGTGGCCCGTGTGCTTAGAGCGCCATTTAAACCCTGATTAATGAAGCTGTTGGAGCTGCAAGTGAATGCTTAAAAAATAATAATAATAAAAAAAAAAGCCCTTGAGAGGAAGTCCTGTGATTACTCATGCCAGCACGTCACTGAGGTCTGAACCCACAGGTCAAACTGCTTGACTCACTTCATTGGTTAACGTTCCCCTACCCCCTACACTGGTCCCACGTAACCCTTTAGACATGGAAGGGGGAGGGGGGAAAAAAAAAAAAATTTATTCAGACATCATTGATCGTAACAAGTATTACAATAGCAACGCCTTAGATTGCTAAAATCATCTGGGTACGACACCAACCCAAGCAAACACGCAAAAAAAGTACCTTCCGAAACAAAAGTTCCTCCCACCTGTAAGAAGTGGGCAGTGCCCAGGTCCGAAGACATGCTCTCGTTCTGGGCCGTGTTGTGCTGCGTGAGGGCTTCCTCTCTCTTGCGCTCCTTCTGACTGCCATCGTCATCATCATCCAGCTCGTCCAGACTCTGAAAGAGAAGCACAAGGTGAACCCTCCGCGAACGTTTCTCCTCACCTTCCTCGAGGAGAACGGACTGAATCTGTCACTACGAAGAGTGCCACTGTATCTTCCAAGGCGCTACCCATACAGCCTACTGGAACTGCTGCTGAGTAAAAAGCTAGTAGTGTAGTGCTTAGAGCTGATGCCTTTGGGCCCAAAGGTCAGAGGTTTGAGCCTCACCTCCAGCTGCAGTACCCTTGAGCAAGGTACTTACCCTAAATGGGTCCTGTGAAATTACCCAGCTGTATAAATGGGTAAATAATTGTAAGCAGATTAACGCTAAGTTGCTTTGGAGAAAAGCATCAGCTAAATGAATAAATATAAAACACAGAACGCCATTAAACTGTTCAAAATATAGCTGGATGTTATAAACATTCATGTAAAAAGTCAGGTATAAGGAATACGTCAATCACGAAATATTCATTTACATTTATTCATTTAGCTGGCACTTCTCTCCAAAGCGACTTACAAAGTTAACGTATCTACAATTATTCTTGAAATAGAGATCTTCAGCGTTCTTAAAATGATGTGGAAAGATGTGTTGCATAACTAGAGAGAAGAACTGTGAGGGTTTGCAGGAATGCTGGACACCAGACCCACGAAAGCACTTATCTGAGAGCCAGCAGCCCAGCGAAAGGGGAAGCTGGGTAGGTAGAGACTGGAGCGATTAGCCTTACAAGGGCAAAACTCGAGCGCAACTATTTTGTGAGCCTTTCCTGCCAAAAGAGCCGAATAGCGCGTGCAGGGAAATGCCAGACTCTTCACATTTACATGTACTCACGTAGCAGATGCTTTTCTCCAAAGCGACTTCCAGTGAACTCTGTGTAGCGTTATGAGCCCACACACCTTATTCACCGAGGTGACTCACATTGCTAGATACCCTACTTATGCTGGGTCACTCATCCATACATTAGTGGAATACACTCTCTGTCACTCACACACTACGTGTGAACCTGAACAGCATGTCTTTGGAGTGTGGGAGGAAACCAGAGCACCCGAAGACTTACACTGCTAAATACACTACTTGCAATGGGTCACTCATCCATACATCAGTGGAACACACTCTCACTGACACACTATGGGGGAACCTGAACATCCTCTCACCTCATCCCCTCACCAATCCTGCTGGAGCTGGGGGCCAAAAGGCCATTTCTGTTACCCTTCCGGGGGTCAGGAGAACCGGTGTAAAGTCTGTGCTGGATGGCCGTACGTACCAATTACACAATTTTGCTGCCATCTGCTACAGCCACGTGTGCAAAAGAGAGGCCGTAAGCAGCACAACTGCGCACCTTCACAAGTAGACAGTACAGAGGGCTGCGCAAGATGTGGATTTATTTACAGTTCAACATTTTAGAGCACCTTAAAGTGAAAAGTACATTTAGGATGCCGTTGGTGCGCTGAACATATTGAATTGGATGCAGTAACAGCAAATGTGTCTATGTTGCTGTAGAAAACAGAGCACCATACTGTAGAAGCGATATTTACATTTATCCTTTTGACAGATAAATTTCACAAAAACGGCACACGACTCAGTAAAGAAAAGTACATTTCACCAGACGGACAGAGCTGAAGACACTCGATTCGCTAAGTAGGCAGTCCGGTAGCACTATACAGCCGTACAGTATTTTCTTGAACACCTTTTACAGTGTTTTTAGTTCCGACGGCAGAAGCGCGCACCTCGTCTGTCATTCTGGCAAAGGCACACACGTCATTCCTCTGTCAACTTGCTCCCTCTCTCCAGTTTTGGGAGCAAATATCCCCATTTCAGTCTTGAGGCACACAAACTGTATTTCCAACAACAGAGAATATAAATCACGGGAGTCAGCACAAATGATTCTAGATTCTGCTAACTATTCTATTTAAGATGAAGCTGAGGGCCCCATGTGGGCAATAGTGTGTCTCCATGTAACATGTAGTGTATTTCATTTGTCACTTACTACCTTCAAGGGGGTCATTCTTCATAAAGTAATGCAATGGAGCAACGTGCCTCAGATAGTGCCCTAAGAGCGAAGGACTTCATATTCCGCTTCACCGTATGATCACTTGACTGAATTCATTACCTTTTCGTTTGAACTCATTTAGCGCTCCCCCGACTACAGAGGAGGTTGGCTCCTTTCATAAAGAGCTGGGACACCTCTAAAGGTCCACGCTGCGGCCTGTCGCGACCGGGACCAATTACTCCTCATATTTCATATCAGACATCGGCAGCGCTCCTTTGCTTTATGAGAACAGCTCTCGGAGACGCTGCCGGGAAGCACGGGGCCCCGACGACTAAGGGCAACAACTGGAAGTTGCTGGTTTAAACCCCCAAGTGTCACCTGCAGGACCGGTGAGTCTGCGCTTGTTGGCTTTGACCTGGTTTGCCCAGGTTCACAGGTCACAGACACCAAAGGCCAATGGTGAAAACTCCATAAAAATGCTCCGGTGACATGTTCAGCAGTTACGACGCAGCCAGAGGTCCTGTTAGGTTGCTGTTGCAGAGGAGGAGGCTGATTCACCATCTGTGTGTCTAAGTTCTAGGAGATGGCATGTCACAACTCCAGAGCTGCAGTGTTTGGGCATTCCAGAGCTTATGATGCCTTTTAATCACTCTGAATGAAAACACATGTGAGGCAGAAGGTCTGGTGGACAGTGAGCATATGTAAGGTCTCCACTGAGGTCTTCAGAGCTGAGTCATTCAGAAAAACCAGGAGAAAGAAGTTATAATTTAAGTTTGAGATTAAAAAAGCAATCCAGTTAAGAGACTACAAGTAGAGAAGGATGTAGTTTTATGTCATTTTGAAGTGTGTATTGAGACAGTGGACTGAAAGCGATGGACCTCGGATCAAATTTACATTTACTTATTTAGCAGATGCTTTTATCCAAAGCGACTTCCAATGAACTCTATGTAGTGTTATCAGTCCACACACCTTATTCACCAAGGTCATTTACACTGCTAGATACACTACCTACAATGGGTCACTCATCCATACATCAGTGGAACACACTCTCTGTCACTCACACACTATGGGGGAACCTGAACAGCACATCTTTGGGCTGTGGGAGGAAACCTGAGCCCCCAGAGGAAGCCCAAGCAGACACAGGGAGAACATGCAAACTCCACACAGATTGAGCAGGAATCAAACCCACGTCCTCTCGCGCCACCCAGACGCTGTGAGACAGCAGCGCAACTTGCTGTGCCACCGTGCCGCCCAGACAAATTAAATCAGAACTAACTACAAGCACAAAAATCTATGAGACAGAGGTTCTCCTACTTCGGACAGGTGATGACAACACTATTTTCTCAGAAAGACTGCAATGCCTAGAGAAGCGGAAGGCAAAAAGAGGATGATGATCAGCAACCCATTAAAAACACCCTATGGAAGTAGGAGGACGACAAAATATTCCGGAGACGCTGCTCACGTGGTCACCAGGAGTCGACATCGACTTGATGGTATTTAACACCAAGTAAGACGGTACAACTGAACGAACAACCGAACTGGAAATAAGCCATTTACATTTGTTTATTTAGATTTTTGCCAAAGTGACAGTGTTATTCTCCTTACAATTATCCAGGCAGCAGTGTAATTTTTACTGTCTCAGTTCAGGGCAAGTACCTTAGCAGGTACTACAGCGGGAGGTTGGACTGAAACCCGAGTCAATTGGCTATAATCACTACGCCACCTGCTGCCACATAGGAAAATAAGTGACTTTCTAGCCTCTGAGTCCTTTAGGTTTCAGTTCAGTGAGTTTCATACAAATTCAAAAAATTAGAGAACCAAGTAAGTGTAACGGTAGAGTAAAAATATGCGTACCTCAAGACCCTTGAGTAGCAGGGATTGACACACCTGATCCAGAGCAACCGTTTTTTTTTTTTTTTTTTTTTTTTGTCCGGCCACAGCGGGACTGAGCACACCTACCTACAAGGTACAGCAATGCGAGCTTTGGGGAAAAGCCAGCATTCCGGCACTGGCTGATGGAGAAGGCTCCCACCATTCTGTACTACCACACAGATGGAGGCTATCAGCAGCTATCTAGCAGAAGCACCCCCCCCACCACACACACACACACACACACACACACACACACACACACAGAGCGCATCCACAGCCAGGGGCCTCCGCCAGCCCTTCTCCTGGAGCCCAGAGGGGAATTTATCGCCCGTGTCACTCCAAGGCCTTTTGTTTTCATTCTCGTTTCCTTCTGAGTTCCTTTTCCTTTGGAAGACATTTGGTTTTCTGAGAACTCCCTGGGCTTGTTTACAGACCCAGTGGTCAGCTGCTTGCTTCCAGGGCACGTACATCCCCGCCGCCACAGACACACGGGGATGTTGCTCTGCCACAGACCCCTTTTGTGTGGGACAGGTTTTCCATGGGCTTTGGTACACTTCCATTTCTGCTCCACCGGCTCCATGTAAAACCTCAGCGCTCTCTGCGCACCGAGCTGAAACATTCAGGAATGGCATTCTGGAGGACTGAGTTAAGGAGGGGGGGAGAAAAAAAAAAAAAAAAAAAAATTCACACCTCTAAGCAGCGTTTCCATAAATAGTAGCCAGTGCTTCGTTAGAGCGTAAGGATTAAACCCCAACACCTTGTACCCGTAAACCCATCACCGTTCCAAAATGTGATTCAAGGTGAACATCCCCATTATTTCCTCTCGCATGCCTGGAGATGCATGGTGACATGTGAGGACCAATTATGTAAAACTAACAGCCCTAGTCAGGCAAAAGCAGCTAATCCTTTCAGCTATCTTGTGCTCACATACTAATGAAGGAATTAAAATGCTGGTACAGTTATAAGAACCACTCCAACTGAAGAAAAACACAAATTATGATTTATAAGATTCCACAAAGCAAGGCATCTTGAGAGCAGGTTTTGAACCATCATCACGTCTCCTGATTAGCCCGTGGACACAGTTTATTATTCCGCGGCTGTTTCTGAAACCGTCTCTCTGACCCGGGGTCAGATCCCGCAGACTGTGCAGCTAATGCACTGATGGATGCCGTAACCTCACGCAGGTGGCAGTTCTCATGGGTCCCATGTCACGTGGCATCCGTTTCAAACGACCGCAATAACATGGCACAACACTGATTTCCCCTTTGTCTCCAAAAATCGATCGCAAAGTTCTTTGTTCAAGTTAAATACAGGTAAACATGCATCCCTGCGGCATGTTTAATTTGGGACGACCTGTTTGGTATTCAGCCACAGCGGGGCAAGATCTGCAGACACGAACAGCTCAACGCTCAGCAATCCAAATGCTACGGGAACATGCGGTGTGAATGTCAAACTGAGCATCGTGGTGCCAGAGATCCAAGCTGGAGAACAGACACAGAGGTGAGGACTTGAGTTCGCCGTAAATTCACTAAAAACAGTCTCTCTCTCTCTCTCTCTTTACGGTTCATCTGGGGAAATGTCCACAGAGTTCATCCTAGAGGACACACACGTTACAGAGAATGATAAGTAACACCGGAAGAATCCCTCAAAGCATCCAGGACCACTGCAACTCTTCAGGTGCAATACAGCCCAGTCCAAGAAGCGGTGTGTCACCAGATGGTTGTAAGTTCAAATGCAACAGGTTGAAGCGCCGCTATATTTATTTACATTTATTCATGTATCACATGCTTTTCTCCAAAGCAACATACATCTCACAGAAAAATTCTATATGAACATAGAGTATACTCAAATCTCACCTACTGCTGTAGTACCCTTGAACAAGGTACTTGCACTGAATAAGGCCAGCAAAAATTACCCAACTATATAAATGGGTAAATAGCCATAATTTGCTTAACATTGTAAGTTGCTTTGCAAAAAAGCATCAGCTAAATGAATAAATGTAAATGCACAAAATTATGTATTCCATACAATACAGTTGTTGTTTAGGGGCACCGAGTCAAGGACAGCTTCACTTGTGTCCTTAACACTGAGAGCAGTGCGTCCATTGTCGTAAATAGGTCCATCCATCTGGCTCCAGTTCATTCTCCTTTTTCCTCCAACTGTTCTAACCATTACCACCATACCACATTTTCCAGGCAACTCTTACCATATAGAGATACACATGAACTTGTACCTCATATTACAAACATTTGAGATTTTTCAAACATTTCACAGTTTAATTTCAACTACATCTGGTCCCCGGGGTTGGTTCCTTGCCACTAGTTATTTTTAACTAGGGGTGGTCCCCAGGTTTGTTACATTCCTCAAAACCCATCGTAAGTCAAAAATATCATAAGTCGAGAATGCATTTAATACACCTAACCTACCAAATATCGTAGCCTAGCATACGTGCGATGGCCATTACGGGCTTACCACCTTCATGCTGGGCAATTATCTGGAGTTTCTCCTCAAGAGTAACTGCCTTCCTCTTCTTCTTACCACCGGTAGCAGGAGACGCAGATGGACGTTTGTGACATTATGGATGCACAAAACACAACCGCGTGGCAGAATGGGAGATGTGGATCACTGCCCAGCATCGCGAGAGAGTATCGCACCATATCATTTCCCTGAGTGCAGGAATCAAAATTCAAAGTATGGTTTCTACTGAATGTCTATCACCAGCTCACCATCGTAAAGTCAAACCAACATAAATTGGGGATCACCTGTATTTTCTTCTCTGCTTGACTTTGTACTGCAACAGAAAAATTTTACAAAGTCCTGCCACCAGTTAACTTTTAAAAAAAAAAAAAAAAAACTCAGAAGGGGTAGAGGAGGGAAAGTAAATATTGCTTCATATTACATTTACATGTATATTCATTTAGCACTTTTCTCCAAAGCGAAGTACATTGAAAATGTGTGCATAACATCAGCAGGAAGAGAAACTTAGATGCAGACATGTGATTAAGTGCAGTTTGTTTCTTTCCACCACATGAGTAGTTGCATAAAACTATCAGAATATCCACAATACCCGATAACCTTCCTAGTAAATTTTTTTTGGAGATACATATAAACATTTGCGCTAAATTACAGGAGTAGCTGCGTAAAGGTTTATTTGGGCATGATCTTGAAGTTATAGTGCATGAGGATTACACCTTACATGGACTTAAAAGATCATGGGCAAAGTGAGTCTGCAAGCCACACAAGCTGCTGTAGCTGAAGGCGGCTGCCATGGAGAGAGATCACTTTAAGATTTCAAAGTGGGCTTAATGATTCAACCTCATCTTGCAGAACTTGTCACCTTTTCGAAACATCACATGCATGTATTTATAATGGTGTCTGAACCTGTAACCTCAGAGTGGCTCTACCTGTTCAGCAGATGCCAGCCTATGGCCAGCGTTTACACAGCTGAGGGTCAAGGAGACTGCCATTTCTCATGGCCAGTTACTCTCAGACTCGCGTTAATGACTGCATTAGAGCCTGTGCCGGCAATGAGGTAAACTTCATGATTCAGTGCTTGAAAGATTTTTTTTAACACCAAAAGCAAAGCTGTGCAAGGTCACTAGCCTGCACTCCTACTTGGTGCCTACTGAATACTCTCTCCAGGACCAACATCCAAGTTAAATTCAGGTGAGTAACTGATTCAGTGAGACATGGAGACCAGATGGTGTGAGGGCTGAAGTGACTCATCCATTATTTGGTGAATCCTACCCTGAACGCCTGCAGAGATTCTGGTGAACTCTGGCCTGGTTTGGGATCTGGGAGGAGGAGGAGGCAGCTTCATGTTCAAAGCAACACTGAAAGTCTGTTTTGCATTGCACCTGGTATTATAAAGGCATGACAGTACATGTGGAATATTGGCATCTTATAGAAGAAGAAACACGAGCTTGCGTAAAACTGAAGTGAAAACATTTTACCACAGCCATTCTGGTCACAGACAAATGACAGCAGATGACCTGTTGGCGAAGCCACTTCCATCAGCAAGCGCTTTGGCTCCTGCAGGATGTGCCTGGAGCACACTCGCATTGTCAGGGCAAGGGAATTTTAATTAAAGCATTGTTAGCAGCAGCATTTCCCAAAGCTAAAGCCCTTTCGTTGAGGATACTTACTCTCAAGCTGAGCCCCAGCCTGCAGGAGAGGGAGGTGAGCTACAGATCAGGGGCAAGCTCAAACAGCTCTAACCAGCTGCCTTCACCACAGTAAAAAGCAGGGAAACGCCCAAAGGCACAGATGTTCCTGTCCACACATCCATCTTCCCATGAAGCAAACAACATACATTGATTGGCCACTTTTTCACATACACCTTGCTAGTATAATGTAGTAAGACCCCCCGTTTGCCTCCCAAACACCATGAATTCAGCAAGAAGTTGATGGTCACAATCCACAGGGTTCCCACTCCACACTGTCTTGACAGCTTCACAGTTTTTACACTGGCTGGCAGCAGATTCAGTCTGCTAACATCACATTTCACCTCATTCCAAAGATGCTCTTTTTGCTTGAGATGCGTGGAGGCTATTGGAGTGAAGCAAAGGTATCGGATTTTTGCGAAGCCATAGCAAGGCAACATATCAAGAGTACTTTGCAGCATGGTGAACTCTCCTGCTGGAAGTATCACTTTGAAAAAGGATACACAAGCCATATGGTGCAGTCAGCAACAATACTTTGGTACTTTGTTGCATTCAAAGGATGTTCGGTTGGTACTAAAAAGCCTCATATCTGGCAAACAGAAGTGTGTGTGGGAGTGTAAAAAGTTGCAGTGCTAATGAAGGCTGATGTTTACATGAACGTGAGGGATGAATTTTGCATCTCAGAAAAGTTCAGAAATGTGAAACTAGCTGTGAGTTTAAATAACCCAAAAGAGTGGTGGAAAGGCTGTGGAAGCACTAAGACAGACCGGCTGTAATAACACCAGCTGATGTCCCTGTTGTCCAGCTTTAATAGTAGAGTGCTGACCACTCTGGAGCACCTATAATAGGAGGCTGTCTGCATGCCCCTTCCGTAGGAGTAAACCATGCCCAGGGGCTGTGTCGTCTCCCGTTACTCCAGGCAGAGAGAATTCAGTGGCGCCCTGCTTTTACACATTACCATACCCACCAACCTTAATCTCTGTTTGTTGCTTTTTCATGCTTGTTTATCTGGTGGCGTTGGCAGAGCCCCAGGAGGGAGCGGAACAGCAACGCCAAGTCACGGACTGCGTGGCAGAGGTAGCATCCTCCCGACCTCTTCTTAATGCCCCAAAGCCACTGAGTTGCTGAGTCATGGCTGAGCAGGCAGGTGATGCAGAACACTCTCAGAACAGGAGGAGGAGACAATTAACAAAAGTGATAGTGTACAGACCAAATGCTTCTACTGTTTGAATTCATTAGATTTATCTGGTTGCTTCATATAGTTAAAGCACCTCCTTGCTGCAGGGCCATCAGGCACCTCATGCAACAGCTTGTCTGATTTATTGGTTGCATCGATGAATTGAATCAATCAATGGACATGCTATGACCACTGAGATGCCTCCCTCAAACCAAAAGTACTTCACAATAAACTACTGAGTCAGTGGTGTAAAAATAAAGATACACCAGATAGACGTCTCCCCTTCCGTGCGACAGATCTAGCGATGCTGCTGCTGCAACCAAGGGACATGGAGTTCTGGCCCCTTCTTTGCCAAACCTCACAGCATCTCCCTCTGTCCTGATAGTTCAGGGCCCTGGACAACTGCCAACATTTTCTGGAACTCCATCTCCACAAACCTGGCCAAGGACAGGCAGAAAATACCTAAAAAGGGAACAAAGCAAGGCCCAACATCATCATGATACTGTCAGTTTAAATCACTTCTCAAGAGTCCACACAAGAGTAAACGACAGAATCAATGTCCTCCTCTGATGAACCTCAGATGAGCTACAGTGACATTTCTTTATCTCCCAAGTACTACACCGACCATCCCACGTTTCACTAGACATGGTAGCATCTGCTTTATTCATTTACACGATTTGCTTAGTTTCAAACCATATTTTTACCCTGCAGCATGTTGTATCTGAGTGCCTGTAGCCTGAAACAGGTATGAAAAATTATGATTCTTCACGAGCTTATTTTTCAGACATTTGTGTATCTTCTGCACCGCTGTGTCAATTCCAGTTACCGAAGACAACAAATTACTGGTAACTCCACATGATAATGCCGTCAAAACTACCAGAGGTAAATACTGCCGGAAAATGACTATCGTCTATCTTTCCAAGCAGGCAATACTGTGGTATCCTGGTATAAGAAATGAAAACTCAAAGATTTTTGCCCCCAAAACAATTTGCCTTCAATAAGTCATCTTAGGGGGGTGCGGTGGCGCAGTGGGTTGGACCGGGTCCTGCTCTCCAGTGGGTCTGGGGTTCGAGTCCCGCTTGGGGTGCCTTGCGACGGACTGGCGTCCCGTCCTGGGTGTGTCCCCTCCCCCTCCGCCTTACGCCCTGCGTTGCTGGGTAGGCTCCGGTTCCCCATAACCCCGTATGGGATGAGCGGTTCAGAAAATGTGTGTAAGTCATTTTACTTCACTTAAGAGGATATGAGTAAATGCAATACCACACACACATACACACAACTTGTGTATCTAGGGAACACACAAACAAATCTGAGTACACTCTGTACAGTTAACAACATAAACCAGATGGATTTTGGTTCAAAAATGCCTCAAATATAATGCACATCCAAGTACTTTCTTTTTCTATAGTTTCATAGCAATGCAACTGATATTGTTTCAGAAAACCACATTCACAGCTCAGTCAAAGTACCAAAATCATGCACAAGCTGTTGCCATGGTAACCAAGATATAAACACTTTATTGTGAAAGGCTGCAGTGGTCAGTCAGCTGATACATGATCACCCACAAAAAGGTACTCAGATTAACGACTAAATACACACAGGACAGAAAGATGACAGGGACACAGAAAGGAGCTCCGTCTCTCCTTTTTCTGTGAATTAATACAAGATCGCTAGATCTGTCGTACGGAATCTGGATCCTACCGCCCACCCCCATTTCATGGATCCAGATCTTCAGAAAGCCCAAAGAGCAACAAAGGGAAGAGGAGGCAGAAACAGCACAGCTACGTAAAACAGAACAAGCTCATGTGACAGCTTACTTGTCCAGAAAGGAAATACATGTTATGTCTGGGAATAGTTATTCTGTTAACTTTTCGATGAAGAACTATGATTAATAAACAAGTTTTTGTGATCCTCTTGAGGACTGTGGCAAAATTACACAACAGTTTTCCCTGCATCTTCCATGAATACGTGATGCCAAGAAAGCACAAAGTATGTGATGCTGAAAGTAGAACCAAATACAGCCACTTTTCAAATGCAGTTTATTTATTTGAGGACAAGAACAAAAGTTTTAGTGCGATGCCAATAACTGATGTTTCCACCCTCCCACAATTTCTTTCAGCCTCAGAAAAGGATAGTGGAATTAATATTAGTGGGGCTGGATAAACACTGAAACCACACATCAGTTGATCACGGGAGCAAAACCGATGACACCGAGTCATTGTGTGTTGCTGTCTGATGCAGGACTGCAGCTCTGCTGAGGAACTGGAAAACACACTGTCCAAACCCTGAGAAAAATCACAAGAGTAAACTGGCATGAATATGAGGAGGCGTTACTGATACTGTGACCTGGTATGCGAGCAACTTGTTGCTCTGATAAACTCAGGCCTTGCACCCTACCTCCATCTCACTTACCTGCAGCTATTTCACAGCTCCATACAAACGCTCAAGACAGATGAAAGCTCTTCCAAACTGACCGAGCAGTACTGGCTCTGTAGGAATTTCAGCACCTCAGGAAAACAGGGTCTCAGCAGGGTTTTTCCACAGAACAAAGTTCTGCTACAGAAAAGCTGAAAAGTGGTCTCTTGAATAAGAGAGCAATGAGGTTAAGCTTTGTTGAAAATCAAAGCAGGAGCTTGGCAGAACATACATGAAATTGGTGTCTTTTGGATCAGCCTCTGCAGGACTAGAGATGGTGTTGTCATACAACTATATCAGAAACAAGAACAACCTTCTCAACAGAATCCTTAGTACTCAAGATAAAAGGGAACTCGAACACCGAATAGTGGGTCGAATAGTGTGAGAAGTATGGGAATTGAGGGTTTCTCCTATAGCCCTTTTCTAGCGCACCAGAAGTTTAGCAAGACCTCAGTCCAAAGACCCTGGTGCCCTGGCCAATCTGCTGTGAACAGCAGAGGAATGTAAATGAACAGTGCCTCCTCTCCTTGATCTCCTGCAGACAGACGCTCGGGTTTCATTGGGTTTGCTTTGGCCTGAACTCCTGCATTTCTAACAGCGCGCTCTTTTGCACTGGGGGGGCTTTCAAATCGATCTGGAGAGATGAGAGGCAAAGAAAAAGTAAAGTGGCTTTTCTTCCTCCCCTCCCGCCAAACATAAAATATTGGTCTCGGTACAAAACAAACTGCAGAGTGCAAATGACAGCAGAGTTGTTTTGTGGTTTTTTTCCCCTCTGTTTCTTGAGATAAAACCTCAAGATGCCACCACAGATGCTTCAAACGTGGCGCTGAAGAAGCAAGGTGCACGTGACTTGAGGACAATGCACGGCGTATCAATAGCACAACCTAAGCAATAAGTTATGCAGTGCGGACGATGATTTGGTCAGAGATCAGCAACAAACGTGAAAGAGAACTGAACAGATGTTTTTTCCAGACCAAACATGCCAATGTATCAAGAAAACCTGCACCATAAGCAAAAGTTTGCTATTTTTGGACCCTGTCTATTTTTTATTTAAAGCTCCGTCTGTCTGTCTCTTGCATACACATTTAAAAAAATCATAATGACTAAATGTTTCTGGCATCCCTGATTTCTTTCTTCTTTTCATGCCTTTATGCCAAAGAAACATTTTGAAGCTGTATTTTGGGGCCAGGCTCCTTTGAGGTCAGGCATTTAGACAGCATGAAAAACTTGCTCTTTCCCCTCATCTGGCATGGCACACTACACAAGCTGTTTTGAGGTCTCCAGTTCCTGAATCAAGAGGCTCTTCATCAAGTAATCAAATGGCTGATGTGCTGTCAGTTCTCATCTTCATAACCTTCAAGCCTTGCCATCAAGCCTTATGGAGGGGAACAGGGGAAAAATTATTTCACTGCTACACAAAGGTAGTGCATTCCCAAAAACAAGTTTTCTATGTCTGCAATCAAACGAATGTATGAAATAACAGGCTATGAAAACTGTACACTCCAATACAGTAATAAAACTCAACATTGAAGGCATGTGGAAGTAACTATACTGAGATCAGAGCCAAACCACAAGGGTGAGATTCACAGCTCAATTCCCATTTTGCTGCAGATGAAATACTTTGACCCCAGTAAACATGCATTCTGCTTTGAACAGAGTGATCACAACTATACTTTGTAGTTTCATTTTACCTCTTTTCAGGGCATCACCTGAAATTCTGAACATGGCTTACTCAATACTTAGATATGGTGATTTAATTTCAAGAAGGCTGTTCATTCAAATCTTATATGCAGAATCAACTGTAGTAACCTCTGAACTGATACAGCAAGAATACATGACTGTACAAATGGGTAAATCATTGTGATGATGCATATCTAACATTGCAAGTCACCCTTGACAGAGCCTCAGCAGAACCACCACATGAGCCTCTTTGGGAGAGTTATCAGTGGTAGATTTATCTTTCAGCCAGAAAGTACTGTCCCGACCAGGCATTTTTTTCCATTCAATATGGAGATTTTCATTCAAATGCCATTCCTGCTGTAGTAACCTTTATAAAGATGCTAAACCTGCACAGATATATCAGCTTAAATTCACAATTCACAGCAAGAGGAAAAACTCAAAAGTTCTGACATCTCTTAAAGAAGGATTTTAACAGAAGGAAAAAAAATGACTGCAACATACAAAAGTTGCACATTTTCCTGAGAAATGAGGCAAAAGGAAGAGAACATGAATGAAGCTCGGGGGGGGGGTATGGCCTTCCTCGGGTTCATCAAATTCCATCTGTGCCATTCATCATGACAGGAAGCTGCATTCAGAGGGACACACCTGCACCTCTATTTCCAACAATGTATTACAAGAAACGCCACTGTAACAAGATATATGTGACTTTCACTGATTGACACCAAAGGCAGAATGACGTCACAATGTGGCTCCATTCCATACAAAGAACTCCATATAAAGATGAGTAGTAATCTGTAAATTGCATCCTTATTATGCATTTGAATCCTGTCATCTGAACTCAACCTTCCAAAGTATGGCTAACAAGCAAATATGGACAAGAACAACATTGCTGCATAAAAAGGTATAACAGTATTATATGAAATGAAGCGATGGTAAATAATTTTATTTAGAATCAAACAATGTTTCATGTTTAACTGGTCTCTTGTGCCATCAGGAGTCCAACAGACCGCAGAAATTCATTCAATCTGCCTCAAGTGTGTGTGCCTCAAATGTAAATGACTCAAGAAAGCCAATGGGTTCCTGCGAGCAGCCCCCAGCGAGCGGGATGGGGGGGGGCGCGTCACATTGATGGGAGGCTCCGTTTCCTCTGCAGACACTGCAACCTTCTCCCTCTTCCACAGCCCTCAGGGGGTCAACGTGGGGTTTCTTAGTGTACAGCAACAAAAGGCCTTTTCCTTAGACAGCAAATATGGCACATCCTCTTTTGATTATACCTTCACCGCCCATCTCAGGGCCCAGACATTGGACAAAGCCTTTGATCAAAATACCGAAGGTGTCTTTCAAAGAGAAATGAATGAAAACATCCTAGTGGCTGCACTGTATCTATATGCACCAAGGAGGCCTCACTGCGCACAAACACAGTAGAATCATCAGATCCTGCTATATCCCACACAAACTGGTAAGAGGACTGTCAGACCAACCTCCAGGGAGCCATGTATGTGTTTGCACACCCATTGCCCAGTCTTGACTGGTCCAGATGGTTGTGCATTACCTTTCTTATTTATACCAATTCATTTGTCCTAAAACATGGCACAACGCACTGAAGGTTTTCCAGGAACAATTGATCTTCGTAAGGTGGAGGAAGAATGTACTTTCAAACTTTACGTTGAAATAGTTGCAGTATACCAATACTTGATTTATATCAACAAATCAAAGACGCTTATGACATAAGAAAAGACATTGGAACAAAAACAAGACAAGTGAGGCTGACAAGAGTGTACTGTGTGACCCTTGCTGAATTGGTCCAAAACTTATCTGGGAACTAAATACATAAATCATAGCAAGATAGGGGAGAGAGTTTACCAAGCTGTTACCTATCTAACAGGTGTCTCACTTGAAAATGGGGAACACCAGCAGGGCAAGAAGTGGTCCTGCTACTCATTTTGAAGGACAGGAGAGCTGTCTTAACACCGACCTGTGTCACAAAAATCACCAGGGCAGGGTTCAAATAACACCAGTTCGCATCACAGCATTCCATTCAAGGGCGTGGTGGATGGTGGAGGCGGGGAGACCCGCCCAACAGGAACAAGTCAAAACAACACAGTACTTCGCTTTACCGGGAAAACACCTGCACCTTCAAGGCACCTCTCCAAGAGGGGGAGGAACATAAGGGCATCAGAAGAATCACAAATAATAGGAGGCCAGTCCAGCTTGTTGGTCTAATGAATAGAATCACTGGGTGACTTTAGTGGAGAACTAAATCAGTAAATTCTTAGCTTCAGGAATCTTTCAACGTCTTATTCTCAACTCCAAGCACTCTGGAAGTATGGAAATGTCTTCTTTGTTCAGATTTGAAGGGGGCTCCAAACAGCTGGTCTGTCTATGTACTTGTAGTTCCTTGGAGCTCTGACCCTGTTGTGTCCAGACTGTCAGCGATATCAAGCTCACCTCGCACACAGCAAGGAAAGCGGACACTTCCCCATTAGGGACCAAAGTATCAGCTTACACAGCAGGGAAACAAAAACGGCGTGATCGATTGTCTCCTTTGAATTCTTAATCCAGAGCAATCACTGAGCAACCCCCAAAAGGAACCCATCAACTGAGTCGCAAAACAGCCGGAGGGGAAAGCACAGTAGGAAGTGCTCTCTGCAGTGGGAGGCGCGTGCCATCAGATTAGTACAGTCCCAGCACCACGTGGCACTGGCCTTTCAGCATTTAAGAGCTATTTAATTACAAAATGAGAATCGCATGATGAGTTTATGCATGAGTAGCTATGACTCTGCCCATGCAGACAGTACAGGTGCTGATGGAAAACCCTGAAAATTATGGGCCTGTAGTGTTTGTCCTGATGACGCCATGACCGTCACCCCCATGTCAAACAATGACTGTAATCATAAGCATAAAACAGGCAGAGAATGGATAATGGAAATACGATTGTTGAAAACCTGTCATAGAAATCTGACTGCCATACAAAATATTCATGCCTACAATGAGCCCATGTTTACCAGGAAACAATAAGGAGCCCTTTATCATTTATTCCTATGTCAGAGCAAAAATAAAGATCAACTTGGCTGCCAAATTAAATCCAATTTCTTCGTAAAATCAGAAATGTTCATTCTTGAAACGCTGCCAAGTACATACTGAACTGCAAATTATTTTCGTTGGGCTCCACAGTAAATTTTCCACACACAAAAGCATGAACTCAAACGACTAAATCCAAAGGTCTCCTTCAACTGATCGATCTCCTTTGTAACCTGCTTATCAATCCATTTACTGAAAAGCAAGACGGTTGTTATAAATGACAGCACTCTATTATATATTTGTCTGGCAGAACTGATTATGCAACTCACGTAACTCAGTTTCACATTTTTAACCTCTCATGGAAAACGTGTCGAGAAAACTCAATTTGCCTGTGAATAACTTTAAAGAAATGAATTAATCACACAGAGCAAGCTGACCAATTTACATTTTAAGCATACAATTATCTCACCATTTATCTGTGGTATCTACTAAGGAGCTCTTGATGTACCAAGTGCTTTTGTATTTTTGATGCTGTCACGCAGGCAATGACGCCGTCTGCTTATTCATGCTAGCAGACATCTTCACAGGACGACAAGCCGATACCTTGCTGTACAATGTGCCCAGACCACGCGCTTTTGTCCCCAAAGAAACTGTCTCTACACCAAAGGATCAGTAGGAGGGGTTGTACTTGTCTACATCGGATATTGCTTGTGCCTCCCAGCGCCAGGGCTGTGGGTACAGATGTAGGGTCAAGTCAGACTCATTCTGTGTGTCGTCTACATGTTTTCCCAGTGCTCACATTGGTTTCCTCTGGGTGCTCTGGTTTCCTCCCACAGTCCAAAGATTTTATGTGGACTGGTCTGAAGGTGTGTGTGTGTGTGTGTGTGTGTGTGTGTGTGTGTGTGTGTGTATGATTACCCAGCAAATGGCTGGCCATTCCATCCACTCCATCTACCGCATACCCTGCCTCATGAACTGTGCTTCTGGGATAGGCTTTGGACCACCAGAACCCTATGCTAGACAAGCAGTTACACGGAATGGATGGATGGGTAAGTGGGAACTGATCTTGAACATAAGCAGCTGAAGAATGCAAAGTGATGTGTACTTACTGTTATGTATTTGCATTTTGTCAGCAAACCTACAGCAGTGCTCTCCTCTCATTACTGCAGCTGCTGCAAAAATCCATAGCTGCAGAAAATCTGTTCATGAAAAAAGATGCCCTTAAGAACTCTCTCAGTGTGTTTATATGACTCACTGTATAAGACCGAGGTGGAATGGGTCCATCTCAGAAATGTAAAGAACAAGTCACGAAACACAGTCTTATTTGGTCCAAAGATGACAAACGGGTAATTAATAAAGCCCATGACTCCCCGGACAAAACCTAACATACAAATTCCAGCCTCATGCTGATCCGTTAAACTTCACTCACTAAAGAGGATTACTGTTTGACCCTTATTTCCTTTGTGCAAATACTGTACTGCAGCCCTTCGAATCCCAGCACTAGCCTCATTTACAACTGCTGATGTTGAACATGTGGAGCTGCTGTCAGGCAGCAGTCATTACCAATATGTGCATGTTTTCGTTTGACTGCATTTCTCCTTGCTATAGGCAGCTTTACTGAAAAGTGTAACATGCCCTATTCCCAACCTGGTGCAAGGCCTTCAGCCTATCTGATGACGCCACCTTCTCCTCGCCAGCTGGAAACAATACAGAGGCCAATGTGTCACCATTGCCATGACTAATTTCTTTTCTCCTGCCCCTCTGCTGCCTTTACAGTGTCCTGCATTATCTAAGCTAGGACAGGGATGTCACTCCATTCCCTTCATCCCTTAGGATGAGACTCATAAGCAGCAACAACCCTTGATCTGCTTTCAGGCTAAAGAATTGAGGCAGGTTTGAGGCCTCCTTCACACCCTGGAACACCTCCACGTTCCGGAAGTCCGCTCTCCTTCTCTCCCACTTGAAACGGTGGATGACCTGCACTACAGGGAGCTTCTCCAGGCAAAACATTGCTCCAAGATCAAGGTTTCACATCAAAAGGGTGTACAAATCAGCATTTAATTCTAATTCAGTCGGTTTCAAGACTACATTCCATAACTGCTCCTGTGCCTTCATTTCAATTGTCTCTCCTGTTTGATGTGTGCGAGCACACACCTCCTGCAGTTAAGAAGTTAGTGCCGCACCAAAAAGATCCTAAATATTTGGTTTATAACATACTTAACTGGAAAAATGTGATCAGCACAAAGAATGTTTTGCATTCTTTATATCATTTAGATTACTTGCCAGCGAGCAGAGTTAAATCCTTTGCCATGTAGCCGCACAACATAAATGCGTCCTTAATGGCTGGAAAGTCCACGGCTTAAATCCTTTATATAAGAAGAATGAATAAGAACACAAAGCTCTGAAGAACAAAAGAGAAAACAGGGTTGAGCAACTCTGACAACCAAGTTTTAACTGTTGCATGTTGCAATGCCATGCAGTGGGCTACCACCCACAGCAAAACCAAACATGATCTATTGTTTATTTCTTCCTTTGTTTATCCTTACATGTTTGTCAGTGCATTCTGGTATTTTATGGATGCATTACTGAATTCTGAGCAGTGGTGGAGGAGGCACCTCACTTTTGTCTGGTGCAAAAGTGAGAAAGAGACCTAAACGGAATGTGCGAGGGTTTCCCTAGCAACAGAAGATGGAATTTTATGCTACATAGTACTGTAATTGCAAGTATTTTAAAGTTCAAATCTCACCCCACTACTAGGCCTACAATGTGGAAGACAGAATGTGAAAACTTCTGCATGGTGATAATTAAGAGGAGGAAAATAATAAATCTGAGCAAGAAAGAAGAAAGGACTTGCGCTCCCCCACTTGGAAATGGATACAAATGGAATTAAAAGTGATATGCAGTCAGACACAGAAATACATGACTTTGTATTCTTCAAAGCAAAAAATGTCAAATACAAAATCCATATCTGCACACAGTTGGTACGTTACAATCCCATTTTATAAATGTGCTGTGAGTTTACATTTTTAAGTGACCGTGACTCGAACTGTGTATACACAACACAATCTGCTAAAACTCCAACACATGCTGCTACAACAATTACACACCATCCCTGAGAGAAAGATGTGGGTCCACATCACAATGAAAGGACACTCTGACTGGGCTCTCAGACACATTTCCTGAACTCTCCATTTCCGCTGAGAGTGGCCATTGGTTCTGGGCTCGTTCTTGCTGTCCACTGTAGTCCACACAACCTGATCCACTGGGACTGGTGCTGGGCACCAAAATGTCCAGACTCCCAGCCCCAAAGACTTTATTCCAGTCACCAATAGCAACGGCACGGCCAGTACCGCACAACTGCAGCGAAGCGCAGCTTGCATGCCGACATCAGGGCCTCTAAACAACACCTGAGCAGCGATGGGAACAGGAGCTGCCGCTCATCGGCAGAGGCAGGCTGTTTACACGTAAACGCTCTGAGCTGTCAGGTCAGCGTGACTGCGTCTTGCCTTTGGGCGTGCGCCATGACAAACTACTGCTGATAAAGGCCTGCAGGAAAAAAAAAAAAAACCCACACTGGAGTGACGTACCACACTGCAGCCTCTGGGTTTGTACTGGGGCATCATATGCTGGCAAGTGAAAGGCACCACAAGATTGCACTGCAGGTACATGTTTCTCAAAGCTGGGCCTCATTTTTACAGCTGTGCATAAACAGAAAGTTAGTCAACCCAACTGGGCCACAAGCACAATACACCATATAATACTTTCACTTGTATACAAAAAAAGGTCAAGTTCAAAAGAAGCCTGTAAAAAGACAATTAAATATGCATTAAGCAAAAATAAGTACAGCAGGGGGCATGCTGGGTAGGACTGTTACATTGCAGTCTGAAGGTTCCCAGTTTCTGACCCACTCCTGCCTCAGTGCTCTCGAAAATGGTACAGTAATGTAAGAACACCTTACTATATAAATGGGTAAATCATTGTAAAGCCAATTAAGATTTTAAGTTCCCTTGCACAAAGGCATCTGATAAATAAGGATTAGTAATAATGACGCATAGCTTTTGATACGGTTTATGTGGTCATTCAGAAATTTGGGATTTTGACAATCTTTCAAATTCAGTTATCCCTGTTAACGAGCCAGTAAATCTAAGGCTATAAAAGCCCAAGAGACCATTCAATTCACCAGTTTAATTATGTAAGTAAAAGTGAATTTGTGAATATAATGTAGGCGTTTCCTACATTCCCTCTCCATGTTGCAATTACATTATTCCAACTGCCTAATGATTTGAAGAATGTCAGGTCTATGTAATTTCGCGAAAGCCCATTAAACAAGAGTTGACATTTATAAACAGGCCGAAGCCTGCTTGAAAACGAACGTCAAACTCAGAGCTTTGTGGTGTGATGGGAGTTCCGTCTTCACGTGGAAAGAGATGATCCAACTACATCATCGTTGGAGCACTTTAATGTCTTTGACTAAACAACCAGCCACCATGTGAGACACTGGCGAGAGTCAGCGATCACAAGCAAATCAAAAAAACTGACATGGATACAATTTCTGCATGTAAACATTTCACAGCAGACTTACCTAATATACACATGGCTGAAATATTGTTTACAAACACCCAGACTGGCAGTACATCCTTGTTACACAGACCCTCTGAGGTCTGAAAAACAAACAGAAACCATGCTGAAAACCTAGTCTGTAGTAGGTTTAAGTCGGCCCCAGTCGAACAAAAGCTCTCAATATCACCACAGGCCAGGAAACTGAAGGGGCAAATGACAACAGGTGCTAACTGTGCACACAAAGACATGTGGCCTGTGGCCTCAGAAAGCAAGCCTTCATGCCCCCCCCCAACAGGCTAGTCCACCTTGACTCCCACCCAGCACCCAGGGCAAGTAAGAGGATGATGCAGTTAAGTGGGCCTCTTTTGTGCTGCCTGCATTTTTCCCAGGTCAAAGGTCCCCGCGAAGCAGACGCTTCTGAGGGTCCGAAGGAAACCCAGCAGGGAGGAGCACCAGCTACACCGAACCGTGTCACTGACAAGGGGGGAGTGACCGGCAATTGCCCCCCCCCCCACGGTGCCCCCATCACTACCCCCCTGAAGAGGCCTTGTACACACTCACACATTCACATAATACTCCCAGCATTCCTTTCATTCCTCCCATTCCGTCTGTACACCTGGAAACAATATAAGGTCATATGGGCAGCTGATGCTCACCTTCTGCAAAGTGAAACAAAGAAAACAACACTGTTTACCAGCTATTTAAAAAAAGAGTTTAGCTGTAGTTATGAGCCCAGGGAAACCATAGAGCATGATTGCACACTGGGAGTAATTGCTCCTCTGAAACCAGTGCACCAGACTGGCACAGGGCCAGTTTCCAGCTACTTAAACTTGGCACGGCAGACTGTTTAATGACAGGACGCTTAGGCACTGGTGTGCCTCCAAGGGAAATTACCCAGAGGGCACCGCTCCAGCGGGCTGCGGACAGGACGAGAGCTGCATTCTTAACGCGTGGCCTCGGCACCACACCTCGTACCTCTGATTCTCACGTTTGTCCTCCCCTGTGGGTGTCCACCGCCTACATATAAAATACCAGTGACCCAGACACCCCACAAAGCCAACACACATCCAGCGCAAACCTGCATTGTCCACATTTGTCAAGTCTTCGTATGAGTGGCAACAGGTCTCTGGGTGGTTTGGGCTGTTTTCTCACATTGGTGGTGTGAACCTGACTCCTGCAGTAAATCTCTTAACCAAGGTGCAAGCGATACAGAAAGAATACCCTACTGTATAAATGGATAAATTGATATAAAGTTCCTTAATTGGGATATTTTGTCTTGAGCAACAGCAGCTAAGTGACACACACAGACAGAGTGCGAGGCACCTCCGAGTCCCAGGCTCAAAGCATCTCTCCCACCTCTGGTTATAGTTTACTCAAGTGACTGGGCCAGGTGACTGTAAATAAGCTGATGATAAATGATTATAATAACGGTACTAAACGTGAATAAAAGACTAAGTAAGTGCTGCTTGTGACCCCCTCTGGGTAGAGAAGAGACGCAGTTAGGCGCCGTGCGACTGAACTGAAGCGGAGCTCGCGCGCTCCGCCGCGCCGTGCACTGACACTGACTCCCGCGGGCACGAGCTCAGCCGCGCGGACTCACCTCGTTGGACGGGATGCTCACGACACCTGTGGACCGCCGCTTCTCGCGCAGCTTCCGCTTCTCGATCTGCCCTTTGCCCTTGCGCGCGCTCGGACCCGCGCTCTTCTTCTCTTTGCTCTTGCCGTCCCTGTCGCTCTCGCTCGACGGAGTCGCGGCGGGCGCCTTCTCCGCGTGCGTCGCTTTCTTCAGGCTCCCGGCCGGAGACTCGGCCGCCCTGCCGGCGGTCGCCTGCTGTTGAGGCGGCGGCGGCTGCTGCTGCTGCTGCTCGTCCTCCGGCCTCCTCGTCGGACCGCTGCCGGACGCGGGGGCGCCGCGCTCCGCGCCGCCACTACTGTTAGTGTTGCTGGTCAGCTCGGCGCTCGCGACCGCGCTGCGCGTCTCCGTTCTGGCGACCGCGGTGAGCGCGCCGTGGCCCGTCGAGGCGGCGATGTCCCCCAGCATCTTGGCCCTCATCTTCTCGCGCTTGGCTTTCCATTCCTCCAGGAAGTCCGTGGTGGCGCCCGACCTGAAGCCGCCGGTGGCCATGTTTCAGCGCGGACCGGTTCTTATAGTGAACCTTCCAGAACAAGTTCGAGCAGAGGGAAAACGAGCGGCTGCCCCTCACATAAGCTGTAGATGACGCAAGGAAGCGCGAGGCGGCTCGCTTAGCTATACACTAATGCCGACAACGACGGAAAGACCGTTTCCTACAACTTGCAAAAGTTTGTTCGAAACTGAGCGCACAAAGTAAGTTGTCGACCGGCGCTCGACTCCGCTCAGCGAGGACACAGAGCGCAAACTGATGAGTTTCCACGTCGGGGACGAGCGCGGGCTCGTGCTCGTCTCCGGTTTCCCTCAGCTTGCTTCTCCCAAGTTGGACGGAGCGGCGGGGTTAAACTTTCGCAGAGACGCGCCGGTTAAACACATCCGAATAACGGCGTTAATAAATATGCATATCGATAAAGTTGTATTGCGCTGTGAAAGTTTCGCTCGGAGGAGGAGCGCGAGCCGCCTGCTCTGACCGAGGAGCCGCGGCGCGCGACGCTCACGCGACAGGAGACGAGCGCGGCGTCAGGTGCGAAAGAGTGGAGGCGCCGAACCGTGACGAGCGCGAATTATTAAAACGTTTCTTATTATTATAAGGGTCCGTTCCGGTGTCGCCGGGACTCATTCGGGGGCAGCGTGGTGTAACGAGCGGTCACTTTGTAGTGGGAAAGCCTCACAAGTGTTGCCTGAACTTTGATGTTCTGGCGCGAGAAGAAGGAAAGTGAGGTTTCTGTGTCTATTCCTGGAAAACATTTTAGTATCATCCTTATATTGAAAACACGCAGCAGCTGCAGTAATAGATGTAAAAGTGAACCAGGAAGCGCATTACTTTGTCGCGCACTTGTTCCCCCAGGGTGTTTTCCTTTATCGTCAACACTTTGGTAGAACATTCCGGAAAGACACCGTTAATAAGAAATGTCACTTCACAGTGAATGGCTGCGGGTACAACACTGAGCACTGGGTAAAGGTGTCAGTTTAATACTGCAGAGTAGCTACTCATTTACTGGGTTGGAAAAAAGGGTCTCATAAATGACAAAATGTCTTTTTTTAATAAACCAATAACTAAGCGATTGTAACAACTGGAATGGCGTGGGCTTTCATTCATCTTTCTGTTGTCATTTAAACCACTTGTCCAGTGCAGGGTGGCATAGACACAGTATAGGCTATTTAGACTCACGTGTTCACCTAAAATACATGGAGTGTGGGAGGAAACCAGAGCACCTGGCGAGAGAACATGCAAACTCCCCGCTGAGCTGTCATACCCAATGTTCTTTATGAAGAACTGACCCTGGTTTGGGGGGGGATCCCACTTTTAATACCGTTTTCCTCACTTAATGACGTTTCCAAGTCAGCAGGTATGAGGAAGGAAGTCGGGAGAAAAAGTTGCCACGAACTTGTGTAGTTTGTTTTCACTCGGGGAATTTTGCAAAATTTCAGTATGAGGAAAAAGAGCTGCCAAATCTGAGGGATCCTTACCCTAAATTAGCCTTTGTCACATCATTTTGTGTTATGATGGTCTAATATTGATTGGACTGTACTTGTTTGAGGTGCGGTATTTGATGCGTGAGGATTTTTGTCACAGAAATGAAATGTTGCATATGGACGAAAAGCATTTTTCATTGGATGTTTGCAGATGAACTGGTGTGTCTGTATATGAGGTACGGAAGGTAGTTTGGATGAAATATGTAACATGTTTGGAGTGAATGTTTTAATTTTTGAATTTGTTGAGCATTTTAATGGAAGTGATGAGGAGACCTCCTTGCGATGAACCGGGGTTCTAAAGACGTTACTGAGAAATTTGCGGCGCCGTGTACTTGGTAAGTTTTTGATAACTTCGGTAAAGTTTGAAAGAAAAGCAGTGTGTACTATGTTTCTCCCCCACTGTACAGAGCCAGGCTTCGCTGTCCTCCTGCATGGAGAAAGAGCAGTTTCAGGTGTGCTGCACATTGCGCTCCAGCCTCACAAGGCGCCTAATAACAGGTCACTTCTGCGTCTCCTGGAGCCTGTCCTTTGAGGAGCTGCAGTCCGCCGCCCTTCCCTAATTACAGCCACACAAACGGACCGAGCGCCACTGCTCTGTGATCACGCATCCACAACCCCCACTTACCTGTGCGGTGCGTGGCGGCGGGACGCTTTACCTCCGCAAACCGCTCAGTGACCCAGGAAGCACACACACCTCCGCTGGGGGTGTAACTTCTATGGTGCGGCCTTGAAAAATCTAATTTCACGCCACGGAAATGACAGAGCAGCGCAGGTTCTCGGGTCCGAGCGGTTTAGTTCCTGCCGCTAACACTGTGACGCCCTACAATTCTCCAGCAGGGGGTGCAGCAGTTAGGGATCTGAACTGGCAATATGAAGTTTGCTGGTTTAAATCCTGTTGACACCACTGCAGTAAGTCGCAAATCTGGATAAATAATATGAGGTCCCTTTGAACAAGGGTGTTCGCTAAATGTCAAAGTAATGATAACAGTACTAATCTGAGGTCTAAATATATTAAAAATATTTTAATGGGACCCATTTAGATATCCTGGGGGGCACAGTGGCGCAGCGGGCTTGGCCGGGTCCTGTTTCTCGGTGGGTCTGGGGTTCAAGTCCTGCTTGAGGCGATTTGCGGTGGACTGGCGTCCTGTCCGGGGTGCGTCCCCTCCAGCCTTGAGCCCTGTGTTGCTGGGTTAAGCTCCGGTTCACCGTGACCCCCCTCGGGACAAGCGGTTTTGGACAACGTGTGGGTGGGCCTTTAGATACGACTGTAGTTCGCACCCTATTTGTGTAACAACAGAAACGATGCCAAGGCAGGTGAATTATTGTGCCGTTATACAGCTAAAACAAGGCTAAGAGCAAGCGCCGCAGCCCATTAAGGGCAAAATTGTCTGACTGCAGCAGCGAGGTCTCTCCCTCGAGGCTTCATAGCTATGATTTTTTCTTCTGGGCTTTGAGAGGAGAAACTATTGAAGGGCACACTGTGTCTGCAAGTAATCTGAAAAACTCCAGTTTTACTCAAACACACTAAAACACATCAAATTTGTACTCTTCATTGTACCTCTTAAATCAGAACGTACATTATTTTGACAAAATTATGGAACACACTGCTGCTTGAAAGTGTGTGAACTCATTTCCCTTAGTAATACTCCAAAGTGATGTGAATGAATGTAAATACTGCACCCTTTTTACCCTTGCAGGGTATTTGTGTCTGTATGTATGTGCGCTTTCATACGTTGACTATTTTATTAAAGCACCTTGTCCGAACCGCTTGTCCCATACGGGGTCGCGGGGAGCCAGAGCCTAGCCCAGCAACAGAGGGTGGAAGGCTGGAGGGGGAGGGGGCACACCCAGGACGGGATGCCAGTCCATCGCAAGGCACACCAACCGGGACTCGAACCCCAGACCCACCGGAGAGAAGGACGAGGTCTAACCCACTGCGCCATCGCGCCCCCCTTTATTAAAGCAGGAAAAAATAATAAAGATGTGGTTATAATTCCATTTGCATCAAAGCTCCAGCAACAGTTGGGGGTCCCGTCGAAGAACTGCCGCTCCCCTCCTGCACATCACGGACCTTCCCGATGACGCCTCGAATTCCCCACTTCTCCTCCCACCAGTGGGACGTGCAGACGTCTCCATCGTGCCACCCTCCACAAGTGAGCAACCAAATTTTTTTTTTAAAAAAAAAAACATTTGGCTCCACTGTGTGCCACAGAGATGCGTTTCTGCTATATACACGACACGTGGAACTGGTCATTACACACCTCGTGTTGCATGAGAAACACTGATCCTCACTAAATAACCATTACGTGGTAAATCTAAGGCACGCAGGAGCTCGCCCACTTTCGAGGAGCACTGTGTGTACATTATACTAAAATGAAATAGGTTCTCCTTCCATGCAGTGAGTGCATCTCCCGCTCTGCTCCTGTAAATTTACCTCCCCTCCCCCCATGATTGAGCCCCCGTGGCATCCCCTGTTATTTACAGTAATTCAGAGCTCTGGTTCCATCACACTGCTGCTTTGTCCAAATTTTAAGTAGCTAATTGGATGATGGCCCCCCCCCCCCCATGCTGTTTATGTAGGGGAAAGTGTCAGGTTTCATGTGGCTTGAAGATTGGAATCCCAGCTCCTGCTGTAGTACCCTTGAGCAAGGTACTTACCCTGAATTGCTCCAGTAAGTTACTCAGCCTGCACATGGCAGCGGTAAATTAATGAGTAAATTCTCATACAGTAGCACTGAGTATTTTACCCTGATTACTTGAGTTCCTCTACGGTTTGAACAATCGCTGCCTTTAAGCGGCAGGGTAAGTGTGGTGCAGATGCAGGGTATGTAGGGGTACAAGACACCGCTGATCCCACCCCCACCCACCGCTGAATCATCCAACAAACCCAAAGCGGCCAAAGACGGGAAGGAAACGAGGCGAACGGGACCAGTGAAAGGAGGGGGTGAAACTTCCTGCTGGGCTGGGTGTCGGAAGCAGGTTCCACTGCGCTCTCGGTCCCTAAGGCCTCGGGACCGACACACCTCTTAACCTGCTCGCCTGTTAACATTTCACATTACTTGTGTGTGCGCGCATTTAAGGTGTAGTCTGTTACGCAACTGAAAGAACAGCGAGGAGGGAAGCGTTACGGACACTTCGGAGCCATTTCAAGCAAGTCGCTCCACATTATTTTCTTCTGAGCAGGTGCCGCTGCCCCCGAGAGACGAGAACGGTGACGGAACCAGGCCCGAGCAGCCGCCCGGCGCCTCAAGCCCCCTGCCCGCCCAGGAAGCGTTCGGAAATGACACGGAGCAATTTAACGGAGCCAGCAGCCCGGGTGCGTAGTAGCCGGAGTATTCTGGTAAATACTCTTGTGATGCAAGCAGCAAAAGTAGAAATTTCTCTAGAAGTGGCTCACGTCATCAGTCCTGCCTTTAGGAACAAGGGATCTCCATGTTCCACCATGTGGGATGAGCAGAATATGTTCGCCTTTATAATTCTAAATACTAACCCCTAACAGTAACTCAGTTTCGAAGTATCATGCTAACAGAGCTGATCACTTGGGGGGCATGAATAATTTTGGAAATGGAAACTAACCTTGACCCACAGGACCCACTGCAGCTCAAGACCTACGCACAGAGCGAGACCTTCGCCAAATCCAGAGACCTGTTGTACCCGTGTCCACAGAACTTCCTTGAGTCGTCATATTTGTCAATAAGTCAATAGCGAGCTGTCCCTGGAGCTCCACAACACACAGGGGCCCTGCAGGCACACCACCTCACCATCACAGTCCCACCGGTGGGAAGAACTACAGCGCCTGTGTCAAGAAAACGGTTTGGGGGCATAAAATGTATTGTTTCCACAGCCCAGCTATGAAGATCGTGTAAAAAAGAAAAAAATATATATTAATAGAACCATTATGAAAGTGTTGTTCTTCTGGTGACATGTCCGGCAAGGAGCTCTTGAGATAAACCCCACTGATGACCACATGGGCTTCCGCTCAAATAAGCAGCTCCCACGCCCCAGGCCACCCCCCCCCCCCAGGTCCCCAAGCCCCCTCTCCAGCCTGGGAACAGGACACTGAGCTCTTGGCTCGGACATTATTAACCAACACTCGAGGCGATTTGCATATATCCCAAGAGCCCCTGTAAATATGGGACCGGGGTCTTTCCTCCTTGAACCAGGAGCCGATTTCAGTTTCAGTTCAGACACCACCAAACGTCTACATTTACAGCTGGTTTCCACAGAGGGCTCGTCGCACGACAGCTACACGCGTCGGTCCCTGTTTCTGCAGATTGTATTAATTCATTTGTGACAGCAGTTAAGAAAACTAAGATGGACTTTAATTTCCTCACTTCTCTTTCATTTTTGCCCAAGCGGGACATGTTTAACAAACAGCATCGTCATCGTTGTGACACTAATTGCATTAATCTGCATACTCCAAGTTAGGAAAATCACTTGTCATTATGTCACTAATGAATTAATCAAGAATGTTTATTAATTTAGTGGCATTCCCCCCCCACCCCACATCGAGCGATTATGATCGCCGTCTCTTATTGGTTGTCCTCCACAAAGCTGTGGCCTGATCCCCACCAGGCCAACCCATCTCAGACAGCAGGAGCGTAAGCGGTGGATTACTAGGGGCTCGACTGACACACACACACACACACACACACAGTGATATTCGGCACTCAAACAGAAGAAGGAAAATCATTCGGAATTTGATGGGTGCTTTGATCTGTCCTCGTGCAAAAGGCCCGAGGTCTTGGACGGCCTTTTATGAGAGGAGACGGTACTGCATTGCAATTACGAGAAATCTTAGGCTTCCTGGCTGCTCTGCTGCCAACAGAGCAGAACAGTGAATTTTCACAGAAATGCCTTTGGATTAAAAGTACTTTCAATCTGGCTTCTGTAGCAAAGTCACGTTACCTTTGAGTTTCATGGGGGGGAGGAAACAAATTTGGAATGATCACATGATTGTGTGCCCTGGCTACACAAAACAGCTGGAATATTTACAGTGAAAATATTTACAATTGTTGACTGAGGCTCAGGAGACGTCCGTCTTCATCCTGCTCATGTGGCAGACGGAACACTTGGCTGGCGCGGGACTCGCTCCCGACCCTGGAAAGGGGCCCTAGGGTGCATCCTTAAAGAGAAAGGAGCCCCAGAGGGCGTCTGTATCCCCAGCAGAGCGGACCGCGTGCATACAAACACATTCCCGACCATAAACCCCGTTCGACCAGTTGCAGCACTTGGAGCCCCTGAACTGACCCCTTTGTTCAAAGACTCTTACGACCCTGCATGGTCAACCTGACACAGATTTACTCATTTATACAGTAAGGACACGCTGATGCATCTGTACTTTCTTCCTCTGCTACCAAGGGGAGCCTCAAAATTGAAGTCCCCACCAGGTGGAATACCGCAGCGTGCAGAAGCCACAGCACCACGGAGACCGCTGGAAGAGACGGGAAGTGGACGGCTCCAAGGGAGTCCCCAACCCCCAACGAAAGCCGCGCTGCAGTCCCGTAGGATCACGGGACTTCCCGAGGTGGTCTTTTCACAGCTGGAGCCGAGCCACGGCAGCGGAGAATCACGGTATTCCGAGATCAGCAGTGCCTTGGAACTGAAAGGTTTTGTCCGACCAAAGTGCAGACACAAAGGGAAGCCCCTTGGCAGAAAGGGTCCGGTTAGCCCCCCGCTGACCGCGCCACATTAACATTCCTCAGCAGAGCACTTTTTTGGATGGCCGTCGAGACCCATTTACCCTTCCCTCACGCACAGCTTTAATGGACCAGTTGAGGGAGGGGGGGGAAGAAAAAAAAAAAAAACACAAATGCAGAGAAAGAAGAATGCAGTAAAAAGAGTAAGGAAACTAAGGCCTATAGTTTGTATATTCGTGATTAGAACTGAAGGCAGTTTGTCACAGAGCGATGAAAGTCGAGAACCTCGCAAAGGGCAGCGCTCCTCCACAATGTCCCCATGAGCCGGATTCAGGACGTGGTCGGCACCGTGAACCCAGATGGTTGGCATCACTATGGGGAGCTGCTGCGTTAGAACAGTTTGCACAATAATACAATATTGAACACTTCTGAATACGCTTCTTGAAGAAGCACTACAGCTGTGCGCCTGACCGCTACTCACCTCCATCAAGAGCTGAGCAAGAAGTCGAGCTGGAAGCCGAGAGGAAAGAGGAGGTCTTAGTGTGTGCGCCACCTGGTGGTCACCATGTCACACCTGTGCTCTTCATTTAGGGGTTTAAAGAATTTGTTATACCAACTTTCCCCCTTATAGAGTTCATGTTTTCCTTAATAAATAAAAATAAAAAAAAAGTGTTTCAAACAGGAATAACTGGATTCAATAAGTGTCTCAGCTAAGAGGTTTAAAAAAAAAAAAATCAGTGTTTTAGCCTCATCTGTAATACAGAAAAAGACAAACATGGCTTTATTTAATTTTATTTGTATATGTCAAAATACAGTTTCTCAAAATAAACAATTTGGCAACTGGTTTCGCTGGGATACAAGGTCTGCCCTCCACTACCAATAAAACCCTGTTCTGCTTCAACTGTTTCTTTGCCTTCCATTTCTCCTTTACCGGAACAATAAATATGTCTGTACTCTGGCACAGACGTGACCGATGGCCAACAGAGGCAGCTACGTACCATGTGGAGACCAGTGTGCAAACCAGCAGCTCTGGCCGTGAGCTACGCATGCACAGGAACGACTGCTCACCCCAAGTCTGAGTCATCATGTCAAGTCCACTCACAACCCCCCCCCCACCCCCACCCCCCATTCATGACCTCTGGCCATTGATAATACACACCAAAACTCCACCTCCCACCAGAGCAATCCTCCAACAAGCACCGCATGCTGTCTGTAACAAACTGTGAGTGTTACATTTGGTAGTAAGAGTGTGGCAGAGCACTCGCACGAAGCTAATCGCCAAAAAAAACAGGAACAGAACTATCCAGCATTTGAGGTTTCAAAGTAAAATATATCATAGAACACTGAGCTTATTTCCTTCTCTTTATCGGGGTATAAAGTCACATTGAAATATACAACATAACCCAAGAGGACACAACAGTAAAACGAGAGCTTTACAACGCACATCTCTCTTGTTTACGGAGACCCCGCAGTGGCTGAGGTCACAGCAGAGGGCGCCACTAAGACCTCAGACATACTTTACATTATGGTGCTGTGATGACGCTTCGGGGGGGGGGGGGGGGGTCGGGCTTAACAAAAAGAAGAAACTGCTGACGGTCCAGCTAAAGCAAGTTCTCTCTATTCTTTTTTTACAACAGCAAAATTTAAAAGGCCGCTGAAATATATAAAATACATGTTCCAACACATGGTCTTTATTCGACATAGTGGTAACGTTCTCAGAAAGACTCTTCACATGGCAATAACAGTGCATGTAGACATTGGGAAAGGACTGCATCAGAAATACCTAGGCTTTAGTGACAATATCTTGGCTAATACTACAGTTTTTTAAAAAAAAAAACAAAAAACAAAAAAACAAAAACAGCACTCCTCCAAAGATACTTATATAAAGTGTGAAATGTAGTGAAGAAATTATATTATTCTTCTCACAATTATCGTGAATAATTAAAAATGAAACAAGGTACAGTTCAGCAAGAACCATCCGTTCGCAGAGGCTCCACTGTATTTCAATGTGTTTGGACTATAAAATAAGTTCTTAAAAACACACATTTGCCATCCTCTGGAGTTTGTGTATTTTTAATAGTAACAGACGGGGTTTGTCATCTGAAACCATAACGCATGCCATGTGCTCGTCTCAGACAACAGGTATGTACAGCATCACTCAGTACCTGCTAAAATTAGGTGAACACAGAGTACAAACCAAAACCTATACTACAAACTTAAAAAGGACTAAAGATATGGGGGGAGGGGTTCAGCAATGGGAAGTGGGGGGGAGAAGAGAAAAATCTATGTTCAATGGACTTATTAAAGCATTTCAACAAAAATAAATGCATATTGCACATACAGTGAAATTCCACCAAGTCCACTTGCTCCATTTAGTGAGAATTCTATTTTTCTCATCAGCAAACAGTGATGTCATGGGGGGGGGTGCGTATGGGTGAACGTGCTTTTGGGCGGAGCACCCCACTGCATTCTGGGGGGAAATGCGCAGCACTGACAGATGGGGACGCATCTATGGGAGGGTGACCGATGGTTTATGAGGTAGAGGAACGGGGGGGGGGGGGGGGGCGGGTCTAACGGTCAGAGCAAAAGCAATCACATACAATCCTTTAAGTGCGTGGGGGGGAAAGAGTCGGGGGGGGGGGTATGGTTGTGGCACAAAATAAAAATGAGGTGTTAAAGGGCTTCGAGAAAAAGCCGAGATCTCGAAGTCACTCGTTTCCTGTACAGCTAAGGCTTACTGGTTAAACACGTGCACACACAGATACACATACACACTCACTTTCGCAGGCTTTCCCCACCCGCCTCCTTTTCCCACACCGACCGTTAAGCTCCGTTCGCTCTTCAGGGCAGCAGCAAGTTGGAGAAGAACGCCTAATCTGGGGTGGATGCATGACGATGGTTTAGAGGTAGTGGGAGGGGAGGGGTGGGGCTGAGGGGGGCAGATGGAGGACACTTCTCGTGACCAGTGTCTGCAGCAGTTAATAGCGATTTGTGCAACACGATGAGTTGCTGCTCGGGGCGGCAGGGAGCGGTCACTCAGTTACTTGGAAAGTTTGCTAATGACTCGAATCAGGGCTGCATTTTCATCCTTTAGTCTCTGGTTGTCCGCTTTCAAGTCTGGTAGCGTCTGAAAGACAAACAAGGGATGGGGGGGAGACCGAGAAAGGAGAGAAAAGATTTAGATCGCCGCCACTCTCTTCTACAAGCCCACACACACAGCCCACGTCCAGCGGGGCGAACCTTGTTTGACACGCAGCCCAAGAGAAACCCAACGCTCAGCTACCTGTGCAGCCTACTGCGCCCACGCAAGCGCACCACACACTGCAGCCACACAGGGGCAGCACCTGGCATTCGGCTCCATGCACGACAATGCTGTCGACTGACACCAGCAAGCGCCTCAAACACACAGCACACCTCTCCCCTTAACTCCAGCTCCTCAGAAACAAACTTGGAAATGTTGGTAGCTGTAAGGCATCTGGGCCACGGGGCACTAGTTGGGAGACACTTTTCATCAGCTGGCACTGATCTGAGCCTGGATGAGGATGAAAGATGGTAAAAGACAACTTCCATTCCTCATCAAGGACCTCAGCTAAGAGAGGGGTGGGGGGGGGGGGAGCCATCAGCTGCACTGTGCCACAGCACAAGTAAAAACAGTCCCAATGCAGTCATCTAAATTTCGTACTTTGCTACATTACAACAACAGTAGGTGACCAATATTAAAACGTCCATGACAAACACTGAGTAAAAGTCAATAAGCAAAGGCGTTCAGCTAGAATAGAACGCACCATGCAACAAACCCAGACCAAGCCAGGCTGACAGTGCGCCAAGTTCGGGTTTCAAGGCAGTGGAGATGCGGGACAGCACCTGCCTGTCTGTCTGTCTACGTGTGGGTAGTGTGGGCGACACAGAGGGAGAAAGAAGGCATGGGATGAGATGGGGCTATGAGGGGGCCGCATGCGGCTGGCTAGAGCACTCGGAGAGCTTGGCCACGATGCGGCCCAGGACGCGGTTCTCGGCTTGCAGCCGCTTGTTCAGCCTGTGGAGGGCCTGAACCTGCTTTACTTGGTGGAGGTTCTGCAGGAGGAGACCACAAGAGAAGAGGAAAGAAAGCCATTGGAGTTGACAAACTAAGTGGAGGGGCTGCAAGGGGGCAGGAAGGGTTGTGCGCAGAACATGATCATCAGGGTTAGTGACAGGACACAGAAAACTGTTCCCGGAGACTCTTCTCGTGAACGGCGGCACTCAGCAGCGAGACCTCCTCAGAGCCTTGACCTCATCGCATCGCGATGTATAAACACTCTTGTCAATTGTGTTGCTCCCCTACAGACTGGCCGCTGCCCAGCCCCCACGAGCTGGGTTTCAAAACAGAGTGTAAACACAGCCATGGCTCAGAAGCAAAGGTATACCAGTGCTGTGAGAGACACCCACCACAGCATGAATAGGAAGAACAATTAAAAATACAGAGAAATGGACTGTTGGAGATGAGGTGAAACCCAAAGGAGCCCCTGGACAGCACAGAACCATCGCAGGGCGACATCTATGTGTGGACGATGGCATTTAAGACAAAAAGGCTGCAGACATGGTCAGCCTGACAGGTGACCAACAGGTGAACACAGCATCATGGCTGCTGTTTGGGAATCCACATGGGGGAGCAAAGCCGAGCGCCACCCAGCCCCCTCACCTCAGTCCTGCGTACAGAGCCAAACACCAAGAGGCTGCAAAACATTTTAACATTCGAGCAGAGAAGGCAGTCTTCACATGTCCTCTGTCACGGTTTCATTTTGAATACTGTGCCCAGGCCATTGGTAAAGAGACAAGCATTTCATTAAGGGAAGTGGGGGGGTTGACAAGTACTGTAGAGATGGGACAGTTGTTACCTTGAGTTCTTCCTCCATCTCAGAGATCTTCCTTTCTAGAGCTCTTCTTTCCTGTTGGGTGAGACGGGCTAGTGAACACTGGGCACGCAGGGAGCGCAGAAGTGACACACGCGTGGAGCCACACAGCTAGAGCTTCCGCAGACTGCATCGTCGCACACAAAGTCACTAGGAAAGACTTTCTCCGTTCGCTTTCCGTGACGTGCATGTCGGATGCAGTTTGTTGAGCACGGCTATGGAAACACAAAACTGTGTCGAAACGATAAGGAACTCGTCTTTGGAGCTGGAGTGAGCGTTACAGCATCTGATGGGGTAAACACGGTACCTCGTCCTGCATGCAAGTCGTACTTTTTGTGAGCAGAACACTGCGATGCAAAGAGAAGTGAGCTGTTCCAAAGGAAACTAAACCAGCACATGCGGAACACAACACACAGAACACGTGGCAGAAACACGTGCGCAGACACGCACGCGCGTAAGACCGGGCTCTTGTTGACTCATGAGCAGTGAACACACACTGTCTACCAAAGATGCACAAACAGGCAAGAGAAGGAGCTTGTGGGGAGAGGCTGGTGGGTTCCACCCCACTCTGAGTGGAGAGGCAGCAGGAGAAGAGAGAAGAGAGCACTACAGGAAGTCAATGTTTGACTTTACCACCCAGAGGAAATTGGGTCTTGTTCGTAACCTTCAGACATAAATCAGTTTGTTACACCACAGTTAGAGCAGAGAGAGGAGGAGGCTGTACACTCCTCTTACAGGTTACTGTAGTATGGGGAAGAGCACTACTTTCAATGCACGGTAAACCAGAGTTTCATTTACAGCATGTCACTACTTGTGAAGTGCAGTACTGGACAAACGTTGTAAGAAATAGGAAACTTTACCCTTTTCTCCATTTCCAGCTGTGATCGGTCAGCAAAGCGCTCCTGCCTCTGAAAAACAAGTCCAAGATGACATGTCAAGTGGGAGCATATTTCAGGACAGGGAAGGGTGGTGACAAGGCTCTTCGTCCCTGGTCCTGTCTCATTTCCCCTCACGCCATAAAGACAGTGAACTGGATTCAAACAAATGAATCGGAGGGTTTGTGATGTGGCTCAAACAAAAACAAGCCCAACTGGGCCCTCAGGGGGCTCAGCAGAACACAGCATGGCTAGTGCTAAAATGGGTTGTTGTGCGTCATCTGAACGATTCAGCATGTTCAACCTCAGCCAGTCTGACACAACCAAAACAGACCCCCCCCCCCCCCCCCCCCCCGAACAGCCCCACCCCCCACCTGTGTGGCCCTTTCTAGCTGCAGCTTCAAGTCGGCCAACTCCAAGTCCGTGTGGCGCAGCTGGGCCTTCAGCTTCTCGTTCTCAGCTAGGATCTGTTCGTAGAGCTTGGACAGGAACCAGAGGAAGTCAGTAGAGGAAGCACTATGGAGACGTTGAGCAGTCGGAACTGACCGCCACACACACTCCTACGACTGGAAAATGCAAGGAACTTCAGAACAGAGAAATTAGAACCACTGCTGGAACTGATCTTTTTTCCATTCAATTCGATGCTCTTTGGAGTCTCAATAAGACAAGACACAATGGAACTTCCAAAAGTGTTATTTACTGCTTCTGCAGAATTCTACCAACACCTCAAAGTACACCAGCACTGGGGTTAATGTGAAAACATTTGTACCTCTCTGTTCCTAAAGCTTCCTTATATCCTTGAACCTAAACCAATACCCATCAAAGGTCTTCAAGGTCATCAGTGTACCTGGAAATTTTATCCAGGTACAAAGCTGCTTTGTATTCTATAACTGTCTGCAGCATGCCGTTCACAGAAATAAACTAAAAGAATATAAAAAAAGTAAATGACATACTTAACAGTAAATAACAAATAACGTGAAACAACAATAAAGTGAGTGCTATTCATCACTAGCAAACACACTCCTACTACTGACAAATGCAAGAATGAACCGACAGCCTCCAGAACCACTGCACCAGGCATCAAGTATGTGGGACGAACAAACAGGAACCTCAACAAATTGGAGTGCTGTCTGGAGGCCACTGCACACCAATTAGGTGACCAAAGCAGGTGTGAACAGGACAGCAATGGGACAGCTGGGGGCAAATACCTTTCGGTAGTCTGTGGCATCCTCTTTATCCAGCCTGCTTGAGTACGGTCTCCTGCCAAGGTTCTCGTAGCGGTCAGCAGAGGGGGCGCTAGTGGAGTCGTTCCTGCGGAGGGCAAACAAATGTTTTCTTCACGCTGCAATGATTACCTTTTCATAGATTTTGCATGGAAGGTTTTAACCATGTACATACCTCGAAAGACGGTCACTCTAAAAAGAAAAGGAGAAGGTATTAGACATAAAATATGTTCTAAACAGACTGCAGTGAAATTACCCAATTAACAAAATTCATTTGTTAATTAAGGGGGAAACAAACATGGATCCTATGATTGTGGGCAAGAACCACAACACTGGCAGATGTAATTGTATTATAAGTGCTTAAACCCAAGTAAACATTGTAAAACACTCTTTTCCTCTGTTAACTTGTCTGAATTTCTTCTTGAAATTGGACTGGTTATCAAAATAATTGCCCTACATGATGCCTCGTACCATAAGCAAAGCAGTGAACACATTAAAACAGAATATTATGTACTCAGTTCTTCACGTCTGCATATTTGTTTGTGGTTTTAATTGTTCAGTTTGTTCTCTGCTGTTTGTCCCGCCCTCGCTGCAGTCCTCACTCTGTCTTGTGAATGAATACTCTGGGACATCCTGCCCAGTGTCCAAAAAAACCTTCCCAATCCAAACAGGAAGTGGACAGGCTGGGAGGCTGCAGGCACTGCAGACAACCTCTCCCTTCACAAAGCGGAGGGCAATGACTTGCGCAAGAGCCGATGCACCTTAGGGTAGGGTGACTCAGTTACGCACACAAGAATGAGTTAGAGGAGGGACAGCGACAGCTTTGCAAATGAAAATTGAGCTCATTTTTTTTCTTAAGTGATATAAACTCCTGTGACACACACCTTCTTAAACTTAAACAGAACCAAACAAATGGGCAGTAAAAATATTACACCCAAAAAAAAAAAAAAACCAAGTACAACGTACAACAAGTATACATAAAAGAGAAAACAGTAAACTGCAGAATCCCGAAAGAATCACAGAACTACGCTTACCTGTGGCTCACTCTGGGTGCTGCCGTCCTCTGAGTCAGATTGCTGCTCCGGTTCATTCTCATCACTCTGGAACAAGAGGAAGATGCTGTTACCATGGTGCGGTACTGCACACTTGATGTCAATGGTTCCAGCTCAGCTAGGCAAGCTGGAGACACAGGTTCTTACATCTTGGGTCCAAAAAGACACGCCGGTGGAGCGCCTCTTCTCCCGGGGGCGCCGCCGCTCCCTGATGGTCCTGGGCTGGGCCTTGTCCTCACCTTCCTTGTCCTCTGAGCAGCGTAGAACAGGAGAGACACAGCAAAGCATCAGCAGCTCACCCTTGTGACACTGTCCCCTTACCTTATGGCTACATTAGGAGGTACGAGGAATCCACTGACCCTTCTCGGCGTCCCTGGAGATCCGGCTGTAGGTGGAGCTAATGCCCTTCAGGCTGTCGGGCCTGTTGAGGGAGCTGGAAGAGAGGGAGCTGCTTGAAGTAGACACGGAAGGCGTGGAGGACGCCGTGGTTGCAGTCGTGGTCGATGGTCGGTAGCGCTGGTACGTCTGGGCAGGAAGGTCATGAAACATGCTTCAAACACACATGATACTCCAGCAGTGCACACACTCCACACTGTGGATGCCAGTTCTGCCCAATATTAAAAATGGCAAATTAAAAACTTGCTGCTGCGGTTCTGAGAATGACACCTGCAATGGTGCACTGACCTCATCGAAGCTACGGTATCGCGATCGCGAGTCCTCCTCCTTGGCCTCCGTCTCCTTCCGTTCCTCCTGCTGCTTCTCCTTGTCCTGCTTCTCTTTCTCCTCCTGCTGCTCCTCCTCACGTGTCCGCGTGGGGCGGCTCCTGCCGATGGTCTTCTCGGCCTCCTGGAGGTCAGTCAGGGTGACGCCCTGCATGGCCACAGTTATGGGGGCCGTTTACAGAGCTTCTCAGGAGGAGGACAGGGATGTGACCAGCAGTGGTTTGAAGCTCCACCCAAACACAGCCCACAAGGACCCAATGAGCAGGTACTTACCTGGGTGGACCGCCGTGACTGCCTCGCCTGCCTGGAGCGGGCCTTCCGCTGAGACTCGGACTCTTCATCCCGAACAGGAGTGAGGTACGACCTGCTCCCAGACACAGGTGCAGACACAAACATTTGGACTACCGAACCGATGGACCAATGGAGGCAGGCAGCAGAGCAGCAGGTAGCATTTCTTCATGTGCACATTTACTCATTTTGTAGGCACTTTCCTCCAAAGCAACACACACTGATTATTATGCAGTGTTCAGCAGACACTTATCCAATCTGGCACTCTAGTGCTGAGAGTCCATTGAGCTGCCTTCAATCATTCACCTGTCTAAACACCAGAGCAGCTCAAAACATACACACAAGGTCAATTCAAAGTCACCAATTCTCCTGAAACATGTCTTCAGACTGTTAGAGGGAACCTGCTGGAAATGGGGAGAACACTCAAACTCTACACAGACTGAGCAGAAATCGAACCGACGTCCTACCACATAACCCACTTGCCGTGAGACACCACCAAAACTTTTCTGTCAGTGGATACTCATTTGCATTGTCTTCACCGATTTCTTTTTTTTCCTTCTTTTGCTTTGTTACATTTACAGATGAATTAACAAACAAGCACGGTACTGTATGTACATCTGAGCATTTGTTAGTATACAGTAAGTGTAATGGGGTTAGGGTTAGAGTTGCTGCCTTTGGACCCAAAGGTTCGAATCCTACCTCCCGCTGTAATACCCTTGAGCAATGTACTTAGCTTAAAAATTCATCCAGTAAAATTACTCAACTGTATAAATGGGCAAACTAAGTCACTTTGGAGCAAAAATGGAAGCAAAAGCTACAGAAGAGCTGAACAAGTCACAGGTAGAGAGCCATAAACTATTATAGAGTATTTAATGATATGAACCTGCCTTGACATAACTAATGTTAACAATGACAGTGACCAAGTTCATTTTAATGGGATTTGATATTTTGGCATAAATGGTTGTCACTACTGGGGCAGAGGAATGCACTTTTTTTTTTTTTTTTTTTTTTAATGGCAATTACATCTTCAAGTTATGAGACTCCACTTTATGAAAATAACGCGTTCCCGGAAAACCCTTCATAAGGGGGAGACGAAGACTGCTGCATAGTCATCATTGTTAGTTTGAGCAAAAACATCTGCTACAAAAGGATGCAAATGAGAAGCCTGCAGTGCCACATGTTGGGTGAACGGCGAGCAGTTGGGCGTGGCGTGTGGATTATATTCCTTCAAGTCATTCATTTATAGAGACAAATCTCTACATATCTCCAGCTTGGAGTCACGGACCGCAGCTGCATGGGGACGGGCTGCCCACTCCGTTTACGCCACACAAAATGTAAACCCATTAACATCAAGTGAGCGTGCTGCCGTGGGGAAAACATGCCAACTTCAGCAGCATTCCTTTTAAGGAAAACCCTCCTGAGAAGTCAAGTGCTGAACTACTCTGTAAACAGTTTGTTTCAGCGGTAACTTGACCAAAGGACAAGGTCTTCACCTACTGCACAGAACGGCACACCACTGCACAGAGCGGTAATCAAGGAAGCATCACCACACAGGAGAGGCCAGAACAACCAGGAGGCAAAATGCCAGATGACTCACATGCCGCTGCACCGTGTCTTTACACGTGCATATAGGGCTGTGCTTGTGACAATGTTCTTTTGCTTGGGCAAGTCTGACAGTGCACTGTATATGAGTGATGGTGTGTGTATTCTTGTGCAATGCCCACCTGCGTCTCTCCCTGCTGTCGGCGGAGACCACGGTGCCAGCTGAGGTGGCGTTAACCACTGTGGGGGTGATGGCTGCCGACTCCTTCTCCCGCTCCTTCTCTGCACTCTCGTCCGTCCAAAACCTTGTGGAAGTTCTCGTAGTTACACAAACAAAACAGGCTTCCTGCTCATGACCTGTCGCTAGTTAAGACAGGATGGTGGAATAAGAAACTATGCAGTGTGTCACACAAACTAATTGTTTCATGTGTTGTTCCAAGGAGATATTGCTGAGCACAGCATGCAAACGCAGCTCTAGACTCAATGTCAGAGATTCTCCAGTTGTGGGGGACCTCAGCATCGGCATGTCTGCGTATAACCTGAGCACTTCAACTCTTAACTGAAGTAACTGCTCTTCCAACTGAACGGAATGATACATGTCCAAGACACAAAATTGATAGTTGTAGAAAGACCGAACTAGGAGCAAAGCCTGTTCCTCGGTATCACATGGATGGTACATATCCAGTGGGCACAACCGGAGCTGATGGCTCTACCTGCTGGTCACACTGGAAGGGGCAGGGGAGGTGGTCGAGGTGGATAGGCTCCGGCTGCCGGTGGACGAGGTGACGGACGAGGAGGTGGAATTGAGGGCATCTTCATACCTCCTGCCAAAGGAGCCGCTGTGGCAGTCAAGGAGGTCATTAACACAGGGGATAAGAAAAGGGGAGCAGGAGATAGTGTAGTAAAACTTTTCAGGATCACGAGTTTTTTTTTTTTTTTTTTTTTTTTAAACTAAATCTATGTTGCTCTTGATTCCCAAGCACTACGTTGTTAAAAACGTTTTCCTACATTTCCAATAAGTATGGGGAGGAAAAAAGATGGGAAGACAATGATTATGATGACAACAGGTATGGAACGTGACATGCACACAGCAATGACATGAACTGCCACAAGCAGTGAACACAGGTAATACCTTCTATACACGCTGTAATACGGGCTGTGGGATGCAGGAGACTGCCAGGCCTTAGCGCTACAGGAGGAGGGGTCCAAGCTGGTGGCGGAGGACGACTTTGCGGGCGCATCTCGCACACCACTGCTGCGCCCCATTGCCAGCGAATGGGACGAGCTGGCATCCGCACGGAGCCAAAAACAAAAGCACGTTAACAGCTCACGCACACACACACACACACACACACACACACACTGAGCGCAAAGCGCTACACAATGCCAAGGTGGACACCCTCCGCAGGGCTTCAGAGTTGTTGGCAGGACAGAAGCAACAGGCTTCATCACACAACTACAAACTTGAGCAGGGAAGAGCAGAGAGAGAGAGCAGAGAAGCAAGGCAAAGGCATGAGGCTTGGTGGCAAAGCGGTGACATTTTGAACACTCATTTAGGTCTGTTAGCTTTATGATGACTGATTTCCCAGAGGTTGGTTAGTGCTGTGATTTTACACCTAGTAGGCAAAGTCTCTATCCTGCGCCACACCAAAAGACACCGAAAGGAAAGGACTTCTGGGCGCAGACGAGGGCTGCGAACCTGCGTTGGAAGCCGAGCAGCCTGCTCTGCGATGTGGTCCCTTCACTGCTCTTGGGCTCGTCATCCCAGCGCCTCCTCGTGTACGAGGCGCTACGCACCAGACTGGCGGCAGAGTCCCTGGGAACCAAAACCCACAATAGCATCTGGCGGCTCCACACAGGGCCCCACACTGGGCCAATGGTTTATCTCCTCTCAACAGCACTACCATTGCAAGCCCCATAAAGATATCGCATGGAGCTGATCAACGTGTGTCTACTCCATGGCCACAACAATCTATTCAATAAAAATGACAGAAGTATTGGCTAATTCAGAAACCTGTGCTGCCATTTTCTCACTCTAAATGCAAACATCTCAAACAGTAGTGAACTCTAGCAAACGGCAAAGAGGCAGAAGTGTGCAGCAGCGTGAATCCACAAAACATGCATAACACTGCTCAGGCCTCCCAGAGTCTGTCACGGGGTGAACAGCGGGTGGCGCTCTCTGCACCTGTTCTCCTTCTCGTCGATGTCTGACACGCTGCCTTGTCTTCGCGACGGGATTGTGGGAGTGACGTAGGCCAGCCGAGTTCCTTTATCCCTCTCTTGTTCCTGTGTGCACAGACATGTCTTACTGCAGTTTTAAACCAGCATTTCCCTACAAAGCACAACCGCTCAATTCAACTCACTTTTAAATGTCCTCGCTCAAGTACATGTATAATGGAATTCATAATGAAATTCCATTTCTCCAAGTGTGGTGCAACATACAAATAGACAATATATAGTATTCCATGTATAAGCAGCAGCAGATATAAGGAATAAATTTAACAGACAAGGTAAAGTAAATGCAACAAGACAAAACCTTAGGAGTAAAGCAATCGGTGAAGACCAGTAAAAATAAGCAGTATTGGGTTAGAAATGCTACTCATACAAGGGGAACGCAACACGTAATTTGGGAAAGTGGGAGGAACAAATTCCAGAGTGAGAGCAATTATACAGAGAGTATCCTGGGCAGGAAGTTGCTCCTGAGCCTCATGCACATCGGTTCCTCCTCCCCAGGGACTGTGCGCCTGACTCCACAAACCTGGAGCACACTGGCTTTTGTGAGAAGATATCTATTGTCCAAGCGTGTTTACACACACAAAGCACCTGACAAAGTGTCATGAAGAGTGAATAAACAGAACACAATGAGCGCACCCAGGAGGTACAGTTACTGTGGGGTACACACATGTGTACATGGAAATCCCAGTAAAATGGGCAGAGAGAAGGAAATGGCAGCAGGATTAAAAATAAACCCATGGAGGTGTATTAAATTAGGATGTCGAGAATGGTATCTTAGTGTCCCTTCAGGTCTGGATACAGATTACGTACTTCGCAGGCTGATAAGGGACCATGGGTGAAAAATAATTTAAGAAAATAAAAGTTACTTCTTGTCATTTGTGTCCTTATTGTGACAAAGCCAGTGACAAGGCAGGGGAAGTACAGATGAAACTGCTTTATTTCAACACAAACAAATCGACTGCTGTGACCTTTGACACCATGCAGTGCATTAACAACATATAATTGGTCAAAGTGTCTAAAAGAGGAAGGGTCTTTACTTTCTCTTTGTTGTCCAGTGAGGACGAGAGACGGGGGCTGGAAGCAGAGCGCATCACCCCGGCTGCATCCTTCTCCTTCTGCGTCTCCTTGCCACCAGTGATATCCGCCAGCGCCCCATAGCTACCCGTCTTGCGCAGGCCCAGCCGCCAGGAGGCGGGCGACTCGTCCTTGCGCTCCTCCTCTTTGGATGGGACCTTTCCGGAAGGAGGTGCTAGCTGAGGGAGCAGGAAGAAAGGGGCACATTCGTTTCCAAACAAAGAATTCAGATCTAAAACAGGAGAAGCCACGACAAATTACGGCTGAGTGGTCAGTCAAGCTAAAATGAAAAGCACTTCAACAGGGGAGACGAAGAAGTGAAGCAGGAGTTACACTACGGTGTTTCGAGATGCAGCTGCCATTTCATACAACCCTCCGAAGCTCGGCTTCAGTTGAGGTTCGAGCTGAAACTGTGGGAAGGTGGATGGGAATCACCACCACGACAATGATGCTTGGCAGAACGAGCACATCAGTCATCACTAATGGCTCATGTGTAATAGTGTCCCATGTAACCCAAACTCCTGCTCACTCAAGGGGTCAGCGGTAAACACTGGGAACACACACTCTGTTTTGGCTTCTGGGTTTCATGAGCAGCACAGACACCACTAGATCTGAATGTCTTTGTGTTATAAGTGCGCTGGGTTAGAAGCCATCAGGGCGCTGTTCAGTGGTGCGTCTGCACGCGTGGCGTTACAGGAGCTGCCGAGGGGAGGACCTCACACGAGTGTCCAGGGCAGCCTGATCAATAGGTTAGCAGAGCTCAAACATGCAGAAAGCACAAGTGGAAAAAGACATTCAGGTTAGTATGGTCTCAATGCTTGCATTTGAGCACATGAGTAACAGCTGGAGGGGAGGACACCCAATGGGGTTTGGGAAGGGGGTACAACTCGGGAGCACACTAATGCCTCACCATCGCTTTTTTGGGCACAAGAGAAATGCCAGTTTTGCGCAAGCCCTGGCGCCATAATGTGGGATCGCTTGGCTCGGCCCCAGACGTGAGAGGAGTAATAAAGTCAGACTAAAGGCAACCGAGACAGGAGCAGTAAGGGGGGGGGGGGTGGAGAATCAAAAGAGAAGAGAAGGAGCTGAGATAAGACAGTTCATCGAACATGTGAGAAAACCGAAAAGGCCAAACACACATCGTTTCTGAATGGAAACAGCTAAAAGGCATTAAAACACATCATGATGCAGGTTTACAGAAAGAGCGTGCTCACGACAGTGGGACAGTGAAAATGAAAAGGCCTTGTGTTTCGTGCTCAAGGCTTTAGAGAAAGGGAGATCTTTGGAGTTGCAGTAATTCCACACCGTGGTACAAAAAGGTCTGTCCTACAGGGGGCAGCAGCAACACAGGAAACTCATGAGGAAGATGTATGAAAACAAAGGCCTTAACCCTGGTTCTAGAGCAAACAGCCTCACCTCCCTCATTTCCTAGTGTTGATAACCCAAGTGCACTGCGTTCCTCAGGAACTGCGCTCTTTATTTGGATTTGCTTGTTCTAAATATATTTGTTTATGCTCATAATATCAGAAAGCCAGTTATCACCTAATTTTGTAGCAGTTCTGTTTGAGCTCATGCTCAAATATGCAGACAAGCTAAACAATTATGGAAAATTTCTGGGGATGATACTTCACAAAGTTTACTAAGAGTGACTCAGAAACCCAATTACGGTGAACCAAACTCATACTGAAATGCCTGGTCAAAGCATCAGTGCTGGTGATGTGTCACCGTAAACGCGCGTACACACACACAGCCATTCCCTGGGCTTTTCAAACACAGCTGTTTAGTAGCAGCAGCTCATCCCATGTCGGATATAGTCAACCACAAAGGCTCCGTTCCAGTTAAAAGGAGCAGGGTCCAGGCATGGCCATACACACCTTTTTGACTGGTGAGGTGGGGGTCACCTGGTTGGTGGGGCTTGCAGGGGATGGGGCAGGGGCGACAGAGGGCGCTGCTGCCGGGCTGATGGCGTTGTTCGAAGGTGCAGCTTGCTTGCTCTTGTCTGGGAAGAGAGCAGATGGGACAGCTTGATGAAAAAGGCATCAGAAAAGGAGTCACTACAACAAGAACAGAGAAGTAAATGAGGTAATAACTCAACAATGAGCAGCGATACTGGGTCTATCACACACTCTAGAACTGCAGATGTTGTGCCAGTGAGGATGGCGATTCGTGGGTTCAATCCCTGCTCAGTCTGTGTGGAATTTGCATGTTCTCCCTGTGCCTGCATGGGTTTCCTCCGGTTTCCTCCCACAGTCCAAAGACACGCTGTTCAGGCTCACCCACAGTGTGTGAATGACAGAGTGTGTTTCACTGATGTATGGATGAGTGACCCAGTCTAAGTAGTGTATCTAGCAGTGTAAGTCACCACGGTGAATAAGGTACATGGGCTGATAACACTGCATAGAGTTTACTGGAAGTCACTTTGGAGAAAAGCGTCTGCTAAATAAATAAATGTAATACATTTATTCATTTAGCAGACGCTTTTCTCCAAAGCAACGTACATCTCAGCAGAAGTACAATTTATGCATTACACTGAGGGAAGGAGACATAGCTGCAGACATGAAAGTCTCAAGCAAACCTAGTTTGTTCCCTACCACTTGCTACACTGAGGTTCATCGTTCAAGTAGGTGCATAATAAATAAATGTAACGTAACGATTCTCATCCTCAGAGTTAGAATCATTTAATAAGACGACATTTCTAAATGAACTTCCCTGCAGTACTGTTCAGAACATCTCACGATTTTCAACCAAGTCTAGGGGCAAACACACACACACACACACACACACACACACACACACACACACACCTGCTTCCGTCTCAGACTCTGAGTCTTCCTCCTCCTCCTCGCTGGAGCAGCTGGACTCATCCTTTTTGCCCTCCTGCTCCCGGTCATCTGCCTTCTCTGGCTCCAGGGACTCAATGCGGGGTGCGCTCTTCTCCGGTTCCAGCAGTAGCGTCTCTTTGCTGTGGACAAAACACACCCTCTGCTACCAAACTCCAGGATGGAGCTCAGGGGAGACCGTGTAACCAGGCCCACAGTTCCAGGTAGTGTCCACAGAGACCTGTTCACTTTGACCAAAGAGCCACTGCGTTGAGTATCAAATTACTTTGGGAACTTCCTCATGCACAGGTCAAGAGCAACAGCTCTGTTTTCACAACAGCGATAACCTACTTTTTAAGTGGCTTCTGTGGTCGATTGTTCTCCACCTTCGTTGTCGTTTCAATCAAAGGCGACTTCTTGTCCCGCTTCTCGTTTGTTAGCTGGAATAAACGGAGGAGAAAGCACTCAATGGTTGGCCATGCGAGTGATGAGTGCTTCACAAAGGTGATGCGTCCGCATGAAAACATTTTAGGAGGATGTGACACCAGGTGAATGTACACGAGCATATCCTACATTTCTTTTGTCAAGTTCTTCAGAAAAGCGGTATAGAACCACTTACCTGACTCTGCTTCTTCTGTAATTCTTCTAAGTATCCAAGAACATCCTCATCTGCTACATCAAAAGCTGTTTGACCCTAAAAGACCAAGATGGATGCCGTCAGCACAATGTGCAAAAAGACTACGACTGATTGTGTCTGTAGCCTACGAACGCGCAGAATACGCAGTAGGAGTGAGTGAGACATGAGGCCTACCACTTTGTTGACAGCGTCCATGTCGCACATGTTCTCCACCAGGATCCGACACGCATCCTCCTTCCCCCAGTGTGCAGCGGCGTGGAGTGGAGTCCAGCCATCAAAATCTTTAATATTTACATCGTACCCTGCCTGGATTAAAAGCCTGCAGGACACACAAGTGCGGTCAGTGTTGGTCAAGGATACTCACCTGCAGTGTAAGAGTAGACCTCTCACACACGAGAGGAAAGGACTCACTTTAAAACCTCTAGGTAGCCCTTGGCGGCAGCCACGTGCAGAGCCGTGCCCCCGGACTTGGCGTGTCGCACATCACTGATCTTGCCGCTGTTGAGCCACTGGCGTGCGTCCCGCAGCATGATCCTTTCCTCCTCCTTTCGAGCAGCCTCGACGTCCACTCCTAGGAAGGAAGGCCAAGGATCGAGAACTGGAAGCTGAATCACTCCATACTGCACAGGCTTCTCATAAAATTCAAACTGATGCACATCAACATGCTCTCTGCCGGATACAGTAATGCAGCAAACACTTTAAACACACAGTCAAGATGTAGATGGAATAGAACTTACACAGTATCTGTGACTTAAAACAAAAATAGGTGCAGACAGTGCAATGTGCTCTCAGAGCAGCAGACAGAATCTTAACACTTATATTTACCACCTACACCAAGATTCTCCCATTTGGATCACACCTAAGACATTTTGTCCATAAAAAATTATGCTACTGAGGTTATCACTGTAAGCTGCACCTTGAGCCTGGAGCTGTGGGCATGTATTCAGCAGAAAATACATGTGGTGTTGTGCTGCTTGGAGGGAGGGGAAAAAAGTTCTTAATGGGGACATACAGCATGAGACATAAATTAGCATAAGTGTCAATCAGTGTAATTGGGACAGTCAGCACTGCACTGAACTACATAAAAGAAAGAAGGGCTGAGCAAAAACAGATACTTGTACTTGAGATGAGCTCAACGTTGTGCTCCTGTATTCCAAGATGAGGCAGTGTTATTTTTTAACCCTTCAAAAACCCTTTCAAGAGGTATGGGAAACAAAACGCAAAATTTCCCACAGTGCCCCACAAGGCCAACGGCAGGAAGTGGGCGGATGAACGGACACACGAGAGGACAGCGAGTAGATGCTTGCTGCACCCAGCAGCCTGGCAAAGGCACAGCGAGCAACCGACACGTGGACGGACAGCAGGCATGCTGGCAGAGCAACCGCCGCAGAAGGGGGCAGCTGAGAAGCCTGAGCTGCATCTCTCGGAAGAGCTGTTAAAATTCCTGCGCAAATCCACTGACAGAGCCCCGATTGTCCACACATTCCCACTGAACTGTGGGAAGAGGAGATCAAACGCTTTGCGTCGAGAGTTCTCCGACTGACTCCTCTTCAAAACAGCAAATCCACTTTTACCGTGACAGCTGCTGGACCCCTGGTGTTTGGTATAGGTAGGTGTACACAGTATACACCCCCCAAGAACACGAGTAGGAACTACAGCACAAGTGAGCCATAGGAACCTGTTCCTGTTGGGACTTAATATGCAGAAATAATTTGGATGGGGGTGGGGGGGAACGGCATGCATTTAAGGACAGAGCGAAGCGTCCTACAGCGTTCTGTATTCAGTGGATTTCACCACAAATAAATGACCATAATACCTGGTACTGGCACGCAACCTGAACTACAGTTTAAACTGGATTTCCTCCATCAGAAGTCAATGGCCAACCAACAGGCTCAACAAGAGAAGTGAATGACTTCCTTTAAGAGATAAACCTATTTAGAGGAAGCTCAGCCCATCCTCCAGTAAGACAACACTGCCAGCGAGACCGCACACACTCCAGTTTGGCTAACACTTATTATGTGCTCAGCTCACCCGTGAGTAAGCGCCAGAAAGGGCAGGTCACACGCGAACACCACGGGGAACGAGGCCCACGATCCACACAGACGTCTCACAACCAGTTCAGCCGGGAGACAAAGGCTCAGAGGAAGCTGCAGCACATGCTGCAGCAGCACAAAGACCCACGACATTACACAAGTCTTACATAACAGCACCTGAGCAAAAAGCCATTAGATGGAACTCCATACTGTTATGTCACTTAAATCAATTAGCATTTCTACTCCAAAGTGGATCAGTACTTTCAGATGAGTGAGGGCACACTGCAATTTGAGCATCCATGTGGCCCTAAATTGACAACCTACAGTTCGACAGTATTGTTAAGCAACACTGACTGAAGACCGTGCTGCCACATTTGGGGGGGGGGGGGGGGGGGGGGGGCTTGTTCGGCAAGTGCCAACCTGCTTATGGCAGGCACTACAGCTGGGCGGCACTGCACGCACAGAGCTGCAGGGGGTCTGTGGTACGGCTATGGCCTACTCCAAAGTCACATCTCTCAGCCTCTATCCGAGAAAAGCTAAGAGAATGAGACAATGAGGCAAACAGCAGGTCTGGAATCAGTACTATTCAACCCTGCAGCCTTGGGATGTCAGGAAGCAGGAAAAGAGGCTCCTGTTGTGATCGGCATCGGGATGCAGGGAAGGGCACCTGGGTGATGAGAGAGAGACGTCCTTCCACACTACTTTCCATTCCTCCACATACCGGGACTAAAGGTCACATCACTGCAGCGTTCTTTGCACCATTAATGGAATACAGTGCTGAGTAGGGTGCACCAAGAAACATGGGAGCGTCAATGAGGTACCAGTCCAGAATAGTCTTGAGTGCAGGAAGCCCCCCCGTAGCTATGTCGTTTCTCCAGGAAGACATTCTGCACAGCGCTAAGGGCAAAGTCAATCGATCGGCGGTGCCGAGTCGAGAGCAGCAGCCTGACGTACGGCAAATGAGCAGCATCCTGGCACCAAAGGGCCATTTTCTGCTGAGAGCAGACGTACAGAGAAGAGCCTCTCCGAGGGGAAAATGCCACAGTACAGCTTCTAACCGTCAGGTGGTGGTTGCTAGGTGGAAGTAATGAAAAATACAACACACTAGAGCTCATCATGCGAAAATAAAACAAAGAAAACATTTACACCCAACTAAACAAGTGCTATATTTCTCCTTCTCTGAATTTAGGATGAGGGATCTAGAGCATCATAAACAGTTATTACACTGCTCTTTCAATTATAAAATCGCTGAATTACGTATTTTTACATATACCAGCATTCTCTAGGTTTTGTTTTGTTTTTTTTTTAAAATCAGGTTTTCCCTCACCTTTCCGTTTCAAATTTCTGTCTATAAGTGGAACAAATGCTACCCAAGTTTACACACCAAGCCTACAGATGCCCAGTATTTACTCAACCTGAGTAGGAGTGCAGGGTCATCTTAATTCCACCCACTTCCACAGTGTTTACAGCTCCTGTCTGCTTTCTCTGAGTGTCAGCGAGGAACGCTGATAGGGAACACTGATGGAATGACTCAATCAACAGTTAACACTGAACAGGAGATTATGGCTGTTCGTAAGAAACTTACATTACTTTGCCTTTTTTTTTTTTTTTTTTGTGACTCAGCAGCTGAATGACTTGAGTTATGAACAGACCTCCAAACCCTACGGTTTTCATAAGCTAAGGAGCTGGTGTAAAGTTTTAATGACACTTTCTAATGTTTCTTGGGTCTGTTCCCCTCGTCTTGGAGCAAGGGAACCATATAGACAATTTTAAGGATGTAAGATGAGGAATCAGATACTCCTGCCCACAAGACGAAGCGAACTGGAACAGAGGAAGAGAAGACAGAGCATCCTGACACCAGGAACAAGTGACAGCATAATAAACTGGGTCTACCACTATTGTGGGCAATAATAATAATAATACACTCTATTCAACCGCTCGTCTTGCAGCACAGATCCTGCCTCCACCAGGGATGTACCTTGCCGGTTTATTTCATTCTGCAGGAGTTCCTCCATTGCCTCCTCTTCGGCGATGTCCAGCGGGGTTTCCCCTTCACTGTTTACCATACCCACATTGGCCCCTTGGCTGATCAAATACCTGCAGACAGACAGGACACAAGACATGTTCACCACTACACATGTGTCTCTTGCACCTGTCAATAAACCGTACTGGGGTCCTTCGGTGCTGTAACAAGTCAATAACACACCATCATTTATGTGTGTGTGTGTGTGTGTGTCAGCTATTGTGAGAGGCAGAAAAAAAATTACACAAAGGTACTGTGTGTAAAGTGCTTCAGCAGTAACAAAGTAAATCGGAAACAACTGAAGCTCTGCTGGTTCATATAGGAAGTACAGTGAGAAGATACTTCTTCAAAAGGTGCCATTTCCTCATTCAGGCCAGAAATGGGGAAAAAAGTACCCTGAAAACCATCCTTAGAGATATACTGTACAAAAAAAAAAAAATGTCTTAACACCTCATACATGAAACCCAAGATGATGTCAAGTAGTCATCCTGCTATGAAAAGATCAATCGATGACTGACGCCCACCATACACCCACATCCTCTCCACCAAAACACTGCAGCTTGACAGCGACTTCCCACAAGCCCACACTGCACAGCATCCGTCACCCCGCAAACCACTCTGAAGCCAGTGGAGTTCGGCAGTATTGCGCAAATCTGCCACATAATTAAGAGCCTTGCAGCAGCGTACAGTCTTCAACACTGCAGCTGACAACTGTCAATCACTGCGCAAGTGGCTGTTCCATTTACCCCCCACCCCCAGCACAAAGCCACGCACTTCTCTTTGGGATTCTGGCATGTGCCTTTGTACGGTATCAGAGGGTCCTTCAAACCAAACCTCTGTTTCCACTACAAATATTCTTAATTTAAGAATTTTTCCCTATACCAATAGCAAGGAAGGCCTGCCACACATCACCACTGTTGCTGAATTTATGCACAGAGACAAACAAGAATTTTTAAATTAATACAAAAGCATATGTATTCAAAACACAAGCCTTATCAGGAGCTTGCCTGCAAATGATGACTAAAATAATCAATGTGGTGTCATCGTTACTTCCTTTCAACATGTTGGTTCTGCTTTCTAAAAATAGCCCACTAGTACCAGAAGGCTGTGAGTTTAAAATCCTAGAAAACAGGTAGGAATAGCGGGTGAAGCGTATGTTGCATTCCTGCTCAGTGGCCTTTGTCACAGGTATACAACAGCTGAGCACTGGTGCTACGCTGGACCAAAAGCTTGACCACATTTCTGCCAAGCCTCAGAGCCCGGCCCTGCGGTCCCCATGCTTTCTATCCATTGGTGTTACACAACTGAAACCCACTTCCTCCAGCAAAATTACAACCACACTGTACCCAGAGAGGGACGGTAATACAACTGCAATCAAGTACAAAGTTGCACATTTTCAAAGTTCCTGGTTGAGTCCATCATTGCGCCATCCGCAAACAGTATTAAACTCAGCATTAAAACCAGCAAAATTCGGTCCAGCTGATCCACGAAGAGACAGCATGCGACCGTAGTAAAGCCGGGAACGTGCTGCCTGACCAAAGGAGCCTTGCAATAAATGAAGTACAAAATCACATGCAACATAGATTTGCAGGTTATTACAGCTCTGTTCATCAGAAAAAAGTGACTGAAAGCCCAAGGCCGGTCAGGTCTGCAAGCTCACATCCAAAAACCAATTACCTGACAGTGTTAAACTAGGGCAGGGAACGTCACACGATGAAATCGCTTTTGGACAGCAGAGAGCTTGTACAAAGTACAGTCGAGTGGCCATGTCCTGAATCAACAGAAACTCACTATGACATTGGTATTGTCCTCTCCTAGACAGCAGAGGGGCCAGTGGGGAATGAGCACTGAAGCCAACAATCTACGGAGGGAGGGGGGGCGAAAATGATGTTGTAGGACTGAGGTGTTCAAACTTAAACTAGCAGCTTAGCCCATTACTTGTGAGAAGCACAACGATAGCTTTTCAAACTGGCAACTTGATGGCAACTCTTGATGACCATGTCATGTGTCTCCAGAATGTTCCAATTTGTCTGGAAAGGGGTTGTGTCCACCACAGGTGTGACCATTTGGCAACTGGCAATCCTCTGCCCTCTTTTTTAATGAGCATATAAACTATCTACAAGGAAAGAGAAATAAAATGTGACCAAATCACTTTGACACACTAGCTATGGACAAAAACCCAACCTGCGATCATCATCTCACATCTCAAAACGGCAGCAGCTTGTGGGTCTGACATTTGGATCTCCTGCAAGGAAACAATGCCAAGGAGAACCAGGTCACAGCACACTTATCCCACAAGATCTGCACCAATGAGCGAGTGGCTGCCTTCAGCAGGGCTCCGCCGCTGCAAAAAAAGTTCTGCCGTGTTCATTTTTGTTCTGTCTTAGGATCAGAGAAAAAAATATTAAAAGGACCACTGCGAATTGTAACACAACCCCAGCTGAAAAAACATTCCATGCATCATCCATGGCATTCCACAGTTTATTTGTAGTATGGGTCAAGGTCCTTGAAGGTAAAAGAGCAGAGCCCTGCTGAAAACCAAAACACCTTAAATACTGTGCCACCTGCCATCTCCTACACTACAAGGAGATAAGCAGGGTAAAAAAGGCAAAGACTCAAGCACCCCCAGTTTCAAACGTCATGCCACAGATGGCACAGTCTTGCTCTGGGGGTCCAACATTGCTGGCTAGCGGAGAACATGGTCTGAGATCAAGGACCACAGAAGGAGAGCGTGGGCACAAGCATACCCTGTGGTAGGTGTCCTAACAAGAGAATTAGCTCTGAAGATAATACATCCTGTCCTCACACTGTGGGCTTAATTTGATCTGTGAAATCACTGTTAAGCAAACTATTGTGGTGAAAGTGTCGCATTACCAAAATTTCTTATGGGGGGGTGGGTGCTTGTCCAGCGCAGGGTCACGGAGGTCCAGAGTCTATGTAGCATTGCTAACAAGTGTTTGATCCCCACTCTGGCTGTAGTACCCTTGATGCAGATATTTTCACTCAATAGCACCAGCAAATATTACTCAGCTATATAAATGGGTAATTAACTGTAAGCAGCTTATTTGAAACCACTCTGGAGAACAACATCAGCTAAATGTTAACAGTACTACAGCATGTCCAGTTGTGATACTATATTTACCTTAATCAAAGATTGTGATTAGTTGAGACTGTCAATGTGATTGAAAGGAAGTAAATGTCGGTTTTATTCTAGAAGAAATATAATGTCCTTGTGCTTTGTGGAGTGAAAGACACTCCACAGAATACCTGCTGTGGAGATAAAGGCAAAAGGGAAAAATGTCACTGTACTGAATAATAAATGTATTGTGGCCAAAAGAAAGGAAGAGAACATTTTTTCAGTAGAAATAAGTTTTTAATCATCATCATCATCATCATCATCATCATCTGATGGTCTTCTCCAAGGTGACCTACAATGTCGACACAAAATTGCACAACAGGGTATTCTTACTGCATCAGTTCAGAGTAAGTACCTTGATTATCGGTAATGCAGGAGGAGAGAGGATTCAAACCCAAATCCCTTGACTGCAAGGACACAAATCTAAACGCTACACTATATTTTTTAAGCATCATCAACTGTGCTCTTCACTGTTGAGGAACCCTGACCGCAAAGTCACAGTGGATGCTTCCTGTCCTGCCAGAAACTCCAACAGGGGTGAAAGGTAAAGAAAGCAGGTGACATCACACCCCAATGAGAGAGGCGCAGCCAGCGGCAGGTGGGCACTTACTCTGCAATGTCCAGGTACCCGCAGGAGGCTGCAGCGTGCAGCGGGATCCAGCCCTCATTGTCAGGCTGGTTAATGTTGGCCCCGTGCTCTACCAAGAAGGTTACCATGTCCACGTTGTCATCTATACAGGCCTGCGAACATAAAAGAGAAGGTGCTTCAGAGGACAGGAGAATGAAGGTCAATACTGCTATGAAAGCTGAAGGTCTCCTTAGGCTTCGGACTTTGTCTTTTCAGCGATTCTGCAGAACTGTAACCAGAAAGCATAAAAAAAAAAAAAAAAAAAACCCTTATGTAGAACTCAAATATCTCATCAACGGTGCCATTATGCAAATAAAGTTAGAAACAAAAACCTACAAGTTTCCATTTCTGAGTCCTGAAAACTGAAGACCTAAAAACAATTCAGCAAAGGGGGGGGACCTGAAAAATGTAAATTTATGGGAAACAGCCTTGTTCAGATCCTCTTATAGTGTTAGATAAATGCATCAAAGCTACAGAAATGAGAAACAGAAGTTTATACATTTTCACATCTTTACTTTCAAGAGGAGGAAAGAGGGGGGCGGGGAAACTACACTGGCATTCCAGCTCCGGGGTCGATTGCCATGTACTCAGATCCCTCGACACGTGACACGCCTGCTCCTCCAGCGTTCCTCGGCTCAGTCAGGGAGGGCGGTCGCGGGTAGAAACAGTGCAGCACGAGGTACGGCAACTGACAGAAGGAAGCATCGCGGCTTAGGCTGGAATCTGGACCCAAAAACACATTCCACAACCCCAGAGAGCTGCAGGGCGAGCAACAGCCCTGCCGGCTACTCCACAACAAAGGGAGGAAGGAGCCGAGAGCGAACCCTGCACCGCGACAGCGCTTTTGAGGGCTTTATTGTGCGGCGCTTAAGGTTACAGTTCAAATGCAGCCTGCTGTTGATCCTGAAGATACGAGGAAGAGAAAAGAGCACTTGAATCAGCGAGCAGTGAGTTGCTACGACATCAGTGCGGGAGGGCACACGCCTGCCTCACGTTCAACGCACATGGCTCCCTGGCTGGAATGCTTGGCCAAATTTGGACCGTTAGCTGCACCGTACATGGCCAGAGAGCGCGGAGCCCATGCGGCGCTTATCGGAGGCTGAGCAGAGTATGTCTCTTGCTGCCCGGGACAGAAAGGGTGAAGTGACGGGCTGGGGGGGGGGGGGGGGGGGGGGGTCGCGTTCACACAGCTGCCTGAGTCCTGCCAGGTGGGGGCCAACCACCAGCAAGTCCAACATCACTGCAGGGAGAAGCGCTCCAAAACAGCTGCTCTCAACAAGTAACTAAAAGACAAAATGATTCTGTGTTCAGCAGACACTCCGTCGTCTCTCTGCGTGTCTTGTGATGCAAAAGTGGGAAACTATGGATGATCTTCTTATGGAACTCATTTCACCCTCTTTACACTTGAAAGAGCCCAAATGAGGCTAATAGCTTAACTTATTATGGACTTAGAAGGTGAGAAGTCGGGGTCAAAGAGTGGCCACCTTACCATACCTGATAGAGAACAAGGAAGAGAGAGGAAGAATAAGGCGATCACAACAGTTCGACATCCAGACTCACACGTATGACCGAGGGGCAGTCCTTTACCAGCATACTACAGTAGTGGAGTATCGACCGGTAGTGTCACTGTAAATGAGCTCATAGAGAATTATTAATTAATGGAGGAGGAGCACAGTCTCAGCCAGGATTTGGAACATAAACACACCGTGAGATTTGGGATATTAATGGCCCTAATAACGGTCCTATTAATGGGCACACGGTGTAAATCCTGACCCACACACAGCGATCAAGCTCAGGGGAAACACACAGACACGCTTCTAACAGAACCTGGCCGACAATTGTGTTCCTCGCTGGTGGAACAAAAATTGCGATGCAGACACATGTGCAAACGGACACACGTATACAGACGTAAATGAATATACTCAGAGAAAAACTATTTAATATACTGTGAACTTAATGCCCATTGTTTAATGCAATTAAAAAAAAAAATCCCTCTTCCTTAAACACCAAAGCATAAAATATCAAAATGGGGGGCAGCACTTTAAAACAAGCAGACCAACCTAAAAAGGCATTGTACAGCGCTGCTTCAGAGTATGTGAACTCCTTGCGTCCCTCAGTTTTACCACGACGTGGTTATATAATGAAAATCAGTGTTTCTCATGTGACACAACAGGTGTGTCATGACCAATTCCATATGTTGCTTTAGAGGAAATCGCGTGTAGTAGAGACACGCAAATAGTGCAGGTGCAGAAGTAAGTGGAGCCCAGGTTGTACTGGTTACACAAGGCAGGCAAGTAGAATCATGGGTGTGAATCGGTCATTTACTCGTTCATGTTTATTTCAAGACTTAACATTTAGATTTTACAAATTCATATTTTACACAGGAATGACGACCATTCCTACAGGCTTCACACACAGACAAGCAGCACTGTATTTGCAGGGACCAGCAAAGATTGCGTATAAAATCATTATGAGGACATTTGTCAGAAAAGTAGCAGAAAGGCCCACCAATGAAATACTGTACATGGACATACAGTACATGAACAGGGAGCCGCTGCACTTCATGTCCAAATACATTAAAGTAGTACAGACAGCTCAGCCATACGTTTCGATATTTTTCGACATACGTGATACTCAAGTTTGGAACAATATATTGAAAAACTTGATGTCACAGTATCTAGCAGCAATAGCAATAATTCATGCTGCAAAGACTTGACCTGTGAGAAACAGTAAAAACAAAAAGGGTCAAATAATCCCGAAATCAGTAGTAATACTTTACAACTAAAGGCTCATTCCTGTATACGCCAACAGTCCCCATGTCGAAAAGCACTTAAGTGGTCACTGGTTGTTTTGTATCAAAAACAACCAGTACTTGTAATACTGTGCAGTCAATACTTTGTAGCTTTTACATCTGAATTTAGAGAGGAATTTGGATTTTTTGAGGACAATCCCATTAAAGTTGAAGTGTCCTTGGTCAGTTGGGTCTTCCACATTTGCTGAATTCCAGTTATGACAGAAATTGGAATTCATCATGAAGACAAATCACACAATGGTGGGGTGATTAAGACTACGTTCACACTAAATTACACTGTCACTATGGGCTCCATCGAAAATCTTACGGGCAGTAAGTATGCTAATAAGTGGGCACGAAACATACTAGAGAAAGTGCCCCCATTTGGACACTCAGATTAAAAAAAAAAAGTAAAAAAAAAAATATATATTATTGGTCAACTATAGAGCAAGAAAGCAACTTCCCCATTTTACTTCACTATTTTCACTTTCCGCTGCAACACTGAGCCGGAAGTTTCACAATGATGGAAATGGCACTCAGACAGAGGTGGACAGATGCATGCAGCACACAGCTGATCATGGGATTCCGTGTGTAGGAATCAACAAGGAACACATCCCATCAAACACTGCAGAATTTCTGTAGGGGAAGAGGGACTTTAATGAGCAACAAGAGCCACGCTAGGGCCTGGGGTGCGATCCAGGGCGGATGTTGAGGGGAGCAGTGGGATTCTCCAGTTTCCTGAGCTGCGTCGTGGTGGAACAGGTGTGGTAGACCCCCTCAATTTTCCCATACATCAGCCTGGTCTCCGACATGGCCCACACGCTGCATGTGAGAGAAGGGACTTCCGAAAAATGCAAAACATAACTTGGAGAATCCAGCATTGGCACCCATTGCGGGCATTAAAAATCCAAAATCCAATCAGAGTCTCCCATCAGTGTTTTGGGGAGAACCTCCAGACCACTATAACCCTGCCCTGGTCAAGCAGACTATGGAGAGTGAGTAGCAGTGTTCCTACGGTATCTACAAATACATGGGGGAGGGGGGGGGGGGAAAAAAAAAAAAAAAAAAAAAAAAAAAATGGACCCAACATTCGCTCCTTCCTGAGCTTCACAAAATGTGGCTGGTTGTCCAGCTAACACAGACTGTACTGTCCCTACATCTGTTCCCCTAAACAGAACTAGTGCAACCATGACCTCTATTCATGTACCCAAACCATCGCTATGGAAACATCTCACAGCGAGACAAAAGTTCAGGCTCGTCTGGCTTTTGTGAGAAATATAAATAAATAAAAAAAGGCTTTATATGGAACACAGTAGGGCCACTCGGAGAGCCGCAAAAAGCAAGCTCATAAAGTCATCATCGCAGGACACGACAGACGTCCAGCTTGTCCGCGGCTCAGTGGAGGGCGCCGGCACTCGGGTCAAAGCTGCCGGCCCACGCGTAGTGGCCCCCGGCCTTAATTGGCAAAAGTAGCTCGTGAGGCCAAGTGAGACTGGTCACGTGAGGGCCGGCTCAGAGGAACCAGAACCACCTAATGACATACCTAAGGATCACTGCTGCTGGAAAATGACAGTGGCTTTATGAAGGTGCTCAAGTCCAATTGTAAAAGCATTTCAAAACTGATGCTGGTGAAGGCTTGCACAGTGTAACAGAGGGTACGTTTCCGCACACCCTGCATTTCAGTAGAACACGTCCGATCCACCTGAAACATAACCATACTGCGAGTGACCACACTGGACCATTGACAGGTCTCAGAGCGCCATCCTTCAGGTCACTTCACTTCATCCTCTTCTATCAAAGGAACGCGCAGCCCAGCCATGTCACACCACCGTTTCCAGGAGAGGAGGACAGAAGTAATTGGGCTACCAGTGAGCTCATGAGCGTAGGAGAAAACCCTGTTACAGTGGATGTAGGCTGCTAGACCTCTGCTGGCCAAAGGCCTGGTATGGGGGTGCTTAACATACTACAGCCTGCATCTTCAGGTTCTCTGCCAGGGAATAGCTTTGAAGGTCTGCTGGTGAAGCAGTTATGGCAATCAAGTTAAGTTTTTAAAGCATATCCCATAAACACTTTTCACACAATTTGGTGAGAAGCGCCAGCCTTTATCTTTGATCAAAACAATCAGAAAAGGTAGGGGGGCAAAACACTTTACACGGATAATTTCTCAGATATCATCTAAACCACTTAGACACAACTGGGCAAATTTGATCATTCTCTGAATGTAACAGAATTCCTGGAATATATTCAACCAAGCAACTTCAAGAGAAAGATGTTATTCCTTCATTATAAGTCAGTCACTTAGAATAGATGATGCATTCGTTGGCAAACGTCCAGCAAAGCAACACCTCCTGAATTAGTGAACCTCAAAAATGAAGGCCAGGCACATGGTTCATTAACTCCGACAACTCATTTAGTTCTACGAACTAGGTGAGCATTTCCCGTCAAGTGGAGAAGACAAAGCCCTGTGAGAGAGCTGTCACAGGAAAAACAAGTGACACGATTGCATCGAGATGCCCGTCCTTCGCAACACAATGTCCGACAGATCATGGTAAAAACCAGTATTGGGCTCATTTATCATTCTGGTTCCGTCCGCCTTAAGCCCCCTTAATGAACAGTCAAGAGTAAAACCATTATGGTAAAGGGCTTCAAAACTACAAGCAAAATGATCATATCACTTGTTTCTTGCGATCTTCTGCTCCAGTGACACAGACTTAACATTTATTCATTTACCAGATGCTTTTCTTCAGAATGACGTACATCTCATAGAAAATACACTATGCGCATTACATTAGGAGAAAGAGGCATACTTGCAGACGTGATTCCTCAGTACACTCTTTCTACCAGAAACTGATTTTTTTTTTTTTTTTGAAAAAATCAGACATGTTGCCGGTGGCACTGATCAAGGTACTGTTTACCATGTGACTGTTTACTGTGTGAGCGCACAAAGAGTTTCTCGAGAACGTGCCATATGCAAAGGCGGAACCATACATGTGCCCATGAGATTTGCAACGAATTTTCAGTTTTCATGGCAATCGCTCCCATATTTACACCAGAAGGTGGGCGATGCTCTCAGCTGTAAATAGGATTACCACACCAGATCAAGCACTTGGCCCAGTTCACTCAAAGGAAGACCGTTGGTTTCAATGTTGCCTTCAGGCCTATCAATCACCTCTACTGTGCCATCCACTTAAGCAGCCATAACCTCACTGCTAAACCTCAAAATGTGACTAAAGCTGTTGTCCTGAAACCTGAAAGGCCATGAGGCTCTAGATGCGTCTCCATGCCATCGAGGTGGTACTGACCTCGTATTGCCAGTGTGGTCCTGAGCTGCCAGTTCTAATTTTTATTTACTGGACACACTATTTCTTGCACTCTTGTACTTGTGCAAGTTGCATTTATCCCTGCACCACTCATGTGCCTTCAGTCACCACTTTGCTGAATGTATACTACTGTGCCTTTGAGATCAGTCAAGTTTTTTTACAGTATCTAAGATAATTTATCAAGCTCTAGAAAATGAGAACAAAATCATAATATTGTTTCATTGGACAGAACTATAAGCTCATATTGGTGATGATGCTCCATTAATTGCAATTCCATCTGGAACTTCTCTCAGCAAGGACTGCCACCTTGGATTTAAACTCCTTTTAGCATTAAATCGTTATCATGAATTGGAATTTACTGCTGTTCATGAAAATGAGAACAATGAATTTTCATATGGGAAAGCATGACAACAGAAGAGCTGACAGAACAACCAAAAAGGGCATTTATCAAGAGCCCAGCACTCAGATGACAGAAGATAGTGGAGCGTCCCGCTTGCTATTATGAGTCAGCATTTAATCCAATTATGTACAGACGGGAGCTCAACAGCACAGCTTTGTTTTCTTTTCGAAAAGGCAGATCTGCATCCATATAAAGCATCTGCACACCGAAAACTGGGGCTTCTTGAGACTTAAGTTATCCTGCGCCGCTCCCCGCCCCCATCAGTCCTGTACTGGAGGGCCAGCTTTCCAGCATTCGGAGCGTCAGGCGTTAACACTCGGGGGTGACGACATGCTGGCCCGTGGCACGCGGGCACTTCCACAAAAGGCATTACTCCTTAGAGTGTGTGCGCGCATCTCATGTGCGCACATGTGCTCAAGCCAGCGTAAAAACACAGCTACCGTCTTTCTGCGGGAGGCTACGCTCACGATAGCGCCGCAACAGGCCCACCAGCTGGGCTCAGCCTAGCCCAGCTCAGCCCACCCTGGCCGCGTGAAAGAGCCCAGCTGAAGAGGCAGAGCAGGCAACCGCTGGCCATATATGGTCCTGGGATTCCCATGGAAAAAGCAGACCCAGGCTGACGGAGTACGGGGGGGGAGGCGGGGTAAGTGATGGGCCGCGCAGGCATACATCTCATTTTCGTTTATACTCGGCAGGCGAAACAATAGCAGCAATCCACAGCCAAGTTTGTTTCCATGAACCGTTACTGTCAGGCATCCAAGACAGGAGGGGGTGGAAGGGTGCGCAGGGTTCAGGGGAGGAAAGGCAACCAGGTCAGACAGCTGCAGGAAGGCTGGCACTCTACCTCAGGATCTCCTGCAGAACGGGGAGTGGCTGCAGCGCTAACCGGCCCAAAGAGACACGGCCAATAGGTGGAGCAATGTCTGGGGCGTCATTCGCAGTGCACCAGACTGCAGGCTTGCAAAGGTGTCGGGACGGTGTAGTGTCAGGGCCCCAGAATAACATCAACCACACAGCAGGGAAGACAGCTGTGGGTGGGGTCATTCCCGTGACCCTGCTCCAGCCCCCTGGCCGCAATGCCTCACCCCATGTCCTTCATACGAGAGACTGCCACGTTCAGTAGCCTTAACCTAAACTCTCCCAACGTAATTCGCCGTAACCCTTGCCTGCCAGCAGAGGTTAGAAGGGCCCCTGAGGTCAGAGAGGGCCAGGAGGGTTCTTGCCCCAAAGGGCAGGACACGCCATCCAGGCCACACATCCTTCTGTTGGTGTGAAGCATGTGTACTTTCAAGGCAACGAGAGCACCCGTAAAAAGGTTTGTGTATCTGTGTTAGGGGGCTGGGAGTCATGCAGGACACACTGATTAAAGCTAGTTGGTGGGAGGGCATTTGCGAGAGTATGTCGGGGGGAGTGTGTGGCCTGGCTCAGTCACAAAGACTTGTTGAGGAAATGTGAAAATAAACACACACTTCCTGTTCGTCTCTGCCCAAAACCACCCCTGCCCGTTTTTTTATTTAAGAAGGGGGGGAGGGGTGGCAACCCATCAATAAAAAATTAATTGAATTCAACTGATACACTCGTAACAAACCTCCATACACTTTTCATACAATTAAAAGAACCAAGAGAAACATTCAGAAGACTTGAAACAAAACAACTGAGGATATGGTCACTTCCTGTCTTTTAAATTCGTGGAAATACATACTGAGCAAGACCTGTCAATCAAGCAACGCTACAGTTAGATTCAAGAAGATTAATGCAATAAGCAAAATGGCTGGTGAGCCAAATCAATGCCGAGGATCTCCAATTTGGAAGCAACAGAGATCGAATCAGACAAGTGTGCAGCCATGCTTGCGACGCTGTCGAAGAGCAGCACAAACATCTCCTACAGAAACAATAAATCCAAAAGGCAGATTAAATGATGCTCAGGATGCCTTCATAAAATGCTCCAGCACTTTCAATAAGCATATGTTGTTTTTGACAAGAAAATGGTAACATTTTCAGCAACTAAAATTCATATCACTGATAGATAGATACTACTGAAGATCCGATCAGCTCAGGGATGCCGAGATCAGAGGTCCAGCCTGCTCCTTCTTAGACCCACATCCCATCCACTTTATGTGCAGTACTTTTTGTGTAATGATAATCGTTGAAGAAAAAAAAAAAAAAAGTCCTGAGAGCTTTTTGTTCAAAACAATGTACTGAATCCACCCTTTTAATACTACTCAACTCAATTCCAAACAGCAGCAGCAATGACTCCCTACACAAACCAGTGACCAGAGACAAACATCACTGGCACCTATAGTCAACATGCATTATTGGGGTGTTGATGTACACGGCAGTGCACAGCCCGGCTACATGCAGACCCCATATCGCCATTCCTACTGAAGCCCAAGGAAGGAAGCAGGCCGGGGATAAGAATATATTCAGGCCACCTACAATTTGTTTAATAATTGAAAAACTCTATACGCTACTGGTGTAACATACACTGGTTAACACAGCGGAATGTGACAAACTGTACTCAAACATCATGTGTCCGCATCCAAATCTCCACTTCTGTTGATGTGATGCACGCCACTTTGGAGAAAGGCATCTGCTAAATGAATAAATTAATAAGTGTAAATGTAGGACTGTTTCACCATGTTTCCATGCGGCTGAGGGTTGCACAGAGGCATCGCACTTACCGCAATGACTGTGTAGGACAGTTTCAAGATGCGACTATAAGCCCATCACAAAGACAGCCTCTGCTCTTTGGCTAGGTGTGGAGTCTACCCTCCGCACGGTGCTGAGCACTCTGATGTACAAACAGAGCATTACATACTTCTTCAACATTGTAGCACTAACCAAACAGAAAACACGACCTCTGAACACCGGATCTTTCGGACAAGTTCAACTCCAAGCTTAGAGAGCAGACATGAGGTAGAGGATGAGCTAAACTTTCACACACAGGGTTGTTTGGTCATTCCTGAGATGCTCGGCAGCCTGTTCTCCAGAAGGTCTGGAAGCATGGGAGCAGAAGTCAGCACAGTTTACTGGCATGTCCCCATCAGTTTACCCAAGTCAGAGGCGTGAACTGATAACTCCTAACAGCTCAACCACATCGTAAGTACTCTGGTGCGTATGAAAGAGTACACCAACATGGGAAATGAAGGCCTTACACTCCAGGAAGTAAGACTGACAGACAACGTGGATTGCAGGAACATCCTTAAATCTAGCACAAAGCTTTTTCCCCCCTTGCACCTATATTTGCACACATATCTGCTGTCTCACTAACAAGGTGATCAATTGTGAGGAGTGTCACTGAATGGTGATTGGAGGACTTTCAGCAAGGGGTAACCGTGGCAAGGCGGGCTGTCCAAGTCAAGCCAATGCACACGGAAAACAGAGCTCACTATCAAATGGAGCTGAGCGCACCGAACAAGCTCCAGACGAACCAGGTCCAACCTGTTACATAACATTAGTTTGCATGATACCAGCTTTCCTTGTCAAGAAAGAAAAAAAAAGCAAACAGCTTCATAATAGAAGATAATTACAAGACTAGATGTTGGCTAAAATCTACAGTTTAAGATGCTACAGAAAAGGAACAACAAGCAGAAGAGCCTTTATTGGCAGCAGGACTCAATGTAAAAGCTCTGCTTGAAGCAAGCTGTGTATTTTTAAACAGATATGAGGATGTACCAATGTCTGAGGGCACAGGCTGTGCAGAACCCAGGGTCAAAGAGGGGAAGAACACAGTCAATTCATCAAGATCAACAAGACACTCAACCACCTGTCACTAACTCCTGCGGCTAACAAAGCCACTGGCAGGGTAAGTTCCTAAATCCACTTAAAATGCAAAGTGCGCTTATAAAACAAGCCACATACAGTAAGTATAATCTTTTCCCCAAGATTTCCAGAGGCACATAAGTTTCACATCGGCTGAACAGTGCTAAAGATTCCTAGCCCTGGAGTCCAATGGAGATGTGCAGATGGAAGCAAAACACCAAGTAAAGCACAGACACACATGTAATGCTGAAAAGAGCAGATGTGCTGTACAGCGCAGCCTCTAAAAGGATCAATGAGCATTTTAGTTTTCAAATAAATAAATAAAAGAGCAACTACTAGCAGTTCATGGGAACATCTCAGAGGACAAACCAGCAGAGTAGTTGAAGTAGTCATCGGTACGTAGTCTGCACAATGGCCCTGTGGTAGAAATGAAACAAACACGATGCTTCTGTCCAGGCAAAGACCACCAACTAGGTAAGGCGCTTAACTTTGATTTACTTCTGTTCCAGAATCAGAACTGTCACTCACTGACCTTTCAGCTCTACTTATTTAGACTGAACAGGCAACAGCAACGCAGCATGCCATATCGTCCATTCTTCAGGGCTGAACAAAGTTGTCTTAAAGCACATTTTTTCCATCTCCAAAACATGCAGGACTGCAGAGTTGACAATTTTATTGCATCACTGACCAAAAGATCAAAGCATGTGAAAAGGCTACCCTATATTATCTTTACATTACCTCTGAAAAGCATCATTTTTATTAGTACATCACCCTTGCCCAGAGAGACTTTGCAGATGAAGAACCAAATCCAAGAAGTTCACGTAAGTAGGTTATATCTGACAAGGACGAACACGTATAAATAAATGACATATTAAAGCTAAAAGGAATGTGTGTCGAGCTAAGCTGAAACTGGAAAACCACAACTCTCTCCGAAATTCTAGCCGGACATTTCTGATGTTGCTTACCACATCTGACTGCAAACTCTTACTTCTGTGAGCTAACTGGAAACGTCACTCACGTTCAAACATGGTCCAGAAAGGAAGCTGCTGGACATAACCTTCTCTCAGATGGGCTGTAGCCTCATGGTGAACTGTGAAAATGCCACAGTGGTTCACTGGGTCTTTGGATGACTTGATCTAAACCAGCCTTCAACCATCAGCAGCACTGTAAATACTCACCAGTACTCTGCCATCCAAAAGTTGCATTTATTAAGCCATTCCACCCAAGTACATCCTTGACCCTGTTAGATGAGCTGATGAGCACCAACCCAAACTTACCCATGTTTAGTTAAGGTATTCAGCCAAGACATGATAACAAGTAGCTGAGCGGTTCAACGGTCAAACCAGCACTAAACGTGAGCACCATTTCACTACTGCACAAACACGTCCAACGGTCTGGATTATAAACCCAGAATAAAGGCCATTGAGACTCTTGAAAAGTTCCGCAGGCTTAGTTCAAAGCTACTCATCATCCTGTTCCTTGCAAATCTGCCTAAATATTTAGAATGAAACATTAACCACTAAAGGAAAGGATCTCTAACTGACGCCAATAGCTAGGTGGCAGGACAACAGGAGTCCAGCTAAATTCACAGTGCAGAAAAGACGGAAGGTTTTGCAGTCATCCAGGACACTGCCATGAGGCCTAAATACGCAGAGCACCCACAACATGCTTTCAAACTTATTTGTCTAGAGACTCACTGGGGTAAGTGTGACACCCCTGTGCATCCCTCAGTTACAACGTTAAGCTTAAACAGCCTTTTACTAAATGCACTGGACTGGCATACTACTTGAAACTTAATGCTGGCTACTGACCAACACTGGCAGAGCAACCCTCGCAGTTACAGAGCAAAAGCTGCACGTTAGCATCACGAAACCATGGGAATGTGGTGTTTTCAAAGACAGAGCTCGGGCAATCAAAAATCTCAGATGCATCTGGTAGCTTTAAACCTTGACCGTCTTGTTTCTCCGTAGAGCAGTACATCCTCCACTCAAGAAAGAGTCCTGGATGCGGCTATTGATGGCTTTTGAAAAATCAAGACCTTCCAGTCATGAGAAGGTCCTGCCACAACAGTGCTCAAGGAGCAAAGGTCTCTCTAACATAAAGAAGCTCTAATTTAATCATCCGACATATCAGTATCAGCACAGAGGCAATGTAACTGTTTATTCACCCAATGAAAAAGGCAGTTTGTCTAACAACTTTTCATAGCTCCGTACAGAGGAGACACACATACCTAGGGTAATTTAAATTGTCAAAATGCCCCTACATTACAAATGGACACTATGATAATGTACCTACTTGCCATGGAGAAGAAATAATGCAGCAGCACCATGCAAAAAACAAAAAAAGAAAAGAAAAAAAGTAGGCCAATAAGAGCAATGCCTGTGTCCAAGGCCCCCCCACAACACTTTCCACCCGCCGCCGTGTGAGGAACGCAAAGATGACGGGACACCACGTCACCCTCCGCATCAATAACAGCCCAACAACAACACTTGGTGGCCACAGTTAAGCATCGACACACTACTATGTTGTAGTGCTGCACTGGGACAGAGAACTAACGTACAAGTGTTTCCACATTGTCCATATGGACAAAATCCTTAAGAATTCCAACCAAGAAACACAACGTCGAAGCAACTCACTTGCACTGCATTAGAGCATGGAAAGTTTAACTTAAACGTCTGCTAAAAAGTGGAAGTAATGATAGAAACTTCAAAACAAACGGTTCGTCTTATTTAGTTCCCATCTTCTACAAATACAAGCTCCAAGGCAAAGATGCATTACAATAATAAGTAATTTAATATTGAATAAAGGGGGGGAAAAAAAAAAAAGCTTAAAGTGAAGCCAAACACAGAAATAAAGTGTGCATGGGCCTGATCTCTGCAGCCAAAATGCTAAACCATTACGTATATCAAAGCTGGTAGGTTGCCGACGTCCATAACCACATCTGCCTTGATGCAGCTCCAATATTTACATCTATGGCTAAAATTCAACAACACTCCGTGTACACCAGTCAAACTGCCAATCCTAGCAGACAGAGCAAGCATTTAAAAGTAGCTGGATAACATGCCAAGACCTTTTAAGGATCCCGGGTCACATAATATTACCGAGGACTGAAAGAAGGGATGTTGGGAATGTTCTGATGCACTGACATACACAGTCGCAAGATGTTGATGTTAAAGATGAAAAGAAAATATTTCAGGGCATTCATCGAGCAATGTGGGCCTACATCATATTTTAAAGACTGCTAATCATGCTGGGGGGTGCTTACTGGAACATCTCCCCCTGAAAGATGGGGATTCCCAAGATGAAGCACTGGCATTACTGGAACAGGCCCCACTGCAACAACTGCGCACGATGACGGACACGGACCCTCACGGGAGAGCTGCTGTCGCGTCTCTCTGGAAGCCATCGCCGCTGACCTCCCCGTGATGCCAGGATTACCACACTCCACACAAATCCTTACATCGCCTTTTTCACCTCACTAAGCCTACGAGTCCAGACTGTTGGGGTTATGAACTGACATGCATGTAGGAAGGCAGTCGAGCACGCACGCACATGCAAGCGCGCGCGCGCACACCACAGCAACGGCAGCCCAGCGCAATTCCAGAGATGGTCAGATCCCTGTGGCAGCCTCCCAAATTCCTACCCTGCTCTGCTCCTCAGCAGATGCAGCTCCAAAAAAAGGCAACAGGTCCCGTTCAGTCAACCTGTGTAACGGAAAAGCAGCTCATTCCAGTCTAAAGCACATGCACACTAGAGGCAGCTCAACCACGGAAAACTGTTTACCAGCGGCAGCTTTAATTCAGGCCGAAGGAGAAAAGCCTCTCGCGCAGCTGGAAAACAAGCCGAGAGGGCAAAGCAAAGGCTTAGGAGGGGAGATTCTGCCCAGGAGGCAAAACACTCGACCGGCAAGTGCACAAACCATAAAATACCCAAGGCGCCGTGCAAGGACTTCACCGTGTCCACAAAGCGTTGAGCGCCAGATGAAGCGGTGCAACGGACAAGGCTTGCAGATTATCACTAAGCATATGAGCTCTCTAAATAGGAGCTTGAATTTAGAATTAAAGAAAATGTTCTGTTATTTTCAAATGCCCTAAATATCACAAACAACATGGTGAGAAACACTGCAGCAAATGAAGGCAAACAGGCCTGGTCTGTTTCAGGTTCTCCAACATGTAGACCCTGAGAAGTTCCACAGAGAGATATCAATAAAAGCAGAACCGTGCTGGTCAGCAGTCAGTCTAGAAAACATGAAAATCATTGACTCGATAAAACATGTCGGGCGATATGCAAATATTTCAGCCCCCCCCCAAAAAAAACAAAACAAAAAAAACATGTCCAAAAAGCACCTCTAAAAAGCGTACCGCACCAAACTTGGGCCGTCAACTTGAAGGTTATGCTGGAGAGCACCTGTAACTCGAAGTAGGACCAGGAACGCTCAGATGACTCTAGAGGAACTGCACCCGAGATGACAAACAGCTGGGTGGAACTGCCAACGGTGCGAAGGCGTTTCGTTCACCTGTCAGCTCAGCGTGCCGACGGGGACCCGCAGCGTCAGCGAGAGCAGCGAGCCAACGGCCCTCATCCCCCTGGGCCGGACCCCCGAAACGCAGCGGATTCCCACTTTCTCCCCACCCATCCAAGTGGCCGAAGGCAAGGAGCCGTCGCACACGCTACTACGCGAGCGTTTGTGGGGGAATGCATGAGCGTAGTTACAGGCAGCACAAAGTGCACATGCCAGTGCACATGGGACCCACCTTGAGCACATAGAGAGCCTTTGAATCAGTGTCACAATGTCTCATGTCAACACTGCAGTTCTGCCCTCCTGCTGGGCTCATACATTCACACAGCCATCACACACACACACACACACACTCTCTCCCTCTCTCTAAATAGAGGAGAACTAGCTGAACTTCAGCAAGAACACACTACACTACAGCCTCGAACAACAACAAAAACGTGCACAATTCCTCAGAGAGGAGGCTCGACAGTTGAGGGGCTCAGAGGTCAGTGTTTTCCCTCCCTCTGCTCCATCTGAGCTTAACACAAGTCTTGTGTGTATATTAATTAAAACACACTGACTGACAGTCTGATGGGTGTGTGAACCGAACCCGCATCCCGGAGGAGCGAGACCTCAGTGGGCCTCAGTCAGTCAGTGCTGTGCTGTTCTCCTCAGGCAGGTCTGACTAACCCTCCTCACCACGGCTCCATTCCCCTCCTCCTGAGGCACCTGGCTGGAGCCGCAGGGACGAGAGTCAGTCTGAGGCCAGAGCAGGAGGAGGTGGCCGAGCGCGAACGAACCGCGCCGCACGCGGGGGGCTTCTGACTCTGTGCTCCCTCCGGCGCGGTCCCACACACACACACACACACACACACACACACACACACACACACACACACACACACACAGCCGCAGTTCGAGGAGGGTGACGCGTTGCTGCTGCTGTTGTTGTTGTCGTATTGTTGTTGTTCGCCGGCCCTCCGTGCGCCAGGCGCGAAGCTGCCAGCTGAGCGGACCGCGCGTTGAAAACGGACCGTTTCCCTCCTAAACACACCCGTCACACTAGTCTACTACTACTAGCGCCGCGCCAAGTCTGAGAGACGATCTGACTGAGTCGAGCGAAGCCAAGCCAAGCCGAGCCGAACCGAACCGAACCGAACCGAACCGAGGGGAGCTCGACACAGAGACAGAGACAGACCTGGTGCAGGGCGGTGAGTCCGTCCACATTGGCGTAGTTGATGTCGGCGCCCCGCTCCAGCATCCGCAGCACCTCCTCGGTGTCTCCGCTCGAGCAGGCGGCCAGGAACACGGCTCCGTCGTCGAACTTCACCTTCGTCTTCTTCTTCTTCAGGACGGGCGGCTCCTGGTCCGTCTCCGAGCCCAGCCAGCGCTTCAGCTGCTCGTTCCTCTTCTGCTTGGCGTCCGCCATCTTCATCCCCCTCCTGTCTGGGCTTCCCAGCGCTCGCGAAGAGGAGGATATACTTCGTACCGCCAGTATCCCACAGAGCACCGGGACGCGGCGGCGGCGGGGGCGGGGGCGGGGGCGGGGGCGGCAGGGGGGTGGGGCAACGCCGCTTGAGCCCGGGCGGCTCGCTGTGCATCTCGCGAGATGGAGGTGACGTCACCCAAACCTCTGCAGTGCAACGTCATCATCAGGCGATAAGGCGGAAAAAAAGGAGGAACGAAACCGAACACCCACGGAGGGAGAGCGAGAGAGATGTGTTTTACTGTACACACCTGCTCTAAAGTCCCGAAATGAATGAAACCATCCCCACGAACCATATATTTACCTTCATTTTTAATTATTATTATCATTATTGCTGTTTACAATAGGCTGCGGTTCACACAGTTCGAGTGCCAGTATTTGTGTCCTTAAGTTACCGCAATCCCGGCGTCTTTCTACCCTATTATTGATTAAGTTAATGTTCATAACGAGTGACAGACAGGTATCTAGGTTATGAGATGATCTGCAGTGAAATACCATCCACCTGTGAGAACTAACATAGAGGGAAAGATGAAAAAGCAGCACTGCGATGCAACTGAAACGCAGTGGGGCCTGTAGGCCGATGTATGAATGAAGCATCCGGTGGTCCTACTGGTGAATGTGAGCAGTTATGTCAAGGCCTCCCTGCTATACATTCGGGTTTTCTGTTGCACTCGCATGTCCATCTACTTACATTTACATTTGTTTGGCAGATGCTTTTCTCCAAAGCGACTTCCAATGAACTCTATGTAGTGTAATCAGCCCACACACCTTATTCACCGTGGTGACTTACACTGCTAGATACACTACTCACAATGGGTCACTCATCCATACATTAGTGGAACACACACACACTCTTTGTCACTCACACACTATGGGGGAACCTGAACAGCATGTCTTTGGACTGTAAGAAGAAACCAGAGCACCCAGGGGAACCCACACAGACATAGGGAGAAGATGCAAAGTCCACACAGACTGAGCGGGAATCGAACCCACGTCCTCTCGCACCACCCAGGTGCTGTGACAGGGTAGCGCTGCTCACTTCTACTTCTGAACGGCTTCCATCTGCTGTGTTTTTGCAAAGCAGAAGTGAAATCCCCATTGCAGAACCAGAAGCAGACAGACTAGACTACACTAGAGTCTGCATGGATTTTTCCGGATATCTTTAAAAGAAAGTAACGTGACAAAAAAATGCTGTTTCATAATAGACCATATGATTTCACATCTAGAGGCCCTTTTCTCTGGGGTCTTCACACATCTCTGTACAAAATGTCATCTCGGAAAAAGGATTAAATGCTCCTTCCTTGGGGGTGCGGTGGCGCAGTGGGTTGGCCCACGGTCCTGCTGTCCGGTGGGTGTGGGGTTCAAGTCCCGCTTGGGGTGCCTTGCGACAGACTGGCGTCCCGTCCTGGGTGTGTCCCCTCCCCCTCCGGCCTTACGCCCTGTGTTGCCGGGTAGGCTCCGTGACCCCGTACGGGACAAGCGGTTCTGAAAATGTGTGTGTGTGTGCTCCTTCCTTCATTTAAACCTTTTTCACAAGCTGTGTTGTATATAAATTTTATTCTAGTGCATAATAAAACCATGATAACTCCCAGATTATTCGTATAATATTCAAGGAACAGGGCAAATTCACAGAGGGATGTTTTTGTGAGTTTTACATTAATGTTTATTCATTCTGCCAATGCTTTTCTCCAAAGTGAAATACGTGTCACGGAATAATACAATGACTTACATTAACATCAACATGACCTAAAGTTTTGTTTTAAAATTCTATAATCTGATTTTTTTTTTTTCACAAGAATCCCCTTATTAATGAGAAAAAATGTTAACTAAATGGTATTCTGCAGTAGTTTCCTTGCAGTAAGGTGACAAATTTCTTATCTCTGCTCTCACTTTGAGAACTGCTAGTTTCTCATGGCGTTTCTGAATTCTCTGTATTTTATATAGTTCATTCACCACAATTTGATACTGGAGCTACAAACATACAATAAATCTTACATTTTGCACAATGTGTCTTGGGGCTAGAAAGGACTACGCTTAATTTAGTTACAAAAGTTATCCCTTTCTGGCCCAAGAACATCTTTTAATAAAACTCATTTCTCTGGTCATTATGATAAGATTAAATTAATAAATGTAGATTATACGAGGCATGCATTTTCCACCGCATTATCCCTGGTTACCCTTTCTGGGTTAAGTTTTCGCTCTCATTATTCTGTAAGTCCACTGAAAGAAGAAGAAAATGATCATTTGATGAAATCATCCTGTTGCATGTTGTGTAAATACTGAGAGCAGAGAGCTTCTACCGTCCTCTCAAAATGACCGTGGCACCCTGCCCAAATAATAATCCCATATTTTAGTTTTACTTAACATCTTGGCAGTTAGATACCTAACACTGAGCCAATCTTTTAGTCTTTTTGTCAGATACAGATGTTAATTTCACTGGGGACTCTGGCCTGTATTTATATATATGCGCGAGTCTTCTTCGACAGTAAATTTGACAAATATGCCCCTTTTATCATACATGTGTTTGCCATAAAATACTTTTGGCTAACAGAAAACATGTATGGTAGATGAAAAATATTTATGTGTTCATACATAATGGCACGACTGTGTCTACAGAGAGCAATGGGAAAAAGACAGTAAAACGCAGGATTTTCTCACAATTGTGGAGAATACTTGAAAGCGCAACGCTTAGGGGATCCGCTTGCTGGGGTGGTCTCACGCAGCCCCGAGTGACCTCACCAAAGGAAGGTCTGTGTTTTGGCACTGCGCTCTCACATTGCCGACAGGCGCCCGCGCGCACGTGTAGCGGGGGACACGGATCCGTTCGCACGCACAGGGGCGCTGGAAAAGCGTTCGTTGTTTACCTTGTCCAGTTGCGAGTGCCATTATTCACCGCTGGCATCCACAATTACTCTGTTTATGCTACTTGCTATTTGTTGAAACCTTTTCGGCTCTGTTAAAACAACTGCTGGAGACAACACTTGAGCTGGACACTGTGAAATGTCCCCTACAGTCCCACCCTCAGCAATGCCGCCCTCTCCACGTCCATCCCCGACGCACCACGAAGACTGCCTAGTGTCTGTAAGGTTTACCTGGATTGCATATCGATTTTTGAAAGACCTCCTACATTTTGTGATATCCAGACCCTCTTTGAGCACAAACTCGCAAACTCCAGGAAAGTTCTGATGAAACAAATAATTCAGAACGTTTACAGAGCTCCAAACACATGATAAAAACCTTGAGGCTGGCCAGAGCACGGATGGCAGGTGATAAACTGGCACACGGTCTTGAGGAAGCCCACTTAGCAGTGCATTCTGAGCTAACCGTGGCCCATTAACCAATAGACGTGACCGCTTGGCAAAAACACATTTGGAGTAATTGATTTCTGCAGACATGGTGAATGAATCAGGTTGAGGACAGAGGGGAAGCTGGGCAGAGCTCTAGCCGTTGTGGGCCAAAGCAGGCGGGCCAAGGTAAACACAATACGATCATAGTGTGCGCACACCTGCCGTGCCAAAGGTATTTAAGGGCTCAGCAAAAACATCAATGGCGCCTGCTTGCAGTAGATTAAAATGACAGGCATCTGTGATACTCCAAAGGGAACCGAACCTACGGACTTGCTGATGTCAGAAGCAGGGCTGTGGAGTCGGTACACAAAACCTCCGACTCCAGTAACCCAATAACCGCTTCCAACTCACGATTATGACTCAGACTCCACAGCACTGGTCAGAAGATCCAGTGACAAACGATGTGTACGCTGGTGTCAAATACATACACACACGCACTTTCTGAACCGCTTGTCCCATATGGGGTTGCGGGGAACCGGAGCCTAACCCAACAACTCAGGGCGCAAGGCTGGAAGGGGAGGGGACACACCCAGGATGAGACACCAGTCCGTCACAAGGCACCCCGAGCGGGACTTGAACTCCAGACCTGCCAGAGAGCGGGACCCGGCCAAGCCCGCCGCACCACCGCACTCCCCCTTCTGGAAAACAGAAAGAGAAAATGTGAGGAAGTTTCTATTAAAAAGGTCCTGAGAATATATTTTTAATGGTAATACACACACACACACACACCTTCTGAACCGCTTGTCCCATACGGGGTTGCGGGGAACCGGAGCCTAACCCAGCAACTTAGGGCGTAAGGCCGGAGGGGGAGGGGACGCACCCAGGACGGGACGCCAGTCTGTCGCAAGGCACCCCAAGTGGGACTCGAACCCCAGACCCACCAGAGGGCAGGACCCAGTCCAACCCACTGCGCCAGTAATGGTAATAGTGAGAGTAAATAAAATTGCATTGTACTGATAGAGGGGGCGCGGTGGTGCAGTTCTGAGGGAGAGAAGGCGCTCATTCTACCACATCGGAGGTAAAACCGAGAACCTCCACACTAATATTTATAAATCACAACCAGTAAAAATATAATTTGTTGGACACTGCTGGCAAGCATCATCTGATTGAAGCCAGGACCCAACCGTTTGTCATTTGTTACACATCACCATAGCGATGAGCATGACACGCTTTGTCCCTTAAGAGAAGAGAACCTAGACTTGTATGATGCTGATTTAAAAGAAAAAACAGCAAGTTTTGATGTTACTGGGGCTTGTGGTGCTGTGTGTGAGGAAAAAGGCGGGCAGAACCAGCCGCAGCCTCCCTCTTCATTTGGACTGCAGCTATATGGGACACGGTCAAACAGGTGGCTGGACGGGGTAACCCTAGAGCGCGTTGTTTCCCGATGGCACATATCAGCACATTGTTCCCAGAAAAGCAGGGGCAATCAGGAGGCCCACTGGGAACAGCACCAAGGCCAACACACAACTATCGCTCAGCTATCAGCTTTAGGGCGGCGCCCTGCTCTTGGTACACAGCCTAGCAGGGGACCCTCGAACCCTCTCGACCCTGCGAGGCACTGCTGCCGAAGTGTCACGTGCGGCATCCCCTTTTACCGTCGTGCACAGAAGGTGCGTTACAGAGGCCATCGCGCCAAACTGCTGAGTGTATCAGAGAGCAGCGGCCGGGCCTGATGTTCCCAGATCCCCTTCACCCCGATGTAATAATAGCGCGCTGATCCTCTCCGCAGTCACATGTCGCAGCATCTGCAGCTGTAAATTCTCCTGCCTCTGCCGCCTGCATCTCCCCGCAGGTTCACCGGGTCCATGGGCCAGGCCACATCGGGCGGAGTGTCAATACCTGCCGGTGCAGGAACCGTGGACAGAATGAGATACTGGGCCAAATTGTGGGTTCGGTTTGGCAGGATGTGTGAAGAAGTGTTCTTGTCTCAACTGCGCACGTCAAGAGCCGGGAACAAAGGCTGGTGCAACGAGATACTTCCCTGGGCAGCAGAGAACGGGAAAACGCACTTGTGAAATACAACTCGAGTGGACTTCAGCTTTGAGTCCACAGTCCTACTGTGCATGTACTGAACCCCAGGGCTGCGGAGACCTGGGTGTGACAGCCTGGGGTCAGAGGTCAAGGAGAGGTATGATGATGCTGTACTTGGTCCTTACAGGTCTTTCGGGGCTCACGTCTCACGGAAGGTCCATCAGCTGAATCCCAGTATCACCACAGGTTCCTGCGGCTCCCACGAGCCTGCTTTACCTTGTTTGTATCTTGTACCTCACACTATTGAGTATTTACACCAGTGAGCATGTGTTGGTTTCCACTTAATGTGAAATATTATCCTGGTGGGACTTGACTACTCCTTGGAAGCGTGAGCCAGCTGGTCCGGCACACTCCTCCAGGCATCTCCAGAAGATACTCTCTAAGAATCATCTCTCCACGGGAAGGCTTGCCAACGTGGTGAGGCAGAGCTCGGCCTATCCCCCACACGGGAGGGGGGATGGTCCGCCCCCGAGATGTTCGGCCAACAGACAACAGCTGAGGTTAGCCTGGCCTTCAAATAGAGCAGCCCTCTCCCTGCCGGATTACACGGTGTTACGTTGTTCAACAAAATATGCCCCACACATGGAAATGTTCCAGTCCATCGGACCATATACGCTCTGCAGAACCTGGGCATATATGGTCTGCCTTAAACATGCATGTCTGAAATGCGCAGATGTGGGACATTCACATCTTCTTGTTGATCATGCGTTGAAGGTCTAAGCGGTGCTTCTCTGCAGGGAAAGTCACGATTGACCGCGAAGTGGGAAGGCTAACGGAAGGACCGCAGTTTGTCTCATGCGGGTTTCCAATGGCGGTCAACTGGTGAGACGTCGTGATCTGCTGGTGAGAGGTCTTACATGTAGCAAAGGCCTTTTCACATTCTCTCGGAAGTGTCGGCGTACTGTATGCTCAGCCTATCCACACCATAGGGTGCTCTGCTACCCACAGACCGGTACTTACTGTTGCTATGGTAACAGTGACAAACCATTTTCGAAATGGCTCAAATTCCCTTGATGGTTTTATTCTGAAGCAGCTAAGATGCACAGAAGATATAATTAGACAAGACAGGTGCATTCCTGGATTTCAGCTTTTGCAAGTATGAATTCAGGTGTGTCTTTCATTGTTTCGCAAAAGTTGTTTTTCTAAGAGCTTCGGTTGTGATTCTTCCATAAAGCGGCAGTTTGGGTCGACAGTTTTATAGCAGCGGTCTGTGGTGAAGTTCTGGGGGAAAAAAACACAGTTTCTTTGTTAAGGCACTGATTAAGTGAGGCAGCTCACATGACATGAAATTTGTTGATGCATTTTATTATTGTTGAAAGAGGATATGCTTCACCAATGAATACGCATGCGAAGCTGAATGTGAGCATTACAGCGCGAGATGAGAAATGCAGACAGCCAGTGTAACCCACAGACATTGTCACACACACGCTGACAGGCCGAAAAGCACCATGTGGGGCTCCGCGTGTCAAAGCACACGTTGATTTGCATGATTCCTGACGTGTGGAATTTGTCGACAGCCCATGACAAGTCCAGTCTGTTTTCAGTCATTACCTGTGAATGTTGGGGGGGGGGGGGGGGGTTAGAACACCCCAGCTAGCAAAGCTAGAACCACTCAGCCCCCCCGGCCCCATTCCTCCACCCCAGAGCACACTGACTGTCAGAGCCCTGTAAATCAGCTATGGCAAAACCTGCTCACCAGTCAGCAGAGATAAGCTCCTGAGCACTCACTGTGAATTTCTCACTCACACATGCAGACAAACACACATGCACACGCCCGCCCGCATGCACATGTAACCCTAACCGAAAGCAGAATCTACCATAGTTCTACTTTGTGTGGATGGTCCGCTCTCCGTGACCAAGCCAACAAAATCTCCGGTTTCAGCCATACAGACAGAGCGTTTATGCTGAAGTCATTCAACTCAGCACACGGATTTATTCAAACCTGTGAAATGGTCTGAACGGTTCTTGCGCACCCCCTCTGAAACGAAAAGTACAGGCCTGGGGGTTTTGGCAAAGGATTTTTAATGGGCAAATAAACACGCAAACATTGTGTGAAAGGAAGCAGAAAATGCCCGGAACGAAAACAGTGGTTTATTTTAAGGCCCCTGGTGACATCACTCTAACATCCCCACCAGCAGCCAGAGGCTAAAAATAGAGCCAATGTCAATGCACTCATACATACATGTCCATAAAAGCGTGGGTAGCGTTCCTCGGGTGTTTGCAGATGGTCCACGGATCGGTAGTGTCGGTGGAGCTTGGGCAGACCACACACATGGGGCACCGTGAGCTCAGGGGTCTCCCTGGGACCCTTCTGCTGCCCGGCAGCGGTTTCACATGGGGACACTTCTCTCCTGACAGCCTCCATCCATGTGATTCCCAGGGACCTGGGAGAATATGAGCCTCCAAGAAAGGTTTATTGGGTGGTTCACTTGGAACTGCAAACTGTGTACCCAAATACTACCAAATCATTTGAATCTTTGAACTTAAATATTTAGCAAAAATGACGTGGAAATACGTTCCAAAGAAGACATGACCAGAATGCGATGAACACAAGTAGATTTTTACAAGGCAAAGACTGGGGGCAGTAGGTGGTGTAGCGGTTACAGCTGCTGCTTTTGGATTTTTGGATACAGGTTTCTCCTACTGTAATACCATTAAGAGAGGTACTTTACCCTAACCTGCACCAGTGTAAAAAGTTAACCCCCCCACAAATGGGCAAATAACTTCAAGTAGCTGAACGTTACAAGTTGTTTTTAAGAAAGTCTTTGGCGAAATGTCAATGCAGAATGTTTCTGACAAAAAGTCCTTCATCAGCTCTATTAATCTACAGCTTCAGAGAATTTGGTTGAAGATCAGTGAAAATCCTTGGATCTTTACTATCTTTCAGTGTAACTTTACTGTCCACATCTGACTTCATTTCAAACCTAAGTTGCTCTCCTCCGTTGTTCCTCAGATCACGAGGACTGAGAAAGACCTTGGCTTTGAGTGCCCTGTACCCCTGTCTCATCAACGGCCTTGGCTTTGTGTGTGAAGACCCTTGATTTGTGACTAGATGACCATTGAATGATGACTGGGCTCAACACTGGCGCTCTGCGTGGTAAAAAACAAGCTACGCTGGCAAGGCTTTGCAACAGATTAGAGGAGCCCCGACCTGGCTGGTGCTGGCTCACCGCTCTCCCCATTCCTCTTTCCCCTTTCCTCCAGATGGAGATTGCCAAAGAGGAAGACAGTTCCTCTTGGCCTGTTCCTAGCTGGGTCCTTTTTTATCTTTGTTTTGAGGAACCGTACTCTGTATGCACGTCTCTGAGTGGGAGCAGCCAGCCAATTCATCATGAGAAAAATGTCAGAACCTCAGTGTGATCACTACTGCCATCAGTAGCAACAAGTTCTTCACCTACCGCACATTACATTGTTGATTTTACCACTGAGCCTCATAAACACACACACACACACACACACACATTTTCAGAACCGCTCGTCCCTTATGGGGTCACGGGGAACCGGAGCCTACCCGGCAACACAGGGCGTAAGGCCGGAGGGGGAAGGGGACGCACCCAGGACGGGACGCCAGTCCGTCACAAGGCACCCCAAGCGGGACTCGAACCCCAGACCCACCGGAGAGTAGGACTGCGGTCCAACCCACTGCGCCACCGCACCCCCCTCGCCTCATAAACATTCCTTCTGAATAATGAAAGAAACTGACTGCTTCAAAATTAGTGCTAAGAAAAACCGTGCTTCGTCTTCCCAGAAACATGCGGGCAGAAAGGTGTCTCAGTATGTGGCGCAGTCCAGGAATATGCTGGCCATTCCCTGTGGCCTTCAGCCTGTCACTGGGGGTACGGGGCTCTTTTGAAGAGAAACCGGAGAGAAGCCCTGGGAGCCATAAATAGCCGTGGGTGAACAGAGGAGTGGAAACTTAGCAACACGGTCTGGGGAAGCAGCATCTCCTGGCACTGACGTGGCAACGGTGCGCAGCTGCGCTCAGTGTGTGTGTGTGTGTGTGTGTGCGCTGAACGCTCCCTGCACCCCTCACCACCCACACACCGATGAAGAAGAGTAAGGAAAAAAAGTGGTCAAACGGCAGAGAGAATCGCATCCCAGCATCACCCATCCCGGCCTTTTAAGGAGTGCTGCTGTGGAGAGCTGGCCGAGAGTCTCCTCCCCTCCCAGGGAGCAGAACGGAGCGAACAGACACTGGCCTGTCCCAGCGCTGCCCATCCTGTGTGTCTCCCTTCCCACACCTTGGTCCCCTGCGCAGGGATCTGTTAAATGCAGGTAAATCATCGGCTAGGGGCTGTTATCTAATGGTGCTTCACATAAGTCCTTCCTTTCCAAACTCCTCTGTCTTCATGTAGAACAGCATCCCACCTTGCATTGAAACATGACCAGTAAGCTGATAATTACGGTAATATACATGATTCATACTGTAACGACCCATGTTAACGTGAGTTTGAGAGGGGAACTGTAAATAGTTGGATTGTGGGTAAAATGGAATTATGTGTTGAACCACTAAGAGGACTCACTGGGAATATCAGGGGGTCAATGTGTTGGCTACTGAAAAGCGAAGGAAAGCCTGAGGAACACTAAGCAGTCTGGGATGGCTGGTGTGAGGTGCAGGTCCTTGAGGAAAAGGGGTCCTTGGACCAAGAGCATTATTTCCTCATGTTTGAGCTTATACATTTCGCTGTGTGCTGGTGTTCTAATAAATGTTTACAATGAATGCTGTTTGTGCATTCTTCTTTGCCCCATCTGAACCCAGAATGCAGCACGCTAAAATATTGTAGGATGACATAATTATATTATACTTTCTGATATACAAGGGTAAGTCAAAAAGTATCCATAGTAATCTCTGCTCATTTGAACACAAATTATTTTGGATATTTTTTGACTAAATTTCCAAAACGTGTATTTCTATTTAAAATAGTAACATACAAAGTACTGCCTAGATCTTTAAAAGTGACGCGTTCAACTGTGCTGCTGCTGCTGGGGGTGCCCTTTGGAACAGCTGCAGTACCCTGCTTTGGTGGGGGTCTATAAATGTGATTAATGTACACAAGCTAGCATTCCCCAAACCTTTCTTTTTTCCCATAATTCAGCACAATTGTAAACTAAATTTCATTGCATAGACGTGAAGTTTCTGAGGGTCAAATGAATCGAGCGACTTGCATTCTGCAGTATAATAAATGAGACCTGTTTGATTAGCCCTTGGCAATAGAAGAGTGCACTCATCGGGATGTGACTTCTGCTTAATAAGCAGCCCTAAAAGACTGCTTCGCCGTCTCCATGACAACGGCACCACAGTGTTCCACACAAACCGAGCCCCCCACGCTTGGCAAACCCAGGACACGGAGAGAAACTCTAATTACCGACAACATCATTTTCAGCGGCGGCAGCACCTATTATGGTCAAATAAAACAATATTGTATCCAAAAGGGACTTTGCCACTGTAGAGCAAAGCCTGCTGTTGCATGCTGGGATTGCTGCACTGGTACAAGGTCATCCATTCACATTGCTAGGTGATGTGCGTCTGCTGTGGAAACATACATATATGGTATGGAGTGGGGCTTCGCCTACCAGCTGTCACACATCTCAGTCTTTCAGTCCGGCTGCATTTTTTAATAAACTATTTCCACACCATTTCTTGTCTTTTACCAGGTAATGTACTCATGATTTGGCAGCATCAAATAATCTGTTGCACTAAGTTCTTGCTGATGTATTATATCTAAAGGTGCAAATGGTAGCATTTCGGTTTAGATCTGAATAATACAGGAGAGCATATACAGCCCACGACAGTGGGTGGCATGGTGGTGCAGCGGGCAGCGCTGGTGCCTCACAGCTCCCGGACTGTGGATTCAAATGCAACATAGAGTTCATTGTTATCCCCATGTTTGGAGGGGGTTTTCTCAAAGTGCTCTGGTTTCTTCCCACACTCCAAAGATATGCAATTCAGGTCGATTAGTGATTCTGAATTGACCTTTGTGTGTGTGTGTATGTGAGATTTCCCTGTGATGAACTGGTGTACCATCCAGGGTTTACCCTGCCTCACATTCTGTACTTCCAGGACAGGCTCTCGTTGACTGTGAGCTGCATTGGACAAGCAACTATTGGCAATGAATGAATGAACACACATCAAATGACAGAAACAAGAGACACAGAAAGAAGCGCTCAGAAATACTTCATGAGGCTTTCATTATAGACAGTGCTTTTGACCTGATTGGGTACCAAAAGTCACACTGCTAATTGTGTACCTTGCTAATACCCTCATTCAGAGCCTTTTGCTGGTTATTAGTGTTTCCAGTGCATTGTGGGAAACCAGACGTCTAACTTGTAGGTTGCTCTTTTATTCCTGGTGGGGACTGAATGACAGGTTGAGCAATGTTTGTTTGTGTGTGTGTGTGTGTGTGTGTGTGTGTGTGTGTGTGTGTGTGCGCGCGCGCACGCGCAACCGCCTTCCCAGATTTCACACGGCCCCGGAGCCACCGGAGAACGGCTACATCTCCCAGGGCAGCTGCGGGTATAACAAGGTGCCACGTTGTGTAATTGCACACAAACCTGTTCTGTCACTAAGCAAATATGGCCCCCAAAGCTCCTCCCACAGGGACGCTGTCACCCGTGTCACACACTGTCCGCGCCTTTTCTCACTGGTAGAAGGCAGAGCCAGTAGGAGCGCCATCCCTGATCTGGACCGATTCCACACACTGAAACGTACTGCCGTATGTCTACGAACTTTGTGCTTTTTCCAAGTAGGGAAAAAATCCAAATGACAGAATCTTTGCTCCGGCACACATGCCACCACAGCGGTTATAGAATGTCCATCTCCCACGGCACCATGGCACAGCAGGTAGTGTGGGTGTCTCACAGGTCCTAGGCTGTGTGTCCTCACATGGGTTTGAATCCGCCTCAGTCTGTGTGGGGTCTGGACTGTGAATTTTGCCCCACACTCCAAAGATGTGTGTTTCAGGTGAACCAGTCACTCTAACCAGCCCTTAGTGTGTGTGACTGTCCCGCATCATATCTCAGGGTATGCTCTGCCATGTGCCCTATGGATCCAGGATAGTCTCTAGACCATAATGACTCTGCATTAGAGCAGGGGGTTATTGATGATGGATGGATTAATAATAATTATAATAATAATGAGCTTATAGCAAGACAAAAATAAAGGCATTTTATACCAATAAGTGGACACAAGTCTCAGGATGACCAGACAGGAAGGTGGGACATTACACTGATTCAGTCTGGCACCAGGTTTGAGTTCAGCCACAGAATACAGATGCCGTGGGGTGTACAGCTGAGTGCAGAGTGTGGTTGGAATTAGGTGACATGGAATACTGCAGACACATTAAACACTGTTGGTTTCAGTGACTTAAGGGAAAGAGAAGTATGATCACTAATTTATTCATTACACCAAAGAGACTCAAGATGTTAAGCTACTTACAGTGATTTACCCATTTGTACAGCAGGGTAAAAACTTTGTACAGCTGGGTCAATACCTTGCTCAGGGGTAGGATTCGAACCTGGGTTTTTCAACAGGAGGGTACCGCTCTAACCACTGCAGCACTGGCCACTTTTTGGGATTACTGCTGCAAGGACCCGACAGAATAAACATCAGGCATAAACAGGCAGGTATTACAGTGACTCATGGGACTGCATACAGTATACCATAGTATCCCCTGTTATGTGTACCTACTTCTCTCCTTTACGGCAACGAGAGGACCCTGCCTCTCACTGTTTCTTTCTGTCACATTACTCGTGGGAGGGGTGTTGGAGAGCCCAGGGCACCGCGTGAACGCCATGACCACATGGACACTCTCTGGGGACACACCGCCGTTCCACTGGCAGCGCCGATGTGAGGGACAAAGATGCCACAAAAAAGAAACAAAAAAACTCTCAACTGAAAGTCAAGGAAAAAAAAAAAACCTCAGGGGGTCCAAGTGCCAGTGGCTGCCTACCCCTCCTGGGCATTCTAGATTAAACAGGATTTCCAAGTCAGTTTACAGGCAACAACGGCATTGTTGACGTATGTTGACTTGATTTCCCAGTTCACCAAAGTATGTCTTATACATCATGGCAGTTGGTCATCATCTTCAATCAGCATGGTGTGCGTACATAACAGCCGGCCAGCCTCCTCAGGTCTCATTGTAGGGAAAATGTTCAAAAAGAAGAAATTGTTAGTAATTTATAACTTCAAGAAATTAGACAGTTATTAACAGAAATCTTAACATAAACTTGAACTTAAAATAATATTCCTTTTTGTTTCCAGTAGTGAAGATAATGCACCGGTGCATCTAGCTCCTCCTTCTGCCAAACCTTGGAGTACAGATAGAAACAACATCCCCTACTGGTTTTTGAGTTACCGCTGATCTAGTTCCACTTTATACACATTTGCTTGTCTTTACACACACGTGGCCGTGTGCGTTCATTCGCCTAGCAGATACTTTTCCCCAAACTGGTATGTGATTGTCATACCATCATCACCAAAGATTAGTCGACACTAAGGCGACTCACGTTGCTGAACAGTGTAACACGCACACTGTCACCTGTTCACACACTGCAGGGAATCGAGAGGCACAAATTCATGTGAAATGCACGTCCTTGGACCTTTGGAGTTACCCCACGCAAACAAGTGACTTCACTTAGCAGATGGTTTTCTCCAAAGCGACTTCCAATGATCTCTATATAGTGTTATCAGCCCACACACCTTATTCACTAAGGTGACTCTCTCTGTCACTCACACACTATGGATGAACCTGAACAGCATGTCTTTGGACTGTGGGAGGAAACTGGAGCACCTGGAGGAAACCCATGCAGACACAGGGAGAACATGTAAACTCCACACAGGCACATTCACATAAAGTGCCCATAGCTGGGATGGAACTGACATGTGATCACACAGCTCAGATGCTGTGAGGCCCCAGCACTACCCACTGCACCACCATGCTGGATATGAGCGGAAAAGAGATACTAAAAGTGGAAGAGGGCAGAGTAAATAAGATCCACCTTTAAAGAAGAGCCATGCCCACCAACCTTTACCTTTGGAAAATGGAAAGCCCTTCACCATTTAGCTGCCTGTCGGTGCATAAAGAACTACACGCACTCTCACACACACACTCACACTCTCAGCCATATCAATGTCATAACAGCACATCTCAATGCCAGGTGATGCTTCCTTACCTCCTGCTGACCCGACTGTGGACTCGCTTGTTATCGATTACCTCCTTTTCCCACGGGCTGCCCTTCTCCGTGGTTAAGGTCAACGACATGATGTCAGGCAACAAAGAGTACTTTTGTGTCTGATGCTCACCACGGTAGGTATTTTGTGCCCAGCATCTCATCAATGATCCCAGTAAATGGGATGTTCGCCACTGAAGATAAATGCCATAAAAGTGTGAGTTAACACACACACAGTGGGGAGCAAAGGGGAGCACTGAGACTCTCGGTCACGGGAGTGATTCCCTATGTCATGATGGGAAACAAACAACTGAAATAGGGAAAAGTATCTCCATCTCTAAAGGTTCTCCAACTTCACAGCCCCTGGCAGCATCTTCATGTAGCGGCACTAAGATGGACCAACCGAGTGTGGAAAGACCCAACTGTAGCCAAACATCTCAATTTAGTGTGTGTTACTGACTCAGTGGGATCACCTGGCCTTCCACTGCCCATGGAAAACTTTGAGGTACTCACTGTACAGCGGAACGGAAAGATGGAACACAGATGGAACGGGACACTCAGACCTCATAAAAGAGTGCATGATGGATTTTAGCAAGTCAGATCCGTTTTATTGCAAGATTGTTGTCATACGCATCCACCTGTTGCCTTACATAGTATAAAAGAGGGCGGAGTAAATAATATTCACCTTTAAAGGAAAGGCAAAACCACTGCTGCCGTTGTGCAACGGCGCAGACACTAATCAGCAGTTTTATGGAGATCGTTTCCTTTCTCGGAACTGTTCTTGTTCACCAGAACTGCTGTGGACATTGAAGTGTTCGAAGATGCAAAACCGCTACCCGTCTTCGCCGCTAACGACTCCCTGAGCCATGTCGGGTTCTGTGCCAAAGCCCTGCAAGCTGATATCAAACGGCCGTGCCTCCAGCGTCAAGAACGAGTTTACAGAACTTGAACAATCTACTTAAGGACTGCAATAACAAAAGGTTCAAGTGCTTTTTCTTTGCTACTGCCTGAGCAAAGCTCACTTGTGCCCCCACTTTATTCACTTTTAATCCCTAGTTAAGTAGGATTTTGGGGAGTTGCAATTAATAACTTTATAGAAATGTGAAGTGAAATGATTTTCCCCAAAACTGCAGTAGATAATATGCTTTTAACTGTACACAATATGCTTTTAAGAGTAACTTTTCAATGTGATTATTAGGTCAAAGAGACAGTTAAGGATGCTGTTTCAGGCTCGCCAGAGTACTTTTCAGATTTACAGCACTCTTCTCTTCTGTGCTGGTTGAATTCCAAAATTAAACTACACAAACTATTTCCCTCCCACTCTTTTCTTTCACCCAGGGGTATGAAGCCTTGAGCATCAAAGCCCCAGAGTTTTGTTTCCTGGGAACTTGTCACTTTTTTCCAAGTGATCTCAGTGAACATCTAAGCTTCCCTGTGGAATTGTCTTGAACTGTATTGGCTCAGAGTGATGTACAGAGTTCTGTCAGCCCTGAGGGAAGTTATGTGATGACACAAGGCTCTTGCAAGACCAGGTTTTAATGTGAAGAGGGCATGAGAGCACATTTTGGAAATGAACTGGTCAATGAAACAAAAAGATCTTCATACGCCCCCTAGTGTCCACCAGTGGTACACTGCCAGTGGGGAGGAAGAGGGGCTGCAGGGTACCACCAATAGGAGACAGACTGGTGTGGAGCGCAGCATGGGCACTGCTACGGGCACTGGAATGAGAACTGCTATTGGGACTAAAATGGGCACTGGAATGGGAACTGCTATGGAGACTGGTAGTGGGACTGGAATGGATATGTTTACGTTTATTAATTTAGCTGATGTCTTCTCCAAAACAACTTACAACATTAGGCTACTTACAATTATTTACAGGGGGTGTGGTGGTGCGGTGGGTTCGACCAGTGCCCGCTGTATGGCGGGTCTGGGGTTCGAGCCCTGCTTGGGGTGGCTTGCGATGCACTGGCATCCCGCCCAGAGTGTGTCCCCTCCCCATTCGGCCTTGTGCCCTGTGATGCTGGGTAAGGCTCTGGCTTGCCGCAACCCCACTTAGGGCAAGCGGTTGTTGACAATTATTCGCTCATTTATATAGCTGGGTAATTTTACTGGAGAATTTAGGGTACGTACCTTGCTCAAGGGTACTATAGCTGGAGTTGAGATTCAAAGGCAGCAGCTCTAACCAGTACTCTACCAGCTGTCCTCAACACCGGCATGGAGAGCAGTGTGGGCACTAGTACGATTGGAGTGGACACTGGTAGGAGACCGGCATGGAGACAGTAAATTACACTGGTGTGGACAGTGGAGTGGACATTGGCCTTCACGAAGCATTTGACCTCCGAGAAGCTCTTCTGACAGCCTACCTGCTCTGGGAGACGCTATTTTTGACCCATCAGTAGAGAAGTGACCTGGATTTCCAGTCGTTCTGCTGCAGAGGCCCAGATACGGCACCATGTCCTGGATGCGAAGAAACCAAAATAGAGTTTGTTACAAGAAATATCTCGATTACCGGATTTTTCCAAAAAGAATTAGTGCAATGCATGGAAACAAACGTTTTCCCATTACAGGAGAGAAACATGTAAAAGATGGCATAATAAAGGAAACAGACCAGTATTTTCAGGGATACCTGCAGGAAGAGACCTACTGAGCATACGCAGCCTGGTATCCCAGAAAATAAAGACGCAGCAGACAATGTACAGGAGCGTTACTTTCTCTGTATGAGAAGAACAGTGAGCCCAGGAAGCTGTACTTGCAGGCGGCCACAACTATCCCCCCCAGTGACTGAAAAGGCCCAAAATGGTGGAATTGGGCTTTTATTCGCACCTTTTTTAAACATTAATCTCCCTGGAATTCTTCTTTTTGTTTGTTTTTGATCGTGTGAATAATAATAAAGATGAAGGAAATGCATTCTTGGGTCGTCTTCAGTAGAATATTTCACTCTTTTAATCATGTACTGTGTTTTACACGCGACGAGTCACTGACACTGAGGTAACTTATTTACGCTACAGCACAAACATCTACGTCCTTTTCAGTTAAAGGCTTTCTCGGTTTTACAGAAATATTTTTCCGATTTTTTTTTTCTCCTTTTGTGGGAATTAGGGAAGGACATATAAGAAGAGGGGTCCAGACACCCCCCCTCCCTTTTGTCCTACACTCGTCAGTTCCGCGCCAATTCACACTCCACTATAAATCATTTTGAATTACGAGCCAAACTCGTTACCGTCGATTGAGGAAAAGTGTCGTAAAAACAATGACCCTTCGCCTGCCGTACCGCGTGGAAAACTGTCGCAACAACGACCCCGATCACCACGCCGTGAGTGGCTCGCGCTCCTTTCTTCCGACTCTCCGTCAGCGCTTGGTATGTTAGCTGGTTTTCCAGCGCCAAACGCCTCATTTCTGACTGTTTTTTCATTCGTAACGACAAGAGTTCCGCTTTTTGTGTTCTAGAAAGATGCCGGCTAAAGGTCCTTTACAGTCCGTCCAGGTTTTCGGACGTAAAGTGAGTATAAACCTTGAAGAAATGTCACGGGGTAGTTAGCTTAGCACAGGACACGCGCGGTGGGGTAGACGCCTCACAACATTTACTCACTTAGCTGACATTTTCCTGTTTCTAAGGAAACTTTTCCTTTTTTTGTTGGAGTTCATAGTTGCGGCCTTATGTTATCTGACTAATTAGTTTCTATGTTCTCCCCGGCGTGGGTTTCCTCCGGCCCTGGGTGCTCCGGTTTCCTCCCACACAGTCCAAAGACATGCTGTTTAGGTTCCCCAGGTTGTTCCTCCTCTCTGCACTTCGCACACTAGACTTTTCTATTCAGCCTATTTATTGTTGACCTGTGTTTATCTCACACCAAGGCTTGTTTATCTGTCCAAGGCCATACTTATGATGTTAGATGATCACCTCTTTATACACCCGGGTATAGTATTGTTACTGTATGAATTCAGGGTAAGTTGTGCAACGTGGCATTGCAGCAGGAGAGGGATTCAACTTGGAAACCCTTTTTGGTTTCAAGGCGACAGCCCTAAACACTATAAACCCCCCCCCCCCCCCCCGGTTGACCACTGGCAGAATGATTGGTTCATATTGAACTTTGAAGTGTGTGTGGTTGCTGCATTAAATGCACATTAATGAGCTCAGTGATCTTATCCCAGAAAACAGCCACGGCCGTTGCCCACTGCAAGCGCGGCAATGGCCTCATCAAGGTGAACGGTCGGCCTCTGGAGATGATTGAACCGGCCACTCTGCAGTACAAGGTGAGGCTGCTTGAATAGATGGCTCACAACATTTACTCACTTAGCTGACATTTTCCTCTAACTTGCACTGTTAAGCCATCTACAATTATTTGTCCATTTATACAACTAGGTGATTTTTAACCGCAGCAATTCGAGGTAGCTACCCTTCACAAATGTTACTACAATGGGAGGTAGGATTGAAACCTGCAACTTCCCAGTCCAAAGGCAACAAGAATAGAATTGTTCAATACCTTAATCCACAGCTGCTGGAGCCTGTCCTGTTGCTTGGCAAAGAGCGCTTTGCAGGAGTTGACATCAGGGTGCGTGTCAAGGGTGGTGGACATGTAGCACAGATCTACGGTGAGTGACCTTTCAGCATCGAAAGTGGACCATCAGATGGCCCTTAATTCACACTGGTGCTCTACTCTAATCGGTTTGGTTTTTGCACAGTGTGAAATACCACTAATAATCATCTAAAATACTTTCATGTTGGGTTTCAGTCTCTGTGTAAATCTTTTATTGTCGAGCTGTAGATGATTTCCCCTGCTTTGTGTCCAGCTATTCGTCAGGCAATCTCCAAATCCCTTGTGGCATACTACCAGAAATGTAAGTGGTCCCGCATTCGTTGTACATTTGCATTTTTCACATTTTTATTCACTTACTAGATGCTTTTCTCCAAAGTGACTTACAGTGGATACTATGTACTGTTACTAGCCCACACACCTTATTGACCAAGGTGATTTACACTGCTAGATACACTACTTACAATGGGTCACTCATCCATACATCAGTGAAACACACTGCATTCTGTTGGCATTTTAGACTTTTCAGACACATTAGTGCTGGAGCTGCTCTTTGCGCAAGCTCCAGCAAACTAAGCCACTCTCTCTCCAGATGTGGACGAAGCTTCCAAGAAAGAGATCAAGGACATCCTGATCCAGTATGACAGGACCCTGCTGGTGGCCGACCCGCGCCGCTGCGAGGCCAAGAAGTTCGGTGGACCTGGAGCCCGTGCACGCTATCAGAAGTCTTACCGTTAGTGTGCATTTTCCTGTAATAAATGTGTGAAATGACTTCCTGTCTGCTTTTTTGGTGTCTCAGGGTGGTGAATGTGGTCTTCATGGTAACGGCTGTCCTGGTGTGAAGTTCTGTGCCCGTGCTTCAGCCTGTCCTTATTATGATATGACCTGCAGTGATATGAAGATGTGGTTCCACTTGCTCACTGTGGACTGCTTCTATAACACTGACTCCCAGTGTATTTTTGTACCCGTGGCTCTCTTATGGAATTCACTTCTAAGTTAACGGATCAATTTATAGAGTTCTGTCAACTCCAACGCACATTTGTATTTCTTGTGTATTCCCTTTGGCTTTTGCCTTTGACATCTTTGTGGGTCTGTTTTGGCCGTTTCTGCTGGAAAGAAGGGAACAATGGCCCCACCCAAACAGTGTAAGGATTCAGTGTTGAAACGGTGGATGTGATGTTAAAAACAAGGTTGAACTTCACACACAAAGTAATCTACCAAAATCTTAGGTATGTCCTTTGGATAGTGGTCACTAGATGATATTACAGGGAAAACTAGGACCGAGAACAGAAGAAAACTCCAGTGGTTTCTTGTATCTGTGTCAGATACACAAGAGAAATGAATTCTGCTTAGTAGAGAAGACTTGCATGATAAAATGCTGTAGTATCAAATGCTGGACCAAGGTAGCTGGACAAATTAATGTAAAGCCTGAATGTCTCTTATGTAAGGTGCTGTGGGATGAAATATCTCATGCAGATTTTTCATAGTGAACAGTGGTCAGTAGAGGGCAGCAAAATACCACATTTTCCACTTTCTAGTAGGGTAGGTGAATGGTACACCTGGATGGAGTATACTTTATTTTACTTCATTATTATTTAATCTTTACAGTTTATTAATGGCAACAGTTTTAAATGTTGTTTGAAGTTAATTAAAAATAATTCCTATCCATCAAGGGTGTGCCCACTCTCGCATCCTGTGTATTCAGAATAGGCTCCAGACCCCTGCACTGCTGTTTTGAACAAGTGCTTATTGATCATGGATGGTTGGAAATAGCCTTAGAGAGTATTGTGTATTATAGCTTCATCTGAGTATTTTTTTTTTTTTTAACAGAATTTAGCTTGAAAATACAATGGTCTATAATACAGATCTGGACATCTGTATTATGAAGCTTTTGATTGTGATTTAAGGGCAAAAGAGGCTTTGAATCACAAACAAATTGACTTACATACTTACTGACCCAGTTATTTCCGTAAGTTGAGTAGATGATGCAGTTTGGAATTTTTCTGACTGCAACAAGAAGGTGTCTCCACTTGGTGGTGGTGACATCTCGGATCATGAACAGCGGTGGTCTCCACACATCAAGCTGATGTTTGAGCTCCTTGTGGCGCTTCCAGCCCACAGGGTGACGGATCCTGGAAGAGTTCATTACATCTGAAATGCGCCTCGGTGAAGCTTATGAATATCAAATGGACAGTTACATATTGTTCTTATTGCAGAACTGTTTGGTGACCAGCTGCTTCTCTAATTCAGAGGCAGAAAATCATTATAGTAATGTTTTGGAACCCTGGTGAAGCATGCTGTGTAAGTGCTGACTCTGGTAATAAACAGTAATTCATGGGACCAGTTTTTATGCATCTGTGTGCCCTTTCTGAATACAGAAAAGGGTTAATTTAGTTCTCTGTGAGCTCTCTTTACACACTGGATGTCCCAGGCACATTCACAGCTCTAGGGTGTTGCAGAGCCATCGAGGCATGTGCTCACCTCTTTCGGTTACAGCCGTTAAGGTATTTCACCTTGCTAAAACCTTTGTGGAATTTTCCTCCTGGGAGAAGTTGGAAATTAAAGTAATAATTAATCAGAAAAATGTTGTACTTACTACTCAGATGATTTAAAGAAAGGCTATGGCCAAGAAAAAAGTAAAACATGGGAGGACGTGAGTGATCACATTGTGAGGTGGTATTGCTGTAAGCCATTACTTGGGAGGGTCCACAGGAGGCTAGGAATGGGCTGGTTCTAGTACCCCAAACCACACTCGCATTCCAAACTGTGTGCTGTGGACTTTGCCCTAAATGTCCACATGGTGCCTTCTTGATGACATGGGCCAGAACCCAGAAACAGCAATGGGGTCCATGCAGCCTAGCAAGTCTGTAGACCACAGATGTCTGAGAATATTATTTCTAAAAGAGGCTCAACCCTTCAGTAAAAGCATCTTTTTCCATCCTTTATGTTGAATATTTAAGAAATACTGTGGCACGCAGCGCCGTGGGTTTGGATGGGGCGAAGAAGGACGCGGAAGCAACATTCATAACGAAGGGTTTATTTGAACACCAGCACAAAGGGAATAATGCTCTCGGTCCAAAGACCCCTTTTCCTCTAGGACCTGCACTTACAGCCAGCCTGCCTTAACACCCCTAAGCTCTCCCAACACAGTGGCAGACACAGGCAAGCCACCATTTCCCCCCGAAGTGGCCCCAGCGGTTACACACCATTTAACATTATTTCCCATAATGCAACTATCTACATTTAAACAGTAACGCGGGTCGTTACAATACGTTCCCTACACACACACTAAAGATGTAACAATGCACCATTCCGTGCTCCGCTTATTTAATCCATCTTTATCTACTGCTATGACTAAAATGAAGATCATATCACAATCACGTGATTTTAAAAGCCATTCACGCTGAAACCCAGATACCTCCAAATGATTGACAGACTTTCTCGAGGCTGTATATAATTGACAGTGAACAGGTTTATACTCATGCCAACTGTAATACACCATAATACAACAACCTTTTGGGTTGACATTCTGGGAGAATAATACCTAAATAAAACTAAATATAGCGCTCGCAGTGAAGCACCTCTGTCAAAGAAATCCACGTTGAGTTACAGCCGACTGCTTTTCTCGCCATTTTTCTCGCCATAATGACAAAAGGTGCACTTGGCAGCGGTTTAATACTGAACTCCGTCTAAAGCCCTGGCTGTCACAAGAACCATCGAAGCTGCACGAGACCAAACAACCGTTGGGCTCGTCATGGAACGTCAGCTAAAATACGACCGCAGATCTCCTCTCGGTTGTCGGCACCCTAACGATGCCACGTTATTATGCTGATTTTTCCATCCACAATAAACCCCTCTTTGCCATCCCAACGGCTGCGCCAGGGGACAAATTGCCCTTCTCCAGCAATCCGTACCTGTCCTGCATTCTCCAATTTAGAAATATTTCATCAGGGCACCCACATTTCAGTGTACAGCACTTATGGAATCAGCCAGCAGGGTTTAAATTGGTCCAGGACCCCAGAGGAAATGGCCCATCTTTTTAATCTCTCTTCGTGATTAATGATTAAACTCTCTTTGCCTTCTGAGTCCACCTGTGTGCGCGACCAGGAAGCAAATGACCTGGCTCACCGGAGCTCAGGTTCTACCGAAGGCTTCGTCAGAGAAGAAGACACTGAACGAGCTGTCTTGACCTTGATCCAAGGTAAAACCTGAGCAGGGATGGAGGGAGGTCTACATGAGCTGTATTAATAAAGGCAGCTATATTATGAGAGGATATTATATGACCCGTCCTGTAACACTGGGAGACTGGATGTCGAACGGTTACTGCGCAGGGTGTTCAACTATGTGGGTAAACATTGACCCGCTCGCTAAGTGTCAATCACCGCTTGCTCGGGTCGGGGTGCCGGAGGTCCGGAGCCTATCCCGGAAGCACAGGTGCACGGTTAGGCAGGGTTCCAGGGTTCACCTCTGACAGGATGGTGGGGTACATCGCTGCGAAAACATTTCAGTACAGTCATATTCCATAATTATTTTGTGAATGTAATTAAGGGTTTCAAGAACTGCAGTTAGATGTATTGCGAAAATAACGAGGACGAGGACGAGGAAGGGGACGAGGATGGGGACGACACAAAGACAACACAGCTCCCGTGACTCATGCGTGGCTGAGGAGAATCTAGGCCAGCTCCGGGACTGCAACAGCCTAGAGAGCAGATTAATAAAACATGGAGTAATAAGCCCCTGTGCTTCAGACACCCTCATTAAAATGATGACATGGGCACTGCGTTTGTTTTAGTCCAAAAGCAAGGAAAATATTTATCAAATGATTAACAAAGAACGATTTAAAAAGTTTTTTTTTTTTTTTTTTTTTTAAAAAAAAAAGAGAAAATATATGCAAGAAAAATATGAGCCGCCTTTCTTTGCCCTCTGGAAATCAGTGAACTGTTTTTTAATCAAAAAGCAGACATAGAAGGAAAAAATAAGTAATCCAGATAAAACTAAAGGGGACCAGTGAAGAGACATCCCATTAACTAAAGAAAGTGTATTTCCCCAGATGATCCTGTATTTAACTCCTCTTTGTCCAGCTATCAGTCAGACTCAAAGAATAAGATTACTTTTACAGTACAGATATGATCTTTTAAAATTCACTCGTGAGCTGACACCTCACATGAGGGACGCGATAAAGGGTGGAATGCTCAGAATGTCCACGTGTCTTCAGAGATAAGAAATCATTAGTACATTTAGTTGATTTACAGTTATTTACTAATTCATACACCTTGCTCAACGGTACTACAGCCGGAGGTGGGATTTGAACCAATACCCTTCAAATCCAAAGGCAGCAGCTCTAATTGCTACACTACCAGCCACCTCCTGGGGGAGGTGTGTAAATTTTATTCTCATAATTCTCATCATAAATTTTTATAAACTACAAACGAGAATAAATTTTCGTTGCACAGAAAAATGTGTAAAATAAAAAATGCCGTGTGTCTGAGCAGCACTAATAAAGTTGTGCCACAAAGTTACTGTGTTCTGCTGAAAAAGACGAAGAAGTCCAACCTGTCGAGCTGTCGGTGCGGCGCACGGTGGCTTGGACACGCTTCTTCTGAGGACCAGTGTCAACGCACAAACAAGTCCATCTGTTCTTCCTCGGGCCTCGAGGAGTCGTGACGCTGACGGGTTTGCTGGAAAAACGCCACAGGTTTCCACTCAGCGGGGTGGGGGGGGGGGGGGTGCAGGTGGGAAGCCTCCCTAATCCTCGGAACACGTCTAGACCCTTGAACAACCACGGGTTCGAGGTGTCAGGTGTGGTGTGCATGCGCGATCGTGTGCTTGAGCGCTGTCTCCTCGGAGATGCACCTGTTGCTAAGAAACATCTCAGGCTCATCTGCGATCACTCTCGGTTCAAGGTGAAGAACACCTGGCTTCGCTGTGAGCTCAGATCTTTCCCACAATATAAGGCTCCAAAGTTCAAAACTCCTGAGTTACTGATGAAAACTAACAAACGTCTTTACATGTATTCATTTAGCAGGTGCTTTTTCTCCAGAACGACATACATCTCATAGAAAATACAATGTGTTCATTACATTAGCAGGAAGAGAAACTTAGATGCAGATGCGGAATTCTAAAATGCAGTTAATTTCTTTCCACCATATGAAACAATGTTTATCACACGAGAAGTTGCATAAAACTGTCAGAATATCGACAATTCCAAATCACCTTCCTACTAATAATCTTTTTTGAGATATATAAACATTTGCATTACATTACAGGAGTAGCTGTGTAAGAGTTAATCCCGGCATGATCTTTAAATTATATAGAGCATGAACATTTACACCTTATATGAATTTAAGATATCATGGGTGAAGTGAGTCTGGAAGAGGTGAGTTTTCAGACCCTTTTTAAATGTGGAAAGGGATTCAGCAGTTCTGAGTGAGAGGGGGAGGTCGTTCCACCACGAGGGAGTCAGAACCGAGAACCTCCGTGCTTTACCTTTCATGCGTGGGACCACCAAGTGGGCAGATGTGGAAGAGCGTAGCAGTCTGGTTGGGGTGTAGCAGATGATCAGGTCTTGCAGATATCTGGGAGCAGTTCTACTGATGCATTTGTAGGCAATAACCAAGGTTTTAAATTTGATCCAGGCAGCTATAGGAAGTCAATGCAGAGTCTTTGGTACCAGCTTTGGCAACTCATGAGACAATTCTGGGGATTTCGCTTCGCACCACACATCATGGCCATCTGGATGAGGCCACTGTCGCCGACATCAGGACATCGAACGCAGAGGACAGAGGTGGAGGCGCTGTGAGCCGCTGAGGAAGGACTGTAAACGTTTGTGTGTTTTCATGGTCAGGCTGTGGATAACTGGTCTCGTCCGGACGGTATAAAATCCTCCCCCAACCTGGGAAAGTGCAGCTCAAGAAAGAGGGAGAATACAATACGTGACTTTTAGTGGAACACCGCTCTTATTCCGAAAAGGTCTCCATAGTTTTGTAGCAAAATCACTAAAATCAAAAAAAGCCGCTTTTTGTTTTGCTCCAGTGATTTTGTGCTCCGCTTTGTCTTCTTCCCTTGTTTACTGTTATTACACAGCGATGCGGCACATGAGCTCGATGAGCAGCACTTTCTATCACACCGAAAATGCCTATAAAATGACTCAGCCCTAGGACAGAAGTCACTGTAGATGTGATTTCGGAAACCTTTTCGGTGCCCACGCCAGCACCTGGGGGGTTTCGCACGTTTACTGCCCAAACCCAAAATTTAACTACACCTGACTGGCTGCCGGCTTATCGTTTCCCAGCGTGACGACGCACCGAAACTGGTAAATGATAACTTGCACCAGTGGTCCCAGACACGTGAGCTGATGTGTGGGATGCCGACAGATGCGGGTTTAAAATAGCGACGTGCTGGTAGAAGAAAATAGATTTTGAGCGTCAGTGGAAATGCTTGAAGGAGCACGCTAGAAAAGCAGCATGGAGTCCCGGGGGACCTGTTGGTTTACGCAGCACATCGAGCCCCAGCAGGTCCTCCTGTGCGACCAGTTATAACATCAGCCCACAGCCTGGACGTCTGATTTCTTATTGACTCCGGGGGAAAGGCAATGAGCCATTAACAGTCCTCCCTACCGGTAAAATGCTGTAACAGGAAACTGCACCAGGTCACAGCACTGGCTGAGACAAGGAACGATTGAAAGTAAAACTGTGCGTGCAACATAAAAAGGGTCCAAAAAGCCACCAGAAGGACAGCGGGGACCCACACAGCTGTAGTCAAGAAGAATGACCTTCTTCACAAGCTCTTCCATCAAGACCCTTCTCTTGGTCTTCAGCAAGGAAGGTGATGTATGTCCCTCATCCTGGGCTGTAGCTTCTCAGCTGTAACTCTGGCCTGAAATGTACAGAAAGACCTCTGGACAGTGAAACGCGACCCGAATCAAATCATCTGACAACATACCACCCACGGATCATTATTAATTACTGTATTTAGCCGGAGGCTTGCAATAACACGTTCGTTTTTGAGCTACTCAAAAAATTTTTTCCCCTTACTTTATCGATTCCACGAAAGTACCTTGATCGACCAAAACACTTTACACTTGAAACCAAGAACATCCATTTAAATATTTACTCCAAAGCCTAATGCCATAAATGGTGTCATGTGTGAGCCTGATTCCATCGTCACTATATTGCAATCAAAGCACAATTTCTAGCCAGTTATTATGAAAACACAGTTTCTTTCTTAAGGCAAACAGATAAAAGAGATCCACCCTAATAAACACTGATCTCAGAAGTGCATGATAAACATGTGTTTAATCATTTTTAATAAGAACTTGTTGAAAAATGGATAACCCTTTATGCAGCTACTGGTGTGATGTACTCTGGTTTATACCGTGGTATGCGACAAATTGACTGCACTCTAGAATCATGTGTCTGCATCCAAATCTCTCATTCTGTTGGTGTGATGCACTCTTTGTGTTGTTCTTCGTGTTGAGATGTATGTTGCTTTGGAGAAAAGCGTCTGCTAAAAGAATAAATGTTTATATTAATGTAAATGTAAACAAACTGGGAAAAAACCCTGAAAAAAGCAGGCGAAAGAGTTATTACGTCCCTCAGTTGTATCGAAAATCAAATTCTGTCGGCAATAGTAAAAAAAAAAAAAAAACACATTATAGTAAATACAATAAACACAACAGAATAAAAAAATGTGTTTCTCACTTCTGCGTCCCTTTGCATAGAAAGTGCTCTGTATTCATGGTAAGATTCCACTTGACCTGATCATCCTTCAGGAATATAGAAACAGCACACTGTCGACTGGGCAATTTGAGAGGAATCAATCTGCACAGGACGTATTTGTGATGAAAAAGCACCTACACCGTTCCGTCTAGGTCCTCCCTGCTATGGAGGAGACCCTGAGGAATCTGACAGTGGGGCCTTAGATACCCCGGTAAAGGCAGAGCCCTATCTGATCTTGGCACACCGAAACATGTGGGCTGTCAGTGTTTCACTTCCTAATTATTGCTCGCCTGTCAGTGTTAGCAGCACCTCATTAGGACATGTTTGAGTTTCAAGAGGAAAATATCGAATTTCATTTCAAAATTAATCAGAGCGCAAGACAGAAGAGGGTTCTAATTAATATAACAGGATGAATCAGTGTCTGGATGAGAAACATGGTACAGAGGAGTCATAACTGGATACACTCAGGTTAATTCGGTTTTGAAATGATGAAGATGTTATCAACCCTGCACCAGATCCTCACCTGATGTCAAAAATTTCTGAAGGGCATAATCAGTCCTGCTAAAAAAACCTACGATTTCCTTTTTTGTCTCCGTATCAAGTTGGAGGGGAAATGCAGTGATCGTAAGATCATTCTGAACTTTACCTTGGAATTCCGTTACACTCGTTCAGTCCAATTCCTCTTAAAAAAAAAAAAAATCACTGGTTTGTCCGAAACATCAGTGAACTGAGAACCTTGTGTAGTTTGAAAGAGACATCAGTGGCGTGAAGAAGCCTCAGCATCTTTATGATGAGTATGCTTTGAAGGCTGGATGTCCACGTCTGGGCGTCAGAGCGCTGCACAAGATGAGCTCTGAGATGCACCAGAGGCCTTTGATTCCCACTCGCTGTGCAACTCAGCTTCTCACTCACACCCGGGTACGTAGTGCAGCCGAGCCGTCCTCCTTGCATCTTCTCAGCTCCTGCACGAGAACAGGCCCAAAATCCATCAAGGAATGGCTCTCGGGGCATGAGGTCAGGGTACATCCTTGATGGGACTCCTGTCCACTGCAGGGCAAACACATACTCGGTCGATCCACACATACACTGCAGAAACACTATCAGAGTGACCAATTCACTTAAACCCATCTTTGGACTATGGGAGGAAGCTGGAGGAAACCCACGCAAACACAGAGAGAACATGCTGACTCCACAGAGGCTGATCTGGAATCGAACTCATGTCTGGAACCCACAGCCCGGGAGCTGTGAGGCACCAGCGCTATGCTACCCACTTCTCCATCGTGCTCCCTGCAGCACATACGTAGAAAAGTAAGAACCGCTGCATTTTAGATCAGTGGGTTCCAGGTGAAAGAACCAGCAGGATGGGGGTCATCATTTCCATAACATTCAGTAGCTGGCTGTGTGTGTGTGTGTGTGTGTGTGTGTGTGTGTGTGTGACAGATCTCACTTCTCAGTGAGATTCAGCAGGGTTGCAGCAGATGAGTAACACTTTATTAGTTTTAAAATGAACGTAAGGAGAGCAGCCGAAGAGGTGATGAAGTGACTGGGACCCTGTGATTAGTCACTCCTTAATCACTGCAGACTGACACAGTGTGTCTCGCACTGAACTGAGAAGATGTGTGTAATATTTCCCATGATGTGGACTACACTGCAAGCCCAGGGTGTGAAATCCTTTGCAAGGAGGAAAACAAGCACAAAAAAAGTTAAATAGGCATTAATTACAATGTATTGGTGAAAGCTGATACTGCGAGAGTCAGAGGTTTAACACAAAATACCTTGTACTGTGGTACAGATCATCATTCACTTATCAGATTTATTTTAGCACACTGTAAAACGATGGAATTAGCTTTTCTGCAAGTAAAAACTGTTCAGGGCTTTGAGAGTTTAACAGCCATATTATGATTGCTTATCAGACACATGGTAACAAGTGTCCTGTGGTGTAATTACTGATACATGATAGTACAGTTTGCCGCAGTGGTTTCTCTTTCCAGCAATCTCTGCGTTCTGTCCCCCACAGGGCCAGCAGTCAGTCATATATGCTAATGAGTTCCATAAAGAAAATTATTTTTTAAAGCCATTTTTTTCATCCAGACAAAGTCAACATCACATTTTCAGCTAAATAATCAATGTATGAGAATTTACTTGAGCAAGTCTGTAGGCTATTACAAATTCTTGAGCATTAATGAAATGCTTTGGAATATTTTTTAAAGTGCCATTAACGGTTACTGCCTTCAGGCGAAATGGTTAACAGTTTAGCCATGTACTGCGTATATTTTAAGTCATGAATAATTATAAGAGAAAGAAGTTGTAATTTAAAATTGAAACCGAAATTTTAGAGCGCTCGAACGTTTTCACCAAATTTGCATGAAAGCATCCAGACATCAGAACGTTTTAAGATGCATCTGCAGCATTTCCCTTTTAACGGTGCGGTCAGCATGATTTCGGAGAAAGTTTAACACGAGGAAAGAATTCGACACCTTCGGAATGGTTAGCGGTGGGGTCATTTGGTCATGGAAATCAGCAATTGGGTAGCGAAAAGTTAAGAGCCATTATATGGAAATTTCGGTTTGTAAATCAAGGGACACCTACAGTATATGTAATGCTTTCAGTTTATAAACGTCTCAAGGAAGTGGTCCTCAGGACACCAACGGGATGCAGCTGCACTTGTGTTACCATGACAGAACCGGTACAGCAAAGCCACTATCTGGCTCCAAGAATTTGTCCCAACAGCTAAACGGAAACTTTCCATGGCCCTAACTTTCCAAATGATTAACATTCATGGTGCTTAAAACACAACAGAACACCAAAGGTCAACGAAAAACGAGACAGAAAAGGATGCAAATAACTGAAGAATATGAAGCAAAAGTCAGGTGGTGTGTGTGATAGTAAGGAGAGGCTGATGAGCAAAACTGAGTGGTGAAAACGATCCGGAGAAGAGCGATCCCGATTTTATCCGCAAATGAGCACTGTACGCACCCAGGGTCCTGGCCGTTTGTGAAAGAGGACGGCCAGGCACATTAGATCACCTAGAGAGTGCGAACGCGGGCCAAACACTCTCCAAGATTCAACACTGTTGATTCAGAAGCGATGATAAACCAAACACCCTGCTGGCCAGCCCTTCCGTTCGGCCCTCCGAGTGACCAGGCATCGAATGGGATTGTTACCCACCAAAGGCAATTCGTCTTAGAGGGAAACTCTAACACAGCACATTTTAACTCCATTCCTTAGATTGGCCAACAGTTGCTCTCACAAAGGTAATACATTTCTCTGAGTATTCAGTATTTTCCCAAAGGCAGACCACATTTTCTGGAGGTTCAAATTGAATTTTCAACAGCAAAGGTCATGGAAGAGTTCAGACGATGTATATCGGGGTTCTTCTTCTACAGAAATTAAATAGATGAACCTTTGTCCCTAGGAGCCATTTGTCATGGCCTCTGTACTCTCACCGTTCGTGACACCTGCAGCACCTATTTCACGGACGGGGTAATAACCGAGCAGAGGCAAACTACCGGCGCGACCGCAGGATTAGACCTCTCTGTTCTCCAGCTGTGAGTATCCCAGAGCTGCGGCACAAAATGTGCAATGGGAGATAAACTTACCAAGCAGATCACAAAGTCGATGCCATGGTGAGGCGAGGCAAAACAAGTCACCTTTCGCTCAAGCTCGGCCCGGTGAACTCTCTTTCCCCAGCAGGAGGCAATATTTACTGAAGTGAAGAACATCTGAAAAAGGAGGAGGGTTGGGCGTAGGGCTAGCTACCCCCCATCATAAAAACCTTGCCAGCTACAGAAACGCCAACAAGGAAACTCAAGACATCTCAGCTCTTGAAGAGATGCCGGGAGAACCCTTGTTGGCGGCCTATGCCCCAGGATGGGTGGAAGGCATTGATTGATTTGACCGAAGAACATCTGATTTTGAGTTGCGGTGGGTGGAGGACGGAGAAGGCTCGGCAGTCATTCTTGCACTGATGCTGCAGAAAAATGTGGAAACAAAGCAAACACAAGACAGGAGACCAACAGCAAACAGCTGATGGAACACTAGCGTCAACTACAGTACGCTTTAGCACTTCCGCTTCACTTGGGTAACGGGCGACTAACACGTTTTTTTGGAAACACTTCGGATACATTTTGCTGTACTGTTTTTTTGTTCGGGACGTAAAATTTGGGAGCCAAAAGAAAGGAGCCATTAAAAGAAAATTTCAGAGAAAAAGTTTGTAACGGAGGGATTTTTGCATATATATCTGTTTCAAGGACAAGGCCAGTAACCGAGCCTAGGCGTAGACTGCTGGCGCAACTGCAGGATTGGTCCTCTCTGTCGTCCAGCCCTGAGGGTCCCGGTGCTGCGGCACACAATGTGCAATGGGAGATAAGCTTACCAGGCGGATCGGGGAGGCGATGCCATGGCGACGAGAGGGAAAACAAGTCACCCTTCACTCAGGCTCGGTCCGAAGAATTCCACCATCCCCGGCAGCAGATGATGTTCAACAACCGAACACTCTGAATAAAGAAAAATACAGAGCACAACTGTAATTTTCTCATTTATACACGTTGAATTATATAAATGAGTTAAACATTTAACAGTTCCCCCTCAATGGGATTCACGTCCTTCAAGGATACTGTGCATTGTTGCAGATGCTGAACCACCAGGTTCAGTTAATTACAGTATTTAAAACTGCACAGCAGACTTTATGCAAAACAGCTTGTTTGAAATGTTTATCTGTTCATACAGCTTATCAGTACAGACAGTAGTTACAACTGCAATTAAGGCTTTAACGGGGGTTGTACAGCAAGTAGCGCCGCTGTCTCGCAGCAGCTGGGTGGTGCGAGAGGATGTGGGTTCGTTCCCTGCACAGGCTGTGTGGAGTTTGTGCGTTCTCTCTGTGTCTGCGTGAGTCTCCTCTGGGTGCTCTGGTTTCCTCCCACACTCCAAAGACATGCTGTTCAGGTTCACCCATAGTGTGTGAGTGACAGAGAGCGTGTTCCACTGATGTATGGATGAGTGACCCAGTGTAAGTAGTGTATCTAGCAGTGTGAGTCACCTTGGTTAATAAGGGGTGTGGGCTCATAACACTACATAGACTTCTTTGGAAGTCGCTTTGGAGAAAAGCATCTGCTGAAAATGTAAATGTAAGTACGTCGAAGTTCATTATTCTCAGCATCTAATCCTGAAAGCACAAAAAAATAAAATAAAACAGTGTAATAACTAAATCAACAGCATGACACAGTTGCCAAGGTCATGTTTTCTTACTTTTCTTAGTTCTTCCCTCTGTCTGTAAGTAGGAGTCCATATGGATTCCTGCAGGTTTAATCAGAGCAGTCAGAAGGATGAGAAACGCAGTCCACCATCTGCTCTCCGCAGGGGTCCAGCTGGGTCACACTGCTTCTGAGCATGTGCTGCTACCTGAAATGAAAATATATGTTATTCTGAGGCAAGACAGGGAAATGTACTGTACTGCATCATATTACTATCGACTGCAATCTTGTTTCGTGCACAAGAAACGTATTTTCACATGATAATTTTTATGCTTTCCATGCTTTTATGCCGGTTAAAGTTCTTATGGTTTCGTGATATATGTATCTATAAACATATATAAATTTTTCCCTCATTATTGTGTATTAAGAGAACTCCAGAGTTGAAAGCATGCAGAGATGAAAGTCTAACTAATGCAGAAGAAACACAAAAGAACTGAGCCTGTTGCTGACGGTTTCCATAACAACGCAGGAAGTATCTCTTTTCGCCCTTTCCTCTCTTGCAAAACAATGGAAACAATGAAAAATGATTTGATTTTAAATGGACTGTAATTACTGTATGCTCATCAGCAGCCAGGAAACCTATGGAAACCATGTTTTAAATAACAAACTTTTTTCAAGTGTGCTAAAGCTGCCACTAATAAAAATCAATAAATATGAATACACACACGGTCTGAAACCATTTGTCCCAAAGAGGGTCGCGGCGAGCCGGAGCTTAACCCAGCAACACAGGGCGCAGGGACACACCGAGGATGGGACGCCAGTCCATCGCAAGGCACCCCAAGCAGGACTTGAACCCCAGGCCCACCAGATAGCAGGACGTGACCAAACCGGCTGCGCTACCGCACCCCCAGGTAAATATAAATATTAATATAAATGAAATGCAGCTCAGGAGTAACACCCATGCATGGTTTCCTGTTTTCCTATGTTTTAGGTAGATAGCTCTGTGCACACAGCATAGTGTGTTCCTGGTGACTTCAGGCTCCCAAGCGCCGAACTGATGGAGAGTCCGTGTCTTCTCTGCCCTTCTGCCATAGCTCCAGGGGACCCCAGCGTGGTTTCCAGAAGCGAGTTCCCAAGCAGCCAGAGTAGTCACACTCCCCACCTTGTATTCTCACTATGATCCCATCACAGACCGGCCTCTCGGTGCACATGGTCTGTTCACCTCATCAGGTCTCTAAATATGATTGACAAAGCCGATTTTGCACCCTTCCAGGCACAGGGCGATTTTATTATTCGCAGTTCAGTTCTCTTTGAAAGCTGCACCCATCTGGTAAGAAGCTCTCCTCTTTTATCAGAACGCCTCTGTCACAGGTGTCAGGTATATAACACAGATTTACAGCATCACAGTGATAACCAGACAGTCCCAAAAATCATTCACCGTCCTGATGGGCGTTTTATGCAGCGCAGAAGAGCCATTCGTACACAGCCAAAGGATTCCGGCAGGAGTTTGAACTTGAATAAACTTGATGAGGTCCTCTGACAGTGCTGCTCTGACTGAGCAATGTACACCTGCCACTTACGCACTCCCTTGTTGGCAAAGGAAGAGGCTTCGGGAAGTGAGCCATCAGCCAGCTTGTGGAGCGGCCAGTGATGAGGGATCATCTAATGGGGATCCCCTGTCGCTGTTGGGCGCGATTCTGTGCGGCGGAGAATCGGTGAAGACCGCAATCAGCCTTTATAACGGCTGAATCACAGCAAACAAGCAGCAGGGTGGGCCGCCTGCCGCGAAAGGGTCCGTGGTGTTTTGCCGCCAGAAATGCCAACAGCGAGGGGGATTTTGGACTCTATGACATCATGTGTTTAAACTGTAAGCCATTAACCCCTTAGAAATTAGTAGCAGTCGTTAGAATGACTTACACTACAGAGGTTCTAGTGTTTTGCTGAAACGTCCAAGGGCAAATTCAGAAATCTGTCAAAGCCAATGAAAGACCCTGTATAAATGTGGACCTTCAGTCAACTCTAGACTTTGCTTTTCTGTGTTCAGTTGTATTAAATTTGTGTTGCTGCACTTTCATTTGTATTTGATTACTGTGGCGGGAAATTTTTTTAAATTTTTTGAAAATGCATCTACCATCGCTCCTCGAACCTGGCATGCCTTCGCATGCCATAAGGCTCTTACCTTTTTTCAATTTGGCTGTAATGGTTTCTGTCACTAGTCCCATTTCTTAGACTTACTACAGCTGTGTGTCCTGGGTGACTGTGGAACGTACAGCTGTTTACTCTCTGGGTTGTGTGTGTCGTGGGGGTAGTACTGTGTTATACACCAGTGAGACGGACTGGTTCCAGGAACCCCCCCCATCAGGTGGCCCCTCCAGCGCACAAAGGCAGTCAACGAACCATTCTCGATCCCCCGCTCACTTTCATGGCCTGACTCTGTTGAAGGCCCGGGGCAGAATTCGCCAAAGGACAACTCGCATCCCCTGGAAGAGCCATCCCAGCTGAACGACAGAACGAGCCTCTGCGCTCGAGCAAATTTAAAGGTAAACAAAAAAGAGCGATCAGACTCTGAGCATTCTTTAAAAGGCTGGATGTGGCGGCCAAGATGAATGGAAAGCAAACGAACCCTGAAACAAATTGCTTTCTTGGGCCTCACAGGAGGCGAGGGGTGACAGGAGCAGAAGAGAGGAACAGCCCTGGCTGGTGTCCCAGGTGCAAGCCAGACCCTCTTCTGTGAAGGAAATGTCTCACTTTCCCACTTGCCACAATTGCTCTGCATTGGGACTGTGTGCTTGAGCAGAACAGCAGGAAGAGCGTCCCTCTGATGGCTGTGCTGACTGCACAGGAGCTTTCGTTCAGGCAGCAGATGCGATCAGACACTGATAAATTACGACACTTCTCTGATCATTATGCGCCATACCCAATGTGCTGGGAAAAAGCCAAACCCAGAGAAATATCCAAACTTCGGTAATGACTTTTTTATTGTATTTATTTATTGGGTCTGCAAGTGTAACACAGCTTGGATTTTGTTCAACAGTAAAATCTGTTCAAGAGAAAGAGAGCACATGGAAAACCTGTACAGTGGGAAAGTATTGATAAAGTCTGCAGTATTCACATTAGCATATTTAGAAGACACTTTTCTCCAAAGCGACTTCCAGTGAACTCTGTGTAGTGTTATGAGCCCACACACCTTATTCACCAAGGTGACTTACACCGCTAGATACACTACTTACACTGGGTCACTCATCCATACATCAGTGGAACACACTCTCTCTGTCACTCCCACACTATGGGGAACCTGAACAGCATGTCTTTGGACTGTGGGAGGAAACCAGAGCACCTAGAGGAAACCTACACAGACACAGGGGGAGCATGTAAATTCGACACAGACTGAATGGGGATCGAATCCATGTCCTTTCACGCCACCCAGGCGCTGTGAGACAGCATTGCTACTCGCTGTGCCACCCCACAATAATTTTTCTTCTTACAAAAGAAAGGCTGATTATTTTAAATAAGGATATAATTCTTGGCGCAGTGGGTTGGACCGGGTCCTGCTCTCCAGTGGGTCTGGGGTTCGAGTCCCGCTTGGGGTGCCTTGCGACGGACTGGTGTCCCGTCCTGGGTGTGTCCTCTCCCCCTCCAGCCTTATGCCCTGAGTTGCCGGGTTAGGCTCTGGTTCCCCGCGACCCTGTATGGGACAAGCGGTTCAGAAAATGTGTGTGTGTGATATAATTATTCACTAAACTTGCACATGAAAAGCATTCACACATATTGTCTGAACCACTTGTCCTATTCGGGGTCACGGGGAGCCGTAGCCTAACCCAGCAACACAGGGCGTAGGGCTGGAGGGGGAGGGGACGCACCCAGGACAGGACACCAGTCTGTTGCAAGGCACCCCAAGCAGGATTCGAACCCCAGGCCCACTGGAGAGCAGGACCCGGTCCAACCCACTGCACCCCCCCAAAAAGCATTTAGTTAGAATGTAATAAAAAACTACTAATTAATGCACAATTCTTTGGAAATATTTGACCTTTGGAAGGTAAGAAAATTATGGGAATGTGTGTTCCATTCAAATTTGAAAGAACATCAGTGTAAATGAGCACAAACACACAAGTCAATGTGTAACCAATGTAGTAACTCTAAAGGTGCAGTTCTGAATAAAAGAGAGAAAAAGCGTATTTGTAATCACTTAACGCTAAAAAAGTAGTGGCTGTTTCAGGGGTAATAAAATGGGAATGGATGAAAAAAATTTTCATTTTTTTGGCTTTCGAAAACATAAAAGCCAGCAACTCGATGGCTTTTTGAAGTCCTCTTATGTCCCTGTGACAGAAAAATTGTATTATTCACTTTGTGTTATGGCTAATTGGGACAAGCCCACAGTTCTAAGAAAATTCACTTCATTATGATGTATTGGAGAGCAATGCTTCAGGCTTCTTTCTCATAATGACCTCGAATTACCTCGAAAGGTTTGAATTAATCAAGCTGAAAGGGGGAAGCTGGATGCGTGTGTATTTTTATAAAACCACATAGTTACGGCCAAGAAAACATCTCCAACTGACATGTTTACAAGGACCAGCCTGAAAGTGCATTTAGTGAAGCCTAATCCTGCGAACTCTGGGTCTGAAGTTTCCTCTGTCTTGCCAGAAAACAAATTACCATCATCCTCTCCCTCTATTTATGCAGCATAAAACACAGGGGACAAGTCAAGTCAATAGTCTAATGATAGATGGGTTTCTGACCTGTGGTACAGGATGAATTCACCAACGCCTTTGCACCTAAATAACAGGACACTAATAGGAGACTATCCCCTGCTGCAAGCATGTTCCACACTCTATCAGTGTCGCTGAAACGAGGGGTTGTCATTGACCCCCTGTACCCGGCTTTCAGAACACACGGCTCACTTGCAAGGCAGGAAGAAGAAGCATGACCAGCACTTCAACTTAGAAGTAATTGACCAGTTTCCCCACCTATCTGATCCATTGCATTTCACATTTACACTTTTCTCCAAAGTGACTTAACAATGTTAAGGCTTACAGATATTTACCCATTTATACAGCTGGGTAATTTTAGCAGAGCAATTTAGGGTAAGTATCTTGCTCAAGGGTACTATAACTGGAAGTGACGATTGAACCTAAAACCTTTGGGTCCAAAGACAGCAACTCAAACCACTACAGTACCAGCTGCCCTATTTTAATGCCTTTTCTGTAGGCTGTCAACATAAAAAGCTTCAATAAAATAGCCATTGTCATTCCATCCCTGGGAGATGGGTTCCCTTTAAAATTTATTAGGACTCAGCATGCAAAATATAATGGATTTCTGTAAAGGTTGCAGGTTTAAATCCCACCATTAGCTGTAGGACCCCTGAGAAAGGTCTGTCTGAAACTGCTTGACCCAAGTGGGGTCACGGCAAGCTGTAGACTAACCCAGCAACACAGGGCAAGGTGACAGACCCAGGACAGGGCACCAGTCTGTCAGAAGCCACCCCAAGCAGGACTTGAACTCCAGACTCACCACAAAGCAGGATCAAGCCAAACCTGCTGTGCCACCACACCCCTCCTTGAGAAAGGTACTTACCCTAAATTGCTCCAGTAAAATTACCCAGCTGTATAAATGTATAAATAATTGTAAGTAGCTTAACGTTGTAAGTCACTTCGGAGAAAAGCATCAGATAAATGAATAAATGTAAATAAATGTAAAGCAACTGTAGGTACCTTAGTATTGTAAGATGCTTTGGAGTAAAAGAGCTAAATGGAAGAATGCAAGTATATAAAGAATAATGGAGTTCTTTTTTACTATAAAGCCATTTGCAGCCCTGCTGTCTTTTGCAACTAAAAGTTGAAGTGGCAGAAGTAGTTTTTACATGCTAGTCATGTGTCTGTGTGGTAAACAGTAATAATAATAATAATAATAATAATAATAATAATAATAATAATAATATCGCACAAGAATTCCTATGTGCCTGGACCATGTGTACATGTACAAGTGGCAAATAAAGTTCTATTCTATTCTATTCTATTCTAATAATAATAATAATAATAATAATAATAATAATAATAATAATAAAGTGTTTGTCTATGATTGTAACCTGTGTGGGGGGGGCGCGGTGGCGCAGTGGGTTGGACCGCAGTCCTGCTCTCCGGTGGGTCTGGGGTTCGAGTCCCGCTTGGGGTGCCTTGCGGTGGACTGGCGTCCCGTCCTGGGTGTGTCCCCTCCCCCTCCAGCCTTACGCCCTGTGTTGCCGGGTAGGCTCCGGTTCCCCGTGACCCCGTATGGGACGAGCGGTTCTGAAAATGTGTGTGTGTGTGTGTGTAACCTGTGTCTCCTTCTAAAAGGCCAGAGATTCAATAAACAGAAGTTACTTAAATGCTGGAGGTGGAAGCAAAAATCAATTGGACCTTATTAGCACAAATACTTCAGAGCACTTTCTTCCTGGGAAAAGGCAGCATCCTTCACTCTGCTCCTTACTTTGCCTTTACCTGCGAGGCCATATTCTGCCCACATTGCCTTGAGTCCCTCTGCTCCCAGAATGCTTGTGGAATTAGAATGCATGTAGGCATCTCTGTTGACCACCAGTGACTGTGCCTGTCCCTCAGCCTGTGTGCATCCATTCCCACAAATTATTGCCTTGTGCCATTGCAAAATAAAGCACACTTTTTACCGAAAAAAATCTGATTTCTAACAGGGGTAAAAACCTCCAGCTCATGACCTGCTTTGCAACTTTCATTTGTAACTTTAATTTGTATGAAAACACGAGAGGAGCCATAAATTGCAATGTCGGGCTACGTGGCAATAATTCTCCAAGTGATATTAAAGGCCTGGTTTCACTGGCAATTTTTCATTTTTATTTGGTCTCACCTGCTTGTGAGGACCATTGGATGTACATGAGACAGGCGCTGGCTCACCTGTGCCTTCGCGAACGGCATCAAAATATCAAGCACCCCTGAGCATATTAATCATATGGCTTACAGGCATCGAGCTGTTTCCTGCTCCCATAACATCTTAGGAGCTTTGAAATATCTCTACATGCATTTCCCTGGACAGAAACACACATAAAATCATGTGTATGGGGCTGCTCTGCCGTAGCTGCTGCTCGGTGTTCTATTGATGTCAGCAAAAGCAGTTTAGTGCCAAGCAAACTTTCTACTATATGCCATTAATACAGAAGCTACTCAAATTTTATGATTCATGATGATGAAAACAGTGCTGTTGCAGGTGTTGGGAAGCAAGTAAAAAACGGGGAACAAAGTCAACAAAAAAAAAAGTCATCTTCACTGAAGAAACTGGAGTTTTTAAAACAAAACCATACGAATGTGACTATGAAAATGAATGAGTGGCCTCATCATTTACACTGTAGATTCAACTCGTCTGCTGACAGCTTCAACATGAGTCACAAACAATGACTTGCAGCCAAGTGCAAACACAGCTCATCACTCAACTCCCCGAGCTGCTCTAAAGCCACAGAAAACATGATGGGGTGGCTCTATTACCTGTCAGAAAGGAATGCAAAAGCTCACACCTTTTGAGGACCCTGCAAAAACCTGGATAGTGTCTCTCTTTGAGCCATAAATATCCTCCCGCTGCAGACTCAAAAATCAATCTTTTCGGACACAAATTTATTGACATAAAGGCCATCTGGGCACCATAGATTGATAATTTGTCTGTGTTTACTAAAGGTTTGTGGAACATTGCAGCAGGGCCTCAACACAGGACCCCTGAGTCTTCATTCCCCTCTTTGCACTCAGATAAGTTCTCACATCAGTCAGATGCTGGATGCAGGAGATCCAATATAGATCCAGTCCATCAGTGTGTGATCATATCTTTGACACTGACTAAACACAGACTTAATTGTGTGAAACTGAAATCATACTATCAAAAGATGCAGGGAAAAAAATGGATGAGAGGACAGCACAAAGAAATCCTTTTGACTGAACTGGCATCATACAGCCACAACGTATCTTGGTTTAAAAATAGAAGAATTAAGAGCACCACACGCGTGTTATAACCATAGCTACAGTGCCGTTTTCAGTCAAGACACTGGATTTTGTGCAGCAGTCTACAAATGGAAGACTTCCGCATAATGTTTAATGGAGTTAAATTCAGTTTTTTTTAATGCATATAATGGGTTTGAGAATTGTTCTGGCACCTTCTGTCATTTCAGAACCATTGAAGAGCAGTGGAAAATGCCTCTTCATGGCGAGTTTGTAAAATCCTCACAATGACATTAGAGAAAACCCTTGTGCTGCCTTGCCATTATTTATTACTTCATTCACGACAACTAATATGGCGTACGATTTTACGCTCCAGCCATTTACACTGATGGATATTGTACCAGAAAACCTCTAATTAAGCATCTCACTCATAGGTAAAATTACATCCCCAGAGATATACTCCTGCAGAACTCTTGGTCCAGTCAATTTCCAATAATACCACACTGCATCTATGTGTGAAACTACATAAAACCATTTAGACCCCTTGTAATGAGAGGCTACGTTCAATAAATCTAATCTGTTGATTTCTGTGAGGAAGTGTTCAAGTGCATGGAGATGGATTATTAAGAACTCATTTGTCTTGAAATGGCCAGAATAAATCAGATTTAAAATGTCTTGGTAACCATTTTTCGCAGACTACAAAGGTTTTTTTTTTTTAAACTGGGCAAATACTGCACAAAGTGCACCAGATGACATGCTGGCGATAAGAGACAGGGTCATATTTGAGAATTTTCCGTGCTTTCAAGGCAGCTGTTTTTCCCTCTACGGCACAGCCAGGGTGGAAGGACTTTGATCCACTGAACCCAGCTCTTGACACTCTTTGTCCTGCCATCATCACACAATAACACTGTGATAGAACACAGGTTTTACAGCCTTTTCTTTGAGAGGTAAATTTTGTTGGACAATGTGCTGAGCAGTAGGTGAAAATGGATGGATGGACTGATGGACGATGGATGAATGGCTTTATCTCTAAGCCATTAACAAGGTGTGATTTTGTGTCAGAGCTCAAACCTCTTCATACTTAAATCTTTGAATCAGGTGTGGAAAGAAAACTTTCGACTGAAAGTATTTATACACATGATAATTGCAAAGTTCCCAACAAAAACACCACACACCATCTACGCTGGCATCTCCATGTCTGTTTCCAGCAGGCCATGGTGGAGAAGCTGGTAGTGTTGTATTTACCGTTCTCCTTCCACTTCCCCAAGTAAATCAAGTCTGTTTTTCAAAATATTTGTCGCCAGCAAAGGCGCTGGCTAAGAAAGAATTAATGATACACAAAGTGCGTTAGCCACATCAGGCCCCCCTCCCTCCCCCCATGAGCTTCCTTCCTGCATCTCAGCTCTGCTCTACTTAAGTCATCAAACCCAAGTGTCTCCTGGATGTGAGATTTACCTTTTGGCCAGTAAGTTGAGTTCTAGTCAGAGCTGTAATGTTGCAGACTGAAGATTCCTGGTTCAAATAGATCAAGGTACCTAAAATAAATACACAGCAAGAACACCCTGCTGTATTAGTAAATCATTTTAAAGTTGCTTACATAATCTGCTGACAGCTTGCAGACTGAAGGTGTCAGATAAAACAACAACAACAACAACAACAACAACAATAATACTAATAACAATAATAATAATAATAATAATAACAACCAAGTAGTGCCCGGTCCCTGTAAGCCACTCCCATTGAGAGGCTCTCGCCGGATTCCAGGGCTGGACCCTCCACCTCATCTCTCCATAATCTTCCTCCACCACCACCACCACCTCCTCCTCCTCATCACCATCATCATCATCATCTCCCCTCCATCTCTCCGTCACACAGAGGAGCAGCGCGAGCAGCAGCCATGGCGACCGTGGTCCAGCCGCTCACCCTGGATCGAGGTAGGGCGGCGAACCCGGACTGTTGCTGACTGTATTCGTCGTGATCGTCGAGGTAAAATACGTAGTGAAATGAACGGGACATAAAGAGCTCGAGCGGGGCCGGACGGTGTCGGTTCGCGTTCGGACGAAGCCCGCTACGGTGTTTGCGTCCAGCAGCAGCAGTTGTTGCCGCGCTGTCGGATCGGAGCGAACGGACCGTAGCGGGCGCAGCGCGCGAAGCCGCCCGCTCGCGCTTCCCGCCGCGACGAAATGAGAGAAATTCGAGAAAAAAAGAGCGAGCTATCCCGCTTTTTTCACTACTTCTGAGGCAGCTCGTCTTTCCGCCTCCTTTCCCCCTCAGTTATGTAACGCGTTCGCGCCTTAGTTTCTCCACATTCGTGCGCCCGGACTTTCTTTGACGAGACGAGAGCGGCTGCCTGTTGTGCCCAAAACGGTTAAAGTCGCGTTTCCTCGACATTCGGAACTTTTGACGACAGGACACGCAGTAACACACACACACAGCGCTCGTGAAAACATCACTCGTTTGACCGCTCGACAGCAACTCCTGTTAGGTGTCTTGAGCTGTTTCTCCCTGCGTTTCCACTCTTAGGGACACACACGCCGCACGCCGAGCCGTGTCCGTCCGTGTCGCCGTGTCCATCATGTTCGCCTACAGCTCCGCTGAATAAATGTCTAAACGTGTGTTTGCCCTCCGCTAAGCCCTGCCGGCGTCGTTTCGCGTCGAAAAATGTGTGTAAATATCTTTACGAAATGTTTGGATAATTATAGCAGGACAGTGAGTTATAAATAAAGGCGAGAAGGAGCGGCGGACGTGTTATAAATAGGGAAAGGTGATAGCGCAGACATGATCTCTCTTATTTGAAGCGCGCGCGCGCGCGCGCGCCAGCTTTGAGTTTGATTTCACGACCAAGAGGGTGTGAAGCAGATGCTGAAGTGAAGCTGTTCATGCAAAAGCTGGCGATGTGAAGCTGCTGAGGGAGAAGCTCTTGGAGCAGAAGCTGTTGAGGATGATGAAACAAACTTTTGGAGGGAAAGCTGCTAAAGCAGAAACTTTAGAAATGGAGCTATGGAGATGAAGCTGCCCAACTTGTGACAGCGTCGAGGCACAAGCTGTTAATGTGAAGCTGTTGAAAGGAAACACGTTAAGCGGAATAAACTGAAGCGGTGCTTTGGATGCGACGCGGCCGAACTTGTTTAAGTGAAGCTGCTTACGTGGGACTTGAACCAGAAGCTTTTGGAGTTAACGTGTTGACGGGATTGCGTTAAAGGCGAATCTTGAATATGTTCATGTGAAGCTGTTGAAGTGGGTTGGAGAAGCATGTCCGTGTAATAGTGTTGGAGCTCTGATGCTGCCGAGGCAGGAGCTGCCAAAGTGAAGCTGTGGGAGGCCGAGTGGAAGTGCGGACAGGAAACTGTGGAAGTGAAGCTCTTGAGATGAATCAGAGCAGCAGTTTCATCAGTCCTGTGGATCCCAGTCCTATGCCGGTACAACGTAGTGGTGGAAACAGGTGACGTGACCCCAGCTGCAGGTGTCCATCTTGGATCCTCAGTGCCTGTTGAGATTGTCATCAGGTGTACAGTGGCCTTGATGAGTGCAGGTTAAGTGCCTAAATAATTCATCAGTGCTTCCCGTGTACAGTGAGTCTGCATTTACAGGGACACATTAATTCATCCAAGCAGACAGCGTCATCACCTTTTCCTCACCATTGTGCAAGATTCCAAAACAGAAACAGCCGTTTTATGATATGAGCAGGCTGCATGAATATAAACAATATAAATGCATACAACAACATCTATAAATATGTCAACGATACTTACTTCATGGTACGTAACACGGAGCCACTCTTGATGTTTTCTCCATCCTGTCTTGTGAAGAGGAATACAGGAAGACACCCCTTGATAACATGGTTATGAAAGCATTAGTGACCTTATCCTAGATTTCTTCTTGGAAAAACACTTGTTTCCAGGCAGACTTATGTGGTTTACGTGATTTGTGTGTAGGTTTGGATACGTGCACGGGATTAAGGTTAAAGGCAAGCTGTAATAACATGATCTGTCATTTACACAGACGCGCAGGGCTGGAGTGGGACTCACTTTCAACGTGGGAGTTAGATGCTGCAGTCCGACCGTTAGTAGTACTGACAGCTGAGCGGTGAAACACTGCAACACGTGTATTTGTCCACCAAACACCAACCAAATTGGCTATTCCATGTGGAATATTAAGCAATGATGCATAGAAAGGAAACAATTACCACAAATGAAAAATCACTTATAAACCATTTTAATTTCTGAAGATAATAACCTGAAATTACATGTGGAGTACTACCTCGCATTACAATTTTGTCTGGGCAATTTTTGCATAAAACAGACAGTTCCCTATTAAAACATAAGCCGTTTCCTCTGAAAGGCACTGCTCTCTGCTACCTTGTTGGTCTTGTCTTAAATTGCAACCATTGAAACTCCACACACCCTGATCTGGATTCAAACCCAATGCCCGAACAAGCCAAGGAGCTGTAAGGCCCCAGTGTTGCCCGCTGCGTCACCATGCTGCTATTTATTAACATGAAAATAAAAGATGAGTTTTTTCCACAAACCCAGTAAACTAGCATGTTGCATAGATGGCGCTACCATAACTTTCAAAAGCACAACTATTGAAGTGAATGCAAGTTGCCTTAATATTCTACTGTGCTCACTTTCTGTCCCACGCATCTTTAACTGTGAATATGTCAAATATTTTGGAGCACTTCAGCGCATCTTCATCTGATGCTTTTATCTTTTTAATCCTGTTTTTCTCAGTGCTACTTTTGCATTCTTTATTCTACTTTTCCATTCTCTATTCTCTGTCGCCTGGAGTCTTTAATTTAGTCGCCGACTGGGAAACACATCCTCAAAGTACGAAAGCCTGACGGCACGCTGTTAGCGCGCGATTGTTAACTGACCACTAACGGTTCATTTTCAACTCTACTGTTTCACGAGGGGCCGTTTCCCGCTCCCCTAAATTCAGGGACCTGGCTACAGAATGAATTTTGACTGTAGACAACTCCTGTGCATGTGTATGAGTATATTTGTGTGTGTGTGTGTGTGTGTGTGTGTGTGTGTGTCAGCAACGCAGAGTGAAACCTGGCGAGTCCGTTGTTCGGATCAGCTGGTTGTAGCATTCCTGCATCTTTCGATTCACTCAGCTGAAAGCTCACCATCCCACTGGAAAAAGTCCCTACAGATTGCAACTGCAGTGCTGATCATATGTCTCCATATGGACTGTCCAACAGATCGGACACCTGACTGAGAACTAAGCTCAGTTGTGCCAAGCCAGGTGTGCATTTACTATAGGTGTCAGATATTCAGAAGGTGCCCACCATGCGGAGACTGCTCAGCTTTAACTCGCAGGCGCAGACCATACACGACTGCAGGATTTTGGCACCAGGGAGCACAGCTTCACATGCTGCGCCGTTCGAGGCCCGGGGCTGGACAGGATCAGCAGTGGAAACACTTTGTTGTGTCTTCCATTTCCTGCTATTGTTCTAGATCCTCACTAAGAAAGGAGCGCATCGCTGCTTTTAGCAGCCCTTTCTCACCATTCCGAAACCACAATACAGGTTTCAGTGATTAATAAATGATGCGAACGGTATTATATCCTCGTGTGCTACCAAGTGTAAAAGGAACAGAAAGAGGCTGCTGCCTGCAGCCAATAACTGGAAGAGTGACTGATTATAACTCCTTAGGGCAGAGCCTTGTTCTTATTTAAAGCATTTGAAAAGTTTCGTGTACCAAGACGTGGAACCCGTTTTTTTTTCCTGAGGCAGTAAAGCAAAGCTGATTTAGGACGGCACAATAAATGCATACGTACCTAGAAAGGCTTCAGAGTCACACAGAGAGCTCACAGAGTTGTGATCTTGCAGCTTTCTTCAGCTACACTGATGTGAGATGTAAGAAGAAAGTGTGTTTGACATCCCACCTGGTGACGCACACAAATGTCACAACATCTGTGTGTCCAGCTGTCATTTAAACAGCTTGTCAAAGTGCTAAAACAGCAAAACACAATATTCATGTCAATATTCATTCATTCCACACACACACACACACATCTTCAGAACCGCTTGTCCCATACGGGGTCACGGGGAACCGGAGCCTACCCGGTAACACAGGGCGTAAGGCCAGAGGGGGAGGGGACACACCCAGGACGGGACGCCAGTCCGTCGCAAGGCACCCCAAGCGGGACTCGAACCCCAGACCCACCGGAGAGCAGGACTGTGGTCCAACCCACTGCGCCACCGCACCCCCTGCTTCATTCACACACACACACACACACATTTTCAGAACCGCTCGTCCCTTACGGGGTCACGGGGAACCGGAGCCTACCCGGCAACACAGGGCGTAAGGCCGGAGGGGGAAGGGGACACACCCAGGACAGGACGCCAGTCTGCCGCAAGGCACCCCAAGCAGGACTTGAACCCCAGACCCACCGAAGAGCAGGACTGCGGTCCAACCCACTGCGCCACCGCACCCCCCTGCTTCATTCATTCCAATTGAAATAAATTACTGATACTGCATGGAATCTTATTAATGTTGAGTTGAGATTGCATTTCTCAGATGTATTCCTTCTTTAAAAGAATTGATGTTGGATGTAACTGTAGCAGGAGACAGTGAAAGTCAAATAAAGCCGAGCTTTTCAGACAGGTTTCTATAAGGCTGAATTTTGGATGCCGGGAAAAACAGTTTATCCAAGAAATCTGAAAGGACAGCGCTTATGTCCCATATGCCATCTTCTACAAGAATCACAATGCACTTCTGAATTATTCACAGTTTTTTAGCTAGTGTTTTTATCCAAAGTAAAATACTCATCAATACAGCTTTGGGACACCAGGTGGCATAGTGGTTAGAGACATTACCTGGCAATCAGACAGAACTACAGGTTTAAATTTGTGCTTCTGCTGTAGCACCAAAGCTGCTTACTCCAAATGGCTCCATTGAGCATATATAGCTGCAAAAATGGGTCAGTCACTGCAGGTACCTTGGTATACAAACCTAACGTGGTAAGTTTCCGTACATAAGCATTAGCTAAATGAGTAGTGGTAATAGTGTTGAGCTTAAGTACCTAAATGAGTCATACTGCCTCCAGATGTTCTCCTCAGAACTGGACTAGCAATCAGACTCTTAAGTGTGTGACCACTACTAATTTATAGTCACTTTCCTTGAATATTGCTATGGTGCAAATTAATACAAATCCGTCTTATTTATGACCCTGGTGAGCTAACCGGGGACGTTCTGTCCCTGCAATCCGAGCCACTGTAGCAGGATTACCGCGGTGTGGCCATACAGCGACACTGTGTTTTGTTGACACCTCCCTGGCTGTTGATATCTGCAAACCTTCCTTGCTTCCGATAGTGACGCAGAGATGGCCGAACTCCTCCTGGCCACTTGGCTGCAACATGCATTCAGGATGTGTAAGGAAGCAGATATACAAAACTTGTGTCCAAAAGAAACAAACACGCAGAAGCTCACTTGTTCTTCAGGAGAAAACAGACACAGTAACATTGTGGCCCTAAAAACGACCTAATACTGAAAGTGATATTTGCGAGGGGTTGGAATTATTAAATATTTTGATTAGAACTTGTGAATTGTTTCCCTCAGTCTCGGTGTACTTGAGCGCTAGAAGAGGTGGAGAACTTCACATATCTTGGCAGCATTGTAGATATGAAAGGTGGAGCGGACGCTGACATTAGAGATTAGAGTACGGATCGGTAAGGCGAGGGTAGCTTTCCTCCAACTGAAGAATGTAAGGAGATCAACTGAATGAACATCAACACCATGACCAGGATCTTCAACACAATCGTGAAGCCTGTCCTACTTTATGGAGCGAAAACCTGGAGAACCACTGCCACAACCATGAGGAGAATCCAGACATTCATCAACGCTTGCCTCAGAAGGATTCTCTGAATTCACTGGCCCGAAACCATTAGCAACAAAGAACTTTGGCAGCAAACAAAACAGCAACCGGTGGTGGACAAAATACTTCAAAAATGCTGGAGATGGATTGGCCACACCCTTTGAAAACCTGCTTACAGCATCACAAGGCAAGGCGTCACCTGGAACCCACAAGGGAAGAGAAATCGAGGCTGACCAAAAAACAGCTTGCGCCGCGACGTAGAAGCAGACATGAAGGAGATGGGATACATCTGGAGACTGGCTCAGGACCGGGATGCCTGGAGAGCTCTCGTCGGCAGCCTATGCCCCAGGCAGGGCCAAAGGAGATGATGCCTCTCCAGAAGGGAATGATGCTATTGGCTCCTATTTCTAACCATGACGTGGCCAATCAGGTGAACCTTCTTTTCTCATTAACAACTGTTCCTTGTGGGCTCCACACCTATTAGAGATATGAAGTGAAGCAGGACCACACGCCTTTATGGAAATCTGGGCTGTTGACACGTCAGCAGATCTGGAAATCCTCAGGTCTTAGAATCGAGATGACCCTCCCATAACTTTATGAAGGAGTACTGCTTCACAGTACTTCACTGCTGTGTGTGTGTGGGTTTGTGCGTAGATCTTTCATCTGCATGGCTACCTCTAGTGACTTTATGTTCTGCACACTTACTGAAGTTCCAAAACACAAAGTGTTGCAGTGAAATCTATATTTTTATATTCTCCACAATAAAATTTGCCACAGAGTAATGGAATCTTTACCAGAGACCGTGCGGCTTCAGCTGCTGCTCTTTTCCTTTAGAACATTCCGGAACATTTGTTCCACGTGTTATTGTTGTGCTTATTATAAATGATTGGTCAGATGGATTCAGTGGTGGTGCAGCTACTGAACTTTTAACAGTTCCAATTCTTGCATCAAGCACAGATTGGGTGTAACAGGATACGCGTTTACACCCCAAGTGGGAAGGGAGCACATTAACCTCCCGGTCAGTGAGTTTTTGGTCACTGATGGTGCAGTTACCCCTGTAAAATATGGAGTCCGTAAAGTGTGAGCCAGCAAGTGGTGTAATGGTTCGAGCTGTCATCTCGCAGTCCAAGGACCCGCCTTTGAATCTCTGCACCTGCTGTAGTACCACTGACCAAGGTACTTACCCGAAACCGATGCAGTAAAAACGACCTAGCTGTATCACGGGGTAAATAATTATTAATAACTTAGCTGACAAAAATAACATTATAAGTCGTTTTGGTCAGAAGCGTGAGTTAATAACATAGAAGACGTGATGCGGTTCTTTTTGTACACAGTACAGTAAAGAGTTAACAGTCTAGACACATGATGTTTTTTTTTTTCCCCCACTTGATATTTAATTTCAGCACACATTTATTTGATTGAATCCCATTAGTGAAAAAAAAAAAGAGAAAAATTTAATATCGTTACACTGTCTGCCAAGTGCAGCAAATACGTTTAAGTGGACTCGGGGGGGGGGGCACTGACATATACAAGGATTGTTTCGGCCACTCGGGGGATGAAGAGGAGAGCAGATGTTGCGCACATCTGGCCCCTCTGCTCTGTACGTAACGACTTAAGGCCGCGGGGGGAGGATTATAAGCGCAACAGGTGTACAGCCAGGCAAGGGGGTGCCCCCCGGGCGCTGTGCTTTAACGCCCGAATCAATATTTGATCGGTCTGCGAAAAGATTCGTTTGCTTGTCTTTTCGCTGCTCGAGGATTTGATGACAGCGAGAGGTTCCCCGGGTCCTTGGTCACGGCGAGCGGAGCGCTGTGTGCAAGAGACAACGGGGAAGGAGCTGAACCACGGTCTAGCGTTACGCCTCGACTGGGTAGAATATCACTTGGCCAGGAAATGTTTCCACTCCCCATGTGATTTCTCCTCCGCCGTTACTTATTTATGTCTGATACCAGGGTGATGTCATGTGGGAGGTACGGGGAGCTTTAAAGTACTCCAAACCAGTAAATATAAACCATATATTAATTTCAGTAAAATTCGATACATTACAGAAAAGAAATCTACATTTACACTCTTTTCTCCAAAGTGACTTACAGTGTTAAGCTCCATAGAATTATTTACCCAGTTATACAGCAGGGTAATTTTACTGGAGCAATTTGGGGTAAGTACGTTGCTCACGGGCCCACAGCTGGAGGTGGGTTTCGAACCTTTGGGTCCGAAGGCTGTAACCGGTACGCTAACAGCCGCCCACAAACAGGCATATCGGTTACCCCTGTAGTACTTTAAATTTACCCTAATGATTAAGATAGGGTGCAAATACACCCCTTGAGTACTCAGAAATCACTTAAGTAATTGTGTTTGTAAGCCTTTTTACCGTTTGTATGTATTTTATAGCAAAATGCACAAGTGAGCCTTGCATCATAACCTTAGCTAAGTTAACTAGAGTATGTTTGAGGAACTTTTATCATCATTTCATGTTTCAGCGGCCAGGCCTTCCAGAAATTCCCAGTACGTGTCAGCATGAGAGACACGGCGACAGAAAACAATAACACAAAATGATATTAATCACAGAAGGCGGCAGAAGGAATACTTAATATAAATGCCGAGCTTTCAGAAATGAAGAATGATTCTGTCACACGGAGATGGAGGCGCGGGGGCGGTTGGACCCAAGTGCAGGATCGGTCGTCGGGAACCAAGGGATCAAGCGAGTTCTCGGTGTCGGGGCCGGGCGAAGAGTCGGTCGATCGGCGGTCAGAGTGAGGGCGAGGATCCGTGGACGTGGTCTGGGGACGAGGCGAAGGGTCGGAAGCCGGGGGACGGAGACAGGAAGCGAGGGACGAGGAAGAACAGGACGCGGCGCCGACGGGACGGTCGACTCGGCGAGTTTCCGCAAGGGAGCGGGAGCTCAGGAGGGTCTTTCAAGGGTGCGTGTACTGATTGGTGTCAGGTGCTGTCGAGTGTGATGCGGGCGTGGATGCGAGAGATAGTCTAACACACATTGCGCATTGTTTGAATAATGTTTTCAAAACTTCACTTTACAGAAGAAATGCAGCGTTCTCAAATCGGTCACATTTCGCCTGAATACGAATATTTCAGAGTGCGGACGTGTTTTTTAGCGGTGTGCTGAACAACGACCCCATGGTTTCGCCTCTACAGTAAGAACGCAGTGGGCTCTTAATCGCTACAAACTGAGAAGTTGTACACTTTATACCCCAATACAGAACACTGTCTCACCTCTACAGAAAGTATGTTGAGTACACACACACTCGCTGAAACCGCTTTTCCCAAGTGAGGTTGCGGTGAATTGGAGCCTAACCCGCCAACACAGGGCGCAAAGCTGGAGGGGGAGGGGACACACCCAGGACGGGAGGGACACCAGTCCATTGCAAGGCACGCGAGCGGGACTCAAACCCCAGACCTGGCCAAACCCGCTGCGCCACCACGCCCACCTTATATTGAGTACAGAACATTTTTTCTGTTTTTTTTCTGCAAAAAGAATCAGACCCCTTCAGCAGTTTGATTGCTAATCCCAGTTTTAACATTGCGTTTCCACAGTAAAAATGCTAAAAACGGTACTTTTCAGACAGCCAAGAGCTCCTTTAAAGAGCAGGCGATGAAGCAGAATCCCTGATGTGAATTAAAAACCTCTTCGTCTCTCCTGGAATGGCTGTGCGGTGCCGACGGTGAGGAACAAAAGCTCATGATGCAAACCAGGGCAGAGAGAAGAAACAATGGACATTAATGAGCAGAGTGTGTCTGAGAGGTGAACCGTCACACTGGTTGTCTGTTATTTACAGATGCTCCTTCCTTTGGGCGAATACATTAAAAATCACCTGGACACCACAGCAGTTAGTGATTCTCACAGATGAGCCACAAAAAAATGACATCAGATCTTCTACGTATGGGAGGTTGACTACGTATGTTGCGGCGGGTTTGGCTGGTGCCCGCTACATGGTGGGTCTGGGGTTCGAGTCCTGCTTGGGGTGCCTTGCGACGGACTGGCGTCTAGTCCTAGGTATGTCCCCACCTCCTTCAACCTTGCACCCTGCGTTGCTGGGTAAGGCTTTGGCTTGCCGCGACCCTTCTTGGGACAAGCGGTTGTTGACGTTGGTTGGTTGGTTGATTACATGTGGGATTGTGGGTTGAGATCGGTTGCTACTTCCTTTGCCTCTACCTTTGTCGTACAAATTGAATTTCCAAAGGGGGTCCCATTCCCTTTTTTCAGTCCCCATCTTTTTGACCGTGTGTCTATATAAACAGTTTTCGCTCACCATATTGGCATCGGTGAACGTGTCCGGGCTGGACTCGAGCCGAGCAGGTCTGGTGGTCAGCACTAAGGCAGCTGTTCCTCCCACTCACACTTCTGCAGTGGATGTACTCTGTTCTAAATGCGAAAGGTAAACATACCAATTTGTTCTTCACACGGAGACCTTCAGATATGAGCCTACGTCTAATCCCTCCGAAATCCCTCGGTGATGTGTATTTCATCCCCACCGTTGACATGAGTGGAGATGCAGACTGCCATTAACTTCTGGAATAATTAGCTTCTGCCTTTTTTCCAGGCGGCTGATCAGATGAAGATCAGGTTCGTACCTCAGCCGGGTCCATTTGTGCTGTAATTTCCCCTTCCTCTCTCGAGGGGCTGGAACATTCATTTCTAGCCTCTTCAGCTTGGTTCAGGTGGCACTAATGAGGGGCAGGAGCATCCAAACATGGGCTGCGTTCCATCACACAGGACAGGGTGGCCCCTGACTCTGCTGCAGTTTTGTTTCATGCCGTCACACTCTGGGAAGGAGTTTGCCCGCAGATAACCCAAAAAACCGTCATTCTGCCCAGTCTTTCGATACATCGGTATCGTACGCTATGTGTTGGGCACGTGGGCTTCTCAACCTGGCGGAAATGTGTCATAATTGCAATCCTTCTCCATGACTGTAACCTCTTTAATCGTTCATTCCATTGTGGTTTGTTCTTCCAGCTCTCCTGTTGGTATAAAGTAAGATTTTTGGCCCCCTCTCCTTCTCTTCCCCAGATGTGGCCAGAGCCATTGAGCTGCTGGAGAAGCTGCAGGAGTCCGGCGATGTCCCCGTGCAGAAGCTGCAGTCCTTGAAGAAGGTGCTGCAGAGCGAGTTCTGTACTGCCATCAGAGAGGTACGTTTCGGACCCAGTCTTGCCACCGGGGGCAGCAGGTGGTGTCGTGGTTTCAGTTACTGCCTTGCGGTCAAAAGACCCAGGTTCCAATCCCTGCTCTCGCTGTAGTGCCCTTACCCTGGAATGGCCCAGTAAAAATTACGCGATTTAAGTAGATTACTATTCAAACCAAACATGACGAGTCGCATTGGGTAAAGGGGTCAAACAGTGGTTAATAAAGACAATGATTCCAGAAGAAGCATTTGTGTGGCGATGTCCTGACTGCACTAGTTTTGCACGGGTGGAAGGCAGGGCTCAGGAAAACCAATAAGCTTCTTAATCACAGGTATGGGGCTCTTTGCCGTTTCGCAGCCTTTCCCTCATGCAACGCTCACCTTGTCGGCCATGAAAACCGAGATGAAGCAGAAGCTTCGTTGGGGTGAACCGCCAGACAAGTGTTATTTATGACCCAGGTATTACTCTGCCAGCCTATCTGTCTAAGGCCTCATGGTTTTCCTCTCCGAGTCGTCTCTCTCAGTACAAGTCAGACGATGAGCTTTGAGAAGATGAGCAAACATCAAGAGTCGGAAAATTCACCCACGGTTATGGCGAGGAGTTTGGATACGCTGACCTTCTTGTTCCACGTGGGCCCGTCCCGTTGTTCCGTTGTGTCGTTACACCTCCTATACACCTGTCACCTCGCTCTCTCTGCGCAGCACCGTGGCACCCAACATACGTGAAGAAGGGAACTGGATGGCAGAGTGTGTCAGAAGAAGAGGCCGGCAGACAGCGGAGTCTCGTACGATTTGTTCGGAGCCCAAAGCGAAAAGCCAAAATCACAGCTGTGCTCCATGTGTCAGACCTTCTTCTCTCTTTCTCGAGCCGAGCGAGCGCTCGTACATGTAGCCTGACACACGGAGACACGTGGAACACGGAACATCTTGTCTTTGCACCATTTGCACGTTCTATTAATGTATTTGAGGAAGGCGCTCAAAGCACATGTCGCTTTAGTTGCGCACGGCATGCGGAAGCCCCGTCCATCCTGCAATCGTCGGTCGGCACGCGGAGAAATGTTCCCTCAGCTCCGTGTCACTGCCACAGGGCATCCGAAGCAGACAAAGGATTCGTTTGAGTCCTCAGCAGGGTGACTGGAAGCATAGCAATTATCGCCCAATCAATATACGCAGCCATTTAGGTGCCGAGAGTAACTTAGCGTGTGGGAAGAGCTCGGTGGCGGTAGCTATGGCTGTGTTCGGGCGGGGGGTCGGTTGTCCTTCTTCCACCGCTTCTCCTTAGTTCTCAACCAGTGAATAAAGATTTCAGCAAACATCTAATCGCACGTGTCAGACTGCCGGGGCTGCGAAAATCACACAGGGCGAGTTCGTGCTCTTACAAAGACATTAGACTTATTTTAATGGTATTCATTACCACGGAGCCTGTAATCACCGCTTGGACGAGTAGATAAGGGGCAGAACAGGAAAATCCAGCGCCATCATCTTCACAAACTGCATCTGGATAGTTACAATGATTATTCAGCTGTACAAAACAGACAAAATGATAAAAAAAAAAGTGGCGCAATGCAAATTGCTTTGGACAGTAAAATTTGCGAAGCTAATTCTTCCAAATGCCCCTGGTTTATAGCATTGGAGAGACCGGTATCCCATATGTTCAAGTTTAATATTTGTTTGTAATGAGCAAAGCTCCAAACATTTGATCGCACAGCGGAGGAATGCACGGCATCTGAAGTCTTTCAAGGACAAAGACAGAGACGTCGAGGGTGAGGAGCACCTGCTGCTGCTGAACATCCGCCGGTCAGAAACACAACATATTCTACACAGACTTAGAGTTGCGATTATCTGGACAAGGGAACCTTGTAATGTTACCACAGTCACTCCAAGGGCACCTTGAGATGGTGTTACTCGAACGGAGGCGCAAATGAAGAGCGACGACGGCGACGAGAACGAGGCGGAGAGCTGAACGGCCGTATTGTCGCGCGAGTGGAAGAGGTGCTCCCCACGCGCTCCCCTGGGCCGGGCTGTGACGGCAATTCTTACCAACAGGCGACACTAATAAATAGACAGCTGTTAGGTGTGACGGAAAAAGCCGTGACTCTGTATGGTGCTGGCGGGGCATCTTCAGTAACCCGTGAAAATTTAGGACTGTGGTATTTTTACCACAGAGGAAGGGTATTTTAATGAGTCGGCCAGGAGGAGGCCTGTTCCGGATAGACAACCTTCTGTAGAAATGTCAGCCGGCCGCTCTGTGCGCCGTCACTGCCGGGGGCGCGTCGGCGAGTCGAGCGTGTCCGTCTGCCGCAGCTCCTCTTGACTGCGGCTCCGCGGCCTGCTGGCCGCACGCAGAACAGCCCAGGGAACCGCAGCGGATCTCCATTAATTAAACCCAACCTACACCACACCTGCGGGGTGGGGTGGTGGTGGGGGGGGCGTCACGAGGGTGCGAGGCAAAGGTGCCCGTGAGCAGCTGTGTGAGAAATGCTCGCCAACGTGGCTCCACGCACACATCCTCAGTGCTGCACTTCTCTGCAAGACAGCAGCTCCTGAGAAGCATCACTGTTGCTGACCAGATGTCCGGTCCGTTCATCTCTGGTCATCTCTGTCCTTTATAATAATAATAATAATAATAATAAAAATAATAATCACCATCTCTTCCGCTTACCTCAATACCTGGATTTCTGCCTACTCATTGCGTTTGTGGGGGTGTGCGTCATCTCGTTATTCCTCCGCAGGGATTTCCACAAGCAGGGCAGCGTCGTTCCAAGCACCCGAAAGCAGAAAATAATAGAGCATCAAATCAATATTTATTTACATGAGTGCAGGCTTGTTGGATCTCAGGATACCCACCAAAATGTCTTCGCGTTTGACATTTTAAGGTTTTCTTTTTAGATACTGGTTATTTGCAGATGCTTTTCTTCTAAGATACTTACATAGCTTACACTTTTGCCCACTTCGGTGTACTGTGCATGTCGAGAAGTTATCCGCGTTTGTTTTAATCAACCAAATTATAATATGTAAATATTTGTGTGTTTATTTAATTTTTTTAAGGATTTTTTTTCATCCGGCAAGCTTAATAAGTATGATTTTATTAATCTGACACTCTATATATATATATTTGCAAAAAGTCACAGTATTACAGTAAGGGTTTTGTATGTCGTTAAAGAAAGAAAGTGCACACACACAAACACACACTACTAATGTAGCACAAATAGCTGAAAACCTTAATGCTGGCCATGATAGATAAGTGTCAGAACACGGCGCATCACAGCCGCAGACCGGTCAGAGTGTCCATGCTGACCCCGTCCACCACCGAAAGCGCCTACGATGGGTACGTCAGCATCGGAACTGGACCGTGGAGCGATGAAAGAAGGTGGCCCGGTCTGGCGAATCGCGTTTTCTTTTGGATCATCCGCGTGGCCGGGTGCGCGTGCGTCGTTTACCTGGGGAAGAGACGGCGGCAGGATGTGCTATGGGAAGAAGGCAAGCTGGCAGAGGCAGTGTGATGCTTTGGCCACTGTTCTGCTGGGAATCTTTGGGTCCTGGCATTCATCTGCATGTTACTTTGACACGTACCACCTTGGTACCACCTTGCCCTCTAGGGATATGAGCAATTCTCTGGACATTTAATTTGTACTATATGAACAGTGTGTGAAGAAATAGGATCTGAAATCAGAGTAAACCTTCATACGCAAACAAATATTAAATATTCATCAGCTGGCAGTTTGTAACGCAAAGTCCTGCATGTTGAGGCCAAATGAGTCTTCGCAATGTTGACGTCCCGCGTATTGTCCGTTTCCGAAAGCTTGCCTGTTCCGCTACACGGATGAGTTCTCGCAGCTGTCATTTGGGCACGCAGTCACCCGGCTCGCTCCGTGTCAACAAATCTGCGAGCGGGCATCTGCAGCCGGGAGATTGTGCAGCCGCTCCGTTCGCGTGTTTGTCGAGTGCGGCTCGTGACAGGGTCCCTCCCGATAAGGGGAAAGCGTGTGCCGTCATCGCAGGTTAAGAGTCACCCCATTCCCCCGCTGCCGCGCTGCTCCTCGCTCCCTTAGCCTCGTCGTCACACAATGAGAGCATCCCTTACCGTTCACTGAGCTGCAGGTGCAGTCGTACAACCCGGTCGCATTTTCGCTAAAGTAACCGTGACTAATGGAAGAGCCTTGTGTAAGTATTTTGCGTTTCTTTACTCTTTCTACCTCTCTCCATGTGCCCTCAGGTGTACCAGTACATGCATGAAACAATTACGGTAAACGGCTGTCCGGAGTACCAGGCACGTGCCACGGCCAAGGTAGGGACCCCTTCCGCTGCCCCTGGGGGTACGTACACTCTTAATGCCCCTGCAGAGTTGTGTGATGGTGTGTGTGTGTGTGTTTTTTCTGCATGTGTATTCAGTAACGGGTGTTTCCCCAGTAGCCAACCTACATGGTACCTCTGACCCATAATGCAACGTGTCCTCCCAGTATCCTGAACCGCAGGTCACTGCCAAGCACTCGCAATGACAAGCAGCCTGGCCAGATGGTACAGGCGTATCTAATTAACATGTAATTACATAAATATGATTATCGCCAACATTGCCGGGGAAGGACCGATTTTTTTTAAGCCGTAACATTTTCCGTGTTTGAATGTCAAGACGGAGCGTCCGATTCGCCAGCAGACACCGTGTCAACAAACGCCGCCGTGCTTTGAAATGTCACTTAATGCGCGCTATTGAGGAAGGGACAGAGACGAGACGTGACGAGAGAGAGCCCCTCAGCATCCCTTGGAGAAAGGGCAGGGGTGGGTACCTCAGCCGGGCGACAGGTGATCGCTCCTCACCGCAGATGTGTCCGCTGGGGTGATGGGATGACGGCAGCTTGACAGACGGAAGGCCCCCCTGCACCCTCTGGGGAGGGATCCAACCACGGTGACATGCGGGGGCGTGAAAACTCAAGAGGAATCCTCTCTGAACGCTCGTGGTCTTATATAGGCGAGGCGGCTGTGCGATCAGTGACGCAATCCATCCAAATATTGCTAAAGAGCGGTTCAGTTGAGTTCATCTGAGATTACATTATTACCCATAATGACTTTATGTTTTCAAGTATTCAACGCGGCAGACAATCGTTCAGCTCAGCTGTGTTCCAGGAGATGTTTTCATCGTTGATTTTCATCAGATTATCCCGAAATGTCACTGCAAAGGATTAGAAAAGCAACGGCACCGAACAACCTCGTCTGACTCAGGAGCCCAGAGGGTAGATTCAGATCGGTGTCGTGTCAGATGAGATGGGGAGATGCTTTTAAACCCTGGCAAGAGAAGCTCGTTCAGGAGTCATTACCGGGCTGGAGTGGAATGGACACAATAACTGATTGTTTTCTGTACGTGCTTCTCTGTTAAAGGACCTGCGATTAGAGTGTTGTGAGTCTGCTCATTATTTTCTCAGATAAGTTGTGTTTATAAATGGCACTAAAGCAAACTCATTATAAGACTTGAGTTGGTAAAAGCAAGAGCATTAAGAAGCGGAGAATAACAAGCCTGAAAATGAAAGCTAGATGCAGTGCGTATGGTTTTCCCAAACTCAGCTATATGTCCTTTGATCACCACCTCTTCTGGGGAATCATGTTGACCAGCGGTGGTTCGTCAAGGGCCGTATTGTCATCCAGTTATCGTTATTATTAACCATTATATTGCCGATGCCTTTATTCAAGGCACCTTAAAATGGTTGTTTTTTTTTTTGCTTTTTACAATGATTTACCCAGTTATTCTGCAGGTATTCTTCCTGCGTCAGTTTTGGGTTAAGTTCCTTGATCGAGGGTAATACAGCAGCAGTGGGACTCAGACACACATACCGCAATTGCAAGGTGATGCCTCTAACCACCTGCAGTCCCTCAATTCATAGTTTGGACACAATACACAACATCCCCTGGCCTTTATTTGCTGGCCTGGAAAGCAGCCCGGTCTGTAAATTACTGACATCTGACAAAGCCCATTTGATGATATTCTGTGTAAACTCTGAATATAATTCACCAGTGCAGCTCTGAGAAGCCCCCCCGAAACTGTGAAAAACCTTGAAACCCTACGGCCCACATCCAGCACGACTGTCCAATGAAGCGCAACTATTTTGACAGCTGTAGAGTCAAAATTAGGTCTAGGAAGAAATTCTATTGACTTTATTGGATGGAAAAAGGATGGAAAAAGAGCGGTTTTGTCATATTGGCAATTATCATGAAAATCGTGTTTAACTGCATTTACAACGCTGGGAAATTTGCCAGAACTGCTTGTAAATGCTGCAGTTAGTCCCCGAGACCTATCAGGCAAACACGCCACGTGCCGCCTGTTCTCTGTTGGCACAAATGGAAATGCGCCTGGGAATCCTAGGAAGGCAGCACTCCGCATATCAAATATGGTGGAATCATGCAGTGCTCCTCAACGCCATCAGAGTTAGGGAGGGAGGGAGGGAAAGAGCGAGAGCGTGACAAATACCACAAGCTTTGTACGTTCTCCTACGTGTCTTCTCAGCCGTCCCGTGCCGGAGAACCCGTGTTGCGCATCATCTGGACTAGTTAGTTATGGGGGTTTACTGCTTGAGCCGCTTGGGTACTCGACTTTAAAAAGAAAGTGCACCATCTACCACTGGTGACATATTAGGACATAAATAATTCTCACGCCAACAAGGAAACTTCATGACATCTCAGCTCTTAGGAAAACCTGGAGAGCCCTTGTTGGCGGCCTTCACCCCGGGAGGGGCGGAAGGCATAAGAAGAAGTCCTAGATGAACTGAACCTCATGTGACATATAACAGACTTGAGTGTGTGCTGCTGTGTGAGAAAGCGCACTCTTGATGTTAGGTCAATAGAAGCAAGGGCTCTCTTCACGCTGTTGACCAACATGAAGTGCTACCCTATGTACGTATATGACAGCGTAACACGTTAACAGCTCTACACCACAGGGTTGTGTTGACACCTCACGCCGGTGATGATCTCAGAGAGGCAATTAAAGCTCCTCACTGAAAGTCAATGGTGTCACTAGAGTGCTTTTTGCCCGTAAATACAGGACAAGACAGTAAGCTCAGAGTGTGCACTGTACCCCGTCCGCAATATTATGGTGGAGGAGATGAACAGATGCCCAACGTGGATCTACTGATCCACTGCATTCTGCACCTGCTGGCCAAGTAATTCATGTATCTAAGCAACAGCAAGGTCAAAAAGTGCTTTCACACATCATAGGGAAAGGCTCGAATACTTCTACCGCCCGGTTTGTTTATGGGGTCGTCATGGTTTCAGACCTGTGTACAAATTGCCTTGTTGAGAGAAGTGCGTCGACACTGTTAGACACAACTTCGTCGGTGGCTTTAGATGCATTTGTGAGCAGGGGATGGAAGTGTTCAGTCCCGGAGGATGCAGGGATCTACGCTGCTGTGAAGAAGTCAATATTAAATTTGAGCTGATATTTCTGTTAGTTCTAGTAGCGTACGAACAGTGCGGAAGAGAGAAAAAGTGACGACACTCTTGCTTTTGAGTCTTTTTCTTGGTGTGGAAGATAATTAAATGTGCAGGCGTATGTGTCTACATTTGTATTTGTTCATTTAGCAGACTCTTTTCTCCATTGTGATCTCCAGGAATAATAGAAAAAGGGCTTTACATCAAGAGAAGGCGTCTAGAAATAGTTCACAGTCAGTAATGGGGTGAAACCACCTTTAGCTGCAATGACCGCAACTAAATGCTTCTTGTTGGAATACAAGAAAACTAATTTCTCCAGCGGTTTTAGCCATGCTCACACATACAGGTACCCTGAGTGGTACTGTGTCCCTCCACAGCCTGTTGAAACACTGCTCCCATCTGCAGGCCACAGTGGCTGCCTTTGCTGCCAGCGAGGGTCACTCACACCCCCGGGTGGTGGAGCTGCCTAAGACAGAGGAGGGGCTTGGCTTCAACGTCATGGGCGGCAAGGAGCAGAACTCACCCATCTACATCTCTCGCATCATCCCTGGGGGCGTTGCTGAGAGGCACGGTGGCTTAAAGCGGGGAGACCAGCTGCTGTCCGTCAACGGCGTGGTAGGCCGGCCTCAACAAGTACTGTACACCGTAACGATTTCATCACGATGACATCATTCATAGCGATGAAATCGTGCATGATTGCATCATGGCTGCTGCACTGCTTGGGCATCCTAAATCCATCTGGTGGAGGAAAAAAAAGAAGACAGCAATACCAGGCGATTACCTTTAAGGCATCAACTTACTGATCATCTAAAAGGTTTTACTGTTTTGTTTTTATTGAACATTTTCCCCCAACAAAGTAAGATTGCTGAAGGAAAAGAACATCCAACACCTCCAGTCAGTGTGCAGCTGTCAGAATTCAAAGACTTCTTAGCAAAGAAGTGCGTTTAACAGGCTCTAACAGATGGAAACATGGCTCCTGCCTGAAGGGCGATAGTCATGGCTGTAAACATTATTAAAATAGATCTCTAACTTAGCAGACAGAATGACAGCCCATTCCAGCAATGCATTTCAATCTCCTCATTTACACTTACAAAGCTGGAAGTAAGAGCCGAGACAGGAGAGACACTTCTGAGTTCCATCCTCTGAGGCATTAAGACATAACTTTTTAATGAGCTTAAGATACAGCTTTGAAGTTATGTCTGATGTACTCTTAAACTTTCATCACCATTGTTAAACCATGAGCAAATCCACAGACAGAGGACCCAGGAAGCAAGGTAACATTTTCGGAACTCTCGCACTGAGCAAAAAAAGCACAAGGACGGCTCATTTTCATTCAGTGTGAGGTTCGTCCAAACGATCAGATGCACCTGCCGTAAATACGCGTTTGGATTCACGCACGCATGAACGCTTTTTGTTGACCTGTGCAATCTATGGCTTAAAGTCCACTTAGACACCAAAGTCAAGGTCGGAGCATATGAGCAGAAAGGGTACCACGGTATCTAAACGGCTAAAATGTGGGTTTAATACTTTCTCACACTTCTATATGACATCTGTGAAGTTCCCAACGACTGTGGACGTCGAGCAGGTTTGCTCGCGACGTTCACGGACGCGTCTCGTTCTGCTCCAGAGCGTCGAGGGCGAGCACCACGAGCGAGCGGTGGAGCTGCTGAAGGCAGCCAAGGACAGCGTGAAGCTGGTGGTTCGCTACACGCCCAAGGTCCTGGAGGAGATGGAGGCCCGCTTTGAGAAGCTGCGCACGGCACGCCGCCGCCAGCAACAGCAGCTGCTCCTGCAGCAGCAGCAGCAGCAGAATCCGGCTGCTCAGCACAACCACACGTCGTAGGTGAGGCCTTTCCCGTCGTTCTCCTCGGCCCGGTCTCCGCAGATCAAAACATCTCGGGGCGCACAGACTACGTTCTCTGCTGAACGATTTAAAACTTTACATTCGTTCTTCAGCTTTTCTCCAAAGTGACTCACAGTGTTAAGGTACATTTATCCATTTATACACCTGGGTAATTTTTACTGGGGCAAGTAACTGGCTCTGTGGTGCTACAGCAGGAGATGGGCTCTGAACCTGGACCAAAGGCAGCAGCTGGAGCTACTACGCTGACTGCTGAAATTACAGCTGGTCCCTGACTTACGAACCTCAGTGGGGCTGATAGCTGGTTTCTCGCCGGAGGAGTTAGTAAATCAAGTGTGATGCAGAACAAGCGAGGGGCTCAGCATCAGTCCTCCAAGCAGTTACTGGTGCGTTGGACCGCATGGCTGGTTTTCCAGTGTCTCTGCATCTCTCCGTCTGTTTGCTAAATTCAGTTTCGCTCACTAAGTTGCACGTTGCTTTGGAGAAAAGCATCCGCTAAGTGAATAAATGTCACGTTCACGCCCGCAACCCAATCGACAGCACCTGACTCCAGCATCTGACTAACTGCTCACCCTTTAAAAGACCCTCCTCAGCGCCCATACCTTTGCGGAATCTCACGAGAGACAACCGCCCTCCTTTGTGACGTCCCATTCAGACGCATCCCTAGTTCTCAGTTTTCGACCCTTCGCTTTGTTTCCCGACCACGTCCACGGATCTTCGTTACGACGCCGACCGCTGCTCGACCGACCCTTCGCTCCGTCCCCTGACCGCGCCCGTGGATCTTCGCTCCGACTCCGACTGCCGATCGACCGACCCTTCGCCTGTCCCCGACGCAGAGAACTTGCCCGATCCCTTGACTCCAGACGAACGACTGCGCTTGGGTCCGGCCGTCCCGGTTCCCTCGGTTCCGCGTGACAATAAATGCAAATGATAGCAAATTGGACAGCTCTGTGGGGTGGGAGGCAACGGCAGGGTTTTTAGGACAGGAACAGAGCAGCACATGGAGGACCTCACGTTTCTCTCCTGCTGAGCAGCTTGCGAGGGCAAGGGGAGCCAACCCCTCCCTCAAGTGAGCCGGGATGCCTTGTGCACGTGCCGGTGCTTTCTGAGTTTCTTGGCTGCAGTAATTAAAACACACACACACACACACACACACACACACACACACACACTCTGTCTGTAGCTTATTGTAAAAAGAAAGTCCAATAATGGATCCTGATCCAGAGCTAGAGCAGGGTGTTGGTGCTTACATGCCGCTCCTCAACCCTTTTTTTTTTCACTCAACACATCAAGTGGACCAAGACCAAGTCGTATGGCCACAGGTGATGTGCGCCTGTGAGCCGCAGGTAGTGCGAGGATGTGGAGGATGGCGGAAAGGTGGCCTTAACCGATGGCTAAAAACTGGTACGTAACTTGACTGGTACGCAAGCGTGAAGAGTTTTCAAAAAAGTTTGTAGCAGCGAAAAGTTTGCCACTCAAAGGTTTGTAAATTGGAGGCTGATACTAGTGCTTTAATGAAAGGATTCCTATTCGGAATGACACCCGAAACCACGGGGACACTGTAAGCACCATAATTACTGTACAAAGTCACCGTAGAATTCAAGTTCCTACATTCGTTAATGTGCCGAAAAGGTTCCTTTAAAAGTTAGATTGCAGGAATACAGGCTTTAGTGAGGAAATGTGGTGAATTTGCACTTCTGATCACGGGTTCACTCACGCTAGGAGAAACATTGTAATTTCAGTAGCTCGGATGATAGGGGGCTGTGAATTATTTACGTTTGGACAAATAGCGGAGCCGAGAGCTGAATTGCCGTGATAAAACCGGAGGCGAAAGCAATCGCTTCCCCCACTTGTTCTGCAGCACTTCCTTGCCCGAGAGGCGGTTCACAGTTTGTATGTTCTCTCTCTGGACAAACACATTTCCATACAGCCGACCGTTCAATTTCCTTTGTGAACGTTTTTTATACTCCGTGAGGCTTGGCCACGGCGGTCAGCAAATTCCACCGGAGGTGTAACTCTACTGCAAACAGCTGAATACACTAGGACCGGACTGAGGGTATCCCTTGTCCCACACCAACCGAACGTGGAAAAACAAAGTGGAAGTCAGTATTCCATCTATTGCCCAGAACCACTTGTCCGGCGCAGGGTCAACGCGGTCCTATCCGAGACACACCCGTAGGGATTCATACATGTCAGTGTCATACATGTCATCATAAACACACTAAGGGCACTTCAGAGTCACCAGTTCACCTGAAACACGTCTCTGGACTGTGGGAGGAAACCAGAGCTCCCGGAGGAAACCCACGTGAGCACCGGGTTCTACGTGCAAACTCCACGCACGCTGAGCCGAATTCGAACCCAGAGCGAGGCGCCAGCGTGAGTGGCTATAGCTCAACAGCACCGCAAAATTAATTCGCCCCTCCATAAATCGCCTAAAATAACCGCACATCAGTGAGGACTTTATGTTCTCGCTGGTCCTCATATTCATATCCTAAATTACCAGCCCTCCTTTGTGTCCGGGGCATGAGGACCATGTTCCTGTGGCTGTATCTCTGCTGGAGCCTCTTAGCAGGGATTGCATGAGGATCATCCTGCAGCAACAGGGGCCAAGTGACACGTGCCGCTGGGGGGTGGGGGGGCAGTGCTCCGTATCCCGAAATACAACACAGATGCTCCGTGGCGTCGCTGCTGTGACGGTGATGCCAGGACAGCTGCCAATGGAGGGGCTCTCCCTTTGGAAGGGATTGACAGGAGCCGTGGGTTCGAGCCTCAAAATGGCACAAGCCAAGGCTGTTTGTTTGCAGCGGCTGCGCTGAGGGGGCATATAATTTACAGCCACGTTACAAAACAGCGAAACATAACCGACGCGTTAATGAAAGAGGCAAACCCGCAGCTACGCTTTCATTTCTGCTGATCCAGATAATATCTATTAGGAAGATCATTTAGATTCCCGTTCCATGTGTGACCGGGATGATAAAGTGCTTGAAGGAACAGCTGAACAAACGTAACCCTAAATTACCATAGAGAGGGGTGTGAGCCAAATGAATAAATGCAAATGTTATCCAAACCTTGTTCGTTTTAATTCTGTCTCCCGCGTGGTCTTTGCTGGAAGCGCGGTGGCGCAGAGGGCCGAGTCGGATTCGCTGCGCCGTGCACAGCAGTGTACCTGTGAGCGCTACAAAGTGCTGTAGCAAGAAGCTTTTCGGAGAGCTCCTCTCAAATGCCTCGAGCGTGGAAGCCATGCCCACGGGGAACACGCGGGAAGCTCTCCGGAGAAACGTCCCGGCGGTCGTCCTCAGCTCCTGTCTCCTCTCATCTTTTACAGGAAGAAAAACTAGAGGACCGCGAGCCGGTGGTTGATCGAACATCCGTCCCCGATTTGGCAGAAACCACCAAACAGGAAAGAAGTCAGTCCCATTCTCTAACGTGGCCCCGTGTAGAACCGTTGTCATCATCGATGTCGTCCAACAAAAAACCCGATGGTGTGCGTTCTTTAATGTACGCGTTGGTGCTCGAACAACATCCACGGTCAGACAGTAGTCAGATCCGCACTGAACAAATATCTGATTTGAGCTACGCGTCGATCCCAACTCTTCATTCCACCATTGGCCAACGTTCGTTTTTTTCGGTTTCCTCCGTTTCTCGATCGTCTTCTTCGGTTCTTCAGAGGATTTTTTTTTTTCGCCTTCACTCAGGTCTGAAAATTCCGACCGCGAAATCCGCGTCTTGCGCGAACGGTCGGCGGTTTCTGGCTCCGAACATTCGGTCCATATTTCGACGTACATTTTTTTTTTTTTTCGCGCCAGTGTATCGTAGCACAAAGAATGAGCAATAACCGTCTCCTTGTTAAAACGCAACGGACGACACGGGGGCGAGTTTAGTTTCCGCATGGATCCCGCAACATCCACACGAAGGGAAGACGACCACAGGCCGCGCGGCTCCGGAACGTGTAAGAAAACAGCTAAAAATACAGCAGTGACTGAAGTGGTTGAGTTCATCTTCGCAGTGTGACATTGACAGGTATCTTTTACACTTATTGATAGAGGTGCAACGCTGTCCCGGCGAAAGGAAAAGCGCCGCAGCTGAGTAAAGTAATAATAACGACGACAACAGCGATACTGTCGAATAAAAATCACAGCTTTACCCTGTACTGAACACTTAACGGCAAACGCAGAATTCAGGGTAAAACCATCATGTATATCTCTGTTACAGGATGATAAATCTGTGGTAATATTTTGTCACTTTTGAATATTTATATTTTATAAAGTTTGAAAGACGTGTCTTGACCTGTTCAGGTGTACTTATTATAAAGCACGATGAGATGGTCAAGTGGAATATTTACCGTATTTAGTCTATGTGTCGTAAACGGTTCACGTTCACGGTGGCTCGAACGCTACGGTCGTCCCGTTTCCAGCGAATCCTCGACGGCCCATCGTGAGTTTCGCGGTGCGCTCGCCAACAGGGACGGCGTAGGCGAGTCGCGGGCCTCACCTGTCCATGACCGGAACGCCGTCCTGGAGAGCTGCATCACATGTGTGCTTTTTTAAAAACGCACCTTCGGTGGAGTGCGAGACAAACAATGTTAAGCAGCGTGACGACCGGCGTCTTCAATACTCGAGAGCTTCGATAGCTCATTTTGACAGCCCCCCGTACAGGGACCGTACCGTGTTCTTGTTGACCATGTGAACCGAACCGCATTGTACCATGTACCACAGAAACAGAATCTACTGGTGATATGCAATTGTTATAAATATTATATTTGTATGAATAAATGTGAGTGTTGGCGTATGACAGCAGCTGTTGTTTTTCGTGCGGTTGTGTCTCGCCGCCATCGGAAACGGGCCCGCGGTTCCGTTCGGCTCGACCGGTGTCACCCACCGGCGTCCTTTCAGCCCTGGACGATGAGCCGGCACGACGCCGTCCCCGTCCAGCGCCGCTAGGGTGTCATTTCTGCACCTGCTGACAGACAGCTGCGGCATGACAGCGGGGTGCAGGGTTCGAGAGCGCTGCAGTTGCCCTTTACACCCCCAGCTTGTCTACTGTCTACCTGCTGTCTGCCAGGATCGACGAGGTCGGACACTCGAATGACACAGTGCAGCTGAGCGGTGGCACCCGACGAATGGTGAGGTAAACAGAAGGACTCGCAGTAAGTGGGTGGATCTCCAAAGCATGAAGACATTTACAAACATGCGTTGCTTAACGACGGAGATACATTCTGAGAAATGTGTCGTTAGTCGACTATGTCATTGTGCGAACATCATAGAGTGTACTGATACACACCTAGATGGTATAGCCTCGATCGTAGAGTGTACTTATACACACCTAGATGGTATAGCCTCGGTCACAGAGTGTACTTATACACACCTAGATGGTATAGCCTTGATCACAGAGTGTACTTCTACAAACCTAGATGGTATAGCCTCAATGTAGTCAAGAGACGTGGTCAACGCATGATTTATGACGCTGCTGCCGACGTAACACAGCTTACTGTTTTACAGTAAACTTTTTTATAAGTAGAAAGCGTTCACTCTAAAATAACAAAGTACAGTATCGGAAATGTATAAACCAGTAACATAGGTATTCATTATCAAGTATTATGTACTCTACATAATTGTATGTACTATACTTTTATACGACTGGCAACGCAGTAGGTTTGTTTACAGCAGCACCACCACGAACACACATGTAGCATGCTGCGTTACGATGTTACGACGGCTACGACGTCGCTGGTTGATAAGAATTTTTCAGCTCCATTATAATCTTATGGAACCATCGTCATATATGTGGTCAGTCATTAAGCGAAATGCCTTTAAGCGCCACATGCCTTCAGTCATATTCTCTTTGGAAGCCTATTTTTCGGCCACATTTCGCATCGAATGAGATTATTGACGAAAAGAGAAGGATGGGCTGCCGGGTCGCCGCCTTTTGTATGAAACTTTGGAACTGGAAGCAGTTCTGTGAATCAAGTACATTATGTGCATAGAGAGTCTCAGTGAGCAGTAAAATGGTGTAACGCAGTCATACTACTATGCACAGTGTACAGACCCTCCTCGACTTAGGACTCGTGTGACTTGCGACCACCTGGGCTCACGATGGACATCCCATCAACCGCACTCTACTATTTTAGAGTCCCGTTTGGTCTTAATGCTTCATGTGCTGTGCGATAACCTGCAGTGATGGTCCTGCCGTAAGGGACCACATGTCCCTTTGACTCAGTGTGTCTCCCGACAACCGTGTTCACAAAAATTTTCACCTGTGATCCCCTGCTAGTGTTCTGCTAGTGCAGAGAAGAAAAAGCAAAAGACAGTTTTTAGCAATGAAAGTGAAAGTGAAAACAGTGCGGCATGAAAATATACCATACAGAATTTCTATTATTTTATGTATTATTTTAACATGAATAATGTGTGAAATGAGTGAAAAATATGACAAAGCCCTATTATACAATCTAGCGCTGATTAATTTTAATTGTTTATATAGTCTGCTGGTTTATATAATATGGTATAATATATATAATATGATATAATAATATACTAAAAAGGGGATTTGTGACTTATGACGAGGACGCTGGAGCAGAACGGAGGCCCAGAACCACCTGTATTTCAGCTTGCAGTCACCAAAATCCAAATATAAATTACAATTCGTACATAAACACTGTGATAAATTCTATAATAAGCATGGATTTTCCACTGCAGCTCAAATGCTTTACGAAAAACCTTGTTCTATTCGGGCACCTTTTGTTACTCACTGATTCCCAGTAGCAGCTGGTGACTTTGGGGTCGCGGTCGATGTTCAGCCACCACCTGATGTTCTGCTGGTAGCGCGGTGCCAATGAGCTGTCGGCCTCCTTCGCTGGGAGGGGCGATCCAAAGGGCAAACAAGCCTCTGACTGACTTACACAGCCTGCTGGCAAAGTGGCACCGATGTGAGCAAGGTGGGAAGATGTGATTTCCTCGTTGTCACGGCAACTGTGCTCCAGGCGCTCGATGTTCTGTATGGCACGGGTGGTCACTGCCCCTTCTGTGTCAAAGCTTGCTTTCAGGAAGGACAAGACCTCTCATAATTCCGATCATTTTCTTCTCACGGGCAGCATGGTGGTACAGTGAGTAGCGCTGCTGTCTCCCAGTGCCTGGGTGGTGCAATAAGATGTGGGTTCAATCCCACCTCAGTCTGTGGGGAGTTTGCATATTCTTCCTGTGTTTGTGTGTTTTCTCACAAAGACATGCTGTTCAGGTTCCCCCATAGTGTGTGAGTGACAAAGAGTGTGTGTGTGTGTTCCACTAATGTATGGATGAGTGACCCATTATAAGTAGTGTAACTAGCAGTGTAAGTCACCTTGGTGAATAAGGTGTGTGGGCTAGTAACACTACATAGAGTTCATTGGAAGTCGCTATGGAGAAAAGTGTCTGCTAAATAAATACATTTTTCACTTAGCAGATGCTTTTCTCTAAAGCGACTTACAATGGGTACTATGTAGTGTTGCTACATAGTAAACCCTAGTGTTACTAAATAAATGTAAATAATTAATCTCATGGAGAAGCACTCATTATGGAAGCTCTTACTAGTTCTGTTGCAAATCCTGTTTGCACTGAGAATATGTAAGTGTGGGTCCCTTACTCTACCCCTTACCATAACCCCAACAAGTGAAGTGTATGACCTGGGAAGGTTGATGAGGGATGGTAAGAAATTGATCACATGGACAGCTGAAGACCACGCTCAGAGCTGAGGAGACCACATTGGAGCCTTCAGCAATGCACCCTGGGGACAGTGGTTGAAAGGACAGGCTGCTGGCTACATCCTCTGGGTAAGAGTGAGATGCTACTTCCCTGGGACTGAGAAAGAGCTCTAACTGATGCCTTGGGGGGACACAGTTACAGGTCACTTAAAGGTGAAGGAACTTTAACAGCCCGAACAAGACTGGTTTGAGTCCCAGGAGAGGCCTTGCTGTGGTGCCCTTGAGCAAAGACCATTAACTTGAATTGCTCATGTAAAAATATTCTCAATTATAAAAGCCTCTGCTGTGCAATTAAATGGTGAAGAGAGGGAACCTGGGGGGTCATCCAAAGGACTGTAGATGTTCTTGGGTTTACTGGACTTGGGCCAAACCAAGGGCTACAGATTTATGGATGTTTCATAGCTTTTTCTAGTCCAGGTTTTGCCAGAGGGCACCTGCTGCTGTAGGGAACACAGTTGCTCTCCGGCAACATAGTGGCTGATCAGCGTGGCTTTACTATTACCTACAAGACCTGATCGCTTGCTATGTCCCAGCCAAACTGCTTCGCCCCTCCACCTCTGCCTGCCTGGTGGTCCCACGCACAGCAGGGCCTAAATCAAAATCTCAGAGATTTTTGGTTCTGGCTCTCATGTGGTGGAATGAGCTCCCCCTGTCACTCAGAACTGCTGAATCCCTCTCAACATTCAAGAAGAGTCGCAAAACTCATCTGTTTCAGACCCACTTCTCTCTTGATCTATTACATGCTCCATAAACATGCACTACGCTATCTCTACGAAACACTTTTACCCCACAGATACACTGCAGGACACGTAGAAGGATGCAGATGCAGACTAACTTGAATTGGAAAAAGAAAGCAAAAACATGTTTCTATATTTTCTATTTGACCTTTATGACAAAAAAAAAATATGTTTCTGAAGAAAATACCAGACCAGTACACATCTTTCACAGTGTTCACTATAGAAGTTAGAAGACGGGTTTGTTGATGCCTCCTACTGCTACTGTGTTTGACTCACTCTTCTACTGTAATGTACAGCTTCTTAAACATTATTTTTGGTTTCTGGCTGATAAAAACACTAAATGCAGTTCTGGGATAAATTTGTGATACTTGGTGTCAATTAACAATGTTTCCATTGTTACTTATGAAAAAATAACCCTGCGGTACCCCTGTATTATTATTATTATTATTATTATTATTTTTATTATTAGGAGGGTGGGTGTGGCCTGTGGCTGCTTTCCAGCAGGTCTGGGGCTTGAGTCCTGCTTGGCGTGCCTTGTGAGGGACTGGCGTCCCGTCCTGGGTGCGTCCCCTCCCCCTCCAGCCTTACGCCCTGTGTTGCCAGGTTAGGCTCCGGTCTGCTGCGACCCCACTTGGGACAAGTGGTTTCAGACAGTGTGTGTGTATTATTTTATTATTTATTAAAAGAAAAATATTAAAATGTAAACAACAACAACAATAATAATAATAATAATAATACACCAGACACCTACAGTATTTTCAAGGTTACTGAAAACTATTTTTAGAGCAAAGTCTGAATATTGTCAAGACAAACAAGCTTAATCCTCTCATGTACCCAGTACAAATACTCCTTGGGCTTAGTGATGTGATAAGAATAATTGGTAGAGCTTTTGTACGACATTTTCCAGAATAAAGTGGGACTCTGAGCTTCAACATTTTGCCCCGGTGTTCAGGAAGTGCCCTCAAAGGTCATGGCAGTCCCTGGGTGTGCTAACCACCTCTGAGAAAACACCTGGCCTCTAATGTGATGGCTGTTGTGCGCCGTACACATAGGGAATATGAAAAAATATGAAGAATATGAGTACAAAGAAAAAGGAAGCACTTGGCACCAAACACAACATAAATTGTGTTGGTCATTTGCAAGATTTCAGTGTATATTTGAAAGATTTTACCAGATCCTTATAAAGGAATGTTCTCCTCATTCTTTCAGAACAAACCATCGCTCATCACCGTATATCCTGGCACACTTAATTATATTTTATAGAAAAATACATACACACACTACATTTATTTGATGCTTTTCTCCAAAGCGACTTACAATGTTAAGCTATTTACAATTATTTACCCATTTATATAGGTGGATAATTTTACTGGAGCAATTTATGGTAAGAACCTTGCTCAAGGGCACTAAAGCCAGAGGTAAGGCTCAAACCTGCAACCTTTGGGTCTAAAGGCAGCAGCTCTAAGCATTACACTACCAAGTGTTCCCTCTCCTACACTACAGCAAATGTATTCACTTGTTACCACCCAGACAACATGTTTCACTTAGTGTTACTTAAACACCACAAACACATCCTAGTGCGTCAGCACCTTTTTTCCCGTACCGTATCAAGTCTGATCTCTGCGCTCGATTTCCGTGGCGTGTACGACACACGCGAATGATTTATAGATCGCATCTCTGGTTCAGCCTCGGAAAATGACTTCGCCACACTGCGGCGTTTAGAGACAGAGAAGCCCCAGCAGTAAGACGCTGATGACACTGCGGTAGGCGCTAGCGACACAAGGCGGTAACGGGGATTACACGGTACGTGGTACTTGTACCTATGACGATAAACCTGAACTTGAACTTGAACTACACTGAGATTCTGTCTGTGTTGTTTCAACAGAGTGCTGGGTCTTGTTAAACATTCACTTCCTTCACTTCACTTCCCTCTCTGATGCTGAACACCTTGCAATGTCTCACCGGTCATCTTGGGTGGAGCGCCAGTCTGTAGGCTCTTTGTTACATTTTCCTGAAAAAACCTCTAGAGTTCAAGAAGAAGTCGTCAAGTTCGAAAACGAGACCAATATGAACTAAGACATCACACCGCGGTGAGCGACAAGGGAAAGAGATGGGAAAGGGCACAGCATAAACATCACTGCATGCCTGCTGACATCTAATGAAGTCACAGAAAAATACTTTAAAACAATCAGCACTGAAAGAAAAAAACACTATATTACTGTAATTTACTACTTTATTTGTAGAGCTTATCTTGAATTATGTTAAATATATTTAAATTTGTCAAATTCCATTTGGGGAACAGCAGGTGGCATCATGGCTAGAGCCACTGCCTTCGGCCTCAAAGGACCAAGGTTCAAATTCCCCTCCTACTGTAATACCCTTGAGCAAAGTACTTAACCTAAACTGATGCAGTAAAAATTTTCCCAGCTGTAACTTCCTTTTGAGAAGAGAGTCAAAGCGCTGTAATGTTTGTTGCTCACAGTAAAGTAAAGTAAATGTGAAAGAGCAGCACAGGGCTGTCAGCGCCATCCCCGGGTGCCGAGCGGCAACGAAAGACTTCATGGAAGTCGCTTCAACTTTAAATTCCAGAAATTCAATTAGGCCTTAGTGGTACTTTTAATACTCATCTCAACCCCCGTAAAAAATAAAGGGTAAAGCACCACCAGGGTGTCACTTATAAAATCTTACTGGCTACTTCATAGGCCAGTGAAGGTGAGCAGGGTTATTTAAACACAATGTATTCATACAGTAAACAAGAATGCAAATAGAAAGAATACCTTTTATCTATATAACACCTTTCCAGGAAGTAAAGATTGCGCACATTGTAAAATTTAAAACAATAAATAAAAATAAATCATATAAATAAAAAACTAACTGTCCTTTATAAAATCATTAAAACAATTAATTTTACATCCACTTAATTTAAATTAAAGAGACGGTATAAATATGCATCATTAAGTTTGAAATTACTAAAATAAGTGAGACACTCAGAATACACGGACAGTTTTTGGGGAAATTATATTAATATCTTGAAGCTTCGGGATTTTTGTCGAAGGGAAACAAAGAAATGCAGACTCACGCGTGTCCATTTTTTTTGAATTACAGTAAAAATGTCTGTCTCATGCATGGGTCTTCACAACATGTGGTAGATGGGTCCCGCACTCAGGGGTTTGCTGGAACAGAGAGTACTGCTTGGCGGCGACAGGATCATGTCCCTGGGACACAGGCGGTCCACAATGTTGGAGAGGCACTTGAGGCTGGACGTGTCGGCTGTCCTCTCTTTAAAGCTCTCTAGATGGAAAGTGGAGGAAGCAGAACTGTGAGGGACCACCGAGATTCAAAATGCAATTTAATAAAAAAGAAAAGGGCAACTGGTGCCTTTGGACCTAAATGTCACGAGTTTGAAACCTACCTCCAGCTGTAGTACTCTTGAGCAAGGTACTTACCCTAAATTGCTCCAGTAAAATGACCCAGCTGTACAAATGGGTAAATACTTGTAAGTAGCTTTGGAGAAAAGCATCACATAAACGTAAATGATCCAAAGAGAGCCGTCTGCACACTATGCTCTAGTGTCTAATGTCCTGGCATTATAAAAACATATGATATTATGGAGTTAGGGGTACAGAACTAAACCCTGGTGCTATCAGTGAAGTTAATTACAATTCTTTATAATACACACACACATCTTCAGAACTGCTTGTCCCATACAGGGTCACGGGGAACCGGAGCCTAACCCGGCAACACAGGGCGTAAGGCCGGAGGGGGAGGGGACACACCCAGGACAGGACGCCAGTCTGCCGCAAGGCACCCCAAGCAGGACTCGAACCCCAGACCCACTGGAGAGCAGGACCCGGTCCAACCCACTGCGCCACCACACTCCCACTTCTTTATAATACATAAATATAATTTAAGGTCCCAGTTTTGATCTTAATACTCACATCAATAAGAGAATGTTATTCATACCCTAGACTGCACCCTGCTCTAACTGTTATGTGGGTGTAGGTGCTGTGGATGGCACTCATACCCTTACGGAAGTCTTGTCTGCACTCACTGGTGTAACACCTACTCATCTTGGGCCAAACTGGACTGTTGCAGGTGAACTGAAAAGGGAAACAAGTGAATGTGAGCTCGGCGAAGCATGGTGGTGCAGCGGGTAACGTCGGCGTCTCACGGTTCCTGGGCTGTGTGTTTGAACACAGGTTCAAAAGGTCATATATTTGAATCCCACCTCCATCTGTAGTACCCTGTAGTATCTGTAGAGCAAGGTACTTACCCTAAAGTGCTCCAGTAAATGTCACCTCAACACATTCATCATCAGCTCAGTACAAAGCAATTGTCATCTCAACAGAACGTTACCTCAGTACAAATTCATCATCACCAGTGTGCAGCAAAGCGCAGCAAAACATACGTTCGGGCGTTTCATTTCAAGCATATCGAGTGATAATATTCATAAACATATTCTTCCAAGAGCTATGCTTGGGTCCGTCTGGTAAAAACTTGAAGCGGAGCGTCAGGATGTCGGTGGACAAAGGTGCTGAGAGGAAGGTAAATGATGTAGATGGTGAAAGGCGCAGGTATGACGAACGTGTAGGTAACTGAGGGAGAGGGAATTATGGGAAGGCCCCAGCAGGTGAGCCGCGGACGGGTTACCGTGCCGTCGGAGCAGCTGGACGTGGGGCTTCCCGGCACGGATACGTAGCGGTCATGGACCCGCCGTTGGAGCAGCTCCCGAAGGCTCTTGATGTAGCGTGTGGCGTTACGTAGGATCTCCACTTTGGGCAGTCGCCGCCGCCGGAGGTCGGCAGAGCAGCAGCGCCGCAGCACCTCGAAGGCGCGGTTCACCTTTCGGAGACGCTGACGCTCACGCTCGGTGGCAGCCTTGCGCCGATCACCCGTGCTCGGCTTACGTTTGCAGGCCCTGCACGCCCAGGCCAGGCAGCGGCCGGCGTGCCGGTGACCCTGCGGTAGGAGCACGTGTCCCTCGACGTCCCGCCCGGGGCTCTCCGGTGAGGGCGCCCAGGTTTCCTGCGAAATCTGTGATGAGTGAGCCCTCCTTCCCTCGTGGGCCTCCATCGCTGGTGCTCGGTGCTGGTGGGAACTGCAACTTCTGCAGGAATGGAGCTCTATGAGGGGCCGTGCAGCGTCGGGGGTGTCTTATGTGCCCCCAAGTAGCGGCTACAGCCCGCGTTGGTCAGCCCTAATAACCGTGACCCCCTTGCCCAAATCAGCGCTGAGGGCAGCTCCCCGCCCCTTTCCTCAACCCCAAACCCCCCCGTTGGAGTTTCCAGCTCTGCTGTCGCTCATGGTTTTGCCCCCACTGATGTGTTTGTTTGGCCCCAGTGATCCCTGAACACCGACTGCTTCCTCTCACGTTCAGGAAAGGAAAAATTATTTTAAATCACCGAAATGTATAGGAGAGAAATATATAATCAGTAGAAAATACTGTTCTTTCCCACAGCAGCAGCAGCAGAACTGAAACTGACTATTTTTAATGTGAATTATCAAAAGACTTCAGAATTATTGTCAAAGGCAGATGACATTAGTGACGCGGTGAGAGAAAGCGTTTGAAATCCTTTGTTACATGTCATGTTAAAGACACAACTCGGCTGGAGAGGGACGTGTAAAAAAACCCACATTTTGTTGGCAGCTTGTAAAGTAAACCAAGAGATGTTTGGAGGTTATCAAATTATGGACCAGATCATTTGCAGTGTTGCAGCACTGAAATGAAACGCTAACGAACCTTTAGTCGTATCAGCGAGAGAAAATGTACGCATGTCCATGTCAATAAAACACAAGTCCAATTCCAAAAAAGGTGGGACTACTCCTACCCAGGGGGTAGGGCTACGCCATCCCAACTTTTTTGGAATGTGTTGGAGGCATCAGTTTCAGAATAAACGTATATCTTCATAGAACAATGCAGCTGATTAGGTAAAACGTGAAAATACCTTGTCTTTATACCGTTTTTGTTTGAATGCAAGTCAATTTACAAATCACTCCTTTTTGTTTTTATTAGCATTTTCCATCCTGTCCCGACTCTTTTGGAATCGGAGTTGTAGCTGCGGGTATGTTAGATAACGTATAAGAACAACACACACAGAAAATAAAAATGAAATCAATAACCCTTAGAACAATTGTGGGCAGGACCATGACATTTAAGGCAAACGACAATATATTGATGAAACAACGCCATAATTTAGAGTGACCGCAAACTGTGCTACTAATGCTTGGGCCACTAAATTCTGCTGGTCACTGTTAGAATGAAGTAAAATGGTTAATCTCCAGCTGCTTTCCACAAAGCAAAGCATCTGAATTGCATTTATCCCCGGAACACAAATAAATACACAATTACAGATGAGATGATGCACTCATGGTTTTTAACTGAAGAGCACTCTCACTGTTTGTCATACGCAGTTGAAAACACTAGACCATCTTCCAGCGTTATTTAATTTATATATGCTCTAAAACTTTTTATTTCATATGGATGCAAAGTAGAATTATCGTGTGATCAATGAGCCAGTGAGCAGCGCTCTTCTTTATTATCTCTACATAAAATGGGAAAACGCATTTACTTTGAGTTCATTAATCATATGAATTAATGTACAAGCGACCCGAGGTCTTGAATGAAGTTCAGAACTTTGTTTGTCGACTACAAGGTCAGACGGAGCAAAAGCAGCATTGAAGGAAAACGGAAAAAATGAAGTACAACGGAGTAAAGTGATGTGAAGAACCCAGCTGTTCAAGGCTGAGCAGAAAGAGCGCAGGGACACGTAACCTCACACATGATTGCTATAAATCTCATGGACTCCCGCTGACGCAATGCGACCATTTCAGTGCTTTGCGCTCAATGGACAAAGGGCACATAAGAAGCCGTTGCGTTGACCTAAGAATGTCCAACACTGTACGCCAAAGTCTGCCTTCCTGCAACGGATTGCAAACGCAATGAACTGCTCGGCCCCGGAAAGCCATGAGCTCAGGGTGCGACTGCGCGGGGCTCTGCACTGATGGCACAAGCTGAAAAAATGTCGCTGTAGACGCAGAGCTGCTCTCCGAGCTCCACCCAAATAGTAAGGATCTTGGCAGCCAGTAGAGTCATCGGAGGGTAAGCGGAGCTTTGCAAGGACGAAACACTCCTGTTGACGCCAGTGGAGACGATCCAAGATTAATGCTGAGTACAAACTTGAATTGCTGATATGTGGACACTTCCAGTAGAGGACATGGGACCTCAGGGGTCCAGCTCTGGCCCGGCGCCTCATCTCCTGCACTTGTGCTCCTCTTTGGGTAAATAAGCTGGAAATGATTCCTGTGGCTTCTGTGCAAAAGATCTGAGATCTCCAAGTCACGTCCTTGCTGTGAAGTACGGTGTCGCCATGCGACATACTGTCCGCTGTGGAGGACAGGCGACGTGAGCTGCTGGAGGTGGGAGACTCTTTACCGGCTACACCTAAAATAGTTACAATGATTTCCAGAAGGATCTATGATCATAAAATTCGAACCCGTTCACAGTTAAGATGCCAGTTGTGCCGGAAGTGGCTCCGTGGTTTGTAGCCGATATGATATAATGATAAGCAATATTGCTCAAATTATCGCAGCCCTGTGTCCCATAGCTGTCAGATTTTGGGTCCTAAAAGTAAAAACACCTGCAGTCAATCACCACCCAGGTGCACCTATTGCTCCATGTAATATTTTGTCCGTTTTTGCCGCCAGCTGAAACGGGAACGATCAGCAAAAACAGCGATTTGGTGCAAAATGTTCACTCTTTAACGCTTCTGTCGTTCGAGGATGTCTGCTGTCCCTGGGCCTGAGTCCACTTCCTGCGCTTTCTCCCCTCCCGCTCTTCCAGGGTGTCCAGCAGGTCCTGCAGTGTCTCTATGTAGCTGATGGTGCTGCGCAGGATCTCCACCTTGGGCAGTCGCCAGCTTGGGTTCTCCACTGTCTTCTTCTTCAGAACCTCAAAAGCGTCATTGATCTTTGTGAGCCTTCGTGCGCAGAGTGGCCGCCTTGAGCCTGTCCACCAGGGCCAACTGTCTCTCACACGTCCTGCGAGCGCACGTGAGACGGTGTCTGGCACAGCGGCGCTGGAGAGCCGTGGGGGGCAGGAGCCGTTCTTCCCCGCTGCTGTCACACGGCTTTTCGAACGGCGCCCCATCCCCTCTGCTCGATGACGGACTGTTGGTACCCTGGTAGAACGGGGACAAACGTGGCACTTCGAAATATTGCAGCGGCCCACCTTCGTGAAGGTACTGCAGCTCATTGAGGAAACGTGCACTGGGCCCAGAAAGGTCCATCATGGCGCTGTGGGTCCGAACGGCCTGCACTTTTGGGAGAAAAGCCACACGAATCCTCGGCGGCATTTAAATATTCCCGCGATGACACGAGATGACGGTTTATATGTAGCCGGTGAAACTCTGTCTGACGTGTAGCTGTTGTGGGATGTCACAACAAGCCTGCTGTCGATGAGCCTCCCGATGGTACTGGAACCATCTGAGTTTGTATTAAAAAAAAAACTACGCAACACCACCTTCCAGTGGAAAGTGAAATGTCACGTCAAAAACACCACAGACGCAGTTAATGTTGATTCCCCCCCCAGCGGTGACATGTGACTTCATATACATATTCACATAATATATGTATACAAATAAAAGGTAACATACACAGTGTATACAGTACATGTATACATCAGATTATTATTAAGAGTTATGTTCGGTGCCCTTTATGGAGCCCTGAAATAGACTTTTAAGAAATGCAGTCGCTCAGAACCAGGTTCCCACTACCTCTGTCCTTTTAACTCCTGCCCCATAATCTTGATTTGCTTCGGAAATTTCCATAAAATATGTGAATTTCTGCTTAATGGAAATGGAAAAGAATCTATTATGGAGGTTTAGTCTTGAAGCCTATAATCTCAATGATACATGTCCAAACTATTTTGAACTCATGCATGGGGAATAAGCCTAATAATAGGTTTTTAAATGATTGGGCAGGAAAAAACAGCAGCGGAACATGACACAGCGGTGGCCCCTGTCCGGATGTGAAGAAAAGGAGGAGGAGGAAGTGCCGCGTGTCCCCCGAAGCTCTGGTTTCTGACACCCGTGCTCTCTGGAATTAAAAGTATTTCGTCAGTCTCCTTTTGCCGCATTGCTCACTTAGCCTACAAGAAGAAGCGACACAAGGCAGTGGAGAAAGCCACTGGGCAGGAACCACAACAAATGTTAAACATTTGTGAAGAGTGCAGAACTGAGATTTCCCAAAACACACCATATATTACAGAACACACTGTTTGGGGCTTCGGATCGCGCGCTCCTGCTTTCACCACGTCACGTTCACCCACTTTGCGTGGTGCGGACGTATCCTTCAGAAGTTTGCCTTCGCTCAGAGCTCAGAGTTGCGGCTCCTTGGAGCTCCATCTCAGTGGGACCTTCTGAAGTTCTGCAGCATGACAAAGTCAAAGTGTACAGAAGCAACGTGCCTTATCCTGGTGGACATTTTTGGACTATATTCATGTCGACATGTTCAATTTGGGGGGGGTGTGGCAGCACAGCGGCGCAGCGGGTTTGACCGAGTCCTGCTCTCCGGTGGGTCTGGGGTTTGAGTCCTGCTTGGGGTGCCTTGTGATGGACTGGCGTCCTGTCCTGGGTGCGTCCCCTCCCCCTCCGGCCTTACGCCCTGTGTTGCCTTGTTAGGCTCCGGCTCCCCGCGACCCCATATGGGACAAGTGGTTTCAGATGATGTGTGTGTGTGTGTGTGTGTTCGATCCGATTCGGTTCAGTTCAGATTCTTATCCTGCACAGATAATATCTGATTAGTTTGGGCCAAATACTCTCTGCTCAAAGATATCAAGGTAATGAAGCTTCTTGAAGGATATCTAAATGCCTAATAAATCAGCACCGCAGTTTCTTGTCCATGGTCCCCTGGTGCTCTTTCCTGACGTAGTTTACAGAGGAGTGTAAACTGCAGGATGAGAAGCACTGGGTGAATTTGTTCAGTTTACCACACAAACCACTTTCCATTCAAGGAACTTGAGGTTGCGAGTGATGTGGTGGCACAGCGGATAGCGCTGGTGCCTCATACAGCCTGAGCTGTGGCTTCTGCTGTGGGTTTAAATCCAGCTCAGCCTGTGTGGGGTTTCCATGTGAGTTTCCTCCAGGTGCTCTGCTTTCCTCCGCAGTCCAAAGACATGTTTCAGGTGAATTTGCGAGTCTGAACTATTCTCGGTGTGCGATTGCTCTGGGACGGCAGCGGTCCATTCCAGGGTGTATCATGCCTAAATCTACACTGCTGTGGATCACTGCTTACCTTCTCTCTCCAGACCTGACCCCTGCTGTGTTGTTTCTGAAGCCCATTTTGATCATCTGAAGACTCCACCTTGGGCCAGCCATACCGGAATGCGGTATGGACTCTGCAGAAATATATCAGTGCATCTTTCAGCAGGGATCTGAGCTATAAAAACCTGTAGTTACGTCTCTGAATGCGGTACAAAACGGCACATCAACTCCGAGTGAAATTTCTGGTTATTTAAAGAGTTAAGTAGGAATTACACAACTGCTACTGGAGTCTGGACCAACATAGCAGCCAGTCAGTCACAGTCACAGCCCAAGAGAGTCTTTATTAGAGCCATGAAGGCAGATCATATTGCACACATGTCATAACCACACTGTGCTTTAGTGGAGCAGACATCTCTCTGTATATGTACATATATATGTATGTTCATGTGTGGAATATGTGTACATACTGTACATATGTGTATTGCTTTCACAAAAGTAAGCTATGTTACCAGAATATAGCAGGACAAAAGAAAAAAAAAAAAAAACGTATAGAAATTTTGTGATGGAAGTGCCATTGACCGTTTCAGACAAAAGTTCATTAGTTACACCAATAATATATATAAGATATAGATATATATTTTATATATATACACAGTTATACCTATACCTCGGCTAAGAGTCTGGGGGTAATGATTGACTCAAGTCTGTCTTTCTCTCAGCATATCAAAGCCAAAACCCTGCATAACATCCACAGGATCCGTCCTTACCTCACAACAGATTCTGCCCAACTACTTGTCCAGGCGATGGTGGCATCCCGTCTGGACTACTGCAACTCTCTCTTGTCTGGCCTTCCCGCTACTGCCATCAAACCTCTACAGTTGATACAGAGCGCTGCTGCCCGAGATGTGTTTCACTTGCTGAAGCGTTCCCATGTATCTCCTCTACTCGTTTCTCTGCACTGGCCTCTTGTAGCTGCCCGGATAAAATTTAAGACTCTGGTTATTGCCTACAAATGGATCAGTGGAACTGCTCCCAACTATCTACAAGACTTGATCATCTGTTATACCCCGACCATACTGCTACGCTCTTCCACATCTGCCCGCTTGGTGGTCCCACGTATGAAAGGTAGAGCATGGAGGTTTTCAGTTCTGGCTCCGTCGTGGTGGAACGACCTACGCCTCTCACTCAGAACTGCTGATTCTCTGTCCACATTTAAAAAGAGTCTTAAACCTCACCTATTCCAGACTCAATTTCCATGATCTCTTAAGCTCATGTAAGGTATACATGTTCATGATCATGTTTGGATCAGTCCTTTACAGAGCCACTCCTGCAATGTATTGTAAATGTTTATATGTATCTCAAAAAAAAAAAAAAAAAACTAGGAAGGTAATTAGGAATCTGCGATATTCTGGTGAAGTTTTATGCAGCTACTCGTGTGATGAACACTGGTGTATATGGGGAAGGAAACTAACTGTGCTTAAGAATCACACATCTACAGCTATCTCTCTTTTGCCAAAGGTAATGCACAAATTGTATTTTCTGTCTCGAAAGCATTAGGACACGAGAAACAGACAGATAGACAGGCCACCAAAGGATAAGGATTTGTTTTATTTGCGTGCCTTTGTAGCCTGAACTTTGGAGTCTGGACTGTGTGACCGGTCAACAAGTTGAGGTTCGATGACGTTTTAAAATACACACAAGCTCTTCCCATTTAATTCAGGACGTGTAGGACCCACGTCACTGAAGGCTGAGGATTTCTGTGCAAGATGAATAACGGCTATAAGAAACAAATGATGCCTTTCAGATTCTTCTCCTTCTTTACATAAACAGCACTTACAGTGGTGGCTCCAGTGGTAGTCGTTGCACTGTCTATGACCGTTTAATGTCAATGGTCAGCATCCCCACTCACATGACAGCAAGACCCTTGGACACAACAGCCACATGCCCACATGGCACACCAAACCATAAACAGCATTATGTGTTCCCACACTGAGGAGCTGATGCTTCAGCTGCCGGGGGGTGCTTGGGGGTGGGGATCATGGGATACCAAACTCACAGATGTAATGTGTGGGATCCACCACCACAGAGAATTGACGGGAAGTGCAGTGTGACAACAGGTTGAGAGCAAACGTCCCTTTAAAGTGAAACCCAAATGATGGAGATTTATTAAAAAGACACACAGAGTGGAAAAACACATTCGCGGACAGATCAACATCTTGAAAGTTTGGCTTAATTTATATTACAAAAACAACACAACAGTACAAAAACACAGACATATGGAATACAGACGCAACCGTAAGTGTAAGAAATTTGCCATCGCTTTCCTATGTTCAACAGAGACTGCAGAAGATGTCCTTTTTTACAAAATGACTGGGGGCAGGAGGGTCAAGGCAACAGCACAGAAGGAAAGAAGAAGCCCTATTTATGGAGATTTGGCCCCTGCGCCCAGGCGGATGTTGGGGTTGTGTAGTCTCAGTCGAGTCACTGAAGGCACTGAAGGCGCAGTCAAAGCACACTGGTGAAAATAATGACAGTTACATTGTCGTTTCCTCCCATTCCAGCTCCACATCGCCTGAAACAGAGTAAATGGTGTACATTATGCCACTGTGAAATGTGGAGGTGAGTGAATCTGCTGAGCTTACGATGCCGTAAAGGTGTCACTTTAAAAGATGTTGAACAGCTGGCTGCTAGGTACAGCTTCCTGTCTCAGTCTGGTCCTATTTCATCCAGCAAGCAGTGTCCTCATGTGCTCTCCTACACATCGCATTACATTATCACACCAGAACAAGTGTATCGCCGCTGAGGTACGATCACACATCAGCAACCGCTAGAATGCAATTCATAGTTGAGAATGTTCAAAGTGAACTTCTGCAAAGCCATGATCTGACAGCAAAGAGTCTTCCTGGAACACAGCGGTTACCTTCCATAGCATCCAAGGAGTCCCTCCTGTGAAGAGCTGAATAATTGACAAACCAGATGGACTGGCTGACCCCTTTACTGGAGAGCAGCTCCATCATGCTCTGATGCAGAAACATGTACTGTGCCTGAGTGGAGCCAGAACACACATTTAATCCCACTTCCTTCGTCACAACATATCAAATGACTGTAAAATCTAAGGTATAATGCACACGTGTGCACAATGTGCTCCACAATCTCAAGTCTTACTTTAATGTAAAAATCTTAACATGTGGTCTTCGATTTACTACATATGTGACCAACAACAACCCGTACTCATGACGGCCGTCCATAAACCATATTATATTATTTTCGTTGGCTGTAACTTGCATGAGACTTTCATGTCTGCAGCTATGTCTCCTTCTCTTAATGTAATGCATAAATTGTACTTTTGCTGAGATGTATGTCGCTTTGGACAAAAGCGTCTGCTAAATGGATAAATGTAAATGTATGTAAATTTACCATCTAACGATTACCGTTCCATCTGCTATATGACATTACACCACATTGCATTTATGGATGTTAATTACTTATAAATTCTTATGGTTTATATAATTACAGTATTGGGGGATTTTAAACTAAGAACCTCGTCATAAGTGAGGACCACCTGGGGGACCACCTGGCCCACGACGAGGGAGCTCACCAGATTCTGCACCATGCACATCCTTTCAGCCCGCAGCTCTGCCACCAAGCCATGCAGGTCCACAAAGTCATGGTCGTTTGCATGCTGAATCAAGCGGTCCAGAGCGATGAAGACCCCCGTCCGGCCCACGCCCGCACTGTCCCACACAAAGGAGTCACTTGTCAAGGCCCAGGAAACACAGCCATACGTTTGGTTCAGACTCTCTTTTTCAAAACCCTTCACTTGTTACCAAATTCTCATGTCTGCCCTGAAACACAACACCCGCACTTTCTCTGGAGGGGTGAGCAAAGACCCACGCCTCCTCTGAAGTGTCATATAAATCACCTGCATCTTCTAACTCTACAGACTGCAGGCTTCACCAGAGAGAAAAACACGCCTGGAGGAGAGCACTACTCTCCTGACTCCACCAGAGCAATGAGGGGCACAGACAGAACATCTCCTGAAACCACCTGGTTCCCTCAGCTTTACGGCTACACCCGGGGCAGCTGAAGGGAGGACCACAGATACATAGCTCACCTGCAGTGCACCACGACTGTAGTGCTGTTGTGGCCTCGGTTGGTCCGGACGGCCTTCACAAACTGGATCAGGCCGGTGCTGCACTGCGGCACGCCGTGATCCGGCCACGACGTGAAGTTGAAGTGGTTCACGAGCATGTAGTCATTGTACTGCCCACAGAAATGTAGCGATGATCAGGAAACGTTAGCAATCAAACATGTCAAGAGCATTGCCCTGCTCACCAGTCAATGGGCCAGTTGACCTCTTGACCACCAGGCTACATTTGGACGTAAGTCACACATAACTGTGTTTGTATCTCACTGGTTGTAAAGAACTAGTTATTAAAGCCTCCAGGCATCCATAAAAATCACTTCTCACAGTGCTCATGGGAAATTTGGTTTTAGTTGCGAAAACTCATTTACCCTTTCCACCTTGAGGACCCTCACGGTCCAGTCAGGAAGCACGTCCTCTGTTAGCTTGGTGATGATGATGTCGCCGAATACAGAGATGGGTTTGTCGTCCTCGGGCCAGTACTGGTGACAGCGGATCTGCAAAAGGAATGATGAGAGGGGTGGGCCAGTCAAGAGCCAGAGGAGGAGGAGGCTGGGAAAGACCGACTGGCACCGCAGGAGGTCACACTACACTTTTGCTCACCCTGCCGCTTTCAAAGCACTTGGTCAGCATAACGATGATGCGCGTCCGTGTCTCCCATATCATCCTCCAGAAGTCAGCTACCGTGCTGGGCAGCGGGCCCTGGGTGGCAATGAACTCGTTGGGACACAGGTAGCCCTGCAAAGTGGCACAGAGGACACATCGCTAGTGCTGCTGGGTAAACCTCTCTGAGGGACACTCAGTGAGGGCCATGGGTTAGTCTCACAAAGCCATCACGAAGGATGTCTGTTGTGTAGAACACGTTTCCCATTACCGTTATATTTGTTCAAGTGGTTGTCACAGCTAGAGACAAGGTTTTTAAAAAGTTAAATTCCTCCATGGAGCTTCTTTGAGAAGTTAACATTGAGCATTTATTTTTGATACCTGAGAGATACCATTGTTTCCTCTGTAACCCCTACAAAACTATGGGTTCTCATTGCTGTAAACAGGGTGCTTTTGGAAATCTTAAAGAAATTTAAATGATTAATCACTTTGAAACACGTTAAAGGACCTACAATGATGATGGGGACATCTTTGCTAACTTGTCATGTCTGCCAATGCTGTGAGCAGAAATAGAGAGGGTATTTATGACACTTTTCTCACCTGACTGGGTTCAAAGTTCATGAGACTGACCGTTATTCACATCGGAGGGCATTTCTTAAAGGATATCTAATACTTGTTATATTTAAATGAGACAAGTCTAGGGGGGGTGCGGTGGCGCAGTGGGTTGGACTGGGTCCTGCTCTCTGGTGGGTCTGGGGTTTGAGCCCCAGTTGGGGTGTCTTGTGACGGACTAGCGTCCTGTCTTGGGTGTGTCCCCTCCCCCTCCAGCCTTGCATCCTGTGTTGCTGGGTTAGGCTCTGGCTCCCCGCGACCGCTATGGGACGAGCGGTTCAGACAGTGAATATGAGTGAGACAAGTCTTTACCCTAAGAGTGTGACTGAAAGATGACATGTGGTGCAGTCAACAACTTCTAAGACAGGCTGCTGTGCTGAAAGAGCTGATGGCTTGCAGCCATGTCAGAAATCACAACAATACAGTGTCAGATGCACTTTACCGGACTACGACCAAAAATTAGTCAAATTAGTCAGCTGATCCTGCAGTAAAGACAACTTTAAAAGCTTTAACATGATGTTCCACGTCACAGGACAATACAAATCACTCGAGCTCAGACTCTTGTTTGGACACACCGAGGTAATTTCACAGTAATGCAGACCAATTATTCCTACTGTTATGCCTGAAATATGAACCCGGCGATGATCAGCACAAACCGTGCAGGAGCCTATGCTTAATGGAATAAAAATATACATGACTACAGTCTACCAAACACAACTGGAAAAGCAGACCAAAGGCACTTGTAGTAGAACATTCCAGTCCTTTTTTCATCCAGCTCTAGGACTTGCCTTCCCCAGCCCCTTTTTCACTGAGCTGGTGCTTCGGCATGACGTCTTCACAGGGTTGAACATACAGTGGAGTGTCAGCCATCCGCGACGGAACAGGAGGCAGGGTAGTAAAAAAGGTATTATTTGTTCACTCAGCTGCCCTTTGTCTAATATTACATTTTAGTTGAAGACCTGAAAACATTCACTGCCAATATTTTGCTGTAACTGAGGAAATGAGGGGGTGCGGTGGCGCAGTGGGTTGGGCCGCAGTCCTGCTGTCCGGTGGGTCTGGGGTTCGGGTCCCGCTTGGGGTACCTTGCGACGGACTGGCGTCCCGTCCTGGGTGTGTCCCCTCCCCCTCCGGCCTTACGCCCTGTGTTGCCGGGTAGGCTCCGGTTCCCCGTGACCCCGTATGGGACAGGCGGTTCTGAAGGGGGCGCGGTGGTGCAGTGGGTTGGACCACAGTCCTGCTCTCCGGTGGGTCTGGGGTTCGAGTCCCGCTTGGGGTGCCTTGCGACGGACTGGCGTCCCGTCCTGGGTGTGTCCCCTCCCCCCTCTGGCCTTACGCCCTGTGTTACCGGGTTAGGCTCCGGTTCCCCGTGACCCCGTATGGGACAAGCGGTTCTGAAAATGTGTGTGTGTGTGTGTGTGTGTGAGGAAATGAGGAACTAAGGGCAAATGCTTTTTCACGACACTGTATATCCACTGTCTCCTTTTTCCTACATCTGTTGTTTTAATGGGGCAAATGATGTCGTTCACAGGCACGCCAGCAGTGACAAGTGTGGGATGCGAGTCCCTGAGCACCTTTTTGTGAAAGTGGTGGCGTCTCGACACTTTTCCACGCTGCTTCCCTAGTAAAAGGGAGGAGGACCTTCCCCCCGGCTGACATTACCGAGACAAAGCTGGCGTTGATGTAGTCCGACCCCGGCACTCCTGGCTCCGAGAGCAGCTTCACCCGATTGTTGTTGTCTGGGAAACAATCGCATGTTAAATTTCAACAAACAATATGATTCTGCAGTGATTGATCTTCAAGAATAACAATGTGGCTAAACGTCATTCAACCATTATATTTAAAACACATATCTGTCCTTATCAACATATAACTGCCCTTAAAAAAATAAAACACAAAGCACAAAGAACACAAGGGTCACATTATATAGAGACATTAGTGTGCTCCACTCAGCCTTTAATTAAAATCAGTAGCTGCATGAAGGAGCAGCACGGAGTGTAGCAGCAGCGATGCCACCTTCAGATCTGTAGGATGCAGGTTCAAATCTCACCTACTGTTGTAGTACCTGTGAGCAAGGTAATGCTCTGAAATGCTCCATTAAAAATGAGCCAACTGTATCAATGCGTAAATCATTGCGAGCGACTCAATACTGTAACAGGTTTCAGACCGAAACATCGGTGAAATGTAAGTGGGTAAAACTTGTGTGGACAGTATCAGATTCCGAGACTGTAGTGTTTTTTGGTTCCAAAGCTGGACAGTAAATACGATGAGCCACTGCTTTCAGCTGTGGGAAGGCACGAATTTCTCTGGATGGACTCACTGCGGGGGTTAGATTTTTGGGGTCAAACAGCTGCTGCAAAGTGTGGTGAAGGAGAATAAAACCATGTCCTGGAGGGAACGCCAGCCCCATGGCCACCCTTCCACAGCAGCGAAAGCCTGTGCAAATAAGGGCCCTTGCTGGGTTACTAGTTCAGCTGGGAGGCGCTGTCAATGGCGGATACTCAGACTCCAGTCCCATGCAAAACTGCACTGCACACAATTAATGCAAAGCAACATGTTCACTTTCCTGCTCTCAGCTGTCCTCCAAGAACATGCTGTAGGCTTCAGTGTCAAAACTGTAAACCAGAATAGCAGCAAGGTGTTGCTCTGAGGGCAGCGAACTCAAAGACAGGGGTGTGGAGACAGGAGTGATCAGAATAGATATGGGCTCTATAGACAGCTGCCATGACAGGAGCACTGAACTGCGATACACGGTCACTCTACGCACACGGCTTGATGTTGGTGAAGCGGTTCTTAGACTTGTTCCATGGCAGATCCGCATCTGAAGTAGACAGGTCCTGCAGAAGCTTGGGAAGCTCCTGTAAGAGACATGCACTGCCATCATCAGTCCACAGGAAGTGACATGGCAAGCCAGGGTCAGTATGCAGGAAGTGAAAACAGGTCTTGCTGATCAGTCATCTCCAGCCACTTATATTTCTGAGTACTTAAGACAATGAACTCAATTAACATGCAACATTTTTATGTAAAATAAGATAAAAATGTATATCTATCACTTAGCTTAGTCGATCCTTAAAATCCATTATGTATGACGACAATGTGATATGATTTTTTTCAGTCGCAGCCTGCACATAAATTTTAACATTATCAGACTGACTCCAAGAAATATGTGGTTTTTAATTTGATTTCCACTAAAACGGGTAATGTAACAAGCAAACCAAATGCCATTGAAAGTAATTTTTGTTGAAATAGAATAACTTCATATTACAGCAGGGATATCTTTAGTCATATCACATACAAACAAAAATTCTTTTTCATATGAAGTCTGTTCAAAAGAAATTAATGGAATATAAAGAGAAGAAATTCTGTTGCCTTGTGATGGGTTTACAGCACAGACACAGATAATTATGTGGTGCTGAGAGGAAGAATCAATACGATGGCTATAAAACCACAGTCGGCACAGCACTGTTCGGATCATTTGAAAGCGTATGGCCTACTGTACCGAGCCTTTCTTAAAGCACAAATGACTTTACTCACTATATTCTGTAGCTTTGAGCTTCAAAAACATTACACTGTACTTTAAAATCAACACATTTTGTATTTGAAGATGAAATATCTTTAATCTTCAGCAAATTCTCTCCAAGTTGCTCCTAATCCTGCCAGTTCTGAAGGAAGAAGCACTCCTCTTTTGTTCCTCAGACATGAAAGAAGTAACAGAAGACAAAATGTGCGAAATACGAGGAAAATATCAATTTAACAGCCAAAACATCATCCCTTAGTTAGATCCCATAAAGCTGACCGTAGTATTGTTTATTTAGCCTCGCAGCTCATAAACCCCAGTTAATAACAACTGCTTGCTGCAGCTTCAGAATTCTATACAGGTTTAAAGAATAAACAAAAACAAGAACAGCAACAGTACTTTCACAGCTTAGGCTCATACTGGTATCTGCACTGATGACATTCACTGCCATCAGAATAAAGTATGTGGACAATTGAAAAACCTCTGCCTTCTGCAGTGTGATTCTTTCAGAGTAAAGGGGTTTGCAGAGGCACATCTGTCACGCACACATGAATTATTCCCAGTTGGTTTGGGTGGCAGGTCCAGAGCGCACTGAGGTGTGACTACACTTTGCACACAGTAGGGCTGGGGGGAGGGGGGTGGGAAAGCTGTGGCGCACATACCGAGAACTCCTGCAGGAACTTGGAGTTGTGGTTGGCACACAGCTCCTCCACGTGTTGCGCGAAGGCTTTCTTGGGAATGGGCCTGGAGACAGACACACCACTCTTCCACGTGACTCTCACACACTCTTAGCACAAACACACACTCACATATTGAACCAAGATTTAGAATCCAGAATCCAGTAAAAGCCAGTGTTCTTGTCGGTGAGGTCACCAAGTACCACATTCACACGGTATGCATTGTGCAGTGTAAATGGCGATATTTACAGAGTGCTGATTTACACAGAAATTGGTGTAAGAATGCACCGTTGTGGCACCTTTATTGATTACCAAATGCAGCACGGTCCAAGCACTGGTAGGAACAAAAAGGGTCTCGGAGAGCAATATCCGCTTGCACAGTTCTCTCTATAGCTTTGGAGGGGATTTGAAAGTGAGCAGTAGACATTTTATCAGAATAAAATCTGCACTCAGTGGGATATTTGGGCTACGCGCATAGTGAGGACAGTAAAATAATAATAAGAAGGGATGGCTATCTATTTACAAAAGCCCAGAGCATTCTTTCTCCTAGTGACCACGGAGCCAATAAATCGCACGACCTGATGATAATGTCTTCCTCTAACTGGTGAAGGGAGCCCAGCGCTGACCTCACTGTTGAGTTGTGATACACTCCCAGGGCAAAAGGGGGGTTCAGTGTTGCCCTGATTATTTGTTCAAAACGGAGTGCTGTCGTGCAGTCAAGGCTCCGGGGAGACCAAGGGGGTCCAGCTCCTCTTGCCTTTTGTGTTAAATACACTACGCTCACTTGTGTGTGGCTTAAAACCTGCACCCCTCACCCCCCACCACAGTCCCCCTGGAATCAGAAAACTTAACCTGAAAGTGGCCGACAACATTAATACCTGGACACACAAACACACATACGAACACACACACAAAAACACACACTTACTCGCCACACAGCAGAAATTTTAAACTCCACTACTGAACAAACACACATCCCTTGGCACTTACTTCAGGGGCTTTCGATAACTGAGAAGCCTGAAACACATGCACAGAGAAATCTTTGTGAAAAAAACAACACCGAGCAAGAAAAACTTCCAGTACAACTCACTGTTGCAACACTTAAGGAAGTGCAACACATAGAAGGCCAGTTCCACTGTACATGTCAAGCGATAACTATAATTTCTTTGCGTGTGCCAAGAGACAGGCCTGCAGAAATAACATTCAGAATATCTCAGCGTATTTCATGGTAATGATTTTGAAATGAAACACGGGGTTGTGAAAATGTGCTGCTGGACTACAGATATTTCTACTGGGAAGCGGCCTTACAATCTCACAATGTCTGAGAGCTCATTTGTGAGAAACAGAGGTTAGAGGGCTGCTGTGAGATGGACTGCCTCCTTAGCTGATCACTGAGGACCTCCTGCAAACATCAACTTCATGTTTGACAGCCCTTATTACTTAAACCAAGAGCAGCAAAGACAGGAGCCCTTTGACTCCAAGTAATAACCACTATGGCTGAGGTTGCCCATCTTACTCAAGGCCACAGAATCTACCGGTAATTTCTCGAGGGATCTTGAGCCAATGGAAATGTAATAAAGTAAACAATGCATGCTAGACAGCCAACCATAAACAACACCTTGCTATACAAATTCTAAAACTGATTGTTAGGACGCGACAACATGCAAGAGTAAAAACACACATCATTAGAAAGGAAAGGTACTCATTAGCAACAGAATGTGCTAGAAGTAGAGACACCAGAGCAGGACAGAGGCAACACTTCACAACTGTCTCTTAATGAGGGAGATCACAACACAGGCCAAACCAGGACCACTTACTGGATGACAAATATGTCCTTCCGCCTAAAGAAGAACGAGGAGTACCTGGGAACACAAAGACACAAAGCCAAGGAGAGGTGCGTGAGCAGATGGGCTGAAGCTGCCATGGTGGAGGTGCTGAAGTTGAGCGCTGAGAAAGAGCAAACCCCAGGCACACATTCATCTCAGATGTACCCGAGACAGGAAGAAGTGAGACACAAAGGAAAAAACAGCAGAGCCACAGTGATGCGAGTGAAGTGCCGCCACATATCTTTGCAGCTGTCATATAAACGGCACATGCTTTCAGCAGAAAATGAGGATGCATGAAGATAAGTGTATAAGTCCAAACTTGTGCATTGGCTAAAATTTCATTGGTGTCTGTAATTGTGTACCAGTTTTCTCATAATTTCCCTCTTCAGTTACTCCCTTTTCATATTGTAATGAATATGTTAATGAATTGGGGAATTATTGAATTAACACCTACACATGGATATGCGACGTGCAAATGTTTCAGGACAGGCATCAAAAACCATGCTGCATAAACTATAATTTTGGGACAAAGCCTTGCTGTAAGCAGCCGAGACTTTGGATAACATTTCCAACACATCCGACACACTTGCATGTGCCCTTAAAACAAATACGATGAACTCTTTATTTCAGACAACCAACGAGTAAGGCCAGTAGGTAGTCAGAGGATATTTCTAAAAGAATAATGACCAAATTCAAATACTGTACACAGAGCTATAGAAAGCTACGTGTCATTGTTCTTCAAAGGAAACACCAAACAATCTAACTCACAAATCCTTGTCCTGGGTTTTTACCTTAGACCAGACATCTTGCACCCAGCTGTGTGAAGTGGGTACACTTGAAGCCTTTGGAAAGTTCCAGGTTTTCATTGTATTTGGGTGACCTATTGTTAATGGTAATGAGGGCAGGGAGAGAAGCTCCTGCGCAGCTACAGGTATTTCAGGTCAGCTGGGGGGGGTGATGCTCACTTCACATCTTGACCCTGTTATCACCGATAGCATTCGCCCCAGTTTTACAAGCTGTGGCACTGTTATCGTTTTGAATCATCTGCCGGCTGGAAGTCCTGACCGCCTTTCATCCCGACCCCAGTGTTTTCTCATAATTTTAGGGTGAAGCATATTAAACATGTTCCCTACCAGTTACAGTGTTATAATTTCCATATTACAGCAG